>NC_088886.1:94765597-95390597 GCF_037157495.1 Lathamus discolor | reverse complement strand
TTCTTGTTTATTCTCACATTGTCTGTTAGCTTGAAGCAAATGGTGGTGTGCTACTTCACAGTTCTGCAAGTCTGTGAGTATCACCCTTGAATTCTTTTAATAAATAGTCACTTGTACAGACTTCTGCAACTGCAAAGTGTTTATTACAGTATCAGAATATATTTTCCGTATATTGGTCAGAGATTGCTTCCAGTCATGCTCTTCATCTGTGACAGTAGTGGGCATTATTGACTTACTAATATAGTACTCTCATTTTACTTCAGTAAGTACCTGTTTTCTAAGGAGTGCACACTACAATCAACATATGGCTGAATTCCAGCAAAGATTTGAAAATATTCCTCAACATGTCCAAAGCTATAGCCAAGTGCAATTTTATGTTGTGTATTATGACTTTTGTTATTATTGGCTGGACTTAGTAACATAGTGTGTTGGTTCTTATGTCTGACACTACAACACTCATCAGTTTATATTTTTAGGAAAATAATGTGTTCAATATCCTCAAAGTAGAAAGACCTTAATATATGTTCTGTGTATACCTAAATGAAAAAAATGGGAAATATTGTAGTGTAAGTTCCCAGAGAAAATATGTATCCTGCAGTGATCTCTACGTATGTTATGTTTGTTGTGAAAAAGGACTGACTTTTGGCTGCTTCTTTTCCTGCAGACTGGTGTTTGCGAAACTGAAGCTGTTAATGATAGCCATAGAATATAAGTCGGAAAAACGAGAAAGCAGGTATGTCAAATGCCTACAAATGTTTCTGGAATGCACTGTCAAGAATTGTGCCTGCTTTTTTTTTTTTTTTTCAGAATGTACATGGCTATACTTATACCTTTGAAACATTTTAGAGTATAATTAGCATGCCATCATGTTATACCATTTCACATAGCACTGAAAAGCTTTTGTTTCTTCCCTATTCCTCTTTAAATTTAATTCAAGTCAGAACATTCAGTAGAAGGTGGGGGAACAGTGATAGTCCCATCTCCAGAAGTGCAATTCATTTTTACTTAAACAAAATCTTCAATGTTTTTGTTCCTAGTGTATCAGTTTTAATTGGAGGTCCAATTATTTATTTTGATGAAAATCAAGAAGTGGAAAATAGATGTGAGATCAAAACTTGTTATGGCTATGTGTATTCTCAAAATAATAATTTCATTGAAATGAGTTTGAAAGAATCAATTTAGATAGGATACAAGATAAAAAAAGCGTATCAGATAAACAGTATATGGTATGTTTTGACAAAAATGTGCGTATTTTAATAACATCATGAAACCAGAAATGATTAAATTAGCTTGAAATTAGCAACTGGCTGACCCCTTTCCTCAACCAAGTAGAAAAAAAAATCATTATTAGTAGTACTGATTCACAGACAAGAAAAGAAGTATTTTTTACAGGTTTTTTATATAAAGATGCATAAAAATCCACATGAACACTGTAGTCAGTCTTCTGTCAGCTTGTTCATTGGTGCTTTATACAACATTGACTTCTGTATTAAAAAAAAAGTTATAAATTTGATCTTCAAAATATAGAGGGACATATAATAAAAATGTGATAATGCTGTCTCTTAACTGAATTTTTTTTTTTTTTTTTTTCAAAAATTATATTCTGTACTACTCTAGTAAGTCTGGATCTATACATATTAGTTCATCTTATTTTTGGCCAGAAATTACCTGAAATTTGTTTCTCGCAATTGTTTCTCATCATAGGAGAACCAATTCTGTCATTTGAGCTCATGCCACAATTTCTGAGGTTTTGAAAGTTCATTTTAATATTTATTATTAAATGTTATATTTTTTCTTTTTTAAATATATATATATAAAACCAATGTGGGACATGCATTGCAATGCAATACCATGTTACAACTACTTACAAGAGTATTTCCACACCTTGTCATTGGTTTTGCTTGATTCTTTCCTATGTTAAAGTGATATGTGAAGTGGTGTATGTCCTATTGCATATTATTTTTGTCCACAGTATGCTGATTAAGAAATCTTTTTGGGGGTTTGTTTTGTTTTGGTTTTTTTAAATATAAGGATTTGGGTTTTTTTACTTTTCCAGCTCTCAGGCGCTCTTAAAACACTTTTCCATTTACTGATCTCACTCCACATTAGCTAATGTAAAGCAAATTATTTATTCTTCTGTCTCTGAACAGTTTCATATCTTCCTAGAAAATTAAAATAGAATAGTGACAACAGTTGAACTATTTGTCAGATTTTGTATTTCCAATATTAGAAAATATTTGTTTTCTGTTTTGTATTTTTTTCCTAAGAAGTATTGCCCAACTTTAGGTTGTCATTACTTCAATCGTCATTTACTTGCATAAGTGCTAATATTACAGTCTTTTTCAGTAATAACAGATAATTCATGGCTTCCATATCATTCTTTGCACTAACTTCAGTGGAAGTTGGATTGAGTTCTTAATCACAAGGTGATGCAGAGGATCCCACAAAAAGTAACACAATGTGATACAATCTTATATTACTTCTTACTTAAAGCTACGCAGGTAACAGTTCACAACTAATTAATTTGTAGAAAAAAAAGAGCCTAAGAATTGCAGAAAACAATATTAAAAAAGGGATGTTAACAGCTGGATTTGTGAATACAATGTAACAAGAGGAGAACATGTAAGCTAGATATTCACATTTTTCATAAGCCTGATCCACAGTAATGTCTTCTGGCTTTATTAACCGGTGATAATTTCACAGTCACTGGTGTATCACTGAGCTACTTGTAGCATACCTTTGCTGTTCTACCTGTTCCTGTGCACTTCAACCCAAATATCTTAATTACATATTTGTGGTTTTCTGAGGTGGAGCCTTTTAGTCTAAATAGAGAGGTAATGGAACAAACCTTCACTTTCTCACTTCTTAGGTATGCTCACATTTCCGTGCACTTTATTAAATTAGAAGATGGGGAACTAAGATAAAATTTGGAATAGTATGGTATACAGGTGCAAGCTGTCTTCAAAAAAGATAAATATCTCACTTGCCAATTATATATATTGGTGTTGACTTTGGAAATATTTTATTCTACTTCATATTTTAAGTTCTTCATTGGTAATTCTTCATAAAGCTGAAAGGAGAACTGATGAGAGTACCCTTTTAGCTTTTGTGTTGTGAGTGTGACCAACAGTAGATATGTGCTAATTTATTTATTATAGCTTAGACTCATATTTTGTAAAACTTTTTGGAGGTTTTACATCGTTTACAATTTAGAGCAACAATGATATATATAAATACAAATTTAGAATATTATCTAGGTGGGACCCTTTTATTAAAAGCTAGTATTTTCTGAAATAGCTGAGACAGGTCTAGGGCCAGTATTTTCAGGAGCAGAGGAAATTTTCAAAGCATTGTTTTTGTCTAAGGGGTAAGAAGATCTTTCTCCCACCAGTTTAATTTTTGGTACTAGTCAGAATATCTATGTAAGTAAATTATGTATCTGATTTTTTTCACTTGCACAAGGAGTTGCCTTTTAAGTTTAGCTTCATCTTCCTTCATCACTTTGCACTCAGACCTAAAGCAGCACGAAGTGATTTCAGGAGTGTGTGCAGCTCTCAAAAGTAGTAATGTGAGGGCATTGTAGGTTTCCTAATCCCCTCTTCAAATTTTCATCTTGGTGCTAAGGATAAATACTAATACCATTTTGAGTCAATGGCAGATTTTTCATTGACTTTGTTAATGTCTTCTTTACATGTAGAATAGCATAAATACTTTTACCTATGCACCTTTTTTCTTTTTTTTTCTTTTATTTTTCCACCCAGGCAGTCTCCCAGATGCCAGTTTTCTAAAGCTTTCTGATTTTCAGCCAATTGCTGTTAAAAATGCCATAGGGAATTTGAGCTTAATAGTAGTTATATATCATCAGAATGCTACCCAAGCTAATATTAATGTATAAGTTAGCAGTAGCCGAGTTTCCTGCTTGCAGCTGGGTTTTCTTCTTTTTTTCCTGATTTCTAATAAAGCTACACAAAACAGTAAGCAGACCTTGATAACAACTTTGCACAGTATTAGATCAGTAATTATAAACAATTTATGATTTTACAAGATTGTTTAAATGTTTTCAAGCCTAAATATAGGTGATGTATATATGATAAATACAAACTCATTTTCAAATAATTGGTGAAGTACCTACAGTATGCTTATCTTTTTAGGCAACTCTTTCTCATCAAGTTATCTTAAAGATTAATTAAAATAGCCATGATTAGCTTTTCTACTACCTTTACATTTGTATATTTAATAATGGTTAAATTACTGCTCACTTATCAAACAAAACTTTGAGTTTAGAAAGCATTACTGAATTTAATGGGTTTCTAATGAGCTATGGAGGTCTGCACTTCAGTTAATTCCAGATCACAGTGTGAGTTAGCCATTCCTTGATATCTAATTAGTATCTGGGAATATTATAAGCAGTTATTAAGACCAGGAAGCACTTCTCAAATACATTTTTGTTTCTCTGAGACTACTTTAGCTTAAAAAAATGGTCTTTCTTGGTTCATTTGTAGAGTGTTTTTTGTTTCTTATGTAGAAAAAATGCTAAAGGAACATGGAGAACATCAACCTGAAAATGTCCCAACAAAACTTACTAAATAGATAGCAAAAACAAAATCAGTTCAAAATGCAGACATTCAAACTCTTTATCTGAAATTCCTTTTAGAAATATTTTTGCCTTCCTTCCCCCCCCCCCTTTTTTTTTCCTCCACATGAGTAAACAAAAAGGAAAGCCTAACCAGGATTCTTCCCTCCTGCACCCCATGTTTACTCCTCTTGTTAAATTTGCTCTTTGTCTATCCATATATTTGTTCTCATTCTCAGCAGAAAAACCTTTGAGCCTTGAAGACTTGTAAATAAAGGGGTTTTTTTGCTTTTGCTTTGGTGTCAGTTGATTTCTTATCAAAGTGTTTGATTTGCAATTTTTTTCTTGTCGTTTGCAGAAGCCGAAAGCGGTATGCCCTCTTCGTTACCTTTCCTTCCAACCTCAATCCTACCTCCACTCCTTCTAACTTCAGGACTAATTCCTTGCCAAGAACACAGGAAGATAACATCTTTGTCTATCTTTCTCTGTATATACACACACATATATGCATATAGATATATATTCATCTGTCTATGTGTGTGTGTATATATATATATCTGTGTGTATATTTATATATGAGCCCCCAATCTCAAAGAGGAGAGAAAATAGCGTTTTGTCTCTCCATTGGTTCTTGTGACTCACGCACTAACTTCTTTGCAGGAAGTACAAAATAAAACAGTAGCTTTGTAGGCTTTTTTTTCTTTTCATCTTCTCCTTTTTGTGGAGTCATTGGTGTATCAGATTGTTGCATTTTAAAAGCAGACTTTACTGTTAACGTCTCCTTATCTCTTTTCTCATTTGTACTGTTATCGTGACGATGTGTATTTCGTCTTTACCAGCCCTTGTGCTGCCATTTTGTCTCCATATTCACACCTTCATTGATGTCCTTCTTTTCCCCGAGTCTTCCTTCAAAACATGTCTTACAATACAGTAGTTAATGTTTTCTTGTCTCACCTTCCATTAGCAACAAAGACCTGATTCTTTGCGTCACTGGTCCTGTTTTGAGCCCAATTACTCATAACACAGTACTCATTAAAGCTATTGTACTGTTCCAGTGAAAGTGCCATGGATAGTCTCTAATATGTGTCACATACATTTTTATGACATTTACTAAGCTCATTTATGAAGATGTTACTGAGTGTATTTGTTTCTCAGTTTTGGTTTTAATTTGGGAGGGCATGTTTTGCATTTTGTTTTAGTATACCATGCTGTGAGCCACTCTTTAGTCTACATTCTATCTTGCTGCTGTTGGTTTGGATGAAGTAAATAAGGCATGCTCTTACATATCCTCTTCTCTCCTCAATTCTCTTACCCCTACCAGCTTTGTTTTTCTACCTGCTTATAGAAGTCTGTCTGACTGTCAGTGACTGACTTATAGAAGACTGTCTGACTGTTTTCATTGTCCAGACATTTCAATTTCCTTCTTCATTATACTCCCCAAACTTTAATTTCCATGTCTATTCTGTTCAGTGTGTTGTATGTGTTATGTTTATTTATTTTTTAGTCTTATTTTCCTGTGGTTTCTGAGTAGATGTGTGAAAAGAGAGGTGGCTTCCTGTCAGTTTGGCATTATTGAGATGATCCAACTGCAGAGAAGTTACTGCAACACTTAGCATCTTCAAGGATATGCAGTTGTTGCACCTCTACTTCGCTTCTTGCTTTAAGTATATATTATCTTGTGGTGAAGGCATGTTACTGCTGGCATGATGAGCAACTTGAAGAAGTGTTGTACCAAGTGAAGTTGCTTGCTCCCAGAATAAAGTATATTGTGCTCCTTCATTGTACTGATAATCAATCACTTCTGGAACCAGAACGAATAATTTGTATTGAATTTATCAGCACCGTTGAAGTAGTTTGGACTATGCCCCAATAAAATACCTCATGCATATCCTGTAGACCATGACTTAGTAGTTTCTATTGTAAAGAACTCCTGGGAGCAACCTTTTATATGCTTGTAGTAATTAAGCTTTAAAATACTGTAGCATGTAATGTGCACTGTGTCTTTTGCCTTGTATTCTTTTTAGTGTCTTACTGGATTTTTCTGTGTAGAGCAATATGGATCTGAATTAATGTCAATGATTGAGCCCAGAAGAAAGAAGCAATACTTATGACTTAAATTCAGTGTGAAGCTGGTATGCACGCAATTCCCACTGTGGGATTGTGCACCTACCATCACACTCCACTTCAAAACATACCCTGAAACAAAAAATATTGTCTCAAACTATTTTTGTAGTTCTGATTCTATAGTTGTGTAAATGAAATGATACATTTTAAAAGGCTGTTATGCTAATAGTGGTGGATTTCATCTGGGCATGGCATGAAACAATCAAGTATAATAGCTGGGTTTATTTAAAAATGTGGTAGCTATGTTAGTAATGCCACACAGTCTTGTTTAGATAATGTATTAATAGTACTTAAACAATATTATATCTTCCTGATTACTAGATGATATTGCTACTGTTTCAGTCACATGGGGAATGGTACAGTACATCTACCACAAGGTTTAAAATGGAGTTGTTATGGCTTTTGTAATTTCTTTAGTAAAAATTTTGCTGTTTTTTATTAATTTAATTCAGCAATTGATTTTTTTTTAGACAAGGATGATGGCAGTTATAAGGGTAGCCGTAGATCTGAAAGGAAATATAAATAAAAGAAAAAGGGATTATTACTGAATCAGACAAGTTTCCTTGATGCAGGGATGAACTGTTCAATTGCTCATTGATAATGGGATTCATATTACCTAACTTTATCCATCTAAATGTTAGATGTCTAGTCTCTTTTCAGTTATCCAGACTTAGTGCATGATTGCAAGGGAAGAGAGAAGCAGGTTTTGAAAGCAGTTTCCATTCTAAGTCAGATAAGATGAATCCCACCTTTACTGCTGTCTAAAATGTAACCTTGAAAGTAAGAACAAATGAGAATAGTACATAACTGAGGCTGCTGACAACGAAAATTCTTAAATTAATTTTCTGTATCTTCCAGTTTTTAGTCTTCACATAGTGCTATTAAAATGTTATCCTTGCCTATTGTCTGTTCTGTACTTGCTAAGCATTTCCACATGCCTTTGTCAGCACAGTTTTAAGACCTTTAAGCAGCCTTCCATATTAATAACATCCCTCTTTTTTTTCAGAGAATACAGACAGTTATACAAATCTGCGAGTCAGCTACTGTACAATTAAGAGTTCAAAGTTATGTCCATTTACAAACTTCAGTAGTAATGGAAGCCTGCTCAGTTTCAAGCTGTGCAAAGCAAACCGTGAAGCCATGTTACTTAGCAAGAGGGCTAGCAGTAAATACATACAGTGTCATGGTGGTTCAGACTAACTCTGATAGGTTGTTTCTCCATGTAGTTCAGATAGAAGATAGTTGAATATTGTCGAAAGCTACAGGATTTTTTTTTTTCATCTCCTACTGAGATTTTTGTATACTGAAAATTTATTAGAAATAATGTTTTATATATTCTAATAACTTGAAAATATAGCAGCCATCAAACTTTCTAATGCTCTTTCAACCCATGAAATACAATTGGAGTCTAACATGTATGATGCTTGGAAGCAGGAGGCAAATAAAAATTACCCAACAGCAGAAATGAGTACAAAAACATTAGTTGGGGGGGAATAGTCCTGCCCCAAAGTGTCAGCCCACAGTTCAAACCTCCAGCTACCAGGTTCTCCATCAAATATCTTGAAGTGCAGCAAAACATGGACCTGCAACTAGTAATCAAAACTTTCGCTCACTTAATGCTTTAAGGGAAGATGTAATATGGTATTCTTTATCTAGGTCACAATATTGTTGTATTGTGCAGCCAACCATGCATGCAGTATCAAAAAGGTATTGAGCAATGCTCATGTTCACTGATAGTTTCAGGTAAATATGAATGGATGAACAGATAGTTACATATATCTGTACTTTACTGAAGGTAGCATATATACTTTAAGCATCAGAAAGATATAATCGAGCAATTAAGCAAATTGATCAAAATTAACCCACTGTCAGAGATATCTATTGTCCACTGACATATGGAAAAGTCATTATGTCCTATCTTAATTTTTATTTGAATAATCTATTTAAAGAGATCCATAAGCATTTGTCTAGAATTTTTCTAACCACATTTGGATTTTTCATTTTCTTAAAAACTCTCAAATGTGTACTAATTCCCATTTGTGCTTCTTCTGCTTATATTTCAGTCAGTCTGGAAAATCAGTCTCAACTGTATAGATATTATTCTTTCTGATTCTTTTGGAGCGTTTAAGTGTTCAGTGTCAGGTTGGGCGGGGCTTTGAGCAGTCTGTTCTATTGAAAAATATCCCTGATCATGACAGGGCAGTTGAAACCATGCTATCTTTAAAGGCCCCTTCCAACCCAAGCCATTCTGCAATTCATTCTGTGATTGCTGAGAGTACAATTGAAATCAAGGGTGATTTTCACATTTTTGATGTGTGACATTTTCATTGCTCTTAGATGTGTGATCTTACTGAACAAATGAACTAACTTTTGCTAGTTGTCAGGTAACTGTAAAGCAGAGGTTTCCAAACTGCTTTCCGTTCCACAGCTGGCTTAGAAGTTGTTGTATTAACATAGAGTATTGGAACTGACTTCTAAGTTTATGCTGGTAAAGTACATTAAATTCCTATTAAACACATTAAATCCTATTTAATTTACACATATTCAAATTAGATGGCTTTAATTGCTATGTGTTCTAGCTGTTCATGCTTGAAGGGGCAAGCAAGCAAGCTAATCTTGAAATGTGACACTTGTCATGAAAAGCTTTGTCCTGAGGAGCATATTTCTGGAGCTGGAATTTT
Organism: Lathamus discolor; assembly: GCF_037157495.1. Taxonomy (NCBI): domain Eukaryota; kingdom Metazoa; phylum Chordata; class Aves; order Psittaciformes; family Psittacidae; genus Lathamus; species Lathamus discolor. The sequence goes on along the minus strand of NC_088886.1, from coordinate 95,381,219 downwards.
TAAGGAAATTATAACTAAAAGTTTTTTTGGCTTACTATTACCTGATTAGTTTCTGAGGTAACCTTAAACTAGAAATGTTATAAAATTTGCTCAAAAACTTAGAAACTTTTAAAATATTTGGCATTCCTTGCTTAATTTCATGAGCTAAATTAGGAGCTTAAAAAGAAAAAAAAAATAAAATTATGCTTTATGATAAAAAAATACAGCATTTTCCCATTGTGTGTCACAAAATTTGTATGGATTAGCTATATAGATTAATATTAAATTTAAAGCATTTCTGTCTTTTTTTCCCTTTTCCTGCATCTTCCTTTATCTGCAAAACTCCCTAGCCTTGGAGATACATAAAAATGAGACATTAGCTGAAACATTCTCACTCAGAACTCCAGTTTACTTTGCCATGTACTTATCGCCTCAACTGTGGGGATATATTTGATTATTTTCATGAGCTGCTAAAACAGATATATGCATTCTCAGTATCTGATGGATGCGTTATTCTTGGAATGCTCATAAGGCTGCTATATTTTTCTCTTTGTTCTCTATATTCTATTCTTTTAACTCAAAACATTTCCCTTGCTGTACATATTTGAGTGAGTGCTTACTGAAGCATAACTTTAGCTAATGACACTACACATCTCATAAGGAATAATTCAATTACTGCTTTAATAAGCAGCATATGTAATAAATCCATATAGACCCAGTAGAAATTGCTGGTGATTTTTCTCTGGTTAAATATCAGTGTGTAAACCTAAAGCTTTATGAGCTTTTGCTGTAGTTCTTTGCCAATAGCAATGATGGGGCAAATTCATTTTTATTCCCAAAAGAAGACTGCTGCTAGGGTCGTACTGCATTAGCTGCCATGACATCTATATTTTGTGGCTATCACTACATTGCATTTGTGAAAATAAGTATATGTGAATGAAGTATTAGATATGACAAAAATAAAGTCTATTCACTGACCCATCTGAATTGATTTAATGTGTCTCAGAACCCCCTGAGATACAAAATAGTTGTCACGATACCGTACATCCTAAATGGAGCCAGTTACTCCTGATTTAGGATTGTGTTCACTGCCTCTTAAAAGAACTGCTTAATTTGCTCATTATTCTGTCAAATTTTAAATTTGAGGAGGTGGTGAATGTTTGCATATCTAGTGATTACCTCAGTTTGTGAAATTTAGGTTGTTGAGCTTTAGGTAGTATTTTTTTACTGTTTTGGTATAGTTTATCTATCTCCAAGAATGGGATGAGGGGGAAAAAAGAGGTGAGTCCATGTAAGGAAATCTGTTATTCTGTTTACACTGAAAAGTTGTAATACTTCTGTGATTAAGGGCAAAGAGCAAAATAAGGGCAAAGAAAGTATTTTTCTGGCAGAGCAGTACCTATTTGTACCTAAGAAAAATAGCCAGCCCTAACCATATTACAAGTCTTTGCATATTTTAGAAGGAACAGCATAGTAGAAATGAGACTAACATCTATAGAAGCTTAATAGCTAAATTCTCAGCATAATGCAGCCTAAGGACTAGCAGACAGTGAAAGGGGAAAGTGAAAACTGAAACATGGCTGAAGTTACAGACATGACAGAAAGTTTTGGCAGAAAGACTTTGGAGAGTTAGTGGCAGAAGGATTCTCTCCTGGTTCTTGAGAAGTGTCTTATCTAGGCTTACGTAGGCCATTCTTAACTTTTTTCTCTGAATATACTGGTAGAGTGTATGTCTCATCTCCCTTAGTGATGTTAAGGTATCTCTGCAGCAGCTAGTAAGTGCTGCATTGGCTCTAGTGACAAAAGATTGTGCAGGGATTCTGAATTTTCCAACCTCTTTGTGACTTGAATGATTGATTTCATATGAAGAAATTCTTGTGGGGTTTTTTTTGGTTTTTTTGGTTGGTTGGTTTTTTTTTTTTTTTCCTGTCTGTTTTTTTCCATTTTAAAACCTGTGAAAATGCATTTTAAAAGTGCATTAGGTAAATGTTTTGGTTGCAAGTGCAACTATTAAGCCCAGTAGACTAAGAAAAGAAATGCCAGATGTGAAGTTTAATTGTGCAACTTTCATTCATCCCATTTATCTGCGTGCATAATGTAGGTGTTATTTACACCATCACATACTACTTAAGTGAGCTGTTTAGATGAACCTGCTTTCTGTGGTGATGACTTCCATTTTCTGTAGTTCTCCTCTCCTTTTTGTTGCAAAGCTTGAAACTGTGAATGAAGGAAAAAGGAAGGATGTCTGGGTAAATGCTTTCTTTTTGTTCCAGCCTCTGCCACAGAATATCTCTGTGAGAATGAGCTAATAATTTAATCCAAACCTTTTACAGATGACCTCTGATTAAGTGTTTATTATTTTGGGAACCAGAGGCTGGGCTTTTGGAAAGGCTAAGCATTCTTACTTAACACAAAAGTCCCTAGAAGATGTATGTGGAGAGGTGCAATACTAAATACTTGCAAAAAGTCGCCTGTAGGCATCCCAAAGTAATAGCTGCTATATCTCATAGTGACTTAATCTCTCATCTGTAAAATGGGCTAATACTATATCTTCATTCTTCTTGTAAAATAATGTATTTGTGAATCTTTCGCATGCTATAGTGATGAACACTGCAGAAAAACACATAAGAAAAATATGATGCTGATTTTAAAGAAAGACAAGCTACATGAAGCCATGGCTGGAGTAATGGCATTAAAACACCAGTGAATGAAGTTCCAGAATGTGAGAAAAAGTAGTTTGTGGCTATTAAATTAAGAATCATATTATAAAGTCTATATAATGAATTATATCTGCAATGACCAACCTTTAAGTTCTTAACTCAAGAGCACTTTATTTTGCAGCCTGCATATTCTTTTCATAGGGCCCTGTGAGCATATAGAATCACACAAAGCAATTTGCTTATTATAAAGGTGTCAGGTATATTTTTTTGTCACACTAATTTATTATGTATAGGTAATAAATAACATCTTGAATAAGAGATCTGCTGAGACCCATTTTCTCTCCTAACAGTAACATTGTAGGGTTTTTTGCCTTCACATTTTAATAATGTGTATCTCTTCAGAAATGTGCTTTATTTATTTTTATTTATTTCTATATGTATGTTCTTCCCCAAAATCAATTTTTGCTAAATCCACAAGTGTTTAAATTGCTGTTAGGCTTTATTTACTGTAAATTGAATGTTTGTCATTTTGACTTACAAAGGCTAAGCCTTAATAAAAGGCAAATGACAGAAATTTTGGCAAATTTTAACTTTTAACAAGTAAAAAACTTAGTTGTCTTACACATTAATGAAAATTATCAGAGAATATATTTACATCTGTACCTGTATATTCATACTTAGCTTGGTACTTTGCAAAGTACCTTACTTAAAATCTAGTGTTAAACAATTATAAAAATAAAAAAGATATTCGTAGAGAGGCATGCCGTACCTCACTTCTTGGAAGCAGTTTATAATTTCAATCATTGAATATAGCCGAGGCTGTTCTGTCAGTGTGGTTGGGTTATTTTTGTTCCTCCATGGCTGATTTAAAAATTTTCTATTCATTTTATGTTTTTTCAGCTGTCGTGACTGGTTGTCTTGTACCATTCCCCTTGAGTGTATGTGTGTATTTATTATTTTAAACAATAACATTTTGTGTCCATATAGGGGTCCCATTAACATTCTTCTTCACTAGAATTTGGCAAAAGTTTACATCAATGGGTTTACCTTCATAAATGGTATCTTGTATTGTTATTGAGTGGTGGTTGCTGGTTCTTCTCTTTTCACCATAATGTGAATTTTTCACCACTTTGCATGACAGAGCAAGAAAGCTGAAATGCTCAGCTTCACACATCATATTTCTGAGAGGCTTAGTTATTTTATATAGTCTATATTTAAAGCAAAAGCATAAGAAAATGTATGCACACAGTTAAATGATGTGATAATAGGTGAAGACATGCAACTGTCTCAAGCTTAAGTTTTTGTAAAAAGCATATGAAACTGTTATTCGATTGGAAATTTCAAGGAAGAATGGCTTAAAATTTCCTTACAGCCTTTCCTATCTAGTGGGTCCCCTATAAATAAAGCTATTTTGGAACATTCAGTTAAAAGTAATTTAAATTTATGGTTTTGTTGTTTTTCTTCTTGTTTCACTGAGCAGTATATTAATCAATCCTGGAAACCATGTCAAGATTCAAGAAGGTACTTTAGGATTCTTCATTGCAAGTGATGCCAAAGAAGTAAAAAGGTAATTAATATATTTAAATTTTTAAATTTAAACATATAGTATTTAATTTCTGGTTTTGTTTCTTTGCATGTAAACACCTGATTTTCATTAGTATCTGTTTAAAGATTCTCAGGGGGAATTGAGCTGCTACTCTAGTGAAGCAACCATGTGTGCCACCCGTTTTCTTAACAGCTCTAAATATCAAGGAAATGAAATAATTTTGCAGTGGATATGAAAAGAAATGAAGAAGCTTTTTTTCCTGAGTCTTTCTAGAAAATATTTTGATCTGACTTCTCTATAATTAATTTTTCTTAATTGAATTACTTTGAGAGAGGACAGGGATTACAGTTTTGTCCAAGTTTCAGGTTTAGAGTACTTTTTATTTACATAGACTTAAGCAAATATTTGATGTGAGCAAACTACTCATTCCATAACTTCATTAGTAGAATAATATTTATGCTTTTGTCATTTTTCTTTACTGGAACTACATATTCTATAACAATAAATCATCATAATAAATCAAACTACAACCATGCAGTATATCTCAACTGTTGCAGACAACTTCAGAGGTTCATTGTGCTTGGCTGTGTTAGATTTGGGTTGAATGAAAGGGGGTTTTATGCTATTCTATTTAGGACCAAATGTGTTTACTCTTGTTTATTAGAATTATGATAGGAATAAAAGAACAATGTGAGAAAATAATTTTTAAAATAAATAATTATTCAACATCTGTAAGATTAAGAAAAAGGAATACTTGCAGCTGAGTGCTTCCTCATAATTTGTAATTTTGTTGTATGTTATGATATCAAGAATCTGATTTTTACTTGTTCTCCTTGAGCTTGATAGTTTAACTAAATCCTTTACTTAGCATGATAAAATATTCAGATGTTAACCTTTACAAAGTCCTAAGGTTCTTATAGTTAAATTGCAGTGAAAATAATATTTAAGCAATGCATGTTTTCAATGAATATTTGAAGAAATTCAAAACATCAAAACAGTGAAATTGCTGAGAACTTGAATTCTATTTTTATTGTAAGAGCTAAGGTAGTTTTGGGGTAGGTGAAACATACAGGAAAACACAGGAGTGCTCCTGAACTCTCATATTTCTAGCACCATCTTTGGAGTATTTGCAACCAGCATTGTCTCAAGTATGCTGCCTTTCAGCACAGAGCTCTTTTCCTCTCTGGTGCTTTTCTCCAGTTGAATATAGAGAGCTGTCTTCAAAATCCTTTACTGAGATGCTATCCGTTTTTTGGTTTTCTTTTGGGTTTTTTTTTTTTTTTTTTCCCATTTCTAAGGCATTTTACACTTTCTACGAAATTATTTCAGACTGTAAATAAAAATTACCCAGCACAGCATTTTTAACAGAGAGAAGTTCATAGAATCAAGAATTCAATAGAATGGTTTGTGTTGGAAGGGAACGTAAAGATCATTCAGTTCCAACCCCCTGCCGTAGTCAGGGACCCCTTCCTCTAGACCAGGTTGCTCAAAGCCAGTTAATATGTTTGGAGAAATTTTATACATCACTGATCTGGCATATTTTATCTAATATCAAGCTGAAACAAAATTCCCAGTTCTCCTCTGCTTTCTGCAGAAGGCTTTGTTTAGAAACTTGCTGACTCCCTTAACACATTTCTTAGCTGTTGTGTGCAAAACAAGTGATTATCAGATGTGTTTCAGCTAGCAAAACCAGTATGAAAAATGTTGATTTCATCCTCGAGCTATGAATCAGAGTCAAAAAAATGTTCTGAAGTTGAGGTCTTTTGGATGGGGAGGGGTGTTTGTGGAAATAAAGCCAATTAAACATGTTATATACCAGGAATTTATTTTTTTCTGGTTTTTTTGTTACATACTAATAGAGAAACTTCAGCTCCTTTAAGCTTAAACTATTTATCAAATACATATTCCATAATGAAATATAGCATGCAATGTTCAATTACTCTTCCTGCTAGAATTACTTTTGCATTTTTAGAACAGTAATTTCGCATTAGAAACAATTATACCTAGAAACAATTATGTCTAGCTAAATAGCTTCATGTAAAATGTAGTGTTAAAATATAATGCAAAGTTATGAATGTTATCTTTATTAATTTACATGTTAATACTAACATCAGAAATTCATATGCTACAAATCCGCATATTAAACACAATTATATTGAAGGATCATTTTACTACAGCAGTCACTTGCGGGTGTTTGGTCTTGACTACTTTGCATAAGAGATGGAACGTATTCCTTAAGACATTTGTTCTGCAGTGGACTTCAAAAATGTGATCTGTACAGGAAACCTATGTCTAATTTGTGTCACGAAGTGTTCTGAAGGAATATTTGTGATAGTGGATTAATGTTCAACACAGTTGGACTGGGGAGAAATTGTAAAACTTGGAGGCAGTTTTCTTCTCCTTGTTTATGTTGTGACATCAGCTCATGGTTTGAAAAATATTTTGTTCTCATTTCCTTGGAGATGGTTTGTGTTCTTTTTGCTGGAAGGTGAATTTTTAGAAGGTGGTTTAAGCCAGCCAGTAACTCAGAACCACACAGCCGCTTGCTCACTCCCTTCCCTTCTTCTCCCCTGCTCCAAGAGGATGGGGAGGAGAACTGAAAGAATGTAAACCCCATGGGTTGAGATAAAAGCAGTCCAATAATTAAAGCATAATACAAAACTACCACTACTGCTAATAATAATAATGATAAGGGAAATAACAAGGGGAGAGAATATGAAACCAAAAAAGGGGAGAGGAAAAAAACCCAATAAACACAAGTTGATGCACAATACGATTGCTTACCACCCACCGACTAATAACCAGCCCGACCTGAGCAGCGATCTGGCCCCTCTGGGTAATTCACCTCAGTTTATATACTGAGCATGATGTGCTGTGGTATGGAATACCGCTTTGGCTAGTTCAGGTCAGGTGTCCTGTCTCTGCTTCTTCACAGCTTCTTGTGCCCCTCCTCACTCGCAGAGCATGAGACTGAACAGTCCTTGATGAGAGTAAGCATTACTTAGCAACAACTAAAACATTGGTATGTTATCAACATTGTTCCCAGACTAAAATCGGAACACAGCACTGCATCAGCTACTAGGAAGGACAAAATATTACAGCTGAACCCAAGACAAAGACCAGAAACTTTCTGCAGCAAAGTATATAAATGCTCAGAGAAGGCTTTTTCATTTTACATTTTGTTTCTTGGAAATCCTAAGACAATTTCACAGTCTGAAAGAGTAATGTTTTGGGAAATTTCTTAGAAAATTATGTCTGCTACATTTAGGACTTAAGTCTTCCTTCAGTAGCTTGCATTCTATCTTGGTTTTAGAAACATTAATGACATTCAATCAGGTCTTACTGCAAATTTAACTTTGTATTTTCTGGTCCGTATCTTGTATTCTAGACCTGCTACCTTTCTTCTGATGGGCCACTTAACTACCAGGGTCATTATGCAGAACTGTCAAATAACTTGAATAAATTTGTAACTATTTGAGTTGGGTATCTAGTTCACACATCTGAAGATTTCCTTTAACAAAGTTACATCTGTGGCGAACGCTGTCTTATTAATCTAAAAAGAATTAGTAGTGGTTGTCCTAACTGAACTGCCAAATGCTGTGTTTATTCAGAGGATGTGTATTAATATTGTTTATTTTTCTTTTTATATTTTGGACTGTAGATTGTTCTGTTCCAATGACCTCCCTACTGCTGTAGCAATTTAATCATCCAGTACTGTCAGCAAAATTCATTGGTGGTTGCAGTGGTTGGTTCTTACTGACAATTTTTATTGCGAAACACTTCCTGCCAGTAAGAAGGGGTTGGGAAGATAGTCATGGAGCTGACATAACCTGAATATGAATAAGTAGAGGGAAATTTCAGCAGGTTAAAAAGTATGTTTAATTCATTATGCCAGTAATCCTGGTAAACTTTAACTGTCCAGCTGGAGGCCAGCTGTGTGATCCTCATGAAGTGTGTCATAGCAGCCTTACATGACATGTTGATTTTACAGGCGTGATTAAACTCTCCTATGAGCAGTCTGATGCATATTTATTATTTTGGAATTTTGTTTTAATCTTATATACAGTCAAATGTTTACCCTTTCTCACTTCCTTATTTCTCCTTATGCTTCATCTAGTGGTGAGGCATTTGATACAAGATTAGAAGTTCACAGAATCACAGAATCACAGAATCCCAAGGGTTGGAAGGGACCTAAAAAGATCATCTAGTCCAACCCCCCTGCAAGAGCAGGGTAACCTACAGTACATCACACAGGAACTTGTCCAGGCGGGCCTTGAATATCTCCAGTGTAGGAGACTCCACAACCCCCCTGGGCAACCTGTTCCAGTGCTCTGTCACTCTTACAGTAAAGAAGTTCTTCCTGATGTTAACGTGGAACTTCCTATGCTCCAGCTTACACCCATTGCCCCTTGTCCTATCACTGGATATCACTGAAAAAAGCCTAGCTCCATCATCCTGACACCTACCCTTTACATATTTGTAAACATTGATGAGGTCACCCCTCAGTCTCCTTAGTACTCGCCAACAAGGAGGGTTTGGTCGAAGTGGTGACGGTCAATGGCAGCCTTGGCTGCAGTGACCATGAGATGGTGGAGTTTAGGATCCTGTGTGGGAGGAATAGAATACCTAGCAAAGCCACAGTTCTGGATTTCCGAAGGGCCAACTTTGGCCTCTTCAGTCAACTGCTAAGGGAAGTCTCATGGGAAAGTGTACTAGGCGGTAAAGGGGCTCAAGATAGTTGGTTAGCATTCAAGGACCGCTTCTTCCAAGCTCAGGATCGGAGCGTCCCAATAAGTAGGAAGTCAAGTAAGGGATCTAGGAGACCGGCGTGGTTAAACAAGGAGCTGCTGGGCAAACTCAAGTGGAAAAGGAGAATCTATGGATTATGGAAGGAGGGGCTGGCCGCTTGGGAGGAATATAGGACAGTTGTTAGAGGATGTAGGGAGGCAATTAGGACAGCTAAGGCCTCCTTGGAACTCAATCTTGCTAGTCGGGTTAAAGACAATAGAAAGGGCTTCTTCAAATACATAGCAAATAAAACTAACACAAGAGGCAATATAGGCCCACTGCTGAACGAAGTGGGTACCCTGGAGACAGAGGATATAAAGAAGGCAGAGGTGCTGAATGCCTTCTTTGCCTCTGTCTTTACTCCTGCAGACTCTCCCCGAGGGCCCCGGATTTCTATAGCCCCAGAAGGAGTCAGGACAAAGGAGGAGTTTGCTTTGGTAGATGAGGATTGGGTTAGGGATCAGCTATGCAATCTGGACATCTGTAAATCGATGGGTCCGGATGGAATGCACCCACGGGTGCTGAGGGAGCTGGCGGAGGTCATTGCTAGGCCACTCTCCATCATCTTTGGTAAGTCGTGGGAAACGGGCGAGGTGCCTGAGGATTGGCGGATGGCAAAGGTCACACCAATCTATAAGAAGGGCAAGAAGGAGGACCCGGGTAATTATAGACCGGTCAGCCTTACCTCCATCCCTGGAAAGGTGATGGAACAACTTATTCTTGACTCCATCACTAGGCATATCAAGGATGAGGGGGTCATTAAGAACAGCCAACATGGTTTTATGAGGGGGAAGTCATGTATGACCAACCTTATAGCCTTCTATGAGGAAGTGACTAGGTGGAGGGATGATGGTAGAGCGGTAGATGTAGTTTTTCTTGATTTCAGTAAGGCATTTGATACTGTCTCCCACAGCATCCTCATAGATAAGCTAAGGAAGTGTGGGCTTGACGATCAAGTAGTGAGGTGGATCGAGAACTGGTTGAAAGGAAGAAGGCAGAGAGTTGTGGTCAATGGCGCAGAATCTAGCTGGAGGTCTGTGACTAGTGGAGTTCCTCAGGGGTCGGTGCTGGGACCGGTGCTGTTTAATATTTTCATCAATGACCTGGATGAGGGAACTGAGTGCACCCTCAGCAAGTTTGCTGATGACACAAAACTGGGAGGAGTGGCTGACACACCAGAGGACTGTGCTGCCATTCAGCGAGACCTGGACAGGCTGGAGAGTTGGGCGGGGAGAAACTTGATGAAATTTAACAAGGGCAAGTGTAGAGTCTTGCATCTGGGGAAGAACAACCCCATGTACCAGTACAGGTTGGGGGTTGACCTGCTGGAAAGTAGTGAAGGGGAAAGGGACCTGGGGGTCCTGGTGGATAGGAGGATGACCATGAGCCAGCAATGTGCTCTTGTGGCCAAGAAGGCAAATGGCATCTTAGGGTGCATTAGAAAGGGAGTGGTTAGTAGGTCAAGAGAGGTTCTCCTCCCCCTCTACTCAGCCTTGGTGAGGCCGCATCTGGAATATTGTGTCCAGTTCTGGGCCCCTCAATTCAAGAAGGACAGGGAATTGCTTGAAGGAGTCCAGCGCAGAGCCACAAAGATGATTAAGGGAGTGGAACATCTCCCTTATGAGGAGAGGCTGAGAAGTTCATAAGCAAAAATAATAAATGGAAACCTAGGTGGCTCACCTTGTTAGTTGTATATTTTTGTTTGAAATTTTGGCTTTTGTCTGTTCAGAATTTAAACGGTTCTGCTGTATTCAGATATGAAGGCTGAAAAGATAGCTTGAATCAAGATTATTCCAGTTTCATTTTGATGTTGCTTTATGAACTTGTTTTGAGTAGATTTTCCCTTTATGGTTTTGTTTGGCCTTTTTTTTTTTTTTTTTTTTTTGAAGTAGCATATGTGTTACTGTCACATTGATATTGTTGCAACCTCTTCTCTTATCCAAAATGAAATTCTACTTGTTGCCAGGCTGAACAATTGGCCCAGGGTGCTAGACAGTCTTTAAAAAAAGAAAAAAACATCTGGTATACCTATTTTGGTGTATTCATTCAATATATATGTATATTTATATGTTAGTGATTAAATTCATTGCTCTTTTTCCTAAGATGAAAGACAAATGAACTGATACACTGTGTCATAATTATCATCTCTTCTCCAAGTTACTTTTCAAATAGAAGTATATTAAAAGAAACACTAATTTGGAGTCTTTTGCTTGAAATTAATGGTCTTGTAGCAAATATTTCCTACTTTACATGTCTAAACCTTTTCAAAGATTAAGGAAATTAGTGCTGGCATGTTTCATTAATTTGGCACTGCAGCAAGAGGAAACGTGGGACTAATTTCATTTATATGGATTAAGAAATGTGTCAGTATTTTCATTCTGTCTCTCTAGGGCATTTTTTTATTGCAAGGCCTGTCATGATGACATCACGGATCCCAAAAGGATAAAAAAATGTGGCTGCAAACGGCGTAAGTAATATTTCTATCGCTCCCTTCCTCTCCTTTTCATGAACTGATCAGCTTTGAAGAATCTATCTTTACATGTTTAAACCATGATACAGAAAAGCTAAGAAGTAAATGCACAGCAACATAATAAATTCCATTTGCATTTCTGAAGTACATAAACTTTTATTGTATTTTTCAACATTCACCTGTTTTTTCATTTAAAAGTCCATTAGATTCCAAAGCTAACAAAACCTGAAGAAGTAAATCAAGCTAGATTGTGGAGGTTTCTGGGTTAAGAGTGATGTAACAGCGAAGTTCTGTTCTCATTCATACCAGTGCTCATTCTACCAGTGGCAGAAATCCATTAATTTCAGTAGTTTCCTATTTAGTGCAAAACTTCTGTCTTGCTGAATATGATTAAGTTCTCAGGGCAGCTTTTTAAATTGTTTGGAAAGGTTTGCATGAAGAAATAATTGAGTTTTGGAATTGAGATCAGACATCCCATTTGTATATTTATAAATGTATAGAAATTAGCATTTTATTTATCTATACTTGAAAGGACTTTTTGCAGGAACTATCACAACCATGTTTTGTCCGAAGATGTGTTTGACTTATGAGTATTTGTAATACTGATATCAAAAGGATGTAGGGATCCATTTCTTAATATTTCTGAATATTTATGGGCATTCCATGGTATTCTGCCATGAAAAAGCTTATTCAGTTCAAAAGTGCTGATCAGGTAAATTGAAAGATCTCAGAGGAGTTTGATCATGTGTATTTTACCATTACTTTTAAAAGAGAAATCTCTTATTTATAGATCCAGTCATAGTGTTATCACTGTACTGTCTTAGAGAATGAAAGCAAGCCTAAAGCAGACATTCTCTGCCTTTAAGGAATCCCAGAAATTGATGAATTCTTGAAGATTATTTTAAAAAGAAAAGAATATGTCACTGGAGGTTTTAAACAAATTCCTCTCACCCAGAAAAACATGAGTGTGGATCAAAGTAGTACAGTTGAGAGAAAGCAGCTAAACCAGTGACAGAAAATGGTTTTTATTCTCCCAGTAGCCTCAACGAGAGCAAAGCACATGGAAAGCATGCCTGATGTGGAAGGAATGTATGCATTGCCTAATATATTGGAAAAAATTGTTGAGGAACAGTCTATCACTGTGAGAATGTGACCTTTGAACTGCTGCAAAGCCAATAGGGCTGCTGAGTAAGTTCTGGTAAAGCCAGTTACAGATTCCTTAGAGTGCCTGAAACTCTCAAACCCAATTATTTTTCCAAATTACCCAACAATTAAAAAGCAATAAATTTATACAGGTAACATATCAGATTCTAGAAAAAAAACCCAACAATTTTTACTTGTATTTTCTCCTCCTTCACATAGTATATGCTTTTCACATGTGCTGCTTAAAAAAATATATAAAAAAATAATAATTCCCAAAGATCTGTGGTTTTAATACAAGATCTACACTTTTAATTGAAATCTATTATAAGATAGGATTCAGAAATTCACAGTATAAAGAGTAAGAGCCCTTTATTGTACATTAATGCGAATCAATGAAACCTCCTCAGTACTAGGAAACCAGGGAGAAAATAGTATCCTGTGACTCAGTGAACACAATGGATATATTACCAGCAGTAAGGCCATGCAGAGGTGAGAGTGACAACTTTTGGGTTTGGAAATGTTCCAAACAGCATGATCACATGTATTAGTCCAAAAAAAATGAAAGGGTGTTGGAAAGATAAGAAACAAAATGATGGAATTAGTGAGGCAGAAGAAGGAGGCGGCTCTCAAAGCTGCTGCAGTGAGCACTGAGCACTGAGCACTAAGAAGGGAATCCTCCAAGTCAGGTGAAAAATGGAAAAAAGTGGGAGGAGTAAAATCTTAAATTTCCCTTTCACTGTCTCCCGTCCCTCTCCCCCATCTGCATTCGCCCCTCTCCTTTCCTACATACACACGTGGTCACAGATACCATGATGGCTGGCAGCAGTCATTGTGGCCGAGAAAGGCTCCCACTTAGAAGCATGCTCACAGCTAGTAGGAATAATTGTATTAGCAATAATACAATTGTTTTGCTTTAAAAGTTCTGTCAAAAAAAAAAAAAAAAAGAAAAATTTCAACAGTAATTAGTGATTTTTGTCTCTCAAATTTTGATGACAGTCTTGAGATCCCTTTCCTTGGACTGATTTTTTTTTTTGTTTGTTTTTTTTTTAAGGTAAGTCTTTGTGCAGTCTATTATTCACATAAAATGTCTTAGCTTTAGCTTTCAAATCACTAATCACTTTTGAAAAATCTTAACTATGTTATCCTTCTGAAAGCTACACAAACCATTGGTCTTAAAAATGCAGTCTAACCAAAATAAAGCATAAATTGAGAAACTCTTTTGCTGCTGAATTAGGAAACTGTCAACTGATCTGTCAACAGCTAGTATGTTAGTGCTATCTTCAAAGACACTGCAAATAGTCATACGTGTGTATATGTAGTCCTATATGATAAATATATATTTTAATTAGTGAGTAACATAGCAATTAGAGGCAGCTGAATGTGGAAAATGTGTGAGATGAAATGAAAGTTTGTATGTAAATATATTGACACACTCAGGTAAAGTAAATGTGAAAGAAAACTTAATTATGGTGGCATTAATGCAGCTTCCTGTGACACTTGAAAAACACATTCTTTAATAATGCATCTGAGCTTGCACATCAGTTTAGATACTGTTTGAACATTAGCTTGTGGTATTGTTGGGGTCTAAATCTGAGTCTGACCTACATAGCCGTTTGTCCAAACCTGTTCAGCCTAATATTAATAATACAGGGTAGATCAGTGCATTTTTACAAGGCCAGGGAAAATTAAAGTAACCTTGTTTCCTTTTGCAGTTTCTCTGCCATTCATTTCTCCTTACCCATGCCACCCCCTGAATATGAATATGAATGCTGATGTCACATTGTCCAGAGAAGTGCTTGTGTGGAAATTTTATTCACAGATTGTTAAGATTTTTTGTAATGTTTTCAATCTCTTTCCTATTCCATTTAACTGTAGTTTTTGCAGCAAGGGGCCAAATACATGTATATATTTATATAAAATGCAGCCACTTTGGGATGAAACCTCTAAACTGGATGACCTACTCTTCCTGTTTCTTTCATTTTGTGCAACAGTTATGGTCTAATTCTCTATATATTTTTTCCAGTGACAGTGCTTGCTGTGATCCGTGGGTGTTGAACCCCGCAGGGAACATATATCAAGTGTACGTTGATGTGTTTGAAGGAATTTCTTGTAATCTATGATCATTGACAAACTTTTGATTTATTTTTCCTCTTGCTGCCTTGGAACACGGCCCCTACTATATTTTAACTTCACACTGATAGTGATCTATTGTGAGTAAAAATGGGTTCCCTGTAGCCCAGAGTGCGGTCCAACCTGTCTTTCTAGCAGAGAGTATTTTTGTTCAGTATTTTGGTTCTTTTCTTTATTTATGTTGCATGTAGCAGTGACGTCATACCCACAAGTTTCTCATCGTTTACACCAATGGAGATTAGGGTGACGTTGAAGAAAATACAGCAGTTTTCCCCTCTTCCACCTTTTTGCCCCCTTTTTCCACAGACTTATTTTTTTATCACTGTTTGAAAATGAGATCTTGGCAATAGTATTTCCTTGACATTATTCCAGCAATGTCTCATGAATTTTTAGAGATATCAGTTAGGCTGGAGTAATTAACACTACAGCACTGTTTGCTGGGTTAAGTGCAACTCCTTGTCAGACCTGTGTTCAATTCTTTTTGTACTTTGTCTTTTCCACTGCATAGCTGACACAAAAAGCAACACAGCAGCCTTTTACTTTCCTTATCTAACCTCTTTCTCCCCATTGGCAAAAAAAAAAAAAAAAAAAAAAAAAAATGGATGGGGGGAAAGCCAGGCAATGATTCAAATGTGTGGCCAGCTTTTAATGTAAAAACCTTATAGCTATCTTCAATAGGAAACAAGCTACGAGGACTGTTTTCCCCAGCATGCTTGTTTTGAAATTAATTACATGAGTAGAGCCACACTGACTTTTCAGGACTTATGATGTAAAGTTTTACATTATTATATATAGAATATAAACTTTATAGACCACTTCATGGCAATCTAAGTGATACCACTTTAAAGTGTACGGAATCTGTGAAGGCTCTCATCAGCCACTTCTTGTGCATACAGTCATGATAATTTAAATAAACACAACATTTGGGACATGGAAAGTATTTGCTACTTAGAAATATAAGCACTGCAAAGATGTGCTGGTTATAGGGTAGTGTTGGGATTTCATGAGCTTGTTCCTTCAAAGAGCCAGAGGGATCAAATATTTCATACCTGCAGTGAGGCATTACTGTAACCACATTGAGGCTGCTAACCATACTGTATAACTGCAGCTGTTCTAAATAAGTGAGGTTATGAAGTTTGTTGAACTTTTCAGCAGATACTCTAAACTTACTATGTGATAACACTTCAGGTCTTAATCAGGGTTGAGATATTTTTCCTTCTCAGCTACACACCATAGGATCTTGCAAAGAATCAAGGAAAACTTCATATTCCTGGAGCTGCATGATAAAGTGCTAACCATCTTGGAATTGAAATGGCCTTCATTATGATTATTTACCATTTATCTTATTGTGGTGCCTGCGAACTGCACTACAGGGTTGAGACCCTCTTGTGGTAGGAAGCATTCAGAAATTTCTCCAAAGATCTATTTTCAGCCAATAGAATGACAAAGCAGAAATATGGGGCAGCACAGAAAAGCAGGTTGTGAAACAGGTCAGCATTATAGGAATCAATAATAAACCAGAAAGAAACTAATCCGTATGGATAAAATGATGACTTCTATTGACTTTGAGGCAAAATACTGGAAATAATTTGGATTTATTTGGAGCAATATATTTATTTAAAATATGCTTCTATGTCGAGGCCTTTCTGGACCAGAGACATTACTTAAAATAGTATTAAATAAAGAAAGAGAAGAACACTTAATGCTAAGAGAGCATTAAAAAAGAAAAGGTCATGTAGCTTTGACTTTTTTTTTCCATTTCCCCAATAGCCTCAGTTTGTTCGGCAATGCAGTTACCTTTGAGAGTACACTGACTGAGAGTCTTCTGTAAGATAATGAAGGAAAGGTCATGATCAGATTTTAAAATTAAAATGAACTGGTCTATAAACGTGCCATTACATCAAAATGTGTGAGTAATTCTTATAGTTACTAAAATAGGGCAAAATGTCCACTCAAGTCACCTGCTGTTTCTACAGTTCTGACAAAGAACAGCACTTATATTAATTATAGAAAGCAAGTAACGAATTGTCTTTGTTTGCAAAAACTGCAAGATATTGGACAAGGTGACTTGGTGGTCTTGAAGTTGTCCATAAAAATTAAATTATGGAGAGATACCTTTGCCTGTTGTGCTAACAGAAATTAACTTCTCACAAACATGGTAAAGCATGCTGCTGTGTGTTTCAGGAAACTGAAATTGTGCTGGCGAAAGGCCTTTCAGTATTTTGGTATTTCAGTCTCATGATGCTAATCAGCATTGCTAAGAGATGATCAGAATGGTCTGGTCGTCCTTTAATGCTGCTGATATTTTACTCATAGTGTGTATCATGAGAACTCAATGCACTGAAATGAGACTGTATGCATTTCAATTTTTAAGTGTAGCGGGACCTTTTTTACCATCTGCTGGTCAAGAAACTTCCAGTTCATCTTGTTAACCACCTGTTATCTCATAGAGATCCACTAGATGTCCTCGGAGATCTACTTTTTCTTCCCGTCGAGGTCGCAAGGAAAACTGCTGTAGTCATGGGTGGAATACGAGAATTGGGTAGACTCTATGGTTAGGAAAAAACAACAACAACAAAAAAACAAAACAAAACAAAAAACAGGAAGAAACAAACAAAAACAAACAAAAAACCCACACCAAAAACCCCCAAACAACAACAACTAAAACAATAAGACAAACAAACAAAAAAAAAAACCACCACACCAAACCCCAACCAAACAGCAGAGATTAAAGGATACTTTGTTCTGCTTGCTGTAGAAACAAAAGGAGCTGTTCCTTGACATCTTAGGTAGAGAATAATCTGCAGTTTCCTTTGCTTATTTTTGCAGCTGGAAATATTTCCTGTTTCTGTTTATGAACTCTAAGTAACACTTCTGATCCAGACAATCTAGAAATTTTGACTGGACTTTTTTGACATTTTTGAGATCAGAAAGCAGGGTACTGCCAGAAGCTTAGGCCTGTAAAGCACATTCCTTCCCCATTAGAAGGCTATTGCCTTCTAAGAAAAAAAAAGTTTTTAAAAGTATTTATTTAAAATTAACAGAAATTTTGCTTTCCTTTTGCTTTTAGCAAATCAGACTAGTTCATATAGGCCTTGTTTTGTCAGCAAATTATCTAAGTAGTCTGATTTCTGTATCACTGATAACTTCCCCTGATATTTTTAGTAATGCATTTTACAGATGTTGTTGGATTGTCACCATACTAAGTAGGAGGATCTAATCTTCCTTTTTTATTTTTTTTTTTATCATTTATCATTCCTTTAAAAATAGGGAAGTAATTTTCTTTATGTCCCAACTTACATTTTCAGTAGTTGCAAGTAACAGTTTTGTTTAACATCCACAACATGTCTAGGAATAGAAATGAGTTGATTCTTATACAGGTGCTACAGATGTCAAATAAGTTTAATACCCATCCTGAGGCTGTTCTTAAGGTCCTCCGTCTGTCTGATGATTCCCATTTTTTTGTTAGTGTTTATGGAACTTTTGTAGGGAATGGTATGTGTGTGGCTGAACCATTTAAAATCATTTCTGTCTTGTCTTTGATCTTGTCACTAGTCATCCCTACTAATAATCCATGTTTTGTTTTATTTAAAAGTAAATAAGTATTGTATTTGGTATGAATGTTAAAATGACTGTATAAAAGGAATGAATAGTAACAGCATGTTTTTGTTTTTGGATTTTTTTTTTTTTTTTTTTTTAAATGTATTGCTCTGATATGCAGTTGCTTATATACTGGTTGAAACCGTTATAGAAAGTCCTTTCTGCTAATTATATTTCCAGGTCCAAGCCTGTTTCGTGCATGTTAATGATGTGAAATATTAAAATGATGCATGATTTCCAGAACAACTGATAATAATAGTTATAAACAGTCCCTGAAAGGGCATTGCTTTTGAGAAGTGCTATGGAGTCCTTCCCCTGTTGAAAAGAAGGGCTTAAATTTCCCACTTCATTGGTTTAAGTCTGATGAAAATGGTACTAAAAGTTTTCTTCCCAACCCTCTTTTCCTTTAAGGATAATTTCTTCTAATTTTTGTAAATGCGTCCTATCCTATTATTGACTGTTGACAAGATATGGCTACAAGTAATGAAAAACAGGGACTGTTACTAACCAATGACATAGTTGAGAATTTCTGAGCAGTGTGTTTTGCTACAGCATTTGATTGGAAAAAGTCCTTCAAAACAGCTATAATTAAAACAAAATGGGCCTGCCTTTTACCTCACCTACTGTTACCTTGTCTCACAAATGCCTGTTATTTTTCTTTCATTTCCTTAATGTGAAACTAATGAAATAGTCATAACGGAAAGACTTCCACTTTTTGGTAACATATTTCACTTTTCTTTTTCTACCCAACTTTTCAATTTTAAAGAATGTGTTGGGAAGAGTTAGACAGAGGGAAAACATGGGAAAACAAATGCTGTTTTGAATTTTCTGTGTAGTTTGAATGTGTATGCATCAAAAGCTGCAGTGGAAACCTTCTTTCTAAAAGCCAAGCTCTGAGGAATGATGTACCATGCAATGAACAAGCCTGATGCTGCATGATGAGTTTCTGAACAGCTGTAAGATAACTCTACTAAGATGCTAAAAGAACATGGCATTAGTCATGTGAGCAAAGTTTTAGAGGAATGGAGTCGCTGCTGAAGAGATCACTCATTCATCTCCCTCAATGCCTGTTTTTCACAATCATAATGTTACCCTTGCTTGACAAATATACTGTATGGCAAGTCATCAAGGCCTTAGAACAACAGGACTTGACCCATTTGAGAGATTTCAATCCTCCTTCCCTGGTGACTGTGGCATTAAGAAACTGGAAAAAAAAAAAAAAAAAAGAGAAAAAAAAAAAGAGAAATTATTTTAAATTTTATGTCATTACCATAATGCAGAAAGACAACCTAAACTGAAGGTACAGGCCAGAGAAACATTACCTTTGTTCTACATTTGCTTTTAAGGTTTTGTTTTTGCCTGTCAGTGTTGTTTTGTTTTTAGTACAACTGAGTCAGTTCAATCTAAACCATTACCAAAAGTGTTGGTTCAGTGCAACAAGTGAAACAATCTAAGTGGCCTTTGCACTTCTTCAGACTAAACATACCTGTGATTCAGGTAACACACAAAATTGCATGATGGTAGTTATACATGCATTTATAAACTAGGATGCTGTACATTTCTAAAAAGGACATTCAGATGACGAAGGATAAAAATATTCTCTTCTGTTCTAAACTGGCACTCCTTTTGGAATTAGGCATAATGCTGTATTCAGTTATTTGGTTTTTAATCTACCTTTGCATCCAGAGCAGAAAACATGCCAATGATTGGTTCAGCGTGTTTCAGTGGACCAATGCTCTATGTGCTTTTGGTGATGCCTTATTTGTGAACTGATTTTAATGTCAAGCATATTTATCATTTATTAGTTGTGTCTCTTATATGGGCAAATTTTAGTACTCTGTCATCAGTTAATTTGAATTCCTGAAGATACAATGTATTTTTCAGAGAAATTTATGAACGTTTTGTAACTCTTTCGTAATGTGTAATTTGTTGCAATGAAGGAGTTCCCTGGCACAGTTTAATACAGAAAAAATTATTAGCATATGCTTAAGAATAAATATATTTATATATATGTATCTATGTGTGTAATGTATATGTGTGTGTGAGTGTGTGTATGTAAGAATATATGTGTATGTGTGCTTTTGTATGTAAATACATACATACATATATATATATATATACAGTTTAATTTTACAGGAAGCAGGATAGGTCAAAAATATCTAATGGATAAGCAACTTCAGAATTTTGCTTTCATTTTTAGCCCAGTAGTATTAATTGTGCCAAGGGAAAAATATGTCCTTAGGATTCTCTGCTCTTATTATGTTCTTTTTTGATCCAAACGCTTGACTGTAAACAGTTATTCTTCCCCATGTCTGCGGTCACCTTATAAGACTGAACAGAAATAAAGAGCAATTTATCTTTTGCCCTACTTTTAATGTACAGCCAAAGTGTTATCAATAATCTCATTGCATTTTTTTTTCCTGGGTCAAGACTGTTAACAAAAACTAAGGCCTGTATTAAATCCCTTAAATTACCTTCCAGCTGCCTTGTTATATATATAACCTTGCCATTAACCTGCTGCTCTTCCTCTCCTCCCATCCAACACATGGTTATAGCCAAGATGTCCATCTACAAGAGAATGAAACTGGCATGTTGTTTTGATTGCGGACGCTCTGAGCGTGACTGCTCTTGCATGTCAGGCAGTGTACATAGTAACATGGACACCCTTGAGAGAGCCTTCCCACTTTCTTCTGTCTCTGTTAATGATTGCTCCACCAGTTTACGTGCCTGTAAGTTCAACACCAACACATGCTGTTCCATGTCTGTGGTGTCTGTGATATCATCCCCGTCTTGTGTCGTGCATCATAGTTCTGTGAGTTTTACCGGGCTGATGCTTGTTAAAAGAGTCAAACCCAAATTTTAATATAACTCTGTGTTCATATTTCTGTTTTATTATTAATACAAAACTGTAATTTATTATTTTGCTTTGTGTGCTCTTTATGAAGCATGCTGTTGCAATAGCATGCAGGACCATAGTAGTGCAATCTGGTGACATCTTTTTTATTTAATTCATACAATATAAATTGTCATTAATTATATAATAAGTGCTGCTGTGGTGGAACAGGCCTGTATCTAAATCTGTGATGAGTGCTAAGTGAACAGCTATAATAGTGCTGGCACTAGAATGGCATACAATAGGCAGTGAATAAATATACAGGATACAACATAGCTGAATTGTAGTATCTGGAGTTCTATTCTAGACTGCTACCGTTATCTTCAGTTTTGTTTGTAACCCTTTATTCTCAATAAGGCAAGACCTTCCATCTGACACTGAAAACACAGAAATCATTGCATAAATGGTTGTACTTTTTATAGTATCTTTTTAAAAGGGCTAGTCCGATACAAACTTCCTGATGCAAACTTTTTGAAATTAACTGTAGAATCTGTCCCATAGGACAGTACCATTCTGGAATATGCCCTAAAACCTATTCTGAAAGATCAGAGTTGAGAGGAAGAAAACTTGGATAAACTCTGTGTAACCATTTGGGCAAATGTTAGGGATCCCAAAGTTTAATTTGTCAGTGTGATGTCAACAATTGAGGAACATTGTTAATTAAAATGCTTATTTTTTTATTATTATTTTATTTTATTGTCATCTTTAGATATTCAGAATAGGCAAAACTATGTCTTGGGACAGGAGCTGTTTTCCTTTCCCTACCCAAATGACAAAAAGCCTGTAACATTATTCAGATACATCTATAAAGAATATTAGGCAATTTTATAAGGAAGCATGTCCACTTTAGATTACAAGTCATTGCAGATAAAAATGCCCTCCACTACTAAGAGTATAATGTAGTTAGTAGATTATGCATCTGGTTGCCTTTTGATACCATGTGTCCTGCAGCATATAGTTCAAGGGGTGAAGGACTTTGCTTTGCTATTTTGAAATTTGAACTATTTTTCCAGACACAAATTTGGAGTATGTAACAATACTATGATTCTTGTTAGCATTTTTTATCTGAAGACTGTGTCTATTAAGCTCCTTGTAATAGGATTTCTTAGAAATTTTACCAGAAATCTTCTAAGTGTATAAGCATTCTGAATGTCCTTTCTATCCACTTGGTTGCAACTCATGTATCATCACCTCAGGGCAGATTGTTCCCAGTTTAAGTCCTATTTTGAGTTACAGGAGTTTTTATCCTTTAGAATCGCCTTTATCAGAGTAAAATATAGCAAAACACATTTTGTTAAGAAAAGTGGATAAGAAACCTTCCTGGATTAAGAGTTACTGCAGGCAGTGTTACTTACACAGCCTAACAGCCTCAGTAACACAGTGCCTGGTATAGTTTGCATTAATACAGACTAGTACAGAGAGTATGTTCTTGGATCCCAGCACTGGTGTTAACAGCAACCAGACCGGGCTAAATGAATATGTCCCCTACAAATGGGTAAAATTTCTGCCATTAGCACTGTTTGGCAAGGAAAGAAAACCGTAATTTGTAGGTTTACCATAGCTTTCAAGTTCACTTAAGACTCTTCAGAGGCAGATAAAGTAAACATTTTTGATTGTGTTGCCTGCTGAGCCAGAAACCTCCACAGTAATGTATTAATTTCCACCAAAGAACAATGCTTTGGGGAAACACGTTAGATCTATGTTGTATTTTGAAGGATAAGTGATATTGACAGCCTTGAGGATTTTTAGCATGCTATCTTTCAAGGGCCTTTCCCCCCCTTCATCACTTCATCAGATCAAAATAGATCTCACTCTTCCCCTTGTGAGACTAGTCACCTTTGACTGTTAATAATAAGCACGAAAATCAATACCAATTCACACTCTTTGCAAAGCAGCATAAGCCTTTCTTTTCCAATTAAAAAAAAATATATATACACACATGCAACGTTTCACTGGCAGGGCTTCAATAGAAATCAGTGTGTTTTCTTTGCATTGTACAGGGGTCTTATGATGCCCATCTTGACAGAGCTAGTTAACTCAAAAGAATGGTGGTGAGAGTCAGCTTTTCATTAAATATGAGCAGATGTGAAATGTAGAGTGTTTGACAATTAGAAATGGCAGCAGCAGGGCCCCAGAATCAAAGTGAGGTCAGATTGGTGGATCAGATTACCTCTCTTACATTCTTTAGTTGTTCTGAAAATCATTTTGAATTAGTGTCAGTGGAGCCATGATGGGTTTTGCCCTTTGTCTTTTATTCTAGGACTGTATTGTTTCCCCAGACACTCATTAAAGGTCATTATACTATTACAGGGCTTGCTTTGGTCGTGGTGCCCCAGTTGGGCTGTCTTGCTTCTACAATTGCTTAATGCATTTCCTTCTTTTCTCCTTTTTTTTTTTTTTTTCTTCTTTTTTTTTTTTTTTCTTTTTTTAACTTTTGGTTATAAAAGCAGGCTTTTTTTTTCAAGGTAAATTAAATCACAGACCATTGTAGGAAACTTCTTGAAACAATGAGTGGCTTTTGTAAGAATTAATGCTGTTTATAAGAATCTGATGTCAAGTAGAAAATATCAATTTATATATTCAATGTTGTACACAGAATTTAGTGTACTAATTGTATAACATGTAGAGAAAGTAACACTTGCATTGTGTTTTCTACCATGGGTAAGTTTCTCTGTATTTTATTGTTGTCTGCACTTCCAGGAAATGAAAATCGTATTTTGAATAAATATAATTACATTAAATAGCTTTTGTATTTATAGGCAGTTGTCTGGAGAAAAAAAAAAAAAAAAGGATCGTTATAAATGTAAGGAAATAGAAATTTTTTTTGTGTATCTAGAATTTTTAGTATTTAGGTGCTTTTATTAGATTGCTACGTGAACGGGAGTCAAATGATCCAAGCATTTTTTGCATCAGAGTCTTGAGTGAATTACAGTGATGAGAGACACTTAGCCACTGAAAATCCTGGGGTGGTTTATACAATGAAGTTATGTTACTAATAAGTGTGATGTTTCTGCTTATGTCTGTGCCGAGTCTTGGGGAGTGCCATTCAAATGATTAATTGATACAGACAGAATCTTAACCTGAACCATTTAATTTCTGTGTTTCTGTATCACCATATGGCTGTGCTTCTCACGAACATCAAAATTTCACATTTCAAAAGGAAACCTTTTCTAAACTTGTTGCTGTGCCCACTGCCATGGGAATCTAAACTTCCAAGGATATACTTGATACTAGGTCCAGGGATATCTAAATCAGATTGTGAAAAAACATGCCTTGGCATGCTTTGATAGTCCCAAGAAGCTTTATGTGAAGATCTTGATGTTGGTGAAGTAATCAAAGCATGTACCTACCTGTGTGCCAGGCCCAGTATAGAACCATATATTCCATCTGGTCTTCTAGTGCCATCACATGGTTTATACTGAGCAAGCAAGTTAGCTGCTGAGTCTTTCACAAAGGACCTAAATTTTTTTGCAGGATTAGATGAACATTTTGGGTATCTTGAATAAGGATTGCTGTTGAACTAAAGTTCACTGTGCTGAAGCTATATCTGGCAATGTGGTTTAACAAGTTAGGTCAAGGCAATGTAGATTCTGCCTGTATGTGTTTATAAATTAAAACCACAAATTCTATAATGAGAGTTGAAATTACATGACACTTACTGATATAGCCAGAAAGAAGAATGCATAACACAACACACAGACACATTGGTCAGTGTATCTAAAGCTCATCAGTTGTATAATTATGCTTGGGCTTTTCTAGATAAGCTATTAAGTCCTGGTTGACTGAAAAGACAGCCTACATTCTGTTTCTTCTAGAATGCAAGAGCCATATCCTCGGTTTCCTACAGAACAAAACTGACCTACTAGTTCTGTAGTTCTGCTGAAGTAGCAAAGACAACAAGAAATACTAGCTTTAATGGATGAGCTAAGATACAGGAAGGGCCTATATGTGTCCTGTCAAGCTATAACTTTCAGTGCTAGAATTTTATTTTTACTCATTAGCAACAGAGGTTTCCCTTTTACAGGATTTTGTGGTGGCTAGAGACTTTGAGATTATCAAACCAGCTATAAATATGATCCCATTTACATTATATTTATAATACTGTGAATAGGGAAAGGTGGGGTACTAACTCTCTTCTACTACGCAATTTCTATGAGCTGTGAGAATTCTGTTGTGGCCACAAGTGGGATAAATGCTCGTTTGCTCTGAAATTCTTGCTTTCACATATGCTGCATAAACACCTTTCTCTTTAATATAACTCACTGATCCCTCTGTGGTCATATTGTCTTGTCTTTGTCCTGCACAAAAAGCCAGGAGCAAACCTTTAATGTTTTGAGGAAGAAGAAGTTGAAGGAGTAAATTAAGTGATCAGGTCTGCTTGGAAAGGAAAGACAGATGTTACCTCTTAGGGATGGCATGATAAGGTCATAAACAAGTGATTATAATCAGATTATGTTTTTTGCAGTTTACATCTATGGAATGACTATAGAAGTATACCTCTGTATACTGGAAAATGGTACAGCATTATGCTGTGTAGGCTGGTTTGTTTGTTTGTTGGGGTTTTTTTTATTTTTTTGGGAGGGTATTGGGGTGGTTTTTTTTTTTTTGTTTTGATTGGATTTTTTTTAATGAGGTTAATGAAAGTGGGACATTAGAATGAGACATAGTACCAAATAAGTTCCTTTTAATTGAAAGCCACAGAAAATATAAAAAGCCTGTGAAACACTCTGTGGATGATGATTTATGTAAAGCTAGTCCCAAATATTGTTCATTCTTTTCAGATGACAGATTTTTAATTCATTTACATCAGTTCCCATTTTTTCAGGGTTGTGTTCCTGAGAATTGATATGGCTGTGATGTTTATTGTAAATAACTATACAAGACTGCATGTGTCCCCTTTCAAACTACCGAAAATAGTGTAAAAATGGACACCTGTGTATATTTTAATGTTTAGTTTTGCAGGGAAAATACTATTTAAGATAACTCAGTTACGATACAAGTAAGTACAGCTGGAAATACATCTTAATGTAGTTTGTGGTGTTGTGGGTAATGAAGAAAACCAACTTGCCTTCCTTAGCCATCTTCTCAGAATACACTACTGTTAAGAAAGCTGCTGCTACCAAACCTGACCAGTGGGGTTTTGAAGCATATAAAATCAGGCAATGGAACAATTGGAAAGTAAAATCCCAATGTAGGAGGTGCCTGTGCTGTTCTATAGAGGTTCCATAGCCTGTGGCAAATCAGACACCAGATACCATGAGATCTGCTTTTCTGAGAATGAAAATCTCCTAATTAACTCTTCCACTTTCAAGCTTAGTTTCTATTTGCAATTCTACCTAACCTACTTTCTTCGCCTCATCTTCTTCTTGTGGCAATTGTGCAAAGATGTATGCAGGTGTTTCCACTAAAGACGATAGGATGAATTGATTCGATATATGTGATCACATTCTTAACTAGCATTCAAGAACTGCTTGGTGGAACAGTGGTTTCACTGAACCAGCCCTTTGATTTGTCTGCCTTATCTCACACTCTTGATATGCAGACCTTCAGGTGATCCTTTCGTTGGTGCAACTGTATGTTTTTTCTACACTGCTAGCGTAGACATAGAAGCAGTGATCAAATTGTGTTGGTATATTCCCTCTAAGAGTCCAAGTATTTATTCCATCATTTTTTCATATGTATAAGTGCACTGGGACATTTTTATTTCCTTTTCAGGCACTGAATAAATATTAATTAGAGGGGCACTGGGAATGTAACATGGAACAACAGGTATTTTACAATAGGTATTTTACAACAGGTGACTTCTAGTATGCAGTTTGACTCAACACTCAAAAAATGAATCCCTTATATTGTTCTATATCTTAATAAAACCTGAGTGCTGCTAAATTATTTAACTTTCTTTTGGATATAATATGAACATATAGATGTATATAGTTGTAGAAATGCAGGAATAGAAAAAAACCAAAACAGCCCCCGCAAATCAAGCTGCTCCTTTTCAGATAGTAGTAAGGTAAAAATGAGATAATCTGACTCATTACTCATGACCATAAAATATGAATAATGATGCACACACCTTTTCCAGTGAGTTTTGTGATGTAGAATATTCTACTAGACTTCTGAGAGGGAGCTCTGCCCAATTTGTGATTTCTGTAACAAGATGAACACTCACATCACCATGGGATGGAGGCACTGCTAAGTTTAGCAGCAAATCTTTTAAAGAATTGGGAAGGTGGAGGAGGGAGAGATCAAGAAGTCTGCATTTAATTCCTTTAGGCTTTTATGTTGAGTAGAGATTCTTACCAGGGTCACAGGGAAGAGACTGGTGAGTGGCTTGCTTTGATGGGGACAAGCTAGAAAAGATGCTGTCTGCATCCTGTGGAGTGAATTTAGCAGAGGGTCTTATGCAAGGTGACATGGAAATTATGTTTGCATTTTTAGTTCCTGAGTGTGGCTGGTTGTCATGAAACTCGCCATGACAGTTTCTTACCACCAGGCAGCAGATTCTTCCTGTTACCTTCTTGGTGTGGGATAGATGCTAGCCGGTTAGGTCTCCTTCTCTACTGTTTTTGAGCTATTTCAAGCGACAGATGCCAGAGCTGGCTCAGTTTCAGGTTGAGCATTTCTGTCATAGCTCTGCCTTGAGCCCAAATTCTGACCTTTACTATATGAAATAAAGTATTTATGAACAAGCAGTGGCTTGATCCAGAGCAGGCTTAGAGCAAATGTCAAATGTCAAGTCAGTCTCCTGCCTCCTTATACCACCTGCATTAGGAACCTGGATTAGATCCTAGACTGCAGCGCTGACTGCCTTAGGCTTTATAGGTCTGGAGAGACATAACTTATTAACAAAGAGTTATTAAATTTTTATCATTTTTATAACACAATGTAAATGCCTTCTATGAATCTACATTGTATTCATTATCATTTAAAACGTTAATTAAGTCAAAGTTGCATTTAACTCAGTTCTAAATGTGCCTTTGGGAGGAAGCTTTTAAAAACAGCTGCAGGATTGAGAAGCATATTGATGCTGGGAAGTTGTTAGTACCACTTTTCAGGATAGGTCCCCCAATTTGATTGCCATTTTGAGTCTTAGCTAATTTGCAATTATGTTATTGGGCAATGTCTCAATTTAATATTGAACCAATAGCAGCAGAAAGCTATCACCTCATGCTAATCACAGATACACTTTGATGTGTAATTCATGTTTGTTTCAAATTTATTCCAAACTGAAATGAGCAGTTGATTCATAAAGCCTGTACTTCTCATACTATAAATTTTTTCTTCTTTTTTTTTTTTTTTCAGTTGGTATCCTTAGTGGTTGGATCCTTTCATAATTCAGGGAAAAATGTGTTCACTGACTTGGAATGTTGTCTTTCAAATTCATGGAAAAATAAGTCCTCTGGTCTAGATCCTCTACATTTTATGTAAACGGAAGTTACTGTAATGTATAGAAGGTGGTGCTTAGTGAAATATCAACAGACCACAATATAGTATAAACATATAAAGTGGAATACAGTATATTATAAAAACTACAATAAAAGCCCTTCAAACCAAGTTAAAATGTGCTTGGCTTTCAGTGACATGGTTTAGTGGTAGACTTGGCAATTCTGGGGGAATGGTTGGACTTGATGATCTTAAAGGTCTTTTCCTTCCCATTTGATTCTATGATTCTGTGTATGGGAGAGTTATTGATTTTGGTGTCCTTCAGTGTTAAAACAGGAAAAATAAGGAAAAAATCAAGCACATTGTCTCCACCCTCTGATTATTCCATTGAGACCCCTAGCATATTTAATATATTCATACCTTTAATCAGGCAAATAATCACCTTAGCTAGTGTCACCAGTAATGTACATATTACATGATTCATGTACTTCTGGAACTTTAGCCAGAAGCAACCAGCTTAGCTGACCTAACCTAGGAGAGTCCATTGTATTAGAACCAAACGTCTTCAGCTTTTGTCAAGTTCAGTGTAGGTCCAGCAGAGTGGTCCAGCCCTCAGCTTTTTTAGCCAGAAGCAACCTGCAAAGCATATTTCTAGGTCATCATATTTTCTACTGAGTACCTAGAACCTTTACAAGTATTTGTATATGCCAGGATACATAACCTTATGATTTTTTTATGTGCTACATGAAAAGAGGAAATTGTTGTCGCATAACTCCATATACGGTACTTGAAGTGGCACAAAACAAGCACCTGTTCTGTATACTTTCTTTGACTGATGTTGAAGTAGACAGGAGGGAGTCAAACAGATGAGGAAGTTTTATTTTAAGAAGTCATGCATATATTTATTTTAGTATGTAAGTTCTCAAATATGTTGATAATATGCTTCAAAATAGGTTAAAGTTCAGTTTTACTGTTTGAGACTATTCACCAGCTTCTGTTAGCATTCCTTTTTATAATACAATGATATATTTCCTTGTGATATTTTACATATTACTGTATGCTATAATGTTGTGATTCACTTATTATCAATAATTTTAGGAAACCTATCATCTGCTATCTCACACACACATGCTTCATTGATACTGATCAGATCTTGTTAGCATAGTACAATTATTCTGAAAAGGAAGGGTGGAAAAAGTGTTATTGCTGTCTAAGATTTGGCCAGCATCATCTGGTTAAAAATTCATCTGGGTGTTTTATTTTGACTAGAAATTCTATATAGGCAAATGTGAAACAAAAATGGCACAAGGCAAAGATCCCAGTGTTGAGTCCCAGAGACTCAATTATATACTCAATTATACTACATTTTGTGCTAAGAAATGCTTTGAGTTCCTTAAATTTTGAAGTACCGAATACAATCCTGGGTGTCCTTTTGTCATATTGTTTCCCTGCAGAGGCAAATTTTCATGTTTTCTGATCTTTGTTGAGTGAGGTCATAGATACTTAGCAAGGAGGAAAGGAAAGTGAAATGGGGTATATGACCGAAAGAAGGAATGGAGAAATTACTAAAACTGCTTTGCCGCTGTCTAATTTAGGGAAGTTTTGAAAGAGGATACTGTCTAAGAGGGTATGAATAGCTTCTGTTCATCTGCACCAGCAGAGAAGAATCCCTTTTTAGATTTATGGAAAAAAATATTTTTTAAATCATCTGTAGTTTTTAGCTGCTTCTGAACTTTAATTAGAATGTAGACCTTGTTTACTGTTGGGAGCTGCTGAAGGAAATCCAAAAAATCATTATAGCATCTTTGATCTTTGTCATGAAATTTCCTTTGTTTGTTCTTGCATAAAAGATTCTGCTTGCACTAAGTATGTTGCTTTCTCCATTGCCATGTTCCTGACATTATCTTCACTCTCTGACTCAGTGGTGTTATGTGTTGTCTGACACAGCATGTCTGCCAATATGGAGAGAGATTTTACATTACCATAGCTGTGCTATGGAGGAGGAATGGCAACAAGAAATAGAAGTTCTGTTCTTGAGCAAACTCCTGCCAGAATGGACTACCACGTTTGCCATCAAGCAATATAGATGGTTTGTTCTACAACTAGCCCCTCTTCTACAGTACTTACGTGATCCTATATGGCACGTACTGATTGGACTTTCAGTAAAAACAGAAGTTGTGACATATGGACAGTAGTTTAGAAGTCAAAATAAATGTTTGCCTAGCTGGAAAGTTTTATCAGCTAATAGAACTAAGATTTTTCAAGCAAAGAATAAAAACAATTACAAGTTTTGAGCCTAATGTAGTGATAATGCTTATTTCTGTTCCATGAGTAACATGAGGTAAAATCCACACTTGCAATCTGATATCATGTTTCATTAACAGGCATTTGTCCAGTGATATTTTATTTGTGCTTTATCTCTATTATTCCTGATCTACCAAAACATGCAAGAACTGTCAAGTTCTCTGTGATCAGTCAGATCACAAGATGGGTGGCAGTGATGTGATACAGTATTTATTTAGAACTGCAGGGTGTGAAAATGAATATAATTCATATGATGAGGCAGCAGAAGGGTGAAAAGAAGTGAGATGCAGTGCTGAACAGAACAGGATGTACTTTTCTGGCCTCCACTACATAGTGTCTTTTGCAACATATGGGAAACATTTCCCAAATTTTCAGATGACATGCTAATATTTCTCACTAATACTGGAATTGGACTCCTAGCCATCTTGCATCGTGTCTTGGTTTTGGCATGAAATACTGTTTTTTTTCACTTGGTTCTGAACAAAGCCAATAAGCTTTCTAATGTCAGGGAGAGCAACAAAATAGCAAAATTCATTTTAGTAACTCTTGGAAGCAAAGATCTGCTTTTGGTATTCCACGGAAAAATATTTATCTTATTGTGTGAGGTTGCACATTTTCAGAGTGCCATTCAAATTAAATTTTGAATGACGTTATGTGTAAATTGAGACATGCAAATGTAATTTTTGATTCATCTTATGTGCAAACAATCTGCTGAAAATTAAATCCATTTTCATTTGGTAAAATACTAAGTATTTCCATAGTTCTTAAAAGCTGAACTTTTTGCACCTCACACAGCTTAGAAGAATTGTCCAAGGAAAAATGAATGTAGATATATAAAAAGCATTTCACTGTGTATATTTTGATTGTTTCTAGTCAAGAGTCTCACCGCCCTGGGTAACAAGATACATTTATTGATTTCTTCATTCAGACATAGTAGAAATGAGAGGAGTAGACTTGGGACAGACGTCTGTCTCAGCACAGATAATTGTAATGCAAGAATCTTCAGAGGCTGGAATCAGTAACCCTAGCTGTTTGACAAGATCCCCCCGTTGGAGTCCAACTTACAGGCATCATGCACTTTTTAGAGTTATATGACTCAGCAAAAGCCTTTTGTTATGTTTGGAAGAGAAGTAAATGAACACACAATTGCAGTGACAGAGGAGATTCAAGCCAAGATCTGTGATGGTGTAATTTAGATCTCTCTGATATTACATCAGTCTGAAATTCTGGAAGAACAGGAACTGGCCTTCTTTTAACCCATTGGCACCAGAGGCTTTTGCGTATTGATTTATGTGCTATGAATTTTGCACCATCTCTGTGCACTTCAATATGCCATTATTGTATAATTCTGCTGTTCATAGAACTCCCTACACCTAAATTTGTCTCCTCTTTTCAAACATGGGAGTATTTTAATTTTTGTTTTAGATCTCCCCTCTGATCACCACCGTTTTATTTTTTATTATAGCATGGTCTATGAAACTTCTTTTTCCCTTCCTTTATTTGCTAGTAATTCCTGAAAGGACTATCTCCTACATGAATGAAAATGCATACTGTTTTTGGAATCAGGATTT
Source organism: Lathamus discolor (assembly GCF_037157495.1). NCBI lineage: Eukaryota > Metazoa > Chordata > Aves > Psittaciformes > Psittacidae > Lathamus > Lathamus discolor. Next base: position 95,348,752 of record NC_088886.1, on the reverse strand, counting down.
CTAGGGTTATCATGTCTACTGTCTGACCAAGCTTTTTTAATGGTCTGATTGGCTGATTGAATCTTTCAGTGCTGCAGCTCATTCATACACAGTTTTACCGGTATTTCTCATGCTAAATAGATAGCGAAGCTCATTTTACATCTAAAATTGTAGTTTGAGGGACTGTAAGAATTGTGTCTCTAGGCTCATATATTCAGCCTCAATACTCAAGCCCCAAATACTCCTCAGGAAATATTCTGAAGTTGTCCCTTAGGTCCCACAGATTTCCTCAGCAGTATCCTAGAGTTCTGGCCGTGAGGGATATAAAATACATCAAAATATGCATTTGTTTTTACTCAGCCTTTAGCATATGAGTCTTTTGTCTGCCCTCTTCTTTCTCCTCAAGCAGGACAAAACAAAATCCTCAGAGGTAAAGCTCCAAGCAGTTCACTTTTGAAAGATGACTTTCTTGACAGCTGTCAGTGTCCCCTGAGCACTAGATTTCTGGATGCTTTCAGTATCTGACTCTAAAAACATCTGGCAGCAACACTATTTCTAAATATATTGACATCCCGTGGCATTTGTGCTTGATATAGTTACTTAAAGGATAGTAACTGACCTGTAGATGTTATGAAATCTTATATATCAATTTTCTCTTTGTTGGAGAGAGTTCCTCCTCTTCCAGGTGACTGTGGACTTTATTGTGAAATTGGTGTGATCATTATAACAGAAATGCTGACAGTTCAGTGGGTTTTTTTTCAAAATTATTTTTTTTAATCAGTCTTCTTTCTCCTTATCATGCTACCTGCTTTGAAAATGAGCATCATCTATATTTAATTTTATACTCACAAAGTAATTTCCTTCGTATAACACTGAGCACACCAAGCATTCTGCAGGACATTGCTAAGCAACCTGAGAGGCTAATTCAGCACTTTGAAGATCCTCTCTCAAAAATGCTCCATTACCTTGTTTCCTCTCCTCTTGTTTCAGTGCATTGTGTACTACTAAGAGTGAGGGTACTGCTGTCAGGCTACTTTTGCTTCCTCTGGTAACGTCCATATTCTCATCAGGGTTTGGTTAATGAAAACAGAAGCACAATACATTTACCTTTGATGAAGTTTTCTTTCAAAAGCTGTACCTCGTCATGAGTTTTGATCTCTCTATGAGATCTGCCTGGTCCTTGTCATGAACTAAGCAAGCTTGACATCTCTGTGTAGCTTTAGTAACAAAGTGAAAAATAAAAGGACAAAAGATACTTAATTATTTATTTTTTTTAAAGCTGGCTATCCATTTAGTTTGGTAGATCAAGTAGTAGTTGCTTTCCTTCTCAGTTGTTAGTCTGGATAGTCTTATACTGTTGTAGTCTCACATAGGATGAATGTGAGATGGCATGCGTTTGCATCTTAAAATAATTATGAATAGTTCAACCTAACTTTTGCATGTATTTCAGTGTTATTAGTGCAGTATTTTTGAGTATTGGAGAAATAATCAGAGGGAATTTATAACAGTCATTTTTTAATTTTGTATGGAGGTTTTGATCCTCTTTAGGTTTTATTTGAAAAATATTATCTTTACTAAAGACATCCATCCTTTTAAGTATTCCTTCTGGTAGAGATCAAAACACTTTTGTAAGTAACATTGTTATTAGTTATCACCACTTTATTTTCCACCCTTATTATATTGCCATCCTTTGCTTCCCCATAGAAATCAATTTCAGTCGAAGAGCTGCATGCTTTGGCAGCAATGTGATTATTAATACTTTTGCAGGTTCTTTTTCAGATAGACGTAGACATCACATCTCCATTTCTTTTTTTTTTTTTATTATTATTATTGTGTTGGTTTACTTCCTGTTTTGACATTGTTTACTTAGAAGTTATGTGCTATAATTCCCTAAATTTTCATAGCAATGAATTAGGTTCTATCTCCGTTTGTTGCTATCGCTATTTTTGCTATTGTTTTATAGGTTTAATATTAGTTATTTATGTCTCAGTTGTTTTTATATTAACATACATACCAGGTGATATTTTTTTGGATACATTTGTTCAGAGAAGAACAGGGCTTTACAAGAATGAAGTACATTGTAGAACTCACTAAAGTAAGGAGCACTTATAAAAATAAAAATACTGATTTTGTAGTGTTGTGAAGTATATTTAAGTGATAAAACCAGTATATGTAACAATAAGGGTTTTAATACAACAGGTTCAATCTATTTGATTAATTTGGATGTCTAGCCTCTAACTTACTGTACTTTGCATAAGAGAATTAGTTCGTCAGCAATTAACATTCCCCACTTTTATGAAAGCCATACTTTAGGTAATAGAATATTGTTAAACTGCAACCAGTGTACTAAAAATCTGTCTTCTAGCAAGAGCATATTTACGTTTAAGAGCAGCAGAAAAACCGTGTTCTATATATACTTCTGTATAGATTTGAAGACAAACACAGCACTGGGGCTTGAAACTCCGTGTAACCAGCAGGTGGTGGTGCTGGCTTGGAAATAAGTGACTGAAAAGCCTCCTAGAACTTCTTTATGTATGGCTACTGCAAGGAAACATTTTTATTTAAAAAATATTTATAATATTTCAGATGACTCATTCTAATTGCATAAAAGTGTTTCCAAATAGGTATATACAGTGCAAACGCTTGTATATAAACCAGTGTGTATGTGAACATGCACAGCATTTCATTTTACATATGAAAATGGGATTATGACCTCACAGGTAACAGTCATGTGAAGACCTCCATCCCAGAGGAATATTACAGCTGAACCTGAAAGAATATTGGGGATCACTGAGCCTCATCCTATTCACATTTAATAAGTGGAAGTTTTTCCACTGATGTGGATGAAGGCTGGATAAGACTGACAATAAGAAAGCCAGAGTTAAATGTCAAGATTTCAGTTCTTGTTCAGAGACACAGACACTTCTACACCCTTTTTTATAAGGGTAAACAGGAACCAAAAGGGAAAAGAAATTCAATGGTAGTGAAGTTTTAAAGTAAAAAAAAAACAACAAACAAACAAACAGAAGCCCCCCCCCCCCCATCCAATTTATTGGTGGCATATTAACCACCTAGTAAAAAACCCCATGCTGAGCGATGTCTTCTAAACTGTGTGTTTCAGAAATATGACAACTCAGTGCAAAGCAGAGGAAGAATTAAAAAAATAAAATCTTAGAAGTTAAGAATAGAGTCCCCTAGATTTATAAGAAGTTTATGAAAATCTTGTCTTTACTCAACAATGCTGTACTGACAGGGAAATGGGCACGGGGACCTAGTATGTCTTTTTTGGAAGGGAAAACACTTTTATCAGAAATTTATTTTCAAACTTGTCATAAGCAAGATAGAGTAAAGGTTATTTCAGTTTAAAGTTTCAGGATATGCAGGTTGGAATGACACTGGAAATGTGTACTTTTAAGATATTGAGATAAATTGGCACTTTGAACCAAAAAACAAAGTAATAATTGTAATTAGATTTCTGTAGGATGAAAACTACACTTCCCAATGTTCACAGGAAGTAAACAGCTGCAGCAAGACCTAGCTGAAATTTGTGGAGTCCTGTTCCAAAGAAGTCGGCATATATTTACGCCTTTCCCTACGCACTGAAATACTCTTTATCTGAGGAACACAGTCTGTGCAGTAAATACAAGATTTCTAATCTCAAGGAGTAGGGCAATCACCAAGGACTCCTCTGCTTATTTTTTCTTTTAGTAACTTCTAGGCATTATATATTTTCCCCACTGAATTTAATGGAGCTAAGTGAGTGTTAACAGCAAAGTGTTCATGGTGAGTGGCCTTTCAAATTATTGTAATTTATGTTTTTAATAGTAACTTATTTTTAATCCACATAGAGAACTTCATTGGTTTTAGTGTGACTGATCAGATTGTGAGTGTATTCAGTCAGGGGAAACTTCTTTTACTTTGTAAGAACAGGACAGATTTCCCCTACAGTTTGGTAGAATGATGTAACTACAGTCTACCCTCACTAGCACTGCAACTTCTTCATTTATGTGCCTTTCAGTTGGTGTCAAAATCCTCTCTGAGGCAATACACTTTGGATTGCTGTGTATTGAGACAAGGATGGTCTATGACAATGCACTGAATTTAGAACAATGGGTATGGAAACACTACAGTTTGCTGTGTGTTGCTCTTGCTCTTAAAGAATCCCCCAAAGATGGGCCTTTTGACTTTACATGTCATGCCTTGTGGAACTGTCAAAGGACAACTCATAAGGAAATCAATGTTCTTAAATTGACACCTATTTTTTTAAGGAAAGAAAAAAGAAGCATAGAAATAAAAAAGATGTTTCAGTTAAAGAGCTACATTTTCATGTAAAATTAAAAACCAACGAACCAAGCAAAACCAAAAAACCACTATAATAATAATTTACTCATCATATATGCATGTAGTATGTTCTAATGGAATGTGTTCCAAGTGTACTTACTTTAGAAACAGTAATAGCAGCCACACCGTCTTATACCTGGTAGATCTGAGAAAATGAGTGATTAACATCCACATTTGCAGCTAATTTGGTTGCTTGAGTCTTAGCAAGAGCCGTAAGTGAGGAACTCTGTTAAAAGAGAACTGACTGCAAGTGAGCAACCCAAGGCTGTATAACAGGTCAGTGGTAAAACTAAATCCCAGTCAAGAGATTTCCCAGTCCTCTGTAACCATGGGATCATCAGGTATTCTATTAAAAAGTTAACATGTGGCTTTAAGCAATCCTTTTGTACTTTGCTTCTGATAGATGCAGCAGCTGGAGCTCTAAAACGAGTTCATAGCTGCATGTGACACAGTAGGGTACACAGGACCTGACCAGCTCTTTTCTGACTCACAGGCGTAGTGTTTTGCTGTTCCTCCTCCTCAGTGTTCAGATAGCAGAACAGCTTGTCATAATAAAGTAACAGAATTTAAAATTTAACTCAGAGAATATTTACATTCACCATACCCAATGAGAGACTTAGCCTTTCCTTATTCTCTAAAGTGCACTCTCAAAAGACAGTCAATTCTATTCACTTTGATGTTAGTCTGGAAAACAGACCCCCATGAACACAAACTGTGTTCTGTTTTAAATTCTACAATTTAGACACATCTCCCTTTCTTCACTCTTTCCCAAAATAAACTTTGCTTTACCCAAATAGTATTTTGTATTGGACAGTTATATGGACAGAGGGGAAAAAAGTCTACTGATGGTTTTTCTTAACTTTTCATTTGACAGTTTTCCGATAACAGTATAATGACTTGAATAAACAATTGCAGACTGAATCATAAACTTGAAAAAGCAATAGAGAATGGAGACTAAAAATCAAGAAAAATGTATGAGGGAATATGAAAATCTGAATCAGAAAATAGGTTCAAGGTTCATTGTACGTTTGACTTAGTCTATAAATAAGAATTTGATTTGAAATTAAATAAAGTAGCTTTTTATCTACTGTGCACATTTGTCAGAGGAAAGGAAAGGTGATTGTTACATACCAATCGTGTCACATTGTATATATACTTCTGTATAAGAACAAGAAACCAGGCCCATAAAATCTGAGGCCTTTCTTCTCTAAATTGCCCAACTGAATGTAAAATGCTGTATACGTGGGACTTTCTTCCTGTTCCATTTTATCAGCTCTGCACACTGAAGCATGAGATATGAACAGTTCCTCATCTAAAGTCCACTGAAGTCAATGTGTTTTCTCTGACTTCAGTGGAATTTGAATCAACAACATCTTGCTAAAGTCAGTATAATAGAAAAGTAATACCAACTGCTATCTCTGTAAATAATTTGTAATAATTATGCTCTTGAATTAAACTGAAGGAGCAATGGGAAAAAAAAATAATCTAAGTTCTACTGTAGTTTAAGGGGGTTTCTCTACCCCTAAAAATAAATGGACTTTTTTTCACCAACGACTCAAGTTAACAATTTACTGGGTTTCCAAACACCTTTCTAGTCTGTTTTTCATTCTATATACACATTACCCTAAAAGCTCAGGAACTTTATCATGGTTTCACAGAATATCAGAGCAGCTCTATTAACTGTCCTTTTACAGCATTCAGGGAAAAGCAAGGGTGAGGTATATATCTGTAGCCAAGTTTCAATCCCTTATGCATGAAGAGAATTCAGACTGAAAGACCATGTATTATCAATGAAAAATTAAGCATAGCATAGAATGCCAATAGAAAGAAAAAAATAAATAGGGCAATACGTTTGTCATTCAATATCATGTGTTTTTAGCCAAAATGTGCAAGCCTGAGACAAGAGAAAAAAAGAGAAAAAGATGTTTCTTGGGTGGCACTTTTTCAAAGACCATGTCTCATGTAAGCACCATTCGGTGTTTGTAAAATATTGAGATGATGTTTTCTTGACATTCTTGAATTTTGCCATTTCCTTATCTGCTTCAGATGGCACACACCACAACTAAAAGCCAGTGAGCCTCACCTGCTTTTCTAATGGTGCTAATATGTAGAGATACATGTTTCTGTATCAGAGATGATGCATATCTGTTTCTCTTTGTATAAAGAAAAAACAATTAAATGCATTTCCCTGAGTTTGTGATGCACATAGAAACAAAACCAGCAATCTTGTTTCATTTGAATTGCCAGACACCAAGCAAACACTGCTCTGCAGTTTCTAAAATTAATATTCTTGTGTCTCATCAAGCACCATTGTATTCTAGTTTCTAGTCAACGATTTCATTACATCCGATACCACCAAAAAATCAAGTAAATTTGTTAAAGAAATAGTTCTTTAGCATAAAGTAATTCTTAAAGGGGAGGAATAATATTATTTTCGTAACAAATGTTCCAATTAAACTATATTTCAAGATTATGCTAATTTTCAACCCAAACTGATTGGCCACATTTTCTTTCCTGAAACTACCTTTGATAAGAAATGCATTACAAACTCATCAGTTTAGCTTCCTGTTAACAAAGAGACAGCAGCCGTCTGGATTATTCTAGATCCGCAGTGAAACTGCCACACTATGTATGCTCAAAGTAAAGCTGTGCAAGTTTGACAAGGGGCAGATGAATCCAGGAGTTATTGTGCAGGGGTTTAAGTCTATGCGGCAGCTGACGGTTGAAATAATCATCTATATATTGCTCTGAGCTAGCTGGGGAAAGGTTGAAGCTGTATATTTTCAACATATCTAGCCTAATGGTTAATCTGTTGTCTTGTACAGGGAGTGCTGGGTGGAATCACAGCAATAGCTGACAGTTTGAAGGAATTGCTGTGGGTATTTTCAGTTGCCTGATTCACAAAGTGGTAGGTAGCAAAGCCTAAACAGGCTTGTCGTTGAAAGAGGGAAGTCATGCTCACTGTCACTCCCATTAGAAGAACTCTGGTAGCCAAAAGCTCAATCAACATATTGATTATTTGCATTTAGTAATACAAAGCTGCAGCTTGTCTTCACTGACCATGTGAAAGCTGAGCTTCATTGAAGACATGCCAGACTGCAGAATGGTGATTGCTCCTTTGGAGGTCAGCTGGGAAGATGCTGAGGAGAAAGAGAACAGTTAAGTAGGGGGAGAAATAAAATATTTTTACAAACCAGGATAGCTTAACTGTTAAAAACACTCTCTATACTCCTAGAGCTGGATCTGGCATATCTGTACAGCAGCATGACATTACTCACTGCAGAGATTAAGGGAGTGCAATATGAATTAGACTGAAACAAAAATGAAGTATCTGCAAGTGACAGCTCTGGCTGATGGCTGACTATGAAGGAAAACACTGTGCTAGTGTCTGGCGAAAAACGGTGCTGAAAGCCTAGGAGCTGATAGAGATGGGGGAGGAAGGGAGCAGTGGGTATCAGTGGTGGTTGTTTAGAATGTCTGGTTTTGGTCAGGATATTTTTTTCTCCTTTAAAACACATTTTCATCTTCCCTTCCAGGCAAATCATGCTGAAGCCAGTTTCAGCCATTTTGTTGAAAGCACTGTACTGGTATTCTGCCTTGTTACATTTAAATTAAAGCTCAGCCCAGTTTAAAGTTCTGGCAAGTGTATGCTCACAAAGAATAAATAGAGATTGCCATAGGCATTAGATTAACTATATTGGTTGTTTTAAAAATGTTCAGGGACTTGCAGATTGTATTTAAAAATATCTTCATTATAATAAATAAAATGTAGAGAAATAGAAACAGACACGATTCCATAATACAGACTGTAGGCAAGTGTATATTCATTGAGCTTGAAAGGAAGTTCTTGAGCATGGGGGAAAGGATTAAGAATGCATACAGCTTCAAAATATGTTTACATAAATTGCATTAATATTTCACATTTTATAGATATGATTTTTTATCTGTCTAATGTTGACAGATTTCTTGGGCAAGTTCTGTGCAGCATTTACCAAAAGTAAGTAGTGTCCACCCACAGTGCAATTAGGAAATACTAGTGAAAACATGGAATCCCTTATTCTTTCTCTATTCTTATCCCCTTCCTTATTGTTTGCCATGCTCAAAGAGCTATTCAAAATTTGCTCTCAAAATGACCAGTAACTGTTTCTGTTCTCAGTTAACAATGATAATGCCTTATGGATACATGACAAGTGTCCCAAATAGTTCTATTGAACTTTGGCAGAAAAAAATTGCATTAAAAATAAAGGTTTCTGTCATACTAGATAAAGAGAAACTGATCTGTGACTAGAAAATAGTTCTCTTTTAATGGATTTACTGGTGCTAAACTCATCACGTACTTGGAAGAGAATCCGTGTGGATTTGGAGGTTGTGGTTTAACATTGCATAGTGGTACAAGAAATTAGCCCAGTCCAGGCAGTTGCCAAACCAAGTGAGGCAGTGACAGCATGTAAGGATGTATTTAGTTCTGTAAAATTAACAGCAATCTTTGTTTCCCAGATATGTTTTCTGTGGAAATCAGCCCACGTAGTGGTGCAAGCGCCCTATCAGTTTTTTAATTATAAATAAAAAGAAACTGCCTTTGCTGAACAACAGGGTGCTATAAAAACCGTTTCAGGTTCTGCATATTATAATATGTATCTGCAGAAGTGATGGTGTATTTCTCACTGAGTTGCATAATACTGCTTAATCTGAAAGCATAGTAATCTCTTGTGTTCAAAATTGCACATCTGTGCTGGTATGTGTAGTTTTATGTGTATCATGGCGTGCATGTGTTTGTGGCACAGTGTTCATGTACAAATTGACAGGCTATTTAGAACAACCAGTTTTATTCTTCTAGGATAAAAAATATGTAATTGTATGAAAGGAATGGAGAAAGAGATAATTATGTCTATCAAAGTTATTTAGATATTATACTGTACTCTTTGCTTTTCAAGATTCAGTGAAAAGACATAAGCCATAAACTGTTTGAGTCAGAAAGAAACTTGTCCTGTGAACAGGGTACTCCATGCTCCTGTACTATGGGGCTTCTTCCATTTTCTTCTGAAGCAGTTGAGCTCTTGTCCAAGGCAGGAGGTTATTTCACCCTCTTTGGGGTGAAACTGGTCATTAGAACTTCTAAATTTGGAATAATTTGACAAAAATGACAATTCTGTTATCCCCAGTGTTTAATGTGTTCCTTTTCAGTGGTAGTACCTATGTACACTGTTGAAAATAAAGGCAAGTAGGATGTATTTTAAGCAGCTCTGTCTGCCTTCATGCTGAACAAGATCATGTGATGCTATTAAATATGATGCCAAGCTCAAGCTATAAGACAAGGTATTTTAGTTCTGGCTCATGCTGTGACACTGCAAGCACAAATTCTTGGGAAAGCTTGCTTATATCTGCATGAAATATGCCATAAGCCATACATTATTATGGAAGTTTAGTGCTTAATAGTCAGGTCTGGTATCTGAAACCATCACTTATTGTACTCCAGAAAAGACTGTAAAAAGATTATGATGTTTCTTAAACAACTTAATTGGAGGGTGGATAAGCATTATTAATAGGTTTGGTCTTCTTCCATGGTATGTGAAAGTACTTTGATGTAGGCGTGTAGATTTATAAAGATTATTTCAAATATTACTGTCTGTAGTTTAAAACTAGAACTAAATTGATGTATTTCAAACTGTTCAAATACATGCTTGACCAGTGACTTATGTAGGGAGGTAAGTTTCTGCAGTGACATTTTATCATCTGAAAATTGTTTCACTAGAGGAATATCAAAGATAGAAGTTCAAGATTTGACAAACCCCCAGTAACTCCGAGGTAAGACTGATAATTTTCAAGTATTGTATCCAATATGATACACAGCATTTTTGTGGAAATTTTGCTAATCAGATATATGCTGTCCTCCAGTGATTTAAAATTTATGTGAACTCTCATGAGGTATTATTATTAATATATAGGTATTATTATCATTCTACTTTAAACATTACTACTGTTAGCAAAGAACAGAAAAACATTGTGAGTTAGACACTAGTTCTGTTTTCACTGATTTTTGTATTTACTCAGAGCAGTAGCATGCCATCAATTCAGACATCATTGAACGGGAATGGATACTTTGTCACCAAATAATCGAACCTTGTCGAAAAGTACATCCAAATTACTCTTTTTTGAGTGAGAGAGATTTTGTGCCTGAACATAAATGGAAAGCACGTGGATGCTATGTATGTGTCTTTCCCATTACCAGACAGCTTTCTAGCTGATGGTAAATTAGATAAAGATGCCCAAAACCATGCCAACCTCCTCAAATAATTTGGAGCTACTGTCTACTCAAAATTCTCCATGAAAATTTGAAGGCAATTGAAACACATGGAAGTAATACTGCAAGATTATCGGTCCATGAACTACTCCCTACCTAACCTCCTCACCTCATTATATATAACAGAATATAAGGTCTTAGTGAATCAGTAATATACTTTCTTCTCTATAATATACTCATTCAGAATGAAACGAGCATTAGAAGATCATTACTGCATATTTTTACCAGAAAAGCATTTTGTAATTGTCTTTTAGGGAGTTTGTAATTTGTTAGAGGTATAAAAATGTGGGCTTGCTTTGTTTAATTAGCTTTGATATATTAGTAATGGAAGACTAAGAATCACAGTTTTAAGATAAATCCATATTTAGAAATTAAATTTATTAGCTTTCTTTTCAGAGGTGCTATGTGTGACTCCTGAAATTTACAGTATTCAGCACTTCTGAATACCCGACAACTTTTATGTAGGCTTCTAAGCATCAGTTTAATTCCATAAGTATGCTTGCACAATTTTGAAGTCTTGGCCTTACTTTTTTCCATGATTCTTTATTTATTTTAATAGCAGCAGAGTCCTCTACCTCCCCTGTCATTTTCAGTGGATTCAAAGGAATAAACATCTTCCACAGCTAGTAAATCTCAAAGCCTTTATCAACACATGGGAAATAAGTGTTTCCTCAGACACACTTACCCTAGGATGGGATTATTGCTTAAAGATGATAATATTGTGGAATAATACTTTTATAAGTATTCTTTTATAAAAAGGCATTTTTAGAAAAAAAAACTTGAAATAGCTGAATAAGCCTTTATTTCAGGAGCAGAAGCTGATACTTTAAGCTTTAAAGTTTGTATTTCCACATAATATCAAAACTGATTCATGTTTGTAGTTTGAAATAATTTTTAATACAAAGACATTAATTTGAACTTTTTCTTATTGTTTAGAAGTAAAGAATGCAGCTAGATCAAGTTACCCAAAATGTTCATATCAATTCAAGAATGCAACTGCTAATGCATTGGTTGGTGCCAAGTCCACTGAAGGAGTCACGGAACCTGTTCCACTTGTTAATAACCGTAAAGGGAGCCTCATCCTACCCAACAACTTATTGAGTTCTGTTGAACAAGGAAAATCTACATACTGTAGATTGCAAAGGGCACTCAGCTTGCCTGTAAAATACCGCTACCACTCCCAAAAGCCTGGGTTGAACCAAGATCTCCGTAGGTAGCCCTGTAGCTGGATGCATAAAGCAATACATATTGGTTTGTGCATGGTCTTGCAGTCTGTTTTCAATGTGACTATGACATTACTAATGCTCTGTTAAGTGCTTCCAGATGTGGATTTCTCCAGGTGTGGTGATTAATAAGTTAATTGATTTAGCTAGTCAACTAATGTTTCTGGGTGGTTTGTGCTTTACCTTTCATAAGGTTTATTTGCTCTGAAGCATTTACATGCTAGGCAGAATGAGTTTACCAGGTATTCCAGTCCCTGAGATGTTCAGTAACATAGATGTTATTTCAAATCCTATCTCTTTTGGGTATGTAAAAACAGCGTCTGTAAAATGTTCTGCTGGTGGCCTGGGAGAGGTGGTGAAGGAGACAGATTTATTTAGAAAATAGTAACAAAATGACAAAGAAAAAAGCTGTGAACTTGTTGACTCTTTCTGAAAGACATTCCCTTTATTTTGCCTTAGAAATGAAATGAGGATGAAAGTCAAGTAATATGTTGTTACAGATGTTCAGTTTCATATTAAGGCTGTAAAAATTACCAGCACATCTTAAATCAATTCGTAGAACATTGTCTGGATGTTATGTCATTGAAATTATGAATCCTCTTTACACAAGAATAAGTAAACATGTTAAAACATCAGTGTAACTTTTAAATTAAACTCCAGTATAAACTGAAGCATCTGAAACCTCATTAGGCTCGCCTGACATTTTTCTAGCAGTGAGTCTTCCCGAACTTTAAACCTGTTAGATTCTTTGCTTGTTAGACAAGTGAGCAGTGGATTATTACAACAGTACATAAAGTGTTATTATACTTAGGGATGCACAAACAAGCTCTTGAATTTTATTAGAACTCAGAAGCTGGAGTTCTGATTCTGTAAAATTCTGTGTCCAGTTCTTGAACTTATTTGAAATTTTGATGAAAGCTGGTGAAAAAAAAAAAGTCTGCATGATATAACTGTATTTTAATGGAAACCATGCATAAAAAGTCAAAATACTAAACACAAGGACTTATTAACAAAAACACTAGGTCAAGCATACAACATCAGAGTTGAGTTGTCATATATCATTTTTGAAAAATGCTTGTCTTTCATATGAACAAGCAAATTTGGGACTCCATTTTAAATGAATGCAGACAAAGAACCATGCAAGTAAAATGACCTTTTATGGCTTTACTAAAAATTCTGTTAGATCTGTTTCCTTAAATATGCAGGAAATTGCTAAGAGTATCTGAAGGATAATAATTAAATATGTTTTATATCCTACTTAGTACTAAGAAGCCACTTGTGAGTTATCATTGCAACACTTTTGGGAACCAAGCCATAAGTAATGGTGTCCATTATATACCATTCACATATTTCAGATGCATGGATTCCCTTCCCCCATTATTATGGAGCTGCGTTTCTAATATGCAGCTGCCCTGTAAAGTCTATGCACCAATTTCACATCCAAACAAAATATTGTTTGGATGTGATATGATTAAGACAGATCACCTTTCATTGCTGCAATGAGAATAAATGGCTTCCTTGCTTAATCAAGGCATTGCTTTAGCAACAAATTGAGATCTCTCAGATGGCTTTGCTAACAGATAATAACTAATGAGACACATTAACCTTGGACTTTTCCAGGCAACTGGTGACAATAGCATAGTTTGGATATGACAAGCATGTATCAAAAGACGGAGCTTATTTGTTGTAGATGCAGTAATGAAAATAAATGCAGACCGCTAGAAATCTAATTGTAGAAATGGTTATTCTGGTTGTTTGATACTAGTAAGACTTTGGTATTTAATTGGACAGCAGGGTAGCAATTGGCCACACTGGAGAACAAGAATGTTGGACTATGCAGTACAAAAGATCTTTATTGTACTAACTTGCAGTATCTAAGAATCAGACAGGAGTCTGACTAGCTAGCTGAAAACTTGGAAAATTATTTTTTTAACAGCGTTTTCTATTGTTCATGGAAATATTTCTGTCTGTAATACCATCTACAGTTGACTTGTGTTAAGATTTTGCACACAATCCTGATGGCTGTATATTTTCCTTAAACTGTTAAAATGGTGTAACAATAGACTTTGCTTATGGTGCAGTACTAAATCTGTCAACAAACATTCTGTAATCCCATGGAAGTAGATTAAATTAAGTGAAATTTAGAATTTTTACTACCAAGAGAGCAAAACGTATCAGTTGTAGCTGGTTTCTGGAAGGAACATTTTGCATGTTTCTTGTTTCTTTGGTCTTTTAAGTGGTGGATTCATCAGATTGGAACTGAATATTTATATCCTATAAAGAACAAGAGAGAACAGTGTATATCTTGAAAGCAACATACTGTCTGTGTGGAATAGCACACAAATAACTTTTTGATAGACAAGTTTAAAGACTAGGCCATTTCCAAATGAGTGATTTGCAGAGGGTATTCTGGTACTTTGTTATAATCATAATAGAAATATAAATATAGTAGAAATAGAAATAGAAAAATAGTACTAAGAAAATAATTCTGTGCATAATCGCTTCATATTACAAATAGCTGACTGCTGAAGTGATTTAGCTTAATCCAAACAGTCACAGAAAGAAAATTTCAATTTGTATATTTTTGAGAATTTTCTATGGGCTTATTTATCTCTCTGACAAACAAAAAGTGGTACTTGACTAATCAGCAGTAAGCATTTCCACTATAGAACCCTGACTTTGGAAAAAAAATAAAAGTCAGATGTGAAGAAAATGGCTTTGTCTTTGGGGATGGTGCCTGAGAAGAAAAGAAAGTTAAGTTAGTGAAAAAAAATTTATTATTAGAGAGTCATTGCACCATTCTTTGGGGCACTTGGGGGACGTCGGTGGCATTTTCTTTTTTAATTTTGTTTAGTTTTTCTTCTGTGATATTTTCTGTTATTTTGATGTGTTAAATGATATCAGATCGGTTAAAAAGTCAGCACATCTGCTTTTTCAGAGCCCGGCCCTTTGGCCTTGACAAGGTAAAATGAAGTGCCATAGCCAACTTGGGCAAACAGACAAGATAACGGCTAGAATGCAGCCTGTAATAAAATAGTGTCAGAAGAGGGTTATAGCAGAAGGATAGTGCTAATTTCTTCCCATGTAGGTCCAGGGTAGATGACATATATACAGGTTTTGTTGTTCTTCCTGTGTAGCTTGTTGCAGGTAGAATTATTTTTTTTTCCAGCCTCTGCTTGTGCATTGCTAATGCGTCTTAAGCTCTTGTAATATAGCTGCTGCTACTACTACTACTACTACTAATTTCTTTCCTTTTAGCTTTAAAGTAACAGCTTCCTAGGCATCAGTTATATTATATTCTAGTACATGTTTTCAGTTAACGATAGAATGAAAAAAGAGGTGTATTTTTCTTTCTTTTTATTTGAATAATTCAGTGTTAGTATGAATTTGAGAAAGCAGGCATAAGATAATTCTGTTTGATAGCACATGCAAACCTCATGTGCAGATTACCAAGTGCAGTGAAAATCTTGAAGCAGGAAAAATGATGGTTAATTGTTACAGATGAGTTATTCAAAACTGCACTTCTTTAAGCAGTGTGTATTGTGACATAGGTTAGCCAAGAGTAGTTTATGATTGGCAAAACTGTATGTGATTTTACATCTGGATCTGTCATTGAAAATGCACCTCATCTTCATTAAAAGATTGCATAACACATGCATCCTCTGTTATACAGGTATTGTGTCCCCACTTCCATTCAACCTCATTCTGTTCACTCCTGTTAAAACTCCCTTTTGTGAGAAGGGTAGAATGATGAGGTCTGACTTGTGCTGGAGATTTCTGCACAATGGCAGGCTGCATTCACATTCTCAACTAACTGAATCATTGAACATCAAGGCATTGAATATTTTACATCTCTTCGTGAAGACTCTATTGTTTGGCATGTGAGCAGCAAGAACCAACTGGTGTCTAGTTCATTAGCAAAAGCAGGCTGGCAGCATTGTCTTTCTCTTTTAGTACTTTGTCTTTCTGGGACTGTAGCAGAGCACTAATTCTACTTTTCTGTAGTGCAGATGATTAACTGAAAATAACTCATAAGAATAACTCGAATGTTGTCCCCTCTCCTTTGTTTTTGAAGTATGAAACCAATTTGAAAGCCTGTGTTCAAAATCGTGATATTCTTCCCTGCTTCTCCTTCAAACCAGTCTCTTTCACTAACATGTATTTGATTTTTATTACTGTTGGGCCTATGTTAAAAATGAAGTATCAGTGCGTGAATGGAGATAGAGTGTGTGTTCTTTGCTACTTCACTAGTATTTCACATTGCACTTAGAGCAGTACTTAATCTCATGAGTTCCTTATATTTCCAGTTGAAGATGAGCAGCCGTCAACACTATCACCCAAAAAAAAGCAGCGAAATGGAGGCATGCGAAATTCACCCAACTCCTCACCCAAACTGATGAGGTAAGATTGTAAGAAACTTGTATCTTCATCTCCTTTCTTCCTTCCTTGCTCTTCTCCTCCCCCTACATCAAAAATAAGGGGAGGGGGATGGAAAAAAAAGATTGTTAGATCGTGTCTGAAAGGCTGAAGTATTTATTCTGTCAGCTTGTCAGCAGTTAATGATAGAGCTGAAAAAAATTCTGTCATAAAAAACAGTTTGAAAAGCTGTTTGAAAAATACATAGGCTTTAAAGTCTTAGCTGTCACCCTGTCCTGTCCATGTGTAGTTCTTAAACAGCAGTGGCACTAATGATAGCACTAACCAATCAGGGGAACTCATGTGGTTAGTTTGCCTCAGGCAATTCTCTTTTTGTTGGATTCCCTCTGAGTACTGTTTTCTGTACTTAAGGCCATATGTGAGATGTATCATCACAATCAAAAATGAACCTGAATATTACCTTCCTTTTATCCTGTCGATTGAAATCAAATTTCTGTTAATTGATTTAGACTGATAAAAAAGTCTAATAATCTATGTACTTGCCAAAGCAAAGTTCAAAACTAATGCAATTTTAGTCAGGCTAAAAGCACATTAATTATGAAACACAGGCATTTTTAAGAGGGTAGTACATACTCTGAAAGTGGGTGATGAAAACATCATCTTGTTAGTGATATTTTCCCCCTGTTGCTATGTATGTATTATTTTCTACCAGTAGGCCTTTCTATGATTATTGAGTTTTCTTCCATAGGACAAACTACCTCTAAGAGATTTGTTAAAACTAGAAAAGCAGCAAGGAATTGGAATCTATTAAAATAATAAAGCATTTGCAAAAGATGCTTCACCTTTTGCCTTCTCAAGTCAGTCAGAGCAGGATCAGAGAGTAGACATGGAGTTTCTACAAGGAGGGCGTTCCTGCTCTGGTTTTGCATATCTAAATAGCTAGGCTGGAACCTCAGTCCGTAGTTGTATCCAGAACTAAATACCATAGCAGATATTTTCCACTGCACATGTATATATATATATATTTCACAGAGAAAAATGCGAACTTATTTATACACATAAACGGACACATCCATGCAGTTTGGATTTGGGGTGTATGTATACCTGTAATTGCTCTGTAGTCACAGAGGTTAAGTGAAAAAAACATAATGTGAATATATAGTTCTTTCGATATATAAAATCACTGATGAAATTTATTTTGTCCCTTTAACGATTCTGGCTACAGCTAAGTAATACCCTTATTTGTATTTCAGTCAGCGGACTAGAATTTTCTTTGGCCAGTTACAGAAGCATCCATTTTGCAGGTTATTGTTACTGCAATATAAGGTATATTCAAGGACATGACTTCTAGAAGTCATCTTCATCTCTGTTTAGAGTACAGAACTAAAAGTGAGATTGATTCACAGAGGAAAATGCACCCTGCTTTAGTTTCTTTTTCCTATTGACCATCTACTTCTGTTAAATGTATCATTAAAAGTTTTCTGCCTTCCTGTTAGCTCAGCCTTGCCCATATGACACTGATTTACATGCTTGTTTACAGTTTATGAGGAAGAATAAAATGAACATACTGGCAAGCTTCTCATTTTTATGGTGCCAGTTGTCATGCTAGCCTCGTTTTCAATTTACTTACCTTTGGACAGTTTTCTTATCTAGTGCTAATAGTTTTAACCATTTAAAGTTTTAAACATGTGGGAGATTCATACACACACACACCAAATCCAAATTTTGGGGAAGAAGAAATAAAAAGAGAGGGGAAGAGAGAGCAAGCTGAACACGCTGTCCCTGTTTGCTATGTAAAGTATGCCTCATTTCTTTGATCTTGAGTAATAATAATTCTGGGGAGTTATACTGTTTTCATATGCTTCAAAGCTGTGTCAAAGTTTTGCTGCTTAAGGGTACTTCTTTATTCTATTGGCTCTTGGGTACTGAGATGACAGGTCCTCTGTACTAGGTGCAGGCTTTTTCAAGTCATAGCCTTCAGCAAAACATCAAATTACGAAATACAGGGTAACATACTTCTACACAAATGCCTTTCCTGTAGATATATTATACCATATATATTAAATACTTTAGTGTTACACTGTACATTTTATGTGCAATAGAAAGTGATGGTTTGAGGTAGCCTTAGGGGTACTTTTTTCCACAAGCAGAAAAAGCTAGTGTATACCGTATCAAGTATGGTTTTTACAGGACTTTCTGCCTGAAGGCCTTTGTAAATAAGTAATGATCAACAGATTGGCTGTGGGTTTTTGAAAAGCATGCCTGTGTCAGTTTGCATGATGGGGGAAGATTTTCAAAGTAGAGCCTGCTTTCATTGCCTGCTGAAGAGGGACTGAGGGAGAGTAGTCGTCCTGAGCCTGAGCTGTCTGCTCAGTAGCACATCAGAATTGCTAAACACAGGCCGAGCAGCAAGTGGAGAACTTGCCAGGCTTCCAAATCCAGACATTGTTTTCTTCTTCTTCTCCCTTGCTGCTAAATTTATTCACCAGCCCTGTGTTGGCACCCTCAGCCTCTCCCCAGACCCAGCCTCTTGTCTCTTCGTCTTACACTTTATCTACACTGACTTAACTTTGGTTAAGGTGCTAAATAAGACAAAGTGGATTGAATCAGAAGAGAACTCTGTTAAGCTTTGTGTGTAATTTTCTCCTTTCTGATAAACAAAGGTGGGCTATATTATCTGCTATTTTGTATCCTTGTGAATTACTTAAAGTGACAGGTACTTGCTTTCCTGCCCAAAAATCTTTAGTGTACGTCAGCTAAAGAGGTACACAAGAGGTAAATCAGCTCAAGCACTGTCATGTCTGTAGATGATATTTATCTTTACAATATTTTTCCTAAATGTACTTTAAAAACTCCTTTTTGAAGCGAGCTTCACCCCTGTTTCTCCCACAGAAACAGCTGGCTAGTTTGCAGATTTTCCTCAGTTATGGGCCGGGACCTAGAGAGGGCCTGGAGGACAAGAAGTCTGGGGTGTATAAAAAAGTGAAATAGTTCATTTATAATAATATGTGAAAAGTTCATTTATAAATGATAATGTGAGTTGTAACTTTAGAATCACTTTCTGAGCAGCCTTACAATTAAGATACTGTTGAAAATGCTCTTTTTCCACAGTGGGGGTGCAAATCAGGAAAGAGGGTATTATGCATAGGATAAAACTTTATGACTTCTACCATCACCAGAGTAGAACAGAGGACAGAAGCTATATCATAAACATTCCCTGGGACATCACGACAGGAGGTCTGACAGGTGCTTATTTAGACTTGCTCAGAAAGAGGGAGTTTTGGGGGTTTACTCACATGTAAGTAGAAAGCTGTAGTAACACATATCATCCAGATAGACAGAGGGGAGACATCTTTTCAGTATAATCTTTTTGATGTTATTGTCTCTATATGCCAGTATATTACTAACTGAAATAAATAGATGGTAGGCATACAAATGTTTGTTGTATACATCACAGATGGTCTTGATTCACATTTAGAAAGTCACTGTTCTAACTGAATCCTGCATCACATCAAATAACATGAGCAGAATCACACTGATGCAATAGTGGAAGAATCTAAGCAATCAGAAATAAACCCTTTGAATTCCAACTATAGCTACAAATGCAAATTAACTAGAAAAATGCTCTGCATTGTCATTAGTATTTCTATCTGGTTTACATCATCAGAAGTCTGTCCCATTAAACCCACAAGAACATGGGTATTATTTAAAAATAATTTAAACTCCAACAGGAAAAAACTGGTACATCTGTGGTGATGTGAACACAAGGACATCCTATTACAATGAAAAGTAAAATTGAAATGGGAAGTAGAAGGAAAATGAGGGAAAGCTGTGAGTAGCAGAGTAATCACAAATCAGGTCTCCTTCCTGAGACAGAGAAGAAAGTTAAAACCATTTGATGCATCTGATGTTGTGCAGTGATATCAAGTCACCTGTTCGTCATCTCACAGTCACAGGTTTTGGTGCATGTTATTGATGAACAGCCGTGTTAACTATGAGGAGGCTATGCTGCCTGAATATCAAATAGCAAAGCTAGTTTTTGTTTTGGTTTAGGTTTTTTTAATGTGTCATTTTGGATTCCAGAATGACCAGTAAACATGTGAAAAGCCCTGGATATGAATCAAAAAAGCCACTTAAAAGGACTGTTGCTGGGGCTCAAGTCTGCACTTAATGCTTTGGTAGCTGCTACTGCATGAGTGGAATACACTGACTTGAAGGAAACGTCAGCCCAGCTGAGTCAAACTACCTCTTAATGCAAGAACAAATAGCATATGACAGGGCCCAAGGGGCCTGAAGAGCAAACATAGTTTGTCCCTGTCCACTCTGAATGTAGTGGTGTAGTTGACACAGCATACTCAGCAAAGGGTCATTATCATTAGTGTCCCTGATCACATAAGAATCAGAGGCATCAGAGGACGCTGGGTTTTCAGTGTGTTGCCAAGGAGAATTTCATAAGCCTGAGGATTTTTCTTGATCCAGGATCTAAAATAATTCCCAACCAAACTATAAAAGTTGCTCAGAGACTGTCAAGACCCAGCTAAGCGACATGAAAAAAGTGACCCTTTTGGCATATGATTCCAGAAACCTAATGAGATTTATCTGAAGTTGAGGGGAAACCTCCTTTCCTTTTTCTTCAAGTTGGATATAATATTTTAAGTATATGAACAATAGCTGTGCACATTATCTCCTCTGCCCATCCAGTTACTTGCATTTAAATGTATACACGCATTTCTGCTAGTGCCACTCAGGGTGAATTTGTATTGCCCCTGCCATTGTACTGCTGCCCTTTCATGAGCTGAACCTGAGCTTTCGGTTTCAGGAAGATCTAGAGGGGAACATTTCTCAAGCAAAATCTGGTAAAATAAGTTCAATCTGACGATTTTCTATGACTCTCCAAACCAGGCATGAAAGTAACATTTGAAGAGGTGAAAGCTAACTGATTAACCATAATGATGGTTTATAATTATGTCCCTCGGCCGTGGTGATTTCTATGATGTACTCTACAATTTGCATCCTTTGTTGAGGATTTACAAGACTAATTTTATGCAGTGCTAATATGCAATGATAACTAAGCTGCAGCTCAGCAGGCATTCAGTAGCACTTTTCACTTCCTGATTCTGTTTTACAAGTTCATTGCAGCCAACATGAGCAACAGGAGTAGCTCAGTAGTTGCTATGTTACCTTAGACCGATTTTTAACAAGGTTATAGAATGGAATGGTTTGAATGATAGGGGGTAGTATAGTCCTCTGACTGTTGCTACCACTGGAGGTTGTGTTTTAAACCATGGGAATAAGAACAGTATTAGTTTTTCTTAGAGCACTGTGAAATCTTGCAGAAGTGTTTGTGAGATGAGAGAGCAGTGTCAGAAAAGAAAAGGTGAATTTTCCAGCAGTAGAAATCAACAGGTATTTTTATAAAGTTCAGGGCAACAGAAGATCCACTTAGAAAGAAAGAACGCTTTAGCTTTAAACCACATTTAAACTTGACTTGCAGAAGTGGTAGCTTTTATCATAAGGTATAAAAGCTACACACTTCATCTAGAGGCACATCATCAAGAGGCAAAAAAACCCTCCTATATTTTATGATGCCACTTAACTGTGGTTTTAGTTTTTACAAATGAAAAAGTATTTTTCAGGTACATTCTCTTGCCCCTCAAAGACTGATAGTTCTGCAGCTTGAGTAGATACCAATGGGAGATATTAAAACCAGAAGACACTCTGGCTGTGTGCCTTGTCTCCCTCTCATTAAATTGCTCATATAAAAGTCTCAAAGTTAATTATTTTGTTGTTTTTCTATGTGAGAGTAGTCTTACTTCAGATCCTTATTCTGAGCATGTCCTGAGGTATCAAGATACTTTCACAAGCAAGATTCTTACAGTAAACAGCTCTAGATCAATGTCCTTAGTAGTCTGGATAAATTAATGTGAACCCTTCACTAAGGCTTCTGAGGCTAGAAAAAACCACCAGTGACATCTGGGCAGATAAAGAGGGAAGGAAGGAGAACTGTTAGTATTCTTAACAGTGTAATTCAGCCCATAAGCTAGCACAGGGCACTAGGTACCAAACACTGCATTAGATGTATTCTTTGTAGATTTAGGGAAAAAGTCAGACAGTGTGAGATTATAGATAATATTAGGATAGCCTCTGAATATGACATGAAAGCATATAACAGTAAACTGCAGGTTTTCTTTCTCTTGTCATACTGCATTTTCTTCTCTAAAGCTCGGTTCATCTGGGCACTGAATCCTTATACATTTCACTGCTGATTAACCTGTGAAAGGAAAGATCAGTAAGAGTGTCATTAGTGTAACACACATAGGCAACAAATTCTCATTACAACTTAATGCCATCCAGACAGACTGCAGAGGGTCACAGGGAATGGCTAATGGTAGCCGACAAATGTTGGGTGTATTAGTCACAAAACATTTGCTGAATTCCATCAGAATGTCGTGACAACCTTCACAGCTAGTCCCCTGCTGGAGTCAGTGGAGTTTGCCTGTGACAGGCCGTCACTCTATCTTGGTTGAGCTTTATAGCACCAGTCAAAGCAGTCAGAGAAGATTGAAGTGACAGAGGCCCACTGAGTAAATAGTGAAACATGCAGCACATCATGAAATATTCAGCCAGGGTGTAAAAGCTCTAAATGCTTTTTCAATTATTAGCACCTGCACTGGCTGCATACATCTAACACTAACAGCATGTTAATTGCCACAATTTGTTAGGGTAGTTGTAGGAGAAACTTCAAAGGCATAAGACGTTCTCTAGTGTGTCTTCAATTCCTAACTTACCTTCAGCAAACCCGTGCCTTACTCCTAAAATTAAGTATGTGTGTGCATACACTTGCAAACACACATCCACACATAAAGTCAGGTAGGAAAACTCAAAATTCCTGTACTGTACACAACGTGAGTTTAAAGACATTGAATCTTGAGCAGGAGACTCCTAAACATGTTTTTCTGGGGCCAAATCCAGATATATTATACTTACCTGAGAAAGGCATAAGGGCAGACTTTAATGAACACAGCTTAAAGAAGAGTTGTGGTGTTCCCAGGGGTATTTTGCCATTGATTTTATATAAGGAGAATTTTATTGGAGGGCAGACGAAAATGTAGCCAAGACATTGTTTTACTGATGTGCAAAGACTAAGAGATTACAGTTTATTTTCAAAGAACACCAGGGTCCCTACTGGTCATGTAGTATTTTTATTCCTGATGTTCAGAATATGGGACAGTTCCACTGCACATCAGTTAGGGTATAATGAAGACATGCTCAATTGCATATGAATGATAACGAAGATGAAGACAAGGTGACAGAATACAAGGGTATGCTAAACAATAGTCGTTTATGAGGCAGGCATTTGGCCCGAATGGTCTTTTCAGTTCTGTCTATCCCCAGTCACTATTTGGAAGTTCCAGACTCAGAAAGTCCAAGTAAGTTTGCAGTAGTTATAAATGTGTGCTATGAAAGCAGTGCTCTTTAAAATGTAATGTTGACTTACTTGCAATAGATTTGCTGGAAGTGAGATTTCTGGTTTTGCTTTAGGCTGTTGTCTTCCAGGCAGGCTTTTTGGGGTTGTAGCTGTAGCATGGCATTTAGCATCATTTTCAAGTTTAATTGCTCATAAGTGGCATTATATGCTCTTCAAAACCTAGAGAAGATTGTATTTTGCTCTTCATTTCAAGTCATGTGTATGTAATATCTGCCATAAGAACCAGAGAAGCTATTTTTAAACTGGGGTTATGGATGAAGGAAATTTAACTTTTACTCCTTTTCTCCCGTGCATGCTATACATGCATGTCTTTCCCTAACTGGAATAACCAAATGCTTTGGTGATTGCAAGCCATAAAAGCTAATATCTCAATTAAAAAACAAACAAACAAACAAACAACTAAACACCCACTATGCATTTTCATTGATAGCAGGTGATTTTCTTCCTATAATTTGAATTTTTCATACATATGACTTCACAGCCCTGGAGAACATAATGGCTGCAGCTCTAATACAAGCATTTCCACAGTAAACTGCCAATGTGACTCAAGCATGGCTTGACAGGGCCATCTTCAAGGGGGAGGGGGCCAGAGAGGCTCTAGAAAGATTCAGTCAGTGATTTGGCTCTAAGGGCAACAACTGTAATGTTTTGTGCAATATAAATTTTAATGGGAAGAGGGTGTCCAAACCCCTTAGGCAGATTTGACAGCCTTGGCCTCTGTGTGTCTGTCTTAATTAATTGTTAGTATTTGAAAAACAGGTTTAGATCGTCAGATTAATGAGAGCATATGCATCCAAACTGGTAATGCTGTTTTATTACTATATTACTTCGTAAAATAACCATGTTTAAAAAAAAAACCCTAAAAACTCCAAAGATGAATCCAGTTAAGTACATAAGCCAGTATTTCTTCTAACGTTTGAGGGCAAAGTTGGACCTTAGTAGTAAAGAGTTTTCAGTCTCCATAGACATCTTCAGGGACCGCTTTACTGAGAATGAAAATCACAGATTAAAAAGAGGCTAAAATAATAGCTTTTCCCAGAAGATTTAAATTTAAAAACACCTATGTTAACAAAAACAGATGCTATGTAAACACATATGTAAACAAAAACATATGTAAAAAAAAAAAACAGACTGAAACAGAAAGCATAGCTAATCTTATCACAGTTTCCTTCTCTGGCAATAATCCATTCTCCTAGAGTAAAAGTGCTACAATATTATCTATTAGCTTGCTTCCTTGCTATGTGACCCATCCTGTTTGCTTCTTTTAAGGCTGTCACTTGCTGTATTCCAAGAGTGAAGCAGAGGATCCAGGTTATTATATTGCAAATCAGTTCATGCATTTATTTAAAAAAAAAAAAAAAAATAATAATTTGTTACGTAAAATTTCAATAGGGAGTTATATCCGATGATTCACATTCTTCATTCTTTCCATAGCACACTTCCATTTAAACCTAGGATAACTGGAAAATATAATATTGAGGTAAATTTCTAATCTTTGGCACAAGCTGTTTTGAATATTCCCTTTTAGGATGCAAAGCCCTTAACCAAAAGAGACCTACACTAGACTTTAAGCACTCACACACTAAAAGTTGCCTGAGACCTCAAGGCACTTGACCATAATTTGATATCAGATATCTGTTCTCACCTTTGTTGTAAGACTCCATTCAAATTGTATCAATTCTGTGACTAGGATTAGAGTATTACTAAATACTCATTTGTGTGAAAGCTTCAGATGATCTATGTAGTTTTAAATCTCACAGCAGAAAAGAAACAATGATTAGAAATTGGAACGTGGCATTTTTACAAATCGATGTATTACAGTTTTTTATGTAGTCTATGTTATAGATGGAAAGAGAGAAATTTGCTTCCTAGATGCATCTGATTTCTGAAAGGAAAAGGAGGTGATTTGATCACTGAACTTTGGTTTTTTTTTTTTTTCAGTGCTCTGCCAACAACAGTTGTGGAGAAATGTCTTGTGAAAGCTTTAGGAAAAAACCCTCAAAACTACAAAAACACCAGAAAGAAAAACATTTTTCAGTGGAAGCTCCTGAAGTTTCCTGACCTTTTGGCAATCTTTCTTATTTTGAAACACATAGCCAACACATTCCATCAGAAAAAATAGCTCCGACAGACCACCACTAAAAGTTGTCTGAATGTTATTAGTACAACCTTCAAATGGATTTGTATCCATGGTTGCAGATCTTACTGTATCGCATGCAACCATAAGCGTCAAGAAATGCCCTATGAACATCACAGTTATCTCTCAGCCAAAAGTACCATGGCTGCAGCTTAGTGATCAATAGAATAAGGGAATGCAGAATGTAGATATTTTTCTGGAAAGTAAAAACACATGGACTTTCATTATTAAACCTAGGATAATCCCCTTGAGGCTTTTCTGTGGCCAGTGGGTTGATAGTGAAATGCACTGAACTGTTTCTCACTGAACTCACCGTATGTTCAGTGCCTGTAAAAAACTTTGAAAACACAGTGTTTCTTTCTCCAGATTACATGCTTTTGCCACGTAGTGTAGTGCTTTTTCCTAAAGCATAACAAAGTTCTGGTTTAAATGGAACATTGTATTAGTAGTTTCTCAGCTTCTTTTAAGCCACTTTCTGTGGAGTTGACAGTGAAATGAATGAGAATTTTCAACTGATTTCGATGGATATACAGTCAGTGGCTATAAAATTACACAAATTAATCACCTTGATGGAATTAGAGATTATGCCTTTCTTTGGCTTTAAAAGGCAAACTGCTTTAAAATTTGGATACCTGTTTCAGAGTACTTAGTATATTCCTACACTGCAAATATTTTCATCTTTGAGATGAAAGGTCTTTTCCCATTTTGAATTTTAAGATTTTAGTGTCAGTTTATCCTGTACTTTGTAAATACTGCCCTTCTTCCAGTGCTATTGTATAATGCAGTCACTGCAGGGTCCTCAGTAACACCTGAGAGTGTTGGCGTCACTTAGTACTTAGCTTAATGCTACATTTTAGCATATAAATTACTGTATGTATGTGTCTGTGCTTAGATGTAACTATATAGCTGGAGAGCAAGTTGATAAAAAAGTCTTTTATTTGCTTCTCCATTGAGAAGCTTTGTCCTGTAAAATCTTGCTGCAAAAAACACTTCGAAGGTTATCACAGGTAGAGTTGTCAGAGAAAATGGACATTGTTGTTTAGTATTAAAATCATGTATTCCAGATGTGGGCATTTGTTAGTCAGTCTGCTCTAAAATGACATACTGTTGAATCTTTAAAGGGCTTCAGTTTGGGAAAGCAAAATATGATTGGGCAAATTGCTAAAATATTTAAAGTGCAGCCTGTTAAAGCTTTTACTGCGAAAAGCATCATGTCAGAAGTTGTATGTGGTAAAAGCAAGTAATTGGCTTTCCATACTTATGCCAGTCAGTCAGCATGGGGCTCTGTTCCTATCCATTCTACTTCATTGCAGATGCCTATAGCAACTCTGATACATATTTCGGAGGGGTGGGACTGGTAAGAAAAAAAGTCTTTCATGGCTGTGATGGTGTCAGAAAGCCCTGCTTAAATGTTTTTTGCTGTAGGAAGAGTATAGAAAATCCTCAAAACTGCACCCAAAATGTAAAAATTAACTTTTATTTTCTTTTCATCTTTTGTTTAAAAGTACCCTCTTTGAAAGCATATTCAAGTGTAAATACATTTCATTTTTTTTACTTTTATCCCTTTTTGTACACAGCTCTTGGGATATCTTTCCATCCATAATTCATAATATTTTCCACTTATGTTGTTCTCAACTTGTTTTTCCCCAGGCATGACCCCTTGTTAATTCCTGGCAACGAGCAGATTGACAACATGGATGCCAATGTGAAAAAATATGACTCTACAGGGATGTTTCATTGGTGTCCAGCCAAGGACATTGAAAAGGTCATTTTGGTAGGTACTAATGATAAGTTGTGTTTGAAAAGAGGTTATTTGAACCATAGAACTGATGTCTAATGGATTAATAAATTAATCTCTACTATCATTAAATCCAGCATATTGAAATCAGAAACAGTATGGTGAAACCAAAGCTAGCATTTTGGTGAAAGAATTATGATTATATAAATCGGTATGCCAAAAGCAACAATAAAAATTGGTCCAAAATAGAGAATTTCTTTTTCATAAGCTGAAATTTGCATATTTGATTTAAATCTTTAGAAGTTTAAGATTGGAAATATTGAAATGTTTGCATACTCCATTTATCTCCTTACACAAATCAATAATCACTCTAATATAGGCAAGTGTTGCTTTGCATTATCTCTTATATGTTGATATGAATTTCACTCTCTTAGAACTTCAATTTCCAACATTTCAAGGTGCCCAAATAGGCTAGAGTAAGTAGTACTACTGCTCTGCCTTTCTAGCATGGCATGGCAAGCCTAGTCTATGTTTGTTTCATTTGTTTAACTAGGGAAACCATCAAACTGACTCAAGTCATTACAAATAATTAGAAGGCCTATCACAGCCTATTTTACTTGCTTAAAGTTTGTGCCACTTGTGTTCATGTACTCATACCTAAGAGTAGCAACTAACTCACTCCAGATCTCATACGTAAAACTGATGATATTTGAAATGAGCTCCCTGGTGGATCTTCACTTTGTCAAAGTTCATAAAGCTTTTCCTGAGCCTGCTCTCTCAGATTTTCATGCACTGTGGCATGGTGTAGCCGCTGATGGTGACAGCCCCAGTTTTTTCTAGCAATCAGGGGTTAAAAGCTTGTCTCCACTTCTCCTCAGGAATTTCTGTAATAACTGTGACATTGCCTGCAATTGCAGTATTGTTGTTTAAACAGTCAAGCAAGTAAATTTGAAATTCTAGAGACTGAGCTGTGACACAGTTTGACTGAACAGCTTTAAACAGTATACATTTATATGTATTTGGGAATGCTTCATCCCTGGCAGTGTTCAAAGCCAGGCTGCGCAGGGCCTTGAGCAACCTGGTCTAGTGGGAGGGCGGGAGGGTTGGAACTAGATGATCTTAAGGTAATTTCCAACCCAAACCATTCTATGATTCTATGTAATCAAGAGGCAAGGAGAGGCAGCCCTGTTACACAGTACTTTGCAACACACAGAGATCGATATCTGCCTTCATGCTCTAAGCACATTTTAGTCAACAACCTTTATGTGTTGTCCCACTTTGAAAAGTGTTTTTCAAAAAATGGTGGTGTGGAGTGCCTCATGTATCATCTCTTGGTGATGCTATGTCAGTTTTTTCCCTAGCCCATGAATCTATAAGTCTGGCCAAGTTCTTTCTGCTTCATGCATCATTACCAATAAAGACACTGCCAAGCAAAATGCCTCTATGCACAAATTCACAGTCCACAATTTATGTCTACATTCATATCCATGCAAATTTAATGTTGTCCTTACCGACCACACAAGTACAATTTATTACATAATTTGAAGACTATGGTATTTCCCAGGTTGTCTTCTAATTGATAATTGATAATGCTTCAATCTGAAAATAATTCCTTTTTCTGCTGACAGTCTATTTTGGCTCTGTGTGATTCCAGCAGTATCAGGTAGTAAGAGTTGTTTTGACATACAGTCAACTGTATGTGGCTACATAAAGATCAATGACTATAGAGTGACATTTTTTTCACATAATTTCTTTCAAGGCTTGGTCTTTGTCTTGTAAAGTGTGAGTATTCCAGACCAGTAGGCAGAGGCATGGGACAACTTACATGCTTCACTTGAGCATTCACTCACATCTTCTGCTCTTTAAAGGGCCAAGACCACTTTCTTGATAGACTAATTGCCCCAGGGAAATAGAAAGCTGATGTATTTTTTAACTGATGAGAAAACTTCTGATCAGTTCCCATTCTTCTTACATAATGAACACCTCTGCTGAATATTCCAATCTTTATTGCACATTGTCATGCTTCCATAATTTAGAAAGAGGACAAGTGAGGGAAAAATTTTGCAGTTCACCATTGGTTTAGTTTTTTTCATTGGCAAGGCTTCTTTGTAATGGTACAGAGCGTACAACTTCTTGTCAATTTACTGTCAGTGGATCTGCAGCTACTTGGTGGAGTGCAAAAATGCTAAGACTGGCTCCAGAAATGAAGGTAATTTTTTCTGAATAACTTTATTTCATCACCTTGGTGTTTGAGTTTGCCTGCTCAACTGACATTACCACTGATGAAACTAGTGCAAAATTTATTCTTGTCACTGAGACAAGAAGATAATTCTGAGCGTCATTCAAATGTTCTCCATGAGATATTTTTTTTCCTTCTATCTATTCAGTAACTCAGGAAGTCCAGTAGACCTGAAAAGTTAGTATTAATCACAGTCTTTCACACTAGCTTTTTCTTACTGAGAGAAGCTCAGTATGGAGGACTTCCATTGTAAAGCAGAGCACTGTTGAGCATTCTTTGCTTCTCAGGGTAGTCACAGCTTGTTCTAAAATAAGAACTTTGACTAAGAGAATATGGTCCTCCATTCACAAGATATGTGTAATACCACAAATCCCTACAAAGATCTTTGGGCACTCGTATTTTGCTTGTCAACTTGGTCCTGAAAAAAACCAGCCCAGGGATTCATCAGCTAAGGCATGGTTTGCATCTCTTTTCTGTAATCCTTCTAGTGGCTAAATGCATAGTAGGTAAAATTCTGTTCCTGGCTAAATCCAGAGTACTTCAATTGCAATGAGAGTCTTAATCCACATATGTAGAAACATATATAGGACCAGAATTTGGTGCAGTACAACATCTTCTTGAATACTGAAGGATTTGCAAACAAGAACAAAATTTTCTTCTGCTGAGCACATTTAATGAAGGATAAATAAGGGTAAAATGAACAGCTATTATTAAACCACTTCTTTGTGCATGAATGATATTGACAGTTGTGTTTTTTTCTGGTTTAAAACTCAATATATGATTTAAGCTTCCCTTTGTTTCATTTTTTCCCTTGTCTTTTTGTTTTTGTTTTTGTTTTTTTTTTAGACTCGAAGTGAAGCAGCGATGACAGTTTTAAGTGGGCATGTAGTCGTTTGCATATTTGGGGATGTTAAGTCTGCTTTGATTGGATTAAGAAATTTAGTGATGCCATTACGAGCCAGCAACTTTCACTACCATGAACTCAAGCATATTGTGTTTGTGGGTTCACTTGAATACCTGAGAAGGGAATGGGAAACACTGCATAACTTCCCCAAGGTTTCAATCTTGCCTGTAAGTCCAAAGCCATATTATTGATATTTTCTTATTTAGGACACCAACTGGACAGATTCGTGTTGACTTTGATCTTAGGCTTTTTTACTTTTGTCTACTTACAGGCCTGAGGACTTAGATTTTCCCTTTACTGTGTCTGTGAAAACAGAGCCCTGTGAGACCTTGTTAGAAGATATTTGCCACAGTGTTTGGTTCCTTGTCATCCTCTTCGGATGAATTTCAGCTGCTATCAAATGTATTAGCTGTGTTATATATTGAACATTCACTGTAGTTCACTGCATGTAGCCAGTTCTGATGTTGTGACAGTAGTTGTTTATGACATTATTTATGTATTTATGCCCACAAAACCTTTGGAAAAAATATTGTTAATCTATCTAAATAATATTTATCTATGTTCATAAAAACTTTCTTTAGGCCGGCCTGTTTTATTGGGAATATTGCCATAGCATTCCAGTTCAGGGTACTGCCATACTCGAGTATGGAAGTATGACAAAAAGCTGAGCCTTTTGAAATCAGTGAAAAGATCCTATTGATTTTAGTAGGGACAGCCACTAAAACCACAATTCAGAGGACCTTTTTCTTCTGTGTATCATTATCATTCAGTCATGTGCCCAAAATGTAGACAGGCTCCAGGACAAATAAATGAAGCCCTCCAAGCCCGTGATCTTAGGTGGTTGCAGCTGTAAATGATCTACAGAGATGCAGGCAAGAGGGAAATGAGCACACGGTATAAGTACAAAAGAGGATGCTCTGTACATTGCAGAGTGAAGTTAGATTGTTTTTATCAGAAAGAAAAAAATACAAATTTACCAGTTCTTCATAATTACATTTCAGCAGTTAGAAATAAATAAATCAATGATGGATGTAACCTAAATTAAGTGGAAAAATAGCTATAGAATGGAAAGACTGCCTTCACTTTTTGATTAATTCAGGCTGTAGGTCTTTGTTACTGTAAATGCAGTTTTAGTGTTAGCCCTTGGCTTTTTTCTGTAAACTGATCCAACAGATGGTGTCACAAGATTCTCTGCTGTCACAAAAATGGTGTCAATATCAGATTTGGTCAGTTAATATCCTCCTCTTCCTGCCAATCCCTTTTAATTCCAGTCAATTTGAAGGATAAAGACTAAGAAATCAGAATTAAATTAATAATGCTGTTGAAATGTGGAGCAGAATAGAATCCAAGCTGCCAAGTATATAATATGTATTTGTATAGTTTTGATTCTGAATTCTGAAGATGCATTAAGGAAATGTACAGCACCTTTACATTCCCCAATGAATCTGCATGCAAATTCAGAATAGTTTTGAACTAATTTCAACTTAAACAGCTTAAATAGTTGATGCACCTTTAAACATACAGAATAATTAAAGGAATTGTATCCTACACAGTAACCAAGGGCTGAAGACCACAGACTTGCTTTTTCTTTATTTTCTTTTTCCCCAGCTTATCTGGTTCAAAATGGTGTTATAGGGTTAAAAATATCAGCATTATTCTGGTCTAATTATGCTAATTTAAAAGTCTACTAAAGTTTTATACTGGTAGTAATCATGTTAAAGGGGGGGCCACACACTGATTTCCTACTTCTCTGTGCTTTGGTTCATAAGGAAAAACTTGCTGCTGCTATCTGATGGGGATGTGGTTACAGCTGAATATAAAAACATTTGTTCTGAAGAAAGGTGGAATTTTTTTTTAAAGTCTATTAAAAATGGCATTTAAGCTGCTGACTAAACTCTTAAAAAGTAGGCAAATGCCAGTTTTAAGTATCCTCAGGCAGCCTTAATTGTGTCCTTTTGCATAAAATCATTAGGAGTAAGTCTTTAATTAATTACATGGCTGCATATTATTTTTCCCCACAGGAATCTTCCTTCACATGCTGCACAGTACATACACAAAGGGCAGAATTAAGGTGGCAGGAATAATCATATCCTAAGTTTTGAGTGCTTAATAACTCAGTCATATCTGTTTGATATATACTGTTTTCCACAATGTTTCATGCCTCAAATTATTGAAAGTAACATGGAATAGTCAGGCTGGTATTTGGAACTAGATGGCAATCACTGAATAATAACTGAGCTCTGCCTTCACTTTGTGCATTTTAGATTAATTTTTGCATTGAACACTCTCAGTGGAGCTCAGGAGATGTTCACCATTAGTGATCAGGAGATGGAAGACTAGGGTCTTGACTTGGTTTTATGAAAGTTGCTGTGTGACAAGGGGACAGCTTAGTTTCTTCCTCATCATTAGGACCTTTGGATACCAAACCATGTAGGGCAGCAAGCAGAATCTATCTTCCATAAAAGAAGAGGTGTTTTTTTTTTTCCTTGACCTTGCAGCCCCTCTGACATAAACTTAACATTCTCTAAATAGAGATGTGGAATGTTGGATGTGAAAGGCAAGGGTTATCTTTAAACAAAACATAATGGGTTAAGTGTCATGTTTCGGTTGTATTAATGATGAACTATGAAACAGACTACCACATTTTAATTATTGCAGTCTCTGATTGAGAACTGTGGAAACAAGGACTGTTGCATGAGTTGTGCCCATTAAAATAAAGTCTTGGTTTTGTTTCAAAGGGTTTAGACACACAACTTCGAAGATCAGTGTGTTTTCCTTCTAGAAGAATCAAAAACATGCAGTAAAAAGGATTAACCTTTTCTCTGTATTGCTTCAGGTTGAAAAAAAATAGCTTTATACTGATTGCATTTCAAATGTGTAGGACACATAATGCTTTTCTGTTTAAATTGCTATTCTGCCCAAGACCATTGTGGCTTTGTAGTAGATAAATAGACATTTAAAACACCCCCCTTGTTATATTCAGAGAGCCAGAGGTTGCAACTTAAATCAAGACAATTTCAAGTCACCGATGAGATGGAGAATGCTGGCATTATTCCTGTTTCTTGTTTGTTAGTAATAGCTTGACTGAGTATTGAGAATGAACCTAAAATGCTGCCATCAGCACCAACTACCCTTTAGATTAGCACACATCTCCTATTCCCTGGCACATAGTTAGACCAGCTTAATGTCAGAGCATAAAAAAGATACTTGTTAAATAATTTCCCAAAGCTCCTTCTCAATCTTTAATTTGTTTTTCTTTTTTTCCTTTCCTCCCCCCCCCCCCCCCCCCGCTTTTTTTTCTCTGTGCCGAAGGGTACGCCATTAAGTCGGGCTGATTTAAGGGCTGTCAACATCAACCTCTGCGACATGTGCGTTATCCTGTCAGCCAATCAGAATAATATTGATGATGCTTCGCTGCAGGACAAGGAATGCATCTTGGCGTCACTCAACATCAAATCTATGCAGTTTGATGACAGCATTGGGGTCTTGCAGGCTAATTCCCAAGGTAAGGACTGCCCTATAATACTTCTCTGCAGTGCCTACAGGGGACAGGACCTGGCAGGAAGAATATCCCTCACTCAGTAATTCAAAGAGCCCTACATCAGCTTGCTTGACAGTTAAACCTGCTGATTGGTATGATGGCTTTTAAAGGGACAGTCACGTAGTTTCTCTGCTACATCACAAAGCACATCTTGTAGAGGAAAAGTAAATGAATGTGAAACTGGATTTTTTTTTTGTCATTTAAAAATTTCCCTAAGATAGATAGAGATATATATAGATATATATATATATACACACATAAAATCATTGCTTTCTCACCCTGCCCTGCTCTTTGGCTTTCTTACCAGGGCAGTTACTGTCATATAGCCAAAGCTAACTCATACTCACTTCAGAATACCTGAAGCTTCTGTCTTTATGTACATTACAACCACAGAGGAAAAAAGCTCAGTGGTACAAGCCAAAAAGTAAAATAAAAAGAATAAGAATTTTAAGTTTTGTTTACAATTCCTGTGTCTTCTTGCTCAAAAAGCCAATTAAAATTAACTCAAAACTGATTTTTTTTCCCATGGTTTGACATGTACTCCTCCCATGTGAGGACATTAAACAAAATCCTTCAGTCTTTGCTGAGAGTAGGGGACTGATTCATAGGTAGCCAAAGGCCATTTTACACCAACTGTGCCTCTGAAAACAGCTGCAAAGCAGTCATAAGCACCCTGGCAAAGACCACCAGTGTTAAAACAATCTTCTTCTCATCCCTGAAGGGTCTTTCAGCTTATGCAGCTGAAGTCCTACCTTTGATAAACCTATTAGGTGCTGCAGTAAATATTCCCCCTGGATCAAGCCCTGCTATAAATGTAGGTGTAGAAAGGGTAGTGCTTTGGTCTGCAGTTTCTCTGTGAGCCTGATCTAGAGATAGTTTCCCTGCAAGGACTGTAAGAAGTAAAATTAAATTCAGTTTTTCCTCTTTACACTCTAATCAGGAAATAGGAATTATGAGCCAAAAATCAGAGGCAGCAATGTTAACTTCTTGAGTATGGAAACTTCTTGAAGATGGATTTTTTTTTTTTTCTTAGAATTAGCAATAAAATTGTGGAATTTAATACTGGAATTAAATTGTACCAGGAAACTAAAAGTTTCAAATTTTCAAAGTCAGGTTGGATAGTTTCTTGGATAACAAATAGATTTAGAGATTAAGAAGAAGGAACTGTTTTTCAGTCTCATGAGTGTTTGAAGTTTCAAATCTGTGGCCTGGAAGTAATACAGATTTTAAGAGTTCTTCCCTTAAAAATGTGTGAGACTGATTTGCTCACCCTATAATAACTTATAGTCATGATTAGGAAATTCATTGCACAAGTGGAAGACAAGTGTGGAGGTTCTTGTTTTGCTGATTTCGACCTGGATTTGAAATTTTGTATCTCAAAACCAAACGTGTATTTTCATTACCAGGCTATTGGTGGGTTACTCTCAGTCTCCTATCACGTATGTAATTAAAACCAAGACATAGAATCTGTTTGTCTCACCCCTTCTTCCCTTCCTTCCTGTTCTTGAGGAACAGTTTGAAAGAATTTCCTTGTTCACCCTTTGCTCCTAGGTTAGTGATATTTCCAACACTTAACTGTTGTATTTTATTTCTGGGAGCAAGGTAAGAATCTTGTACACCACATGAACACTTGTCATTTTTTTATTCTTGATCCTTGGAGGTATTCAAGACCTGATTGCATAAAGCACTGAAGAACCTGCTCTGACCTCATAGCTGACCCTGCTTTGAGCAGGAAGTCAGACTAGAGACCCTCTGATGTCCCTTCCAGCCTGAATTATTCCGTGTTTATATAATATCCAGGTTGCTGCTGTAGCATAGCTCCTGTAGGTCATGAAGTGTAGACTGTGGCCTTGGTCTAAATCCCTTCAGTGATATTCCATGTAGCTGATGCAGAGAAGAAGAGGCGCAAGAGATCAGCACATACTTAAAAATTTTGGAAATTTCTTCAGTTAAATATCAGTGTGCATGTAAAAAAAAGGTGACACTTTCTTTAGCTTTTCTGGGGGAAAAGGGTGTAACATAAGGCAGGAAACCAGCCGCCAATTTTAGTTGTGAGCACTGAATATGGACAGTGCTTTTTCTTCTAAAACCAGTTGCTTCAGAAGATAATTATCTTCCTAATAAATTCTCTGCTTACAGTATCCACAACTCCTGTATTAGTTGCATTGCTTTCAGTACAGTAAATTTTCTTGAAAGACCTTGAATACAATGGTTAGGCTGTCAGAAGCAATTAGATCAGTGGATAGCGCAAACTTCACTGGAAATTATATCCAGTGTGACATTTTTGTCTATGAAATGCAGCTTTAACATATGGTGGACACAGCTATCATGACTGTTGTATAAATCAGGTGATTCAACTTTTGCTGGTCAAGAAGCAGCATACTAGAATCACCTCACAGCTCTTTACTGGCAATTAAGTACCTTTGTTTACAGAGCAAGCTGTCATTTTACTTTTGCTTAAATGTTTCTGCCTTATTTAACATAACAGTATTCTTAACATATCAGCTGGTACAAACCTTAAGTATTGCCAATCTGAATTTTTCTAGATCTGAATGTATGATTTTGAATTAAGACATTCCTCACTAACACCATCCTTTGAAAGAGTGTTCTGTACTGTTCTTTTATGTGACTTCTATTACTGATCACAGGAAACACTGACATTAGAAAATCCGGGTGTGTGTAAGAATGTCAGTTGACCTTTGACAGGGTGTTGAAATGAGAAGAAACAAAACAAAGTATGTGAACAGCCTGAGAAACATATGGACTATGCTGTGAGGTTTTTGGTGAGGTGAATTAACAGTGTAATCTTACCCTTGCTATTCTAAGTAAATAGCTAGCATAATTCTATTGTCATTAAGCAGTGGAATCTCATATGAAAATGTGATATATCATTTAGGTTTATGCTTCTGGAAAAACGGAAAAAAATACAGTCATTTAAGTCATAGGTTATTGAATGCACAAGTATATTTCCAGATTTTACTTTAATTATTTCACTCCATCATCAGACAAAATATGACATTAGTACAAGAAGTGCACCATAAAAAGCAGGATGCAAATGTATTAACCATCAGATAAGCCACAATTATTGGCCAGTGCTGAAGTACACGACCATATCTATAACACCTTTGTTCTAAGTTGGTTGCAGAAAAAGAACCCACAGATTTTGGGATTTCACTCCCTTTTCACTAGAGCCTCACCCTTGTCACCTACTTTAACACTGAAGTCTTCTTTCACTGAACCTTCTGTATCCATCCAAACATGCCTTTTCCAATCGAGGACATAGCATTGCACCAGCAACTGAACTCAGAACTGAGAAGAAAGGCCTTGTAAAAGGAGCAAGAGGGTGGACATATGACAACAAGGCTCCCTGATTAAAAAACAACATGGCCACCAATTCCCAATGGATTAAGTTAACTGCTGAAAGTCTACTGAATTAATCTAGTTTGTATCAACAAAGGATTTTCTCATTACTAGTTCAAGATGAACTTAATACACACACAGCTGTTTTCATGCAGGAGCAAAATCTTTCTAGTGTCTCACAGTGTTAAAATATTCCCAGACTTTTGGACCGGTAGCATTAATTATCTGGATCTTCTGTAAGAAGTATGACAGCACTTTTGTACTCTGGTCTGCTCTCCTTGAATCCTAACTGATGCTGCCAGGATTGCATCCTGATCTCCTGAAGAAATGAAAAAAAAAACCCTAAGAGTTCCAGGGCACAAAAAAGAAGAATAAATTCTGGACAAGAGCCATAAATGAACCTGGAGTATACAGGGCAGATGCTAGTAAACTGTCTGTGTTGTCAAATCTATGTCTAGCAATACATGACAACAGCATGACTATACAAATCTGTGAATGAAAACAAGGTGCTTTTCTTAGAAGGAAAAGCTTACTAACTGTTCTGGAAGCATTTGGTAGTCTCATTTCCATAAAATGTGTACTTCTACTCAAAAAGAATAAGAAACTTTCAAAATGGATCTGTGTTCTTGAAAGCTTTTTCTCATGGCTGTCTGAATTGAATTATTTCAAAGCTGACTGGGCAACTCCTTAGACTTGCCAGAGGTTGGTGTGCAGACTCTGGTGTCCTGAAAATGAGCTTTTGGAAGTCATCGGGGCATTTTGTTGCTTTTCGGAGACCTAGATTCCAAGGACAGAAAGGCCAAAGTGCATTCCACTGAAGCTGCAGCAAACTATTACTTGCATTAAGACATCTCAGCTTCTGAGATACAAAATGCTTTAAAGTTGGAGGTTGGCCTACCTCTTCAGAAAATGACTCGTCAACTCAGTCAGAGGTCCTATTTGTACAAGGGAATTCCTGTTTTTATCTTGGAGTTCTGCTTATAGCTGTTGAATGATTGTCTTCATAGAAGAGTTTGTAAAGAGGTATGTTTGTGGTGGAGAAAAAAGGTCACTCTTAGGTAATGGAGATTTGTTTTATTATCCCTTGATCATTCCTGATTCTCATTCTGTCCACTCAAATACAAGGTGAGATTATTTTATCATGAATTATTTCAGAGAAAAGACCAGTTATGGCAGTTATGCTGGAAGAGCTCCAGTAATTCTCTTTTCCTTCATTCTGTTGATGTTTCCATCCTTTCTTCTTCAAGTAGCATCTAGTGATTGTTCCTGTTTCATTTTTCATGAATCTTGTATTTTCTTTCAGTCATACACTGTGGGAATTTTGCTTGTTGTTTTACAGATGAACAGAGCCCAACACAAATTTTTTTTTCAGTTCTAACTAAAAATCATATTTTGCTTTCTTCCCCAAAAGCAGAAAGATAATTATACTTAACTGTTTAGAGATTTATAAATACTGTCCCAGAGTAGCCTCTGGTAGTAACTTCAGACATCTAACTTGATACTTTTCTTTTATTGGATAGTGATTTAGGTCTTACTTTGAGGCCTATATAATAAAAGCAGTACATTTCATTAAAAAACACTTACTAAACAATAAAGAAAAGCAATCTTACTGCTCCAAGCAGGTCTAAAGTACGGAAACAGGAGGCCTTATAGTAACATTTTTTCCATGGACATTACAAGACAGATCACAGTAGAGCAGGGTAGATGCATTTCAGCGTAGTAACAATTGCAGCTGTTTTCTGAATGCCTTCAACTTACGAGAATTTTCCCTTGGAACTATTTCAACACAAGAGATCTGTTTAGGGCCTTCATTTACAGTACTTATGATACCTCCTCGAACAAGAAAGAATAAAGAGAAAAAATAAAGAGGGGATGAACTCCTCGGTGATACATCTCCTACACAGTGGCAGGATTCTTCTGGGGAATATCCTATAAAATCAGTTAAACATACTCAGAATTTTACACACTGACTTTAAAGTGTAACAGATTACAGAAGCTAAAATAACCTTGTACAAGTTTAGTTTCATTTGATCCAGTTCCTTTAAAAATCACTTGTGACTTCACCATTATTTTTTGTTTGAGCTGGCTTAAACTTCAGTTGAAAGGACAGGAACAGTTAGCCACTCAGTTTTACTAGCTTTATTTCACAATCTGTTAATTAATTCTTAGTTCATTACAATTTTTGATGGACTTAGTCTCACAATCTGCTGCAAAATATTTCTCATTAAAATAAATTTGAGATCTACATTCCTTTTTTTTTTTTTTTTTCAGGTAATATATTCTTTTTCACCTCTACCAATCAATAATTCTTGATCATTTTATTTCTGAAATGTTAGCAAAAGAGAAGTAAAAGCAATAGTAGTATCAGGATTGGAAATGGAGAAAATTCTTAAACAAATGGAAAGGATATTGTCTAAAATGCCTTGTTAACAAAGGTTTTATGTGATTTTCAGAGATCTGTGTGTTGTAGGAGATGTTTGTTATAAGTTCAAGACAATAGTTTTATTCCCAAAGGAGGGTTTGTTGGTGAATGTTGAATCTTACTGCTCTTACTTTATGGTCATAAGGTGAAGTTTTAAAGTGAAGATTTCAGAATATAGAAGATTTCAGGGTTTGATAATCATAAATGCAGTTACTTTTTAGACTGTTACGGAATTCAATATTCTATGGCACTTCCAGCACCGTTTCCTGTGTTTAATTTGTTATATTACCTGAAAATGTAGAAATAAAGAGCCTCACTTTCAAATACAGAAAATCAAACTCTACTTAAGCCACCTAAAAAATTTCAGAGTTTAAGGAGTTACTTAACCTCTGTGAGGAAAGCATGTAAGTAAATGTAGACTATTAAATGTAGATGTAATATTAAAAATAAATAAATGAATGGTGCTGGCAAAAAGTCATATACTTGGGATTTTTTTTTTAAGTGCTAAAGTGAGTTATGACACTAACTTTAATCTTTTCAACACTGAGATGCCTGTGTGCCTTTGCAAAACAGTGTAATTTAGGCTGTAGAATGCTTGTTATACTTGATAGCTCAGAATTTCTTAAATCATATAGATATTTAGAATTTTTTTTCTCCTAGACAATATAAATCCTACCAATCCCATTTACAAAAATGGCAACTATTTTGCATTGACATTGGTTTGTCATTATTGATAGTTTAGTGTAGTGGTTACATCTGATTAAGGATAGTTTTATTCTGTGTGGTTTTGAATGCTCCTTGTATTTTTGATAGCGTCAGCCATTTTAAGTGACCAAAAATAATAATCCAATTAAAAATTATTTGGTTGACTGATTGTTAACTAAATGAATTCTGAAATGTTTGTTGTAGTTGTTTCATTCTTATTTTTTTTTAAACAAAGGCTGGCCATCCTGATTAATGAAGTTAACCGGAAAATGAGATAAGGGTATCCTACATTCCCAGCACATGTCCCACATCACCATTTGCTCACAAAAAAATCAAATTTTTGAAGATTAGGTCATTGTGATAAATGACTCAGTATTGCCTTTTTTCAACTTGCACATAATTTCTTATTCTGCTGAACTAGATGGATCAGCTGATAGCTGTTATTTATTTTATGGTAGCACACTGTAGCTCTAGATGGGATTAAGAGCTTTTTGTCATAGTCCTGATATATACAAGAATAAACTATGGCCTTTGCCCTGGCAAGTTTCCAATCTGATGCCTTGCTTGTTCCAAAACTTACGTGCTCCGTGTTACACAGGTTAATAAATCTCTCTGACTTCACTAAAACCGTCCACCTGTGTAAAGTTAGATTATGTGTAAATCTTTCTTTGTATGATTTGGGCTTAAACTAAAGAGGCTAGATGGGAGAGAGGCTGTTCACTTCACTTCCTGTCCTATGGAAGCCATCTACATTAGGACCTTACTAGCCTTCCAGTCTTCATAAGAAACCCTTGACAGGAAACTTCCCATGCAGCACCATTTGCATTTCTTGTATTTTTCTTGAAGCTGGACACTAACATTAGCTGCCATAATTTACACACACAGAGAATAGTTTCCTATCTCTCTTAAAGCTTTCCTAGGAGGAGAGAGAAACTATTAAAGAGGTTTTCAATTCTGTGGCTTATAAACTAAAAGTGTGTTGGGGCATGGCTAGAGAGATGCATTTCTTTAACAGAATTTCTCTGTATTCGAGAAATGCTGTAAGGTCCTAGCCCAAATATCTTTAAGCTTTAACAGCTGTCTCTTTCTCTTCTTCTTTCATAATACCTTCTGCTACAGCCAGAGAAAGATAAAACCAGGCAAAGGAGGTAGATAGTACAGTACATCAAGCACATGATTTCACACTTAAACTATAAATATATTTAACCATCCCAAGACTGATATAATTTCATGGTGGCTCTACTTTATTATTCTTTGCTGTGCGACATCTTGAAAGCAAACCCCCTATTATGATGGTGTACTATTTTGTGCATTTCTGATGCTGAGGAATAAAAAAACCCCACTCTTTTTATGAGCATTAATTATACACCAGGCAAGGAAGCAATTGCCTCTATGTTATGAAATATTAAATCAAAATGCTTCCTGTTCCCAGATGTCCCAGAGATAAATACAGCAGTATTTTGAAGCCCCACTTGGAGCTGTTTTGCCTGCAAATTTATAGTTTTGTCTCCATTTTCAGAAAACCCTGTTTTATGTGAAGTATAGCACTCTTGGTAGTTTTTAAGGAGCAAACTCCTCTGGAGTTGCCTGTGTAGGCAACAACTCTTATGTAGATTGCACACAAGGGATCTGAAGTTGAAAGGCTCCTTTAAGATGACAAATGGGTTGAAAGTGTTATTGTCTTTGATTGCATGCCTTACATCATCTGTATGTAGGAACAAGAGAGCTATACTTTATCTTCAGCCATTTTATAAATATTTAAGTCCTTATAGTTGCCTAAAGATATTAAAGCATATTTTACAGTAGTTGGAATATAAATATTATATATAGCACAAGATACCAAAGTAGTTTAATGAATTCATAATTTTCTGTTCAGTTTTATTGGAATGTGGTTTATGTTCCAAAACTTCCATTTAAAGAATAAAAGACCATTCTGCTCCCTGACAAGATGTGAGCCAACAGTGAATATTTTCAAGGTTGCTTTAAATGATGATATGGGACTTCAGTTAGCATGAAGGAAGGGAACATGGGTGTTGGAATGTACTACACCAATCTCTTTGGTTTAACTTTAAAAACGTATTTTTGAAGAAACCATTTGGTTTTTAAGTCCTTAAGAAACTGTAAGGTGTTTCAGTTTTTTGCCTCTATATTTTTTAAAAGTTCTTCATTGCAGAAGGAGATACATATCCAGATCTAATTATACAATAAAATTTTTTAAAATTTGAAGTTTAGTTTCTAAAATAGCCAATCATAAAATCTGGTGACATTAAATGTATAAAAGGTCTGTACTTCATGGTCCCTTGAATACAAAGGTATATTGAGGTTATAGTTGTGAATCTTTCAAATTCCCATCAAATAAGAAAACCTTTTTAATATTTCACAGTTTCACTATTTCCCAATAGGAGTCCATGCTGGGTAATGCTTGCTAATTGCCCACAACAAAAGTAGACACATAATGCTGGTAAATTACCTGACCCTTTGCATTTTAATGAGACAACAAGGATTTCATGAAGTGATGTTGTTTCAGTGGTTAATGGTGTCAGCAATGTTGTAATTGTAGGCTGAGGCACATTAGCTGCACAACCACATGTAGGAAGGGTTTCTCTCAACATTCCCTTTGGAGAATAGAATAGGGTATTATCATTAAGCCTATGTCATTTGCATGCTGCTAATCACTTACTTTATTATCTTGTGTATCCACTGTCTTTCTATAATTGCTCTTTAAATGAAAATTAAAAATAGTTCCAATGCCCACGATACTTGTGATAGCATCTTGATTATGAAGATACCTTCAAGAAAATGGAACATATAGATAATATATTAGAGGATTACAAGATAGTTTGAAAGTTAAATACCATAGCAGGCAGCCTCATGAGCATAATTCTGGTATCTTTCTTTGCTTCAGTATGCATTGTTTGTTTAATAAATGGTTATTTATATGCATAAAGGTGGTTGTTTTTTTAAAAAGACATACATGAATTCAGAGATCAATATCACTGTTTCTGTATTAGTGTAGAAGAGATACAAA
Organism: Lathamus discolor; assembly: GCF_037157495.1. NCBI lineage: Eukaryota > Metazoa > Chordata > Aves > Psittaciformes > Psittacidae > Lathamus > Lathamus discolor. The sequence goes on along the minus strand of NC_088886.1, from coordinate 95,304,968 downwards.
ACATCAATATCCAGCAGATTCCACCAGTCTAATAAAGTTACAGGAGAAAACTAGATTTTAGTTCTTTATTCTTTCCAGCTAAATCCTAGTCTGTGATACCCACTATAGAAGAGTAGAATCTAATATCTACTAGTGAGCTGCAGAACTTCAACAGCTTTAGGTAAAAACTAGCAAAATACTTGGCACTCTTTTATCAAGACAGACCTGTTGATTTTAAAGTTTGACATAGTTACATTTGAGGCAGCCTAGGCTTTCCATACTAGGCAGTCTCTAAAAGCTTAGTAACTTCTGGTTATCAAGAACCTTCCAAACTTTTCAGTATCTACTGACCTGTACATGCAAACTGAGAGTCAGTACTGCTGTGCTCCTTATAATGTGTTTTTGCAGAGGATCACCTCCCTTGCCCTGCTGGTCACACCTTTTTTGATGCAGCCAAGGATTCAGTTGACTTTATGGGCTGCAACTGAACACTGCCAGCTCATGTAAAGATTCTCCTCAACCAGAAGCCCCAAGTCCTTGTCCTCGAGGCTACTCTCAATCCATTCTCCTCCCAGCCTGTATTTGTGCTTGGGATTGTCCTGATCCAGGTGCAGGACCTTGCATTTGGCCTTGTTGAACTTCATGAGGCTTGCACAGGCCCACCTCTCAAGTCTGTCAAGGTCCCTCTGGATGGCATCCCTACCCTCCAGCATGTTGACTACACCACACAGCTTAGTGTTGTTGGTAAACTTGCTGAGGGTGCACTCAATCCACTGTCCATGTTGCAAACAAAGATGATAAAAAGTGACAGTTTCGGTACTGATCCCTGAGGAACACCAGTCATCACTGGACACTATTTGGACGTCAAGCTGTGGACCACAACCGTTTAAGTGTGACCATCCAGGCAATTCCTTATCCACTGAGTGGTCCATCCATCAAATCCATGCCTCTCCAATTTAGTGACAAGTATGTTGTGTAGGATAGTGTCAACAACTTTGCAGATGTCTAGGTCAATGATGTTAGTTGCTCAGTTGCTCTTCTGTTATCCACAAATGCTGTAACCCCATTGTAGAAGGCCACCAAATTTGTCAAGCACAATTTTGCCTTAGGGAAGCCATGTTGGCTACCAACAATCACCTCCTTATTTTCCATGTGCCTTAGCATAATTTCCAGGGGGATCTGCTCAATGATCTTTCTGGGCATTGAGGTGATACTGACTGGTCTGTAGTTCCCTGGGTTCTCCTCTTTTAAAAATGAGACTTATAGTTCCCCTTTTCCAGTTATATCCTAGTTGATTTCATTGCCTGCTCCTTGCTACCAAATCTTCTTTAGGGTTCATAAAAAACAAATTTTATCACAAAATATTGGAAAAGGTTCCTTGAAGTAGGAGTTTTTCATAGAGTTTTTAAACAGAGATTTGAAGTCTTATTTGCAACATTTTCTTAGACATGTGGCATGTAATGTTTCCATTCTCAACTCCTCTTGTTTATTTTTAGTGTCTAGCTCCTACAGTAATTTTACTAAAAACTAAAGAAAATTGTAGGCTTTTTGTTTAGAAATTTTATTATTAGGTGTTGATGAGCCTAGTATGACATCTAAAATTCATGAAAGGGAAGAAATCTTCTCATCTTTTTTCTTGTCAAACCATAGAGATCAAGTTGATAGCTAGAAATGTGGAAAGGACCTAGTGTTTCCTTCAGGTCTTCATGAGAGAATGGACTGGGGATTGACAATCTCTCTGCTCTCCCTTGCTGATCAGTGAAGGGAGACAGGGGACAGCAGTGCCTTCTTGAGCTTTTCCTCATAGGTAATTCTCTTGACTTGTTTCTCCATAGAACTATCCTCAAGTGAGTCAAACCAGGAGCTACTCTTTGATAAGCAATGGGAAGTCTGTCAGGAGAAAAAGGCTGGGAAGTGCTTACGCAACATAGATTGTAATGTACATTTCAAAATACTCTCCCTGCAAGAGAGGGAAGTGACTCCACTTATTTGCTTGAAAAGTGCAACGTTACCTTTTGTTTCCCAGGTTTCTCAACATCTTAGAATTTCATTATTATTAACTCATCAGTTAAATCATCAGTTCATTTTTTGAGTGGCAATGTAAGCTCTTGTTTGTCTGGCTATATCTTCCATTTGGAGCGGCACAGCTGTAGGCTGCATTAGGCAAAGAGGGTGCTTCTTAAAATCTTGAATATATCTTGAATTTTTTATTTTTTTAATTTATTTTATGGCAATATGCTTTCCCGTGTCAAATGTAAATAAGCCTTAAAATTTATCTGCAGATTTATATTTCAAATTAGCCCTAACCAAAACCACATCTAGAATATTTATTCTTAGCATCCTATCAAATAACAAGAAATGAGCTAAAGACACTCAGAAGTATTCAAAAACCCTAGTTGAAAGGACAGCTGTTTCCACTGATCTTGGTATTCATGCAATTCAGACAAGGAGGTTAACATTTTATTTTTTATCAACCAATTTAAATCTCCAATAAGTAATAATGGATAGAAAAGTTAATGTGTTAATATATAGAGATTATGCCATTTAAAAATATTTAAATGCATGAATGACAGTAAGTAGTCAATATAATGCTGAAAAACTGAAAAAAAACCCAACCCTGCTTGCTGGACATTTTCAGTATGACTTTATTATGCACTGGATACCACAGCATTTATTTTATGTCACCACTTAATTTTCACTACTTAAGGAACACAGCGTTGCATTTTACTGTTGTCATTGTCTTTACCAGCTTGGCTGCTAGTGTAATGAGTTTTGGATCCCATATAAGTAAAATAAATAAGGAGCTGGTGTAGAGACATTTCTGCTGGTGTTTCTTTAAATATAAAAAGACATTTGAACTATGACAGGCAGGCAAAAACCAAAACCCTTTTCAGCCAAAAGTCCAATAAAATAATGAGTCATTCTATCATGATAGTGAGTTACTTTTCTCTTTCTGAGATTGATATTCACTAAAAAGGGAAAACAGTGAGCCAAAATAGTGCAAGCTGAGCAATGGAAAGTTCATCTTTTTTTAAGAACAGGCAGTATCTCACTGGTTTTATGTATACTTTTTTTCTCAATACTTTTGAGCAAACTATTTATTTACACATATGACTATACTTTGCATATGCTTCCCCCTGGAATAGCTATCACGTTGCTTTCTGTCTTCTTGATTCTGGATTTTGTACTGCTTGCGAAAGAGGTTTCCAAAATTTACAAATTAGGTGCTCCCAGTAGTGTCGCTACTGTTCTTCATACAATTGTGTCTACACAAGCTTATTCAGAGGGTTGACATCTCTTAATGGAAGTACTTTCTGGATATACTTGCCTTCCTATTACTTCATCGTGCATAACAGGGATGGTTTTCATACTGGCCAGCAATAACAGTAATTCTGAAATGCAAATAATTGTGCTGATGGGATGATGTATATGTTTTGAAAATATACTGCAAACCCTAGAATGGCATTTCCTTATTCCTGTTACAAATTGGGCATCATATGTTATTTGCAAGGTTCAGATTAAACTGCAGCAGGGATGTAGTAAGCTGTCTTTCTGGACCAGCAGGGTTTTGTTTGAAGAAGTATACAGATGCTCCTGAGGCAATTATCATTCCTCACAGTGGTAATTGCACCTGGGTGCAAGTGATTTACTGTGCTTTTTTGATTGGGATGGTTTTTTTTTTTGATGTTGATTGGGATAGTGCTATGCAGACTGGCATAGCTCAAAACAACTTGATAGTCATTTTCACACATGATACCTACTAAGATGTTTATAACAAACATGCTACTCTGAAGTTGTGTATGTTACAGAAGGCAGTATTTGGGTGACAGAGCGTGACTGATTTTTTTCACCCCTATTTATGGTTTTCAGTTTAGAGTTCTGGTAAAAAATGTTGGCTTGCAGAGAACCTTTGAGGTGTTGAAATCATTAATGCCAGAAGGAAATTCTTTATTAAACCTCTCTTTAAAAAATATATTCACATATGAACGCAAAATCCGCATTCCTTTACTTTGAGAATTTAATCAAACCCGAAGTTTTTAAATGACAAGTTTAATCTTTGGGAATAACCTACATTCTGTCACTTGTACTCTTATGACAACTTGTCCATTAAGAAGTTGTGGCAAGATTTGGTGAAATCTGGCAGGACTGGACATGAACAGAATATGCCCTCTAGTCGGCAGGCTTTGCCAAGAGTTGCTATTCTACAATAATGGAGTAAGATGGAAGAGGAGCTTTTTGGTACTTGCAAATAGATTAGATCGTAGGAAATGTGCAGGAGGCCTATGGAGCATACCTGCCAGATAAATTAGAGGTGGTCTTGATCTGAATCCAACCTGTCTCAGAGCTCAGGTCTGGGAATCCAGTTCATATTTCTTTGATAAAATGAGGCCTTAACCTTCACAGTTAAATCTTTGATCCCCAAGACAGCCTTGAATGTGGGATTTTAGTTTTGACCCTGCCTATAGAGAACTTAATGACATTTTACCATAGGTTTCCAGCTCAGTTCCAGCTTGAGTAATTTACAAGTCTGATGGCATTGTTTAGCCCACACAGACCATGAAGTCGACCGTAAGTAAGTCCAAGTTGATGGAAAAACAATATTGCTAGAACAGAGTGACAGATGCTGATTATCACAAAATGTCTGTTTAAGCACTTTGAATGTATCCATTTCCTCACTGCACACACCTGAAATTTTTGTAGAAGTTATAAAGTAATTGTACTTAAAGACGTGGAATCGTCTGCTAAAGAAATTGTTGGAATACACGTTGCAAATAATGACTGCTGTGGTTATTACTGTTGCGGCTCAGGGGAGCTATTCAGATGCCTCATTTATTTGAGCTTAATAGATTAAAAGTCCAAATTGAGTCTCATGATATAAACCTAATCAAATTCTAATCTACATAATTTTTCCATAAGCAGCAATGGGAAATTTGTTTAATTTATGTTCCAGTAGTTGCCAATCATGTGTTGGACAGCGTTGTTACTTTTATTTATCAAAATATTTTTATTGATTACTTACTGTGACATCTGGCTTTCCTTTTCCTTTTTCACTAAGGAAAAATTTACTTTATTTACTGTAATGTGGGATATAATGACATAATGTAGAGTCTTGCCTAACATGCCAATATGTCATTTTTAACGGTGAGCTTTCCATTTTTTTTTGTCGTTATTGAATACCTGTCTCTCTGAACTAGGTAATATAGCTTAATTTATTGATAAGTTTTATTCAGCATATTTATTTATTTTTGCTTGAGGTCTAAATATGCAAGGTTGACTTATGATTAAACTGAAAAGAATTTGTTATCATTTTATACTAAATTCTCTTAGCTGCAAACCTGTGCTACACTTAGAAGCTATCAACTTTGTGCCCTGGAATTACCTAGTGTAGAAAGCTATTAAATGGTAAATTAAGAGTAGGGACAGTTAAGAAATGAAGTTTGTGATTAAAGTGGCTCAAATCCACAAGGATTATGATTGCTGATGTTGTTATGAATTTAAGAGTGTTCGTAATAATTGCTGAATAAACACATTACTATTTGTTCTCTCTTTCCAAATATTTTTATAGTTCTAGTGGTTCTTTCTGAACAAAATAAGAATGAGAAAAAAAAATGTGAGAAGTAGCCAAACTACTCTCTAGCACTTGGACAGTAGTGTTAGGAGTAGGTGCTATACCCAGAGGTGCAATCCACCAGCATAAATGAATAGTCACCAAGAGATGAATTTCCACTAGAGCAAGAATGGAAACCAATGTACTCTGCATTCTAGAAGTCCTTTGTATTTTACTGTGTGTTGTCCTAGGTGTTTTCAATTAGAGAATTACCCAATAATTCCTCTGGTTTTGGAGATGGCTCAGAAAATAGATGCTTAAAGAGAGCTACATGGTGGTGCTAACTGCCAGGCAATAAAGTCTTGATGGCCTGTCCTTGTTGCACAATGGAGAACCTGCAGAGTGTCTCAGTTTAATATTTAATTTCCCTTCTTGATAGCCTAAAAGCTTCAGGCAATTATCCTGGTTTGCTTGGCTGTAACCATTATGCCTGTCTGCATAGGTTTCTGTGATTTACTTTTCTCTGTGCCGTATGGTGCTTTAAAAAATAAGAAATTATTTTCAAAAGTAGTTTTACACTTTCAGAATTGTTTGCTTATGTACTAGAGACTGAATGAGAAGTCACTGATGTACTCCTAGAGTACATATTACATTCCCAAGGCAGATGTGTATAAAACAGGATGGCTGCATTGCATAACAGCAGTTCTAGTTCAACCTTGGCTTTATTGGCTGAAAACAAACAAACAAACAAATAGCTTATATGAGGCCAAAGAAATCAACAACCTAGGCAAAAAGTTGCTTAGAGCTTTGCAAAATCACCATAGCACTAAAGAAACTAAGGATGAAGACTCAAAAAAAGAAAATTTCATTTTGTTTTCCCTTTATGAAATATAAAAATAAATTCAGCATAACTGTGCTTGATTCCACTGAGAGTGGGAAGTTCTCGTCAGACTAGTACTGGCCAGGAATATTTACTATATAGAGAAATAAATTTTCTATTCCAGCAAACATGAGAGAAGTGCTGTGGCTACTAACCGCATATTGTCTCACTTTAGGTGAGTCAAACAGTAAGAAGAGAACACCAAAGCTATGCTCTGTAAAGCCTTATTAAAGAAAGCCCATTTGTTTTGGTAGCTTTGGATTGTATAATCTTGTGGTGAACTTCGGCAAAGCTATCATTTGGGTAATTACCCCATGAGATTTGGTGGGAACAAAAAAAACCAGAGCACAACACAAAAAAATAAAACAAACAAACCCAAACCAAACAAAAAAAACCAAACCAAACCAAAAACAAACAAAAAACCCCCAAAACCAAACCAAAAAATCTCACCTAACCCCCAAACCAAAGCAAAAACCACAATACCAAATCCCCCAGAATCACAGGCAGCTTTCTTGGGAGGAAGATGGCAGCTTGTTCTCTGTAACTGTCTGTCAACAATCAGTGCTCCAGGGGTTGCTCAAGGGTTTGTTCCAGTCCCAAAGCACTGAAGGGTTTTTAACAATTGAGAAAGCTATCCTTCTTCACCCTCCACTCTCTGTAGATTTATCTTGGCCTGTATTTGAGCGCCAAGCATCTTTGAAGATGTTGTGGTCTCTTGAGAGAGGTAGGTGCTTACCCAGTCACATCTGCTGTCCACATTCCTCTCCTTTTCCAGAGATTTAATCTCTAAGAGATTATTAGATCTTCAGTCACAAATTACAGCAAAAGTCAGAACTGAAACCAGAATTTAGGTTTTCCAGGTCCTGAAGACAAGCTACAACTCTCTGTTTCAGACCACACGGGACGTTGAAGTTAGAATTGTTTCTAAATTGGATGGTTGTAACAGATTCCCATGAATGTCAGCAGCTCTTTAGCTGCATGACTGCTGCTGAACTTTCCAGGTATACCCAAGTGGCTGTACTTTGGAGAATAACAGTATAGTCTATCATTCAATTGAATTCACTGGAATATTAATGGACATTGTCAGCAAACAGTAGCAAAGGGATATAGCTGTGAGGTCCTTTTGTAAGAAAAAGAATTATTTCATTTTGGTTGGCTGTGCTTAATGAAAATCCTTGTTCCATATTCCTGCATGATAACTTGGGGGAGTGTTCAGTTTACCGCCAGTGTATTGTTCATATATGCTCAAAACATGATTGTTGTTTCATGCTTCTTAGATGAGCCAGAGCTAGTTAGTAGTATGTATGCTTTTAAAGTTATATTTTTGAGGACTTTAGTGCGTACATTACTCTGAGAATATCATGGCACCTTTCTGTAGAACAGTACTATTTAAAGGGCACTATCAATTTACATGGCACTTTAGTGACAAGGCCACAACCTTTAGGTCTGCCAAGTAGATTTTCAGTTTGGGAAAATGCATTCTCCCTGAACAGTTTCGGTTTAGTAAAACATGCATCTTTGAAAGGGAAGGGAGGCAAAAAGGAAAGGGGCAGAGGGGAAGGTGAAGAGGATCAAGAGGATCCATTATAATCTTTTAGATAAGAAGACACTTTGTAAATGTAACATAAAAATCTGGTTTGAAAATATGTGCCTTGTCTTAGTGAAGTCAGTGAAACAGAAAGTACATATCAAACAGCCAGATTTGTCTCTGCATTAAAACTCCAGGAAACCTTTTTTGGCCCCTGAACAAAATAAAAGAATATATTTATTGCTATCTAGAGCAAACCTTCCTGTGTCTCATGAGACGTCACTCAGTCATGTGAACTAGCACAACCAGCAAATCACTTGGCCATCAGGCCAGTCACTCCAACCAACAGGCGAGCAAGGCAAACTGTAACTATTGCCAGTGCTTTCAGTGGACAGAAGGCCTGTTAAGCCATGGCAGCATTCCTTGCTTTTGAACTTCATCACAGGGCCAATGGGTCTCTCAGAATACATGTATGTTACTGCTGAGCCATAGTTAGTGTCCTCCTGAGTTCCTGAGAGGAACACAGATCAACCTGGAGGCACGGGAGGCACATCTCTCACAAAAGCCCAGTACTGCTCATCACTTTGTAGGTGGTGTTTTGTAAGAGACAAGGAGGGCTTACAGCCAGATGGGCCTGCTGAGCTCTGAGATGGGCAGCATCTGGATCCCCAGTAACTCTTCCAAAAGAACTTTCCTCCTTGTGGGGAGGAAGTTTCCACAATTTTCTCCTTCCACAAAGATGAGACATCTTAAAGAGGTAGAATCACAGAATCACAGAATCCCAAGGGTTGGAAGGGAATGCAGTTGTTTGGTTGTTTCACGTACTTGTGTGGGCAATAGTATCCCAGAGGGAGCCAGGAAATACTTCCTTGCACAGAATCAAGGCATTGAACCTGCTGCTTTCTGCAGAGAACTGCAGAAGGCTCAAATTCCTTCAGAGCAGGTAGCTGACTTAGGGCACTGAAGTCCCTGCCTCTCAAAGAGGGAAGCTGCTGCTGGGAGGGAAGCAGTAACTCCCAGTTGCCAGTCCTCACCGATTTTGAGCATATCAGAAGCCTAAAGCCTGTATTCCTCTCAGAGTTATGATATATTTAATCCACTGTTAAGCAGCATCTTGTTTCAGAGAGGGACAGGTACTTGTTACCTGTTAAGTCTGAGCCACTTTGTCATTTGATAAGGGAGGCCTTACCACTCTACAACTACCTGAAAGGTGGTTGTAGTGAGGTACCCCTCTCTTCTCCCAAATAACAAATGGTAGAAACAAGAGAAAATAACCTCAAGTAGCACCAGGTCTAGATTAGGTATTAGCAATAATCTCTTCACTGAAGGGGTTGCCAAGTGTTGGAACAGGCTGCCCAGGGCAGTGGTTGAGTCACCATTCCTGGAGGTGTTTAAAAGATGTGTAGATGTGGCATTTAGGGACATGGTTTAGTGGCGGACTTGGTAGTGCTACATTAACATTTGGGTTTGATGATCTTAAAGGTCTTTTCCAACCTAAACAATTCTGTGATTCTGTGTTGTGCTGCTTATCACTATAGCCAATGGTTGTGGATTGATCCTGGCTGGCAACTATGCTCCTTCCTACCCAGTCACTTCCGAACTTCCCCGCAGTGGGGTGGGGTAGAGAAGCAGAGGGCAAATGTGAGAAAAAACTCACAGGCTAAGGTTTTTTTAAGGCGGTTTAATAAGTGATGAGGCAAAAAATCCCAACAACCCACAAAAACCCCCAAGTGATGCAAAGACGATCGCTTGCCCACTACAGCAATTTAGTATTGGATGTAGTGGCTGCAGGAGCTGACAGGATTTTGCTGCACCTTACCTCCTACTTGTTTGCAAAGAGAATTCCCTTCATCAGAAGGCCCTCACTGTCACTGTATTTCCATATGCAGGAACTGTGGTTAAGCTTGCAGAAGCCATTTGAATTTTACTGTTGAGGTTGATCCTGTTAAGCAATTGAAGCCACAGCTCCCTCAGTTGTTTGTTGAACAAGGAGACACTGTGGTTATAAGATCACAACTATCAGCCCTGTTTTACGATTTTTATGAGTGCTAATGGAACAAGGTTTGGGGACTGAAGGAGAAAATGGAATATGAAAAGGAAAATGAAAAGAGGCTGTGAGGAAAGCATGTCATTTCTAAATGAATGCTCTGTGCAGAAGAATTGAATCTTTTCACAGCTGAAAATGGATCTTAAATCTGATGCCTTAGCTTGTTTCAGCTTCTGTAATGAAATAGAGTTTTCCTAATACCCTGTGACCTGAATTTCTCCCTGCTTTATGGGTGCTATTCCTTGACGTACAAACCCGTATTTTCTCAAGTCAGCATTTGATGATGGATGTCAAAATACAGGTCATGTATTATGCATATAGCATTACCGATTTAAGGTGTTTACTTGTCAAGTTGAAGAAATTCAGAAATGTCACATTCACTGAATCTGCACAGCTGTCACTTGTAGTTTTTCATGCCTTTAAACCAAAGTTCTGATAAAGCAGGTTAGTTTTCCTGCACTTTTTTTTCCTTCTCTCTCTCTCCTGGAGGAAAAAAGGGTCCCTATGTATAGAATTTATGTTGTGACTTGGGAGCAGGAATGTGGCCTGAAGGTGTACGATGCTTTGTGACTCCAAATGTGGGCACATTAATCCCCAAGTACCCCTGTTTTCCTTTATCTGAAAATATTCCAAGATTTTTATATTTTTACAAGTGGATTTGTAGGGGTGTCTGAATTAAGTTCAGGAAAGGAAATTAAATTAAAATAGCAAATATATCTCACATCTTCCAAGACCATAGGATGAAAAATATCAAGGCATGACTCTATTTTTCATTCAAGGAGAAAACAAAATCCCTTTAACATGCTTCTTGCATTTCAGACTGAATGTACTGTGTGTGCAGTGTGCAATTACAGAGCTCCTGACAATCTGTGTCTAACAGAAATGCCACATTTACTTCCATCTTCTAACACCATCCTAGAAAGACAAATATTTGAAGGGTTAGAGAGAGGTGGCTACAAATAGCCTTCGATGGAGAGTATGCATGTGTGTGCGTCTCTGTGTGTGCACATTTCAGTAGCAGGAAGGCAAGAAAGACTTAAACATTTAGATGCAGTTATGCCAACTTTCTTCAGTTTCCTAGTAGGAAAATACTGATGTGTTCTTAACATCTGAAGAGCCTGATTCACTTAAAGATATTTTAGGGAAAGCAACCTATGATGGGGAGAGAAAAGCCTTCAGGAAAAAGAGAGAAGCAGGGCCTCTAAGGGTGCTCCCAGCAGTACAACCCCTAGGGCACATGAGAAAAAGATTAGTTTGCTCTCAGATAAGTGAACATAAAAAGTCTTAGTGTTGCTGTTTTGACTTGTAATTCTGCAGAGGACCCAACTGGGCCTGCCACTTTAACTGCTCAAGACATGACATGTGGTGCCTGAAGGAACTCCATTAGACTCTCTGTGTCTGAGCAATCCTAGGCTCTGCCGTGCAGAAGTAAGCATTCAAAGAGCCAATACAGCTATCAGTCACAGTGCCAGGCACAAGGAAACATCTGCAAACCTAGACCATTTGGGAATGCAGCTCACTATCACCATGCCAGTCTAATTCAATTATTTTCAGCACAAGGGGTAGTATTAAATGATGGACATCAAATTGACAACATTTCCAATTGTCTCTAAAAACTCTGCTTTCTAAAGATTTTATATGCACTGGTAATATTAAATAGAATTGCTTTGCTGTCTTAGGTTTACTTATGGCGATGTCTTTGTCTTGCAAGCTGTTGAAGATACCACATCCGCTTCTTTTCTCTTAAGAAATTTCTTCACAAACTTTTCACTCCCTTTTTACTTATCCTGTTCTTACAGTCCTCATGTTGTATCTAGCTTTCACATGACAGTCAGAAAGAAATTCATAATGCTACCTTCTGGAGGGTCTCTCTTCTCAGTGGTTCTTTCTAATTTTATTACTTATAAATTAAACCAAGAGGTTCAGATCCAGTGGTCATTATAGTTTGTCTTGATGAGGGGCAGTTTAAAAGTGATGGTAATTCAACAGGAGAAGAACCATAAATCTCTCAGACATTATGAAACCAGTACCACATGTCAACAACTACAGTTTAGTTTAGAGATTTCCTGGTTTGTAAATTAGTCTTTAAACTGAAGAAAGGTAAAAGAGATAGATAATACCATATTATCTTCTTCTGAATTCAGTAGCAAATGAATGCATAAATTAATTTAACACAATGAAACAGTTTCCATACTGCAAGAAGATAATGAATTTACATCAGAAGTTAATTTGGCTGTGATTAATTTAGAATTGGTATATGGAGAATTCAAAACTGTTTCAGACCAGTAATGACAGAGAATCAAAAGTCTGTCCCTGGATGATGTTGGGTGTGAAATCAAAGAACTCAGTGATAATGTGGCAAAAAAGAATACTTTCTCAGAAATGTGTGTTTTCCAGTGAGCTTGGCTCAATGCTATTCCAAGCAGACAAATATTTGCTTAAAAATGCTGCCTTGACATTGATCTGTGTCAAACTCTAAAGTCAAACTCTATCTTTACCATCACTTCTGCAATAATGACATTAAATAAACATGCTTTCTGCAGCTTTAATGGACAAGGGAGATGGAATGCATTAGTCTCAACTGTGAATTTCCAGTCCAACTGTTGCATGGGCTTTTGTGTAACTGTCTATTTTTCAGTACTTACAATCAAACTCCAAAGGGCTTTGCCTGCATATTTTTTACTTAAAAAAAAAAAAAGGTGTCAAGAACACCATTTCAAACTGCGTAGATAATCAAGATGAAAACACAGTCTTTTTTAGAGATGAACCTTGCTGCTCTCCAGATCTTTCTTTTTCCTTTGAGTGCCTGCCAATATATTTCCTCTACCACCTCTGTTTTCTTTACATCCCCAAAGGTATAAAACTCTTTCTAGTTTCTTTGCAAGCATTCCTCTTACATACATTTTGAAAACCTGTCTTTTTCTTTCCATCCTATCCTTTCTTTTTTCTTTTTTTTTTTCCTTCTGTTAGAATGGGCCCTTCCATCCCAGTATTCCTATAATCATAATCCTTATAAAAATGTGTATTATGGTACACCTGAAAATAAAAAAACCTCCACCAACTATGTATGGTTTCTATTGCTCCTGGAAAACAGTTAGAAAATTTTAAATCCTGCATGTTGATTAAACCTAAAACCTACCAATAAAAGCAAACTGTTCCTTGTGGTCATACTACTGTTTATAAACAACACTCTTTCTTTAAAATGTTAATTGAGATTTAAGGAAAGGTGCTTATTTCAGGATTTTTTAATATACTAATAGGACAAAATTAAACCACTCTAATAGTGAAGTCTTTATTTTTTTGCTTTTATTTAAGTAATCATTACTCTTTCCATTTTGCATGTTTTGATACAAAGGCTACCTAGGATAATAAAATAAATTTTAGTTTCTCCATTAGCTACCAGATATCTCACAGTAGAAATGACCTGCATATTTGTGAAATATTATGCTTTGAAGAAATAATTGTTGAAAATTAATTCAAGTTTGGTTTAAAATGAAAATTTTTTTTCTATACTTTTCGGGGGTGGGGGGGGAGGGTGGAATATAGAGATAGAGAATTCACGAATTCTTGGTTGGCGGGGATTTTTTTAATATAATTTGTCCTATGTAAACTTTTTTCTATTTTTTTTTTTTCATTTAGGCTTTACACCCCCTGGGATGGATAGGTCATCTCCAGACAACAGTCCAGTCCATGGCCTTTTACGTCAACCCTCCATTACAACAGGAGCCAACATCCCTATTATAACAGAGCTAGGTAAGGAAAGCTAGTGTTTGCCCTTTCATGTGTATTCTGATATCTATTACCACTTTTCTTGTTATGCAGTCTCAGGAAAGTTACCTATACTGTATCTCATGCTGCTGTTTTCTCTTCTGATAACTATTTTGAATTACTCTCTCTAACAAAAAATTAGTAACAGTTGTTTCACTTTTTGTTTGAATTAATGAAATATAGTTCTCTCATTCCTTTGGGTTTTCTGCATTTTCCTAAATAAACACTCTATCAGAGATGCTTTTTACATAGTGCAACAAATAAGCAGGGGTATTTGGACTAAGGTTAGAAAATTTAAAAAACCACAATAAGTATGAGCAGACATTTCCTGTGCATTTAATCAATAGTAAGAGGCAATTTATTTATTTCTTCATGGTCCAGAACTGTTTAATCATGTGTAACCAAACTCTGTATAATAGCATGAGACATTTTACTCCTGAGAATACGATGATGGTAGGTAACCAGGCTCTGATTTCCACTCTAGCTGTGGGTATTTATGTTGTCAAGTGGTGTGATGTGAAGTGCAGAAGCTGTTCTGTTTTTTTCATGGCAAATACAAACTTGATTTGTGGTCCTTTGTCCTTTTATTTTCTTTTTCAGTTTTATTTTTTAGAGCCTTACCTGTCTTTTTCCCTTACTTTATTCTCTTTCTGTACTTTCTTTTCCCCCTAAATACTTTACTTATTAGCTAAGCCTGGCAAACTTCTGCCTTTGGTTTCAATCAGTCAGGAAAAAAACAGTGGAACCCACATTCTAATGATAACTGAACTGGGTAAGAGTGCCTTTTTCCTTCACATCACTGTCTTATTTTCTGTTGTTGTTTTTACTGTCATCAGCTTTTCCTTTATTTATCTGGCTGTATCAGAGGGGCTACCCTCATGGCACTGCTTTGAATGTGTTTTATTTGTGGTTCTGGTTGAAATTGACTGTCTTGTTCTGGCCTTTCTTAATGATTTTTTTTTTCACGCAGCATCAGTAAACCTTTGATCACACTCGTCTGACCTGCCGGCTGTTTCCATAGCACCTTCTCACCAATTCATTTTCTTTGGCCTGGGTCCCCACCTCCTGGGCCTTCCCTCCCCCTCCACCAATTTTTCTCTCCTTTTCTCTCTCTTTCTTTTTCTCTTTTCGTTACCTCAACCTGTTGTAAGTTTGGTGGACATACCTTAGCAATTCCACAGGAAGTCCAAGAAGAAGTAAAAGATATCAGAACACACACCCGAAGCATCATATTTTCCCTTAAGCTATTTGTTTGTTTATTGTGGAAAGTAGGCCTTTTCTCAGAAGCTCAAGTTTTGAAGCTGTAAAAAAGCAGAAAGCTTCTGTGTTGCTCCCTCTCAATAAAGAGAGCTCTCACCAGCTTTTGTGAGCAGTGTTTGATGAGCATTTCCTGTGACGCAGCACCATATGTTTGAGCCTACCTCACCTAACCCAGAGATTTTAAGTAGAAATCCTAGAGTGCTAACTTGCATCAGAAAGATAAAGATACTGAGGATGAGATCACACATACAGAATTCACGTTAGATTTGTAGCAGCTTGGAAACTGACACCACGCTTGGCTAGCAAGCTAGTGTCAAAGTCAGGTATTGGTATGCCAGATAAAAGTGGAAAACAAATGCTACGGTAGTGCCTTACTGTCAACTAGCACATTAAACTAAGGCACAAGCTCTTCAAAAAGTACATTTTGAAATGGTACATCAGGCTCTTGAATACTATTTTGCTCAAGAGTTTGGAGAATAAATTGATGGCCATTGTACAAAGAAAGGAATATTATGGATATTGGTGTTTGCTACGATGAAATTCTTCTGACTTCTGGGGCAGAACAGTTCTCCATTTACAATACTGAAGTGTTATGTTTTTATGGTTACATCAGGGAGTGGGGAGGCAGGAATTTTAAATCCTACTTCAGCTGAGGTCCTGACTAAATTATCACGGCCAAGTACTGTCTCAATAGTGCTCTAAATGGAAACTAACAATTCTCATCTCCATTAGGCAGCTATTTGTGAGACTTTATCTATAGTTACTCGTGTTTTCTAAGCTAAGCACTGCAAACACAGTAATATATAAAGGTTGGAAAAGGAGTGGATAGAAAATTAAACTATATAGGAAGGAAGATCTGAATAGAAGGCAAAAGGATTTCTAACCTAAGAAGTCCAGAGCTGAAACCAGATCAAATTAAAGGCAGCTCTCATGTTGTTTTCAAAGCTCACTGGCTGGTTCAGGAGATGTGTTCACATGGGAATCAGAACACAGTCAATGTGTGCAGTTTCGAATGCTGAAAAAGTTTTTAATTTGCTTTCTTTGCATGGGAACTGAAATTAATTTGTCATTTAATAAGTTAAAGGGTATTTCAGTGGCATAACTAAGCAGTCTGTGCTTTCATGTCTCAGGAGGACTAATATGGAAATGAAGTATTAAATGAAATATGATACACTTGATACACTGATATCAAGGAAACAACTGTTTTCAGTGGAATGAGATGAAGGCAGAGAGTTTAACTATGACAGTGAAATACCAGAGCAAGTCTAAATGACAAATATTACTTTATTTGGGCTTTTTCTTTAAAACAACCTGATGTAGATTCACACTGGCTAATGCAGAATTTGTGGCTCAGGAACTGAAGTTATGGAGACAAATATTTGAACAAAAGGCAGTGCTGCAAGAAAATAGCTGGAGTATTGCTCATTCATTCAGATAGATGCACGTTAACAGGACAGTTTATCCTCTTTTGAGCTGTAACTGCATTAACACCACCCCAGTAAGAATCACAGCAGCATATTTAACAGGTGCCTGTGGGCCATATCAGAGTTTTACGCACAGCCTTTATTTTACAATGGGGTTCTTGGTATCTTGTGATAACATTTCACTGTACATATATACAGCCTTAGCCACTGTATTCAACCAATACCAAGATTGTCTCAATATATAAGAGAGCATCATGTATCTCATTTTGAGTGCAGGCAGTTGGTGCCACGAAACTACTTTTACGGCAAAGAGGTAGTCACTTCCTAAGAACAAGAGAGTCACTTCTTACGAGCAAGATAATAATCAACAGATTTTTAAATGCACATTTTCACATCCATCTTGATTTCATTTTCAGTGACGTCAAAGACACAAGTCTGTGTTTCCAGACATACGCTGTTTCTTTTTCTTTCTGACTGTGTAATGTGTAAGGTCACATGCTGGTGACCCAGAAGCACCTTATGATTTGATTTTTATTATTATTTTCAGTAAATGATTCAAATGTTCAGTTCTTGGACCAAGATGATGATGATGATCCAGACACAGAACTGTATCTCACGCAGCCATTTGCATGTGGAACCGCATTTGCTGTCAGTGTGTTGGACTCTCTCATGAGCGCAGTAAGCAAACAAAACCTTTTTCATTCCCTTACATCAGACTTATTGTGAAAGAGTATGAAAGTGTAGTCCCTATTCCACTGATTGTTGGGAAAAGACACTTTTCTCTTAGATGTCAAGAGAATTTCAGAGCTAAACTTGGCTTTTTTTTGGTTGGACACAGAGACCTTAGAACAACTGAGGTATATAAGATGAACATGAGTCCACAATTTTAAAATCAGAAAGTCTCATGTCAGGCTTTAGAGTATAATATTTTCCAAAAAATGTTGTCTCTTCCTCTTGAGAACCAGACCCAAATTCAGTATGTTAGTCCCTATTTTTACCGTTTATGTCAGACAGCGTCAACCATGTTTTAAGCTTTTAATTTCCTGTAGCCATGAGCAATGCTGTGAGTATGGGAACAGTGATAGAACTTTATGCAAGCCATTGTACACATCACATGAACTCTACTTGTGTGAAGAGAAGTTATCTATCGTTTTGATATGAGTTATCTTGTGAATCAAAACGTAAGTGCATGCCAGAAACTGCAGATGGTGGCCTTTGGTTACATTTACATTAGGCTTTTCGGTTTGCCGCCATAATACAGTTTCAAAGCAAACGCCTCAGTCATACTCCTTTTCATCCTCCCTTGCTTCATACTGGTTAAGTTTTCAAACCAGTCTTGTGCCATGCTAGATGTAGCAAGAACATAGTGTTCTGAAAATCTGAGCATAGGCTCTCCAAGGAATATTCTATAGTGATGGGAATCATCTGCTGTAAACCCCATACAGTATTAGAAGTGAGCAAACAGATTTCCTTGACGGAGCAAAGTCTGGCCTTCACCTAAATTCAGATGAAGCTTTTTGCTTTTAAGAAAAAATGATAGTGATCTTTATTATTTAATACTAATATTTCATATTTATGTATCTGTATTTTATACATCTATTCCCTGCTTATTACTCACATGTTCCATCTACAGATGAATAGTATCTGCCTACACTGATGAATTTTTATTCTAATGCAGTCTAGAATTTGCAATGAACTCAGAAAATACTTTTTTTATAATGTTATTTGCCATATTTTGCATACGTGGCAAATTCAGGAAGCCTAAGCAAGAACACTTAAACTCTGTACCTTCTCTAATTAAAATCTCTGTATATAAAATATTTAGCATTTTCACATTATAAATGGGAATAGTTTAATATGTTCCGAATTGTTAAAATGAAAGTTGTTTATCTGTTCACACTACTAACTAAATTAATGTCCCTGAATGAATAGTTCAGTAGGCCACTTCCAGAATCTTGGAAAAAGTAAGCTTAATTCTTCTGATTGCCACTGGCATCACCACAAAAAGAGAGTAAAATGTTGTGGACACCATTCCTTTCTTGTGCAAAGGTATATCATGTAAACAGTAGTGAGGCAATAAGAAATATTTGGAAAATGTCTTAAAAAATTTTTACTTGGAGCTCATTGCATGATCCTCACAATATTTTTAGGTTTTGCTTGCTTTTGTTAACTTTTAGTTTTTGACACCATGCCCCTCCACATCTGCAATTCCTTTCTTCAGCAGAGTCTTTTTTTCAGACATTTTCACATCTAAGTGGTCATATTATATATCAGGGGCAGTGCAGCCTGAAGCCAGAGAACTAAATGTGATAACAAGAGTAGAAAATTCTAACTTGGAGAAAGTACTAATCAAGAAGACAAGCCAAGGGTACAGTCAGTTAGTATTGTTCACCATTTTGTCTTTTCTTTCACCGCTTCGCTGATCGGTGGCAGTGTTATTTTCTTTCATTCCTCAAAGGCCTAGTAAAGAGTTGGAAAAGTACAATTCTTCCTGACCCTTCAGAAAGTGTAAGATGTGTGAAATGTTTTCCCTTTACTATCCCTATTCTTATGGGAATGGTGTATTCTCCTTTCACTTCTCCAAGGAAGAGTGTTTTTCACACAAACTAATCTACTTGCACTATATTACCTCTTTTTTTTAATTATTCTTTTTTTTATTATTCTTTCTTTTTTTATTTTTTTTTTCCCCTAGAGTACTCTTGTTTTTAGGGACCAGCTTCTATTTATCCTACCTCATTCAGAGGCAGTACTGGCAAACTGAAGCCCAAATCCTAACTAAATTGTGAGACTTACAGTCATGCTTTCATTCTATTAATTGTGCAGACATGCAATGCATGAACTGTACCATTAAGAATGAATCTCTTCTTACAGTTGTGTAGTTTTATAGTAAAACTGCAGTAAGAAAGATTAGAAAATAGAATGATACCCACATACTCAGTGTGTGTCTTTCTGACTTGCAGGTAATTTGAAACATACATATGGATGTAATTAAAAAAAAAAAAAAGTATAAATTAAATTTATAGTTTAATTTATAAATTTATAGTTTAATTTATAAATTTATAATTAAATAGAAATTAAATGATAAATATTTTTAAAGTGTTCAGTTATTGAATAATAGTAATTCAACAGTATTGATCAGTGTTGAATTATTTATTTCTTTCATATAATTTTATTAATATAGAAGTAGTAGACTATACCCTACTTTTAAATCACAGATTAGAAAATGCTTGGTCACTTTCTGATTCAAAACTGAATGCTGAAGATCATTATATTCTTCCAGTTTAGCATTATTTCCTGTAAGATGACAGTATTAGATAGTATAAATTTGAAATTGCCTCGTTTTCTTATTTCAAGCATTAAAAGCTATGAGGTTTACTTTACAAAATGCTGTCTACCTGCTATCTACACACAGTTTGTCCTCTGTGGGAAAAGCGATATATTCCGCAAGCATATGATTCACAATATGGCAGTTCAAAGATCATTGCTCTGAAGATAATAATGAACTCAAAAATGACATTGTCTTTTTGATGACTTGGTAATAGTGGCCTCTCCAGGCTTTGGTTAAAGTGTATTATTGTACTCTCTGTGAAGACTGTAGGCACGGTTCATGTTTTAAGCGTGGCAGTGGCTATTGTTAAATAGCACCTGCTAATCATTATTATATGTTTGAAGAGATGTCTACTAGCATCAGAGACATGAATATTAATATTTGTTTTCTCATAGCATACTCAAACACAGGGAAAGAGTACATGTAGTTCTTCAGTCTCCAGGTGGTGCCACTCTTGAAAAGCAAAGCCCATTCTCATTACCAAATTGAATGGGACTACAAAACATGGGATTGAAAGCTTTTTTTTAGATAATGTGAGTGTTTTGTAAAAGGTTTATCTTCCACTATAAGAAAGCTACATTACATAGGATAGCTTAAGAGAAGCAAATTTTTGAGGAGAAGTACTTTTTCCTTTTCTGGGTCTTGTTGAGATGATAGGTATTCAAGAAAATCCTGTGCATGCAAGGGAACCAGTTTTATCAACAGTACCTTCAAAAGTTTGAACAGTTGACCTGAGAGCCAAAGATTTTCTGTTATTCCTTTTGGCACTGAGGCTATGAGAACCACTGAAGTTCTGGCAGGTTGGCATCCCTCCCATGCATACTGCTGATAATAAACTTGATATACTGTTGGAGTGGTGCTGTTAGAGGCAAGGATCTCCAGAAATGGATTATACCATTTAGCTTCCCATATCCTAGAATTTACTTCCTTGTGCTAGAACTTTAGGACTTAATTTTTGTTCCATAATACTAAATGCTATTTTTTCTTCATATAAACGGAAGCACAGAGTAGAAGACAAAGTTAAAACAGTTAGTTAAAAATAACTTTTCAGTATACCCATTACTCAAGACTTCGCCCTCAGGGATCCTTACAGTCTTATTTGTACGTAAAAGAAACTGTTCTAATATCTGATATGGACATTTAGAAACAAGACTATTTTTTATGCAAGCTGGTTAAGGGTCATAGCAAGCAGAATCTTGTAATCTAAAGTGTCCCAAATTTCTTTAAAGCTTGAACAGTATCTTGAGAATCAATGGATTTTCAAGCCGTGAAATGCTGTTGTTTTCTGCTGTTGATTCTGTCTCAAATGTTGTTTTGTTATTGGTATAAGCTAGCAATGTTAGTTCAGTTGTCCATCAGGTTTGGATATAAATCATTCATTCAACAGAATTCCTCCAACTGTAAAAGAAAACCAAGTCACAGTATTTGTTTGAAAGCAACGTTAAAAACCAAATGTACTGGAGGAGGTGTCTTCTTAAAAGAAAACCATAAAAAACCTCAAAAAACACAAGAAAAAAATGGCAGATATGACTTGGAAATGATAATTTAAAAGTAATTCTAAATGAAAGTCAAAGTGCTATTAAAGTTAAAGCAATGTTATTAAAAGATGTGTTAATTTTCAGTTAAATTTTCTGCAAAAGACCAATTAGTTTAAAAGACTTGACAACGTTAACTGCAAAACATAAGCACTCTGATAATTATACTTTAGAAATGATTGAACAAATGGGAAAGCATGCCTGAAACATTTGAAAGAGTTGTGCTACAGTTCTGGAGCATGGGCTAGGTGGCACTGCTAGCTCAAATATCTATGTCAGAATTTCCTTGCTATTTACCCAGTTTCAGTGTCTATGATGCATTTCCTTTTTTCTGTGTTTAGACAACTCTTACTTCACGTTCTTATGCAGGATGCTGATCATAGCGATGTCATACAGACGTCCAGTGTTGGGCTCAGTTAATGGCAGCATTGAACAAGTATTTCTTTAGTTATAATTTTACAGTCAACAAAAGGGATTTACTACCATCACTGGAAAGTGTCTTGTTACTTTAAGTACAGCAGCCCCTTTCCAAAGACATTCTGTAGATCAGCTTCTTACAAGTACAGGCATATCGAGGCCATGTACCATCCCAGAGAGCAAGTAGAAGATCACTCTCAAATTAATTTCAGTGTATTATTATTCTAAAGGAAATGGATATCAACTAATTCTGCTTTTCAGTGTTCCCCAGTTCCAAACTGGCAAGAGGTAATGAGAGGAGTCTGATTTTTGTGACAATCGAAATTATGGATAGCTGGGTTTTTTCTGGGGAGTGTATTAGTACAGGAGAAAGCAACCCTATTCAGCAGAAGGTGACAAGTTACACCTTTCTAATTCACCCATCTTTTCTTGCTTATGGTTGGATGTTTTCTGATCTGTTGCAATGCCAGAGCAGTCTGTCCTGAAAGTTGGAATATTTTCACTCATAGATGGCAAAACCCCAAAACCCATAATTTGGCTGCACTTACTCATCACTGGTGACATTCACATCAGTCATGGTGTGAAACTCAGATGAAACCATTGTTCCAAGACAAATGTTGCATCCTTTGCTAATAATTGTCTCAGCTTTGCCTTAACATTTGTCTAGCAGTGGGAAGCCTTTCTTCAGTGACAGCATTCTGTTCCATTGACAATAGACCTGATTCTTTTCTCATTTGCATCAGTTTTATAGTAGTGTATGGCTCCCAGAGTTACTCCTGGTTGGCACATGACATGTCAGAATCGGGCCCATTATATCTTAATTACACTGGGATTTGAGGAAGGGGGTATTTTATTATATTTGTATTAATGAATTTGTGACAGGTGCCTGACTTGATACAGTGTTTTACTGCTGATTTCATTTCTTGGTTTAATATGAGATATGTAGTAAAATGAGCAATATGGCCACAGTATAATTTTTTAGTAGATCATGCTCTATGGAGCTACAACTGGATTTATAAGGGTTGTGAACTTGCATAGCACAAAATTCAGATGAACTATATATGTTTATATCTTGGATTCTGGCTATATTTGATATAATTTGAATTACAGGATAAAGAGGAAGATAAAGAGTTGGAAAACTGAATGCTGGCCTAATGATACCTCCTAACGAGCAATAAAATTCTTAGCACTATTTTAGACTTTTGCCTGTTTTGCCAAGCAGTCAGCAGTTTATAAAACAAGGCTATTTTGCATGAACCAGCATCCATCAGTCTTAGAGCAGGAGAACATTTCATGCCATAGTCATTGAAACCAGTCTTGAAAAATCTACCAGTGAAGATCAGGGGACTGGGACACCTCCCGTATGAAGACAGGCTGAGGAAGTTGGGGCTGTTCAGCCTGGAGAAGAGAAGGCTGCATGGGGACCTAATAGCAGCCTTCCAGTACCTGAAGGGGGCCTATAGGGATGCTGGGGAGGGACTCTTCATCAGGGACTGTAGTGACAGGACAAGGGGTAACGGGTTAAAACTTAAACAGGGGAAGTTTAGATTGGATATAAGGAGGAAATTCTTTCCTGTTAGGGTGGTGAGACACTGGAATGGGTTGCCCAGGGAGGTTGTGAGTGCTCCATCCCTGGCGGTGTTCAAGGCCAGGTTGGATGAAGCCTTGGGTGGGATGGTTTAGTGTGAGGTGTCCCTGTCCATGGCAGGGGGGTTGGAACTAGATGATCTTGAGGTCCTTTCCAACCCTAACTATTCTATGATTCTATGATTCTATGATATGCTTTACTTTTTTTTCATGTTCTTCTATCTTAAAGATGTAAAACTGAAAAAAGCTTTCTTTGAATAATAGTAAATATCACTACTCAGAGAAGAAAAAGAATCAAAAATACTGAATAAAAGAGTGGGGAAGGCATGATAAAAGAGACTATTGTATATAATAGCATGCTTTTGTGAAGGTGTGTGCTTTAAGTAAGTGCCATATAGAATACGTTGAAGCACATTTTGACTGAAAGGGCTCTTCCAGTTTCTAGAGTTGCAGTGCCTCCAACATCTAGATCTGGCAGAATTTGGCTTTCTATCCATGAAATTGATGTGAAGCAACATTACTGCCTAAGTGCAGGAGCAAAGGAATTGTGCTAATTATTTTAGTTCTGAGTGGTATATAGCATATGCTGACAAAGACTAAGAAAAGAGACTAAACTTAATGCCAATATTGTTTTTTTATTCTGAGTAGTTCCATGTTGGAAAAGTATAGCGCAGTGAGAAGTGTTGTCAAAGAGGGCAACTGATTCACACCTCAGGGATGTCAAGGAAGAAGTAATTGAAGAATAAACAATCATGACTGAATGTCTTCTCTCTCTCACTGTGGCCATTCCTGTTAAACGTCATGTAATCACTCCAGACTTACATTCCTGCAAGGGATCACATTGATTTTTCTATATGTTAAGGAAGGTTTGAGTATTGCACTTGAATTGTTACACAGTGCATTCAGAAATGGAAGAGCTGATTTGAGATTAGCTGTTGGTTTAGACTAACTGAATCTTCCTGAACACCTGCTGATGTCAGACAACTCTTTACACTACACTTTGTATTTAAAATATGTACTGCCTTACCGAGGCTAAGCTAAAATAAATGGAATTGATGAGACGCAAATATTTGCTTTAGGGCATGTATAAAAATACCAGTAGGTTCCTCTAATTTTAAGTTAGACAACAGGTGAATGGCATATATGTAAATAAGCAGAAAAGCTTGAAGTTATGAAACTTAAATGTAACAATGAAAAAACATTGTTACCCTTTTTATCTGTCATCTCAAGTAAACAATAGAACTGGTTTCATTATACAAAGAAAGAATATCAAAGTAACACGGATAGGAAGCCCGTTCTTCTTTTTGATCTCAGGATGAAATATTTCAACCTGTACCTTAGTTTACCCATGTATTAAATACCATTACTTTACATGGATAGAAGAATGAATTTAATGAAAAATATTATTTAAAAAGTATTATCTTTGGAAAACAAGTGCTGTTTGAGAATTCACTATTCATTTTTACTTGACTGGATTACAGACATTTGTTCCAAGTCCTAAATTCAACAAAAGTCACAAATCTAATAATGGAATCCACAACTCCACGAACACCAATCCTGTGTACTTTGCAGTGAACCCACTTTCTTCTTACATGTCCCTCATGCTTGCAAAGCTTCTGAAAACAGACATTAGTGATGTTGTAAGTGATGGTGTCTCCTCTTTTTGTTCATTTTTGAATGAACAACAAAAATAAAAGGTATTTTTTGACCAGTACATTACACTGCGGATATTTAACTGAGTGTCTCTGAACTATACCAGTATACTTTTAAATGAACTTGAAAGTCATTCATCTGGCATTAAATTAATATTTAAAATACCCATTGTTTGCATGACAGACCAGCAATGCTACAGATGCTGGCAAAATGTCAGTATGGAGTAAATCTTCCCTAATAAACCACACTTACCCTATACCCTAGAGTTTTTTAAAAGGACCACCAGGATCCCAGACTCATCGTACATGTATCTGGGATGAACTCAAGATGTTTAATTGATACATGCTTATGTCTGAACACTGTCAAGTCTCGTAATAAGATGTTTAGTACAATACATTGTTAGACTGCTAGAGTCCAGCCACAGTAATAAGTAATGACATTCGCAGCACAAAGGCAGCTCCCCAACGAATTGGTGACAAGAGTAAAAAGGCAATCTAGTCTGTGTAAGCTTTAAATGTGGTCTGAATTTTACAATTACATGTCCTAAAGCCCATTATTAGACATGAAGGCAATGAGAAGGAAAGCAGTCATTGCATCACTACTAACACCAATTATAGGAAACATAAATCATTCAAATTTTTGTACTTTAATAAAAATCAGCCTGAATTGGTGTTTAAAAAGAAGGACCTAGTATAGGAGCCTAATGGGATAGAAGAAAATAGAGTAATTGGAGTCTGCTGTCTTTTCACTTTCTGTATAAAATTATTTGAAGAGACAGCCAAGAACTTTAAACAGCAGAAACACAGAAAAGTTGTAATTTGGATGTCTTCAGTTGTGACTTTAATGGTGTTTGCTTAAAGAGCTTTCTTTTATCTCTGCAGACATACTTCAATGACAATATCCTCACACTGATACGGACATTGGTAACAGGAGGAGCCACACCAGAGCTGGAAGCACTGATTGCTGAGGAAAATGCATTGAGAGGAGGTTACAGCACGCCCCAGACACTTGCAAACAGGGACAGGTGTCGAGTTGCTCAGTTGGCTTTGTATGATGGGCCGTTTGCAGACCTAGGGGTAAGATCACGAGGGAAATGTAGGACCAAGGCTGGTCTGCAATCTATTTGTTTTATCTCAGACTGAATTAAGAATCTATCTTAATTAGTGTATAATTTCTATTATTTAATTTAATAGAGCCCAGCTTTGCTCTTATGCTTTTTTAGAAGCTATATGGGTTCCCAGACTCCTTGCCTGGATATTTCCTGCAGAAAATCCTGTGGCTCTTAGTTGTCAGCTAGAAATAGATGAGCTGACTTAGAACAGAATCATATAGAATCTTATGACTTAGATGATGTAACCATTCTAACAGTAACCTATTGTAAACATGAACAATATTGATACCTTTGTTAAGTTTTTGTTGAGTTTCTGGATGAAGTAGCATTCTTGCAAAATCCTCTTTTTTTTTTTTTTTTTTTTTTTGCATTTTGACTCCATTACCCTAAGAATGAAATAAAGAAAAAACCCAAACCTAATCCCAAACCAAACCAATAAACAAACCATCTTAAAAAACAGTGCATTGGCATAAAGAGGTATGTAGAAATGTTTTCTGGACCAAATCTTGTAATCTTGAGTCAAATCCCAAAGCACTCTCTTCACTTTGATGGTGATGCAGGATTTGATATTTCTTAAATTAACCTTGTGTTCACCATTTCTGTTCAAAATGAATGGAGTGACCTTCCTCATAGAAATGACACGAAATCCCAGTTTAAGGATTGGGGGTGAAGAGGATGCACAGAAATAAATAGCCTTTCAGTTCATGTAGAAGTCCATTCATAGCTGAGACTAACAGCTCATCAGAACACTTGGGCAGCAGTGTTACGTTTTCACAAATAAAGCAAGCAATATCAGTTCTTCAAATGCTGTTTTGCCAGGGCCTCAGTTGTACTACATTGGTGAAGGCAGAATGCAGTAACACTTATTACTACTTAAGAATCAATATTTTAAATATACAAACTATGAAATCTATTTTTTTTTCTAATCAAAGTATTTTAGGCTATTTGTGAAATATGACATACATTTCATCATTATTTCACAGTGGGAGATATGTTAT
This sequence comes from Lathamus discolor, assembly GCF_037157495.1. Lineage (NCBI taxonomy): Eukaryota > Metazoa > Chordata > Aves > Psittaciformes > Psittacidae > Lathamus > Lathamus discolor. Next base: position 95,277,905 of record NC_088886.1, on the reverse strand, counting down.
TTCCCTTTTAACCCCTCAGAACTCTAATTTCTGTTGTGCTTCCCAACAAATTTGTCTAGATGACAGTATGGCTACTACCAAAAAAGGGTCTAAAATACTAAAAATCTTAATACCACATTTAATGTCATGTGTAGAATATGTATTGTTTGGTACCAAAGTTTGTATTTCCAGCCTAAAGCAAACCACTCAGTCTTCCCAATATACGATCATTTCATGGACCAAGGATCTCCAAAATAATTATCACTTTACATCATTGTTTATTTGAAATAAAACATTTTAGATTACTCTTTTTCTCAAGTAAAAGATTCTCGTTCGTTACAAACCACAGACTGTCTATACATTGTCGTTTTTGTACAGGCTTATACTGAAAATCTTGTTCCCTGGCATTGTGTTAACAAAGAAAAATGAAAAAAAACCCAAGTGTTTTTCTCTTTTTTTTCCTCTCCTTGTTTTCTTCTAGGATGGAGGTTGTTACGGAGATCTATTTTGTAAAGCATTGAAAACATACAATATGCTTTGCTTTGGAATTTATCGATTAAGGGATGCACATCTAAGTACTCCCAGCCAATGCACCAAACGGTAAGTCTTGTCTTTCAGAACATCTCTGCTTCACTGTTCTTCAGTCTTTGAGTGAGGAAGGTCCCAGTGCCTGTAATAAATCTAAAAAAGAGCTTTCTCTATTTTTTACATAACTTTGCCACAAAAGCTAACTGTTTGAGGACTTAATGATGACTCCTCAGCTGAGTTTAAGAGCTCAGTTTAAGCTTAAGACAGCTTTAGGCTGGCTGTCATAGCATATGTTTTCAGCTAATTTTAACAAAAAAATTTAAAGCAAATTTTCAGAACATCTATCTCTCTGTTTGATTTATGATGCTATGCAGTGCTTGCATAGAATGAAAGGACTTCAGTTTGCTTATCTAATCAGCTGTAAGTTACTGGATAGTAGTTTAGATTCTAGTAGCTAGACTTTCTTTTTTCTGAATGCTCAAAAAATACTCCCTTGGGTTTCCCCTTGGTACTATCTGTATCTGATCATAATTTCTTCCAGTTAATGGAAACCTTTCTCTTGCTAGGCTGTATTTTCACTTTGGTAGCACCAAGGCTGACCTCAGTGCTTTTAATAGAGCAGACACATTTGCATCTTTCAGACTGGAGGCTATTTAGCAGCTTACTTGAAATGTGTCTTAATTAAGTGCCCCCTAGAAATACACACACAGACCCATACCAGAACTATCGCAAACCTACCATCTGTTGCTGTTTCATTCTCTACAAAAAGCATAATTATTGGGTGAACATGGCAATAAAAAACCCTGCAGCCTACCAGATCAGTTTCTTCTGTAAGTATTTGGACAAATTGGGTAGAAAAAATTATTTTCAGGTTAGATTTACACTCTACTTGCTATATTTGGGATTATTTGTTGGATTAATAAGTGACTTCTGTCCCTGAGGCAGCTAAGCAGATTTCTTACCAGCACTGAATTAATTTGAAGAGAAGTTGTGAGCTTTGTGATCAATTTTTACTCATTTCTTGTTGGGACAGAAAATGCCCATTGGCTTGCTCAAATGTGTTTTTCACATGCATGAAAAAATTTAGCATCAGGGTCCATAAGCCCTTCTTACCCTCAAAGGGAGTTAGTTGGAGGTGGGGATTCTTGAAATAGATGGTTTTTATTTGAGGCTTGGCAATACTTAACAATGCTGGATTCTTGGATGTGTAGATTTCTCTTAATAAGTGCTTTTTGAGGTAATGAATTGACATGTTGAATGAATGAACAAAATTAAGCTTACCGCAAATTTTCTGATATATTTTACTTAATTTGTTTTATGTACAGTCACAATCCAAACAAATAATTATATTCTTTGCTCTACTGTCAGTATTTATTTATTGAATATCTATTAAATATGTATTTAAATATAACTGCATCCCTGCATTTCAGCCATTCTTTTAAATACCATTGCTGATGGATATGTTACTGTTTTTTGTCAATATGTAAATCTGTTTGCTACAGTCATTGCATTATGGTGCAACTAGTGAAAGGAATGTGATTTGTATGGTGTCTTCTCTGAAAAATCATGACATGATTCACCTGAAGAAAGAACATCGTACTCAGACAGTATGTTTGTGCAACAGAAAACATGGAAAAAGAGATATTTGACATAAGAAGGTCCTAAATAATAACGAGTATTGTGTGAACTGAAATTAGATACACACTGAAGGAAACAGAAATGCAAAAATCTGAGTAAATGTTCATGAGATAACTTTAGAAGAATTTTTTTTAGTACAAATCTAAAGTTGTTTTCTCTCTTTTTTCTTTCTTTTTTTCTTTCTTTTTCTCTTTCTTCCTTTCTTTACAGTTACGTTATCACAAACCCGCCATATGAATTTGAGCTTGTGCCGACAGACTTGATCTTCTGTTTGATGCAATTTGACCACAATGCTGGCCAGTCTCGGGCGAGTCTTTCTCATTCCTCCCATTCCTCCTATTCTTCCAGCAAGAAGAGCTCATCAGTTCACTCCATCCCATCAACAGCAAACCGACCGAATCGCACCAAGACCAGGGATTCACGGGAAAAACAGAAGTATGTGCAGGAAGATAGACTTTGATACATTTACCTGCTCCCACTGTGTGTGAAACTTGCATTCACCACCCATTCTCCCCAGTTAATGTTTCCAGCAGTAATGTTCCCCATTTTCCCATGGAGTTCTCCCCTTTTTGTACACATATTTTGCATATGTATGACAGTGTGCATGTGATTGTCATTTTTATTTCACCACCATAAAACCCTTAAGCACAACAGCAACAAAGCAGACGGACCAAAAGTTATTTATGATGCTAGGGGAGAAAAAAGTTTCTAAATCCATAGGCACACTGAAAACATAAATAACTCACTGCAGTTACTCTACATATGAGAAAATAGAGTGTATTTAACATGAACACTTGCTCTTGATGTCAGAGTCACACAAAGAAAGTAATTTAGTGCAGAAGTGTTGATGTATGTTTCAGTAGGGTTTTTTATATTCATATTTACAGGACTTGCTAAATTTATTTGAAGCTTATAAAACTAACCCATTGGGAAAAGAAAAATCCCTACTGATTATTCACTCTTAAAGCTTATATTGTATAGGGCTTACACTCGTATAGATAATTGCTACGCACCTGCTTTATACCAAAGCAACATCAGGGACTTTCCTGCTTATTTAAGGACTTTCTCTAAAATAGTAGCCTTTTGGAGATAGTGTCTTTTCCCTTTAACACTGAAATTGTCTGGGCATGGAGTTGTAAAACTCCAATGGTTTAATTTAAGTTTAGAAAGAATCTAATTGCATATTAAATTATTATTCTGTCTATTTATACTGCCACGTGAATAGCTATATTTTCTTTCACTTTTGACATTTGGGATAAAAAGCCATATGTATCATAAATATTGGATGTAAGTCATTAAAAACTGCCTTTGTGGGAATTTTACGTCTTTAAAAGGTGAATTAGTCACCTTATGTACAGAATAAATAATGTTCAGAAAAGAGCAAGCATTTTTCTATGCTTAAGTATCAGATCTCAAGTGACTTTGTTCCTTTCCCCAGATGGTAGTTTAACTTTTCCAAGATAGAGTAGTGGTATAAATCTTCCAACAAGAGTCCTAATATGTGAAGAACCTCTAGAAATCCTGCTCCGTGTTCTAGCTGGTTCTTTTCAACAGGTGCATGCCAGGACGGAGGACAGGGGAAGACAACTTAGTGCCTTTAAGGTCTTTCCCATTTGGGAAAAAAAATCACTGTGCTCTAGAGAGCTAATGGGCAAACCAAGTGGGCTGGGGTGGAAATATTTGCTGTGCTGAGGCATCATGTTCTAGATACTTGCTAGAATTTGGTTCTTGCAGATTCTCAGCAATCACAAACAAAAACTGTGGCAGGGAATTAAATACAGTAGTGAACAGGAACCTATTCTAGATAATCATAGAAATGATACTTCAAGCTTGGTTTTTGAATTTCAAATGCCAACCTTCTGAAACACAGAACTACGTCTAGCTGGTATGAAGAGTTTCACAGGGTAGGGAGGCCAGAAACACGTGCCACCTTCCCTGGCTACCCAGCAAGAAAGCATGCAGACAAGGCATAAATACTTGGATGTGGGAATGGTTAGCATTTTAACTGCCAACCCAGGCAAGGTGCTTTTATGGTTAGTGTTGTTTTCTACCCTTCCCTTCCCAAGCATGATAATTCTGAAGATTTGCTTGCTGTGTGAATTGACAATGAAGCCAAGCACTTTTACTGACAAAACCTGGAACCATATTAAGTGGGCTGCAGAGAGTACCACTGTGCAGTGTTAAGCATAATGATTGGAGTACAGTACATATGTGTATGTGCATTCAAATGCAGCTGTATGTCCTATCAATGAACTACGTTGCAAATTATGGATGCTCCCCCACAAATGAGTCTACTACAGTTGCTCTTCACCCTAAAGACAAATTCATGTATTTCTTTTCTCAAAGAAAGTTATCATGTTTTGCCCTAAGAATATTTATTACTACAAGGATGTGCCAGTTAAAGTGCTCAACAGGAAATATGACAGTTTAAAAGCATTGTAAAACTTACATAGCTTACTTCTTTTTCTAAAGTGCAACAAGGATGAATAGAATGGGCCAAGGTATGACAATTAATGGTTCTGCATGACCTAGCAACTGCTGTGGGTTTCCTTCTATAACTTTGTCCTTGTGAAAACTTGTGAAATTAAAAAAAAATAGTTACAAACTTTATTCAGTTATTGGTTGGTTTGTTTGTTTGTTTGTTTTGTTGGTTTTCTTTTGCTCTTTTTTCCCTCCAAACCAGAAGTAAAACTGGCTGCTGCTGCTGCTGCTGCTGTTGCTCAACCCTGTTTTATTTTTTTACCCTCTCATCTGCTTGCGTTTCTAATTGCACGTGTCCTTTTGTGAACACCCAGGTTCCTGCTCAATGAAGATGCCTACCCTCATACAGACATTACTTTTATTTCCCATTCCTCATTCCAATTCCTTTCCTCCCTTCCCTCTTTACTCCCCTGTCCCCCGTGTAAGTTCATGAGCATCTTTTTATGTTGGCAATATTGACTGAAGATAGTCAAGAGCAGTTATGCATTTTGGAAGAATGTTAATGGCTTTGACACCAAAATGCTTTTCCATTAATGTTTTATCTGTTTTCCATTTAGCAGAAGGAGGAAGGGTGATAATATAAAGCCACTTGTCACACACTATGTAATGATTTTATCCAAATAAATAGTATTTCTATAACTGTGCAGCTCAAACAGAAAAAATATAAACAGTGTACATTAGAGAAGCAACTTGTCTACTTTGTAAGCAACAGAAGGGGAATATCTAATATGGATGCAAATCTTAACTCTTAAAATCGTGTTAAATTCTGATTCTCCTGTCTTCTGTCCTGAAGTCAGAATCCTTAGTTATACAATATGCAATTGTGTAACTTTTTAGTTATACAATGTGCAATTTCACTGCTAACTACATCAAATTGATCAAATAGTTAATTACTGTGATGAAGATTTCCTGATATGGATATACTAATGAAATTGGGAGGTTGGATATTACAAGTAGAAGAATCAAATATCAAATCAGCTATGTTATGTTTGTTTTTTTTTTTTTTTTTTTATATTGAAAAGTCACAGGAAATCTCCAATTTGTTCAGAAACCTATCCCAAGTCAAACATTCCTAGTAACTACCCTTGTTAGGTTTTGAAAGTGTAAAAGCAGCATCAAGAGATAATGTTTTAGAGCTTTGAAAGGAGGTGCTGCTACTTACAGTAGTCCCGGCATGGTTTTAACAATGGAAACTAGGTTCTTAGTAACTTTTTGATCTGAGTGTTGACACAAAACTCTGTCGAGAAAGACTTAAGGTTCTTGGCATGGGTTGCCACTGGACTAAAGTGGCAGAATCAGGCATTTTCCAGTGAAATTTCCATTATTAAAAGAATTTTGCTAGTCTAAAAAAATAAATAAAAGAATCACCAAGAGCAAGTCAAAAATAGTTGCCTCGGAGCAAAATAAAGACCTTCACAGAAAGTTAGGATAGTTTCTTCTCTCTTTCCCTGCAAATTACTTACTGCCTGCTACACGTAAAATACACATTTAGCAATAAAGAATTGCTGAGCAGGTGGTGGAGAAACTTTCATTACTTTTTTCTCATACAGGAAGAAATTGCATAGGAGAATTTTCAGCTTAGCTATAAACAAGCTACCTATGTGGAGAGGGGGAGGCATACAAACACATACAGACTCATTTGAAAGTGCAAGTGTCACAAAAGAAAAAAATGCATGCTTAAAACAATTGTAAGGTATTATGGTGAGAATACAGATTTAGTAAAATCCTTGTGGCATGTTTAGCTAGTACTTTCTTCACCTCTGCTCAGAAGAGAGGGTGTTTCACAATGTCATGTATTAAAATGTGATTACTTGGTCCAGAATTGTGGTAGAAATTTTAAAGCATCAAAACAACAGATCTGTTGGAAAGAATTGCTAGAGTCTTATGCAACTTGAAGAAGTCTGTATTCCGATCGTTTAATTTATTTATATCTTTTTATGCTGCAGGCAACAGTCTTACACAAGATGCTAATTGTGTAAGTGTAATAAGAGCTTGAAGCCTTTAGCACCTTCATGGCCGTACTGGGATGCTGATAGCTTATTGCAAACATAGGTGTTTGAGAGGAAAGTAAATGTTTCTTCTTTCTGATGCATTAAGTTACTTAGCCGTTCCAACATCTTTCTGATTATGCTGTCAAAACCGCACCCACCAGATACTATGCCTATTCTCACTATAATGTAGAAACTTATGTGGTAAGGATCCATATGCATGTATGCCAAAAGGGAGAGAAACAGACTGAACATGACAGAGAAAAAAAAAAAAAAAAGTTGGAGAATATAGCAATATTTAAAGACTTGGAAAAGTGTTTTCTGAACTGATTTAAAGGAAGGAGTAGGTAGTTTGTTTAAGATATATAGAAGTCCATGCAAAGACTTTGGAAGACATGTCAAAGTCAGACTGTGAGCATATGAAAAAAGACTGAGAAGTCTGTAAGAGATTCACAAAGGGCATTTAGTAAATGGCAAGAGAATATCTTAGTGATCAAGAGTAAAGATGAGGAGTGTCAAACTCAGATTTCAAAGGTAAGTGTAGAGGTCAATGATCTTTCACAGGAGATTCATCATAATGTGGTCAAAGACAATTTTAACAGCAGAAAAGGAACAGGAAAGGTGTAAAGCTGGGTCCAAGCATTTGATGCTGGAGATGCTAATGCCTGGATCAAGGTTTCAGCACTGTTAAAAAAACCAAAAAAACCTCCAAAACACAAAACAACAACAAAAAAACCAAACCCAAAACTCAACCACCAAAATGAATTCGAATCTACCAGTTTCTGCATTTATTATTTGTCTATATTACTTGCTAGGGAAAGGCATAAAGAGACCTAATGGTGTCTTTTTAAAGATCAGCTCCCTGGATATGAGTTTCATTGTAAAGATTAACATATACATAATTGCCTTGTTTTGAAAATTGCAGGGAAAACAGGGAAGATGGAAGTGCTTTTACACTGGCTGCTGAGAAATGGGGCAGTTCTGATCCTTAACATTCACACCGTTCTCCCTTTCTTGTTATGAGATTGAATTAACTTGCACCAAGTTCTGTTTGTAAGGAAAGTTTGTGCACCATATGTTAAAAGAAAAAAGGTAGAAATAAAAGTTCACAGTGCTTAACTTGCCTAAAAATCATTTTAAACACAAACCATTAGAAAACTGTTAGTTTGAAATTGTTTATATGATCTTGCAAGGCTTTTAAAACATGATAACCATCACACTTTACACCTCTCTGAAAGGTTAGTTTAATCGTAGATCACATAAAATTGGTTTCCTCAAATGCATAATGGTTCATGTGTCACACTTGAACTAAATGGTTTTCTAAATGGAGCTGAAATTATTTTGATGTGTACACATTCCCAGATTATTTTTTTTTTCCACAACCTTTCTTAAACCAGCCCCCATCAGGAACCATTCCCTTAAAGTCTCATTAATAATTCAGATGTTCTGATTACTTTAAAAGATCTATGGAATTGAGGCGCTGCTTTTTCTTTTTTTTTTTACCCCTTTTTTTTTTTTAACTGCTTGACAAAAAGATAAATGAATGTAGAAAGAAGCAGTAGGAGTCTGGCAAGCTGTAGATCATCTCTGAACAGATTGTAACTTTATCATTCTGTCAGGAAGAATAATTTAAAGCACTTAATCAGTTAGCTTCAGTGTGCAGGATGTAACATTATGAATTCCTATCGTCCAATCTGTTCAAATCAAAGGGAACTTAATTATAATAGGTAAAGGAGACTGAGAGAGAGAGAGAGAGGGAGATAGCAGGATGAATATTGTTCAGGCTCGGGCAACTTTAAGGGAGCAGGGAAATATTTACCCTGATCGTAAATGAGTGGGATGTAAAATACATTTTAGAAAATCACAAGAAAAATAATACAGTAGTTTTGTTTAATTTCAGTAATAAGCCACTAAAAATTGATACAATTCATTTTTTAAATTCAAATTTTTTAAAAAGGTTTTTTTTTATTATTTTTATAAGCACAGGTAACATATATTGAAAAAATACAAAAGGTGTATTAAACGCCCACAAGTTTGGGATTTGTTGTTGGGAAGTGAGGGTGTTATATGTAGGTGCTTAAAATCCATATCAGGTACAAGTAAGTGGTTAAATTTCATATGCACAAAAATTACTGAGAAGTTAAGGAATTTTGGAAATAAATACACTTGTTTAGAGGCCCTAACTTCGAAGCTAGTTGCTTATTTTTGTGCATTTATGCCAGGATATTTGTCCTTTATTCTTCCTAGTCTTCCGGTTTCTATTCTTGGCTTCAGCTCCTGAGCTTTTGTGCTTGATCCTTGGGTTTCCAAGGCAGATTTTGCTCTGCTTAGTTTTACTCATTTATTTATTCAAAAAGAGCATTCCTTCTACTCCTGCCCAGATTCTAGCCCAGATACAGCAGCATTTCAGGGGTCAGCAAAAGCAGCAGGTTTTATTATATATGTGAGACACTGAAGCTTATGAAGCATTTTGGATCCCTCATTGGGTAGTGCATTAGTAGTAGTGCATACATGTAAGTGGTGCATACATGAGTAGTAGTGCATACGTGTAAGAGCAGCAGCTCTGACATGATAAGCCTTGCATGTGATAATGAAAATGAACCAGCTGTAGAATCCCACCTGCAGAATCATTTCTGCCCACTTGCCTCTTGAATATGGGGAAGGAGAGTGAGAATGGAGACCCCTGTTCACAAATGCTTGTCAAAGCACAAGCACCTAATGGCCATAAACTGCCCTGAGACCTCAACTTTCTAATCTGAATAGTGCTATCTTGTAAAGTTTCCCAACTGTAATTAAGAAATGACAGCAGTAATTGCCTTTTAAAGGGTTTAAGAAAATTATTTTAATTCTTTTTTTCTTTTGTGAATTTTATGAAGTTTTTGTCCTGCATCTGCATCTGCATATGAACACAATATAGTGGTCACAATGATAAGCAGCTAGGAAATGGCTGCAGTGCCACAGCTTCTCAGCATCCTCACTCATTCCCACTTTGTTCCCAGCCCATCTTCAATCAGTCCCATAAAATTCTTCCTATGTTCATGGAAAAAGACACTGCCCAAAGATATAAAAGGAACAGCTTCCGCTCCAGTCTTCCTTTAAGACCTTACTTCGTCTGCCTTGCTATCATATATTGTAACCAAACCATTCTGGATTACTCTTGAGCTCCTCATCTGTAGCATCAGATATGTTTCATATCACTTCACAAACAGGAAATTTCAGCAGTGCCCAAGCAGCCAGGTTGCTGAGTTGCAGTATAACGGCCACCCCATGCAGGAAGGCTGCCATTGGGCAGCATGAATGCAAGCCCTATTTATTCTAGAACCAGCTTAGGAGATTCTTTACATTCTCCTGAATGATTTCTGAGCCAGGGTAGTGGCCACCCCAAGGCTGAAATGGTTCAGAGTAGCCTGTGACTCTTCAGGTGCTCCTCTGTATGTGGACCCACATGCTTTTTTCTGCATTCCCCTTATCCCATCTGCTCTCCCTGGCTTCTTAGTTTAGCCCTTTATTTGTATCATTCTTTCAATAAATGAATCAGAGGATGTTCACCTGAGCATAAAAAAATCTTACATTCTACAAACAATCATATTGAAGTTTTCTTTAGCTTCTACTATTAAATCTGCAAACATGTCATTTCATAAAAAGCATTTTCAGATGTATTAATCTAATGCACTGTACTGCTAGTAATTAGTCACAGTCACCTTCTATTGATCGCCTTTTCTCTGTAAACTTTACTGACTGCTCCCCCTCCTTTTTTTGTTTTTCAAATGTTTATGTGTTTATGTGTGTCACTAACTAAAACTCTAATTTTCCCTCCTTATTCTGTCTCTACCCATTTTGCTCCTTAGCAGAAAAGAAATGGTTTACAGATGAGCCGGATAATGCCTATCCCAGAAACATTCAAATCAAGCCCATGAGCACTCACATGGCCAATCAGATCAATCAATATAAATCAACAAGCAGCTTGATACCACCAATCAGAGAAGTTGAAGATGAATGTTGACTCCTTCGAGGACAGAACTATTTTTTTAAAGCCTGACAAACTTCATGAATGGTGATGTGACATTTATTCCTCTTACATGCTGAACAACTGATGGAGAAGTTAAGAAGGGCAAGCTTAATGGGAAAATAAAAAGTAGACAGATGATTGTTTGTCTGCCTTTAATATTGCTTCCACGTATTTTGGAAACTATTTCATTTATAAATGAACATAATCACAACTAGTCATGTATAGCCTCTAGCATTTTAAATTATTTTTATTTATTAGAAAAAATATATTTTTCTTTTTTTTCATCGTCAAGTATATTCCCTTATAAAAACCTGCATATGTGGCCAGACTCCTAAGAATTTAAAAAAACAAACCTCGGTCTTTGGCTTAAAGGAGAATGATGGTCACAGTTATAAGGACATGTAATTAAGGGAGACAAATGATATATTTACAAGAAGAAAAAAAAAAAAGGTCCAACTTGTATTTTAGTAAATCAAAAAAAAAAAAAAAGAAAAAAAAACCAGTTCACCAAAATGTTTCTTTACTGGAGGATGTGTATTTTGTTCAGCATTGACACCAGCTCTTAATAAACTGAACTTATTTATTTTCAAAGTTGAAAGTCATATTTTTGTACATGTAACATTCTGAAATATCCTTTGTTTTATTACCATGTACAGCTCATCTTAATTGCCAGTTATGTTAAGGTTCAATAACCCCACACAGACACACTGTGCCCCGCTCCCACACTATGTGCCCACATACACAGACAGAAGCCCAGCATCCTCAGTAACTGCCTGCAACACCAGCTTAGTGAACATCACTACTCTAAACTGAGTGCCATATAGATCATGTGTTCGTAGGCAGCACTTTCTATAAATGGCAAATCTGGCAATTCCACTCCACTTCCCATTAGCCATCAGCAGCTGCTAATTTCCAAAAGTCAGGCTTGGCAATTCCTCTTCTTTTGCCATGTATTACAGTGCTTTAAACCAGAGTGCATAAATAGCGCATGAAATCATAAGTTACAAACCTTCACATCTACTATCTTTTGCTGCTTCCTTACTTCAGAAGTGCAGCTGGCCTTGCATCAATTATGTTTATTTAATTGGTTCAGATTCTTCCTGATATGTACAAATGTTTAGCTCCAGATCTTTGCACTTTGGTGATAGCTCATACCTTGGTAAAAGGCACACTGAATCTCCTTTTGGTGAGTTCAGCTGAAGATTAAAAATTGGTTTAGCCTCAGCTCTCTAATCTCAGAACATGCTGTTCTCAGTTTATTCCTGAACCAAGTAACTTCTTATTTTAGAAGTTGGTTTTTGCTTGTTTTTTTAATTTATTTTTTTCCTTTGCTGGGACACCACACATAAAGTACAGTAATAACCAAATCAAAATAAAGTTAATGAATGTATTTATTATAATAACTTACAAAAGGCCTTTGATGGGTGCCTTTTGTGTCAGCAGTTTCACAACATTGTCAACAAGCTTTATAGCCATCAGACAAAAATATGATGTTTCATATCTGTGCTGCAGTATCTATCCACCCAAGCATTTGCTGTTTTAAATGATTTATTAACTCTCTCTGTCTCAAATTAGCTACATCTAACACAGTTGTGTGACCAAAAAAAAACCCCAAAACCAACACACACAAAAAAAATAAGGTAAGGATTAACAAGGATTAGACCAAAACCACAGTCATCAGGAAAGACAGATTTTCATTGTGCAAGTTAACTTTTGTCTTTGTAATTTTGCAGAATTGTTTAACAAACACCACAATAAAACATATTATCATTAGAGAAATATCAGTGAATCAAACAAATACAGAGCAGATCAATTTATTGTGAAAACAATGATGTCCACTATATAATCCAACATTTAGGCTAAACTATCTCAGCTTTAATGTTTGTTCACTGGCTGCAGTACAAATATAACCATACTAACAAACACCTAATAGACTTTTTATTCTGGAGTGACTTCTTGGACTGTGACTGCTTTGTTGTTATATTTTGTAGAATAGCTATTTAAAGACAATACAAGAATTGTTAATACAATAGCTGTAAAATTGGATTGTTTAAAATATTTCGCTCTCCTACAAAGTAACAAAATAATTTAAGCAGGTTTTGATTATTATTTAGACCATGTTTAACCCATTTCACAGTCCTCAAACCAGAAGATTATTCTGGTCAGTTCTTCCGATCTGTGCTGCTTCAGCTACTGACACATTATAATCTACATCCAGATTCTGTGTTGGGTCATGTTAAGCCTTGATTTTGAAGTCAGTGCTCCTTTTTCATTTATGAACTGCATTCATCTTATAACCAGAGTGAAAAAAGCTGGTCCTGAGTACAGGAGGATGTTTGAACTTCTTTGTGTTCAACTTCACCAAGCACATGTGAATATTTTTTAATTATTTTTTTTTCTTGGTAGTCTTTTATTGTAGGGACATACATAAAACATTGTATCTTACACTTTATCAATCATATACGGTGCCATTTCTGTGTCCTTCTTTCAGAAGGGAGCATTCACTGGATAAAGCATACTAATGAAGCAAATACAACACCCCTACTTAGCTAAGGTTTGTGTGTGTCTCTGTCCAGTTTAACTATCACACTCAAAAATATCACGCTGCCAACTGTACTTAAATACAGGACAAGATTTGAATACAACTCATGCTTTCTCCCAGCACAGATGGTTCTGTATGTAATGATAGAAAGACAGAACAACACCTGTAGAGAGCATGCAAGGGAGAGAGAAACTGGTACAGTCTGCATTTCCCATTTCTAGAAAAGCTAAGAGCAATCAGTAATCTTTTCTTACTCCTCTTTCTGATGATCAAAGACAGAGGACTGACTTCTGGCAATTAGGTGGAGGATCATGGAGAAAACCTGTTGGAGATCTTTGATGTTTAGCCATTAAAGACTAAAATAGGGCCAGCACCAGTATCTGGGTTTTGAATGTATGAAGTTACACCAGGGCAAGTAGCTGGGAAAGTGGCCAAAGCAACAGCTGGCAGACCATGTGACAACTGATGTAGAGTAAGTTTTTGATATTTATTGATAATTCTTATTCCTTTCTCAAAAAACAACAGGGGTGGGAGTGGTGGGGGAATTTCAGCTTTTTCATTAATTGTATACACAATTATTGCAGGCTAAGCAGTTATTTTTGTTAGCAACTCATGCATTGCATAAAATGTGTCTCTGTATTTGCATATATGCATGTCTACACATCCACACATACGTGTATGTGTGGATATAAACATGCTTCTATAAGTGTGTGTGTGGGGGTGTATGTATTTGATACAGAGTCATCATAAGAAGGTGGTCATTATTTTTACTGGGGTGGGGGGGCGGGTGAAGAAAGACACAAAGAAAATGTCTTTCTTACTTACTTACAGGAGAGCACAGGGAGGAATTGCATCTGCTGTTTCCTCCTGGCTTGACCAAAAAGCAGCCATTCCATTCCTGTTAGCTACGTTAGTGTTTCACTGAGAATACTCTACAGAACCCTTTCTTACTGCTGAAGCAGGTGTGTGCTCCTGGCCCCTTCCTCACACCCATGAACCTGCTCCCACACTGCCAGAAAGCCCGCTGCCTATCTGTCTCATGGCTATTTTTAATTTGTTTCCTGAAGCCCATGAGCACTAAGATGAAAGGACAAAACTGTCCTCCGATGGGATGTTGTTTGCTTGGCAAGTGCCCAATACAGCAAAAGGCGTGAAGAAAATAAGATATTCAGAGTCTAAATGCAATTTTTCAGGCCTCAATGTGACTGTTTTACTATGGCTTCTAAGATGTTACATATATAACACATTTATTTAATGGAAAAAAAAAAAAGAGATACACAAATATTTCCTTGTGATTTGCAAACACTTTCTAAACCTGTCACCTCCATTTTAACAGCTCTTCTTTTAAATCAGGAGGAAGCACATGTGGTGGGAAGTACGAATCCCTTCATCTAGTGCATAATCAATTATACAGTGTTACAGGTTCATGGACAACATTGTTATTCTACCTGTAACTCAAAGGAACCTTGTAAGCTCTACTTGCCCAAAAGCCAGGAACATACATGGGGTAGAGAAAGCACGGGGGGTGAGAGCAAAGCAACACAACACAACAGGTCCTCAAGCAAATGTAAGCACATAGCGGTTTCCAGTTCATCTTTGGTGGGAAAGCCAGTGCTGCTTCACCAGGGTGAAGGCCATGAGGTTCAGGATAATTAGGATGCCAGCTAGCCTTATTAAGCCCCACAGATGTCTTGAAAGAGCTGATAAGTCTTCAGCATCTTACAGGCTGTACAAGAAGTCAGGTTTAGCCATACTAAAGGTATTTTATTCTCCCACTTTTGAATTCTGTAGAAAAAGACCACTCAATGACTCAGGCAGCATGGGTTTGAAAAGACTTAACTGGACTCAGCCAAATGTGGAAAGGAGGAAAAATAGTTTGCATACAATGTCCAAGAGACACTACAGAAATTTTGTCTATAGCCTTTTATTATAGATTGTTTGGTGGTGGTGGGCAAAGTTGTTGATTTTGTTGGAAGTTTTGGCCAGTGTAAGGAAGATACGTATTTCTTGACCTCGTAGAGTAGAAGGAGAATGTGTACTAGTATGTTCTCATTCACAGAGGACTGGTTTTGTTGGGATTTCTGTGTGCGTAAAGTACATCTAACACCTGCTGCAATAACTGGATGCATAAATTAATGCATGACAATAAAAGCAATAATTTACAAATGGGCAATTATGCATCTTTCCACTGCTTGGTCGCTCACTGGTGAATTCATAAACATGTTAGCAACTGGCCTGTTCTAGCTGATTCACATGGGCTCAAAGTTAAACACAGAGTAGGAGCTTAAATGGTTTTATCAAGAAGCAGATTTGTAAAAACTTCTAAATCACAATGCATTTGAAATGAACATGTGTTGAGGTCAGGGTGTTTGTGAGTGGTATTTTGTTTGTAAATTTCTTTGGCACCAAAAGAAGTGTGTGTCTCACCTTTCATTTCTAGTTTTAAATGAGCTTAAACAAAATACCCAAGTGTGTGAAAGGTGACAAACAAGGCAAAGTAAAAACAGAAATCTTTTCTCTGTGTTACAGTGGATTGGCCTGGGAATATCTCTCAAAAAGTCAATGGCAGATGCATAGAAAAATTCAGGAGAAAGTTCTTTGAATTCCTTCTTTTGTTTTCCTCTCCCTGCCATATGAACCACCAATATCCCCAAAACATGAAGAAGCACCTTTTGAATTCTAATTTTTTTAATTCTAATGGTGCTTGAAAACTCATAGTCTTAGGGGATAGAGTTTTTGTGGTTTGTTTTGGTTTGAGTTTTTTTTTGTTTGTTTTTTTTTTAATTTGTTATATATACACAGCAGTTTTCCTAATACTCAGTTAGCAAGCATAATATTCATAGTACTTTTGTATTAAGCAATACTAGTAGGTGTGGGTACAGCCCCCTTCTGAAATAATTGAATGGAGTAGCTGTTCAGCTGTGGCCACTACCAAGGATGGTATGTAGGCTTATAGTACTCACAATTCTGCCCCAGCATTTATCAAAGCTATATTTATATAAGTAATATATCTATTCTGCACAGATATTCACTGAGATAGAACATGCAGCCACTTTGAAACTGTATAGTCTGTAATGTGCAGTAGTCTCTATAACCAAGTAAATTCCACTGAAGTTAATAGATAGGACTGCTGGTCTAATGTATCTGTTTTATATAATGGTGTACAACTGTTAACTGTCAAAATGAGAAGGGGTAGGGGGAAAGAAGAAAATATAAAATACATTTTTATCACTTTGGGTCTAATTTAGAATATCTAACTTAAGACGCTAAACATGGTAATGCTGCATCTAATTAGAACCTTAGTGAGGTTGAGAGAAAGCTTTTTACTGCTTCAGTCAATGCACTTTAGAGGCGATCTTCGTAACTTAAGAAAAAATATTAAACACAACATATAGGCATTTTAATACATGTAATACAAAGCAGATATTTCAGAAACCAAAAATCTGGCATATGAGCACTTTGTTGACTGGACAATAACTAACAGAAACCACATGAAAATGTCAGCAGGAGTTATCTTAAGTTTTCCTTAAATAGCAGTAAAAAATGCTGCTTCTGCCATGGTATAGCTTGGGACACACACGCTTAGCCAATGTAAATAATCTAACCTCTGTCCAAAAAAAGAAAGTTGATATAACTTTAACTTTTGCATTTCCGTAGAGTTCAAGCCTGATGATAGGTTGTTTTTTTTTTTCCTGCCTTCAGGGAAAAAAACTACACACACACAAATACGTATATACAATATATTTTGATGCCTACATGTGTCTATTTAGTTATAATTTTGGAGTGGCAATAGGGCGGGTACACTGAGAACCAGCTATTCATCTTAACTTATAAGTTCATCAAGAAAAAGGAGTATGACTTCATCATTTTACATTTACTATTATGGGTTGGTGAGAGAGAACAACTGCTGGTGCTCAGAAATGATCTACCTGACTTTGTCATATGTAATATCCAGTGATAAATATATTGTCCTGTAAAAAGGGTTTGTACATAACTTGTACATGGTTTCATTTTGTATTTTTCTCAGATTAAAATTTATGTATTTGTGTTCTAAAAGAAGGAGAGATTGCCGTGTTTTCTTTTTTTAATTTGTGACAGACTGGGTCCCATACAGTTATGCAACAGGTATCACCAAGTCATGAATAATACTTTACACGAAACCAGTGCTATTAATACTTTGAATTAAGACTAATCCAGCTGCCTTTTTCTCTTGATCACTCTCCAGAATCACCTCCTTCCTAATAATAATTAATATCAGCTGCTCTGGAGGATGCTGTGAGGGCTGTAAGTGAACAATTCTGCAGTAACAACAGACATCACCTAAACACCAGTTATATAGTCAAATACAATTACAATCTGGTATAATTTAGATGTTTTATACAGTTGAACAGAGCATCTCATGGCACTTTTAACTTTGACAGCTCACGTTATAATGGACTGATAATTTTGCTAAGCAGTCCAGTTTTTCTAATCTCTCACGAGTACATTTGAATGTTATCTGCAAGATTTGGGCCATGCTGCTTCTGTTGCAATGCATGAACCACGTATAATCCTACATGTAAATGTATAGTTTTAAGTTTAAATAAAACTTAGTCTCCTTTTGGAGTCTGTAAGATTGCATGCATGTGGCTGGCATTCTGCTATTTGAAATAACCTTGTCATTAAAGTTGACATTAATCTTCTGTGCAGCAACACCACCACAGTGACTTGTAAACAACCACAGTATGATAAACTTCATTTGATTCTGATTCATGTTGTGTACAGAACAGCGAGCACTGCAAGAGACTCAGTTAAGCACCAAAAAGCCGAAAAAGTATATATAGTTAATTGGTCCTAACTCAGAGGTAACAGATGCAAACAACCTGGTATAAAATGGGAACAGTGGTGTTTTCTAAGCAAGTAAGAGTGTTTCAGAGCAGGCGAAGGTGGGTGTTGGGTGTCAGGGGGACCCAAATCAATGTATAACAGTATTTGTGCAAGACAATGGAGAACTGTGTAATAAACTGGCTTAGCATCAACGTCAGTGAAGAAAACTAGTCCAGCCCTCATGGAGTAAACCTGTCAAAGCTGTCCTTAGATACTTTCACTGGGGAAGGGAATTTATGTGCCATAAGAACCACGACGTCTGTCTAGAATAAGTCAATGAAAGGACTACTCTATGTTAGTGAATCTGCACGGAGATGGAGACTAGGTCTATTTTAGATGTCACTACTTTACCTCATCCCTTTGTGATATCAAGCACTAATTAGTTGGCTTGACTTCTAATTACTGAAGGAGAATGTTAACAAGCAAATGACAGCCATGCAAGTCACCACGACCAGGTACCCATTTTAAGATGAGAAGATGATTCTTCATCACAGGTTTAATCAGGTGCCTGTTCCCTGCACAAAGACCCATATCACAAAAGAGGTAATAATTTTCCATTAATATATGTGTGTGCATTTGGACATGTATATTTTTATCTATGCATTTATGTCACTACACGCTTTTTTTAGGGCCTTGACTCCTAGATGGCACATCTTGCTGTCAAAAACACTTAGATCAAACCTGGCTCTAGAACAGCTAAGATAAGAAGCTATTTTATTGTGTATCTACAGCCCTGTTACTCACAGTACAAAGGCTAGATTGAGTAGCACCCTGTGCAGTTCCACCAAAATGATATGGTAGCAAGCAGTTGCAGTGAATGAACAGGTTGTTCATATATTTTCTAGAATATAAGGCAGTCCTGCTATTCTTTCACAATACTTTAATAAAGATGCAATTGCCTTTTGCTGTATATGATGATAAACATAAATTTTGTTGCTTATTTTAATTACAAATATATGATAGGAAAGTTATTTTATAAGCATAGCTTTGTGCATTAAAGGAGTGCCGTTGAGGGGCAGAGGAACTGTGAAACAAACCTTTGCCTCACAGCCCAAAGGCAAGGTCAAACATTTGCCACATTTATATAGCAATACAACACCCCTTTCTCTCCACAAAATGAGCCTCTTTGTGGTCCTTCCTCACCACAAACCCACCTGGTTTCCCCATCTGGGAAAAAAAAAAAAAAAAAGCTATTTTAAGAAAGACTGTAAATCTTCCCTCACTTCAAAGGCAGAGAATGTTCAGGCCTATTTCTAAGTAGTAAGGGAAAGGCAATCAAAGATCTGATTTCATGGGTCCTTAAACAATTAACTGTTATTATGCATTATGGCCATCCCAGCTTTCATCTTTGCAAGCTCACAAATTTCACCAGCAGCACTGAACTCAGTTAATGACACAAGTAGGGATGACAATATTGTGACATAATGAACTGCTTTCAAAAAGTTATCAGTATTTTATTTTATTTTTTTTTTTTTCCTAGACCATGGAAGAACTCTGCTTCCTTCCTAGGTCTTACAGTTTAAAGGAAAAAAAAGTCAATTAAACAGGTGTGGGCAGTGTATGTGCTGAAATTAGTTGATGGCACTAAACCAGAGAGCATCAGGGAACAATGAAAATTGGAAAGCTAAGATTTATGTAGAATCAGTTCACTTTCCCAATACCTTGAATACAAGCAGAATGGACTGAGACACAGTATTTTAAATAAATTAATAAAAAAAAAAGACAGAACAAGAAGGCATCTTGAGGTGAAAAATATGTGTATATAGACTCCAGTAGCTAAAATTGAGCTGAGTGTTTTTTGTAGGGTTGTAGATTTATTTTGTTTTGTTTAGTGGTGGGATGTTTGTTGAGCAAAAGCTGATAGTGGGCTGTATCACTGATACGTGCGACTCTGTTAGAGGAATAGGTATGTGTCAGATGGGTTGGCAGTGCAGATATAAAACCCCTGCTTTTAATCAATATTGACTTGCATAGCCTAGCTACAGCTATGTACTTCATAACTTCTTTGAAAAAATCATAAATCAATTTAATCCTGCAGCCTTGAGCTCTTAAGTATAAAGAATATCATTGAAAAAGTCTTTAAATACAAAGAATATAACAATAACGATATAAAAGATATTAGTTGGCATTATAGCAGGTGACAGATAGCCCACCACCTGCGCTATAGGCCCTAGAGTTACCTAAAGCTAATGTGGTTCTTCTCAGTCATGTAGTTAAGCCTTGTCATGAGGATAATTTTGACCACTCTTCTTCTGTAATACACTATGGGGCTCACAGCACTGATTTTTTTTGTAGCAAAAACTTTTGGTAGAGGGCATCGGAACCTCTACTCTGCTTCTTTGTAAATATATCTAAAGGGCATTTTGTCATTTAGTCATTCTGGCTTGGTTTTTGGAGTTTTTTTGGTGGTGGGTTTTTTTTTTTTTTTTTTTACAGACACATATATATCTACCTGTATATACAAAAAAGAACTACATATATCTTTCAGCTAAATGTCTGTTTACCACACCTGTAACTTGACTAAACAATTTTTCTCTTTTGGAAAGGTAGCTAGCATAGGGGAAGGACTCAGTAAGACAGCCTCACTCTAACAGCATAACTTTCTTTGCTGGGTAACTGGGAGGACCTCACTGATGACATGCACTATGGCATGCAGCTATACTGTAATGCAGAACCAGGCTAGCAGGGTAACTGAGGAGTGTGAGGGCCTCAAATATTTTGTGACTGCCACAGTATTTGTCTTCAACAACTACGGAGACACTTTATGACCTGAACAGGTTTAAAAAAATGAATGAGGAGAAAGATAAAAGTAAAGAAACTTGCTACTGAAATAAAGGACTTATCATCAGGTACTGCCACATTATTCTTTTGAGGATATATATAAGAGCTGTAATATAACTTATAGTGAAGTAGCTGAATAGCCTCAGAAAGTATGACATGTTGCTGCCTCAAAAGCTACGTGGCAGGCAGACAAAGAACATGAGTGAATCCTGATACTCATATTCAATGGGACCTCTCTTGTCCTTCAGTGCAAAAGAGAAGTTACTCCTAGACAGGAGTCTGTCCTAGAATTATACTAAGCAAGCCGAGATGTGAGGCACTTACCTGTGCATCTTGCTCAGGTCATAGGGTGCGTAGAAGGAGAGAGGCTTCGGGCCCAACTCAACAGCATGATTTCTCATCCACAGCCCTTTGCTAGGCCTGCTTGTTACCTGGCTTGCTCTCTTGTGTATAAACTACATCTGCAGAGTCTGGGGAAAGGCTGCATGGCTGGGTCCTGCATCTTCTTAGCCTGGATTTGCTACCAGAAAGAATGCATTATGTAATTGTATCCCAAGGAGATAGATAAATTACAAATGTAAGTGAAATCAAGTGAGAAAATCTGACAGTGTATAGGAAGAAAGGGAGCTGTGCGTTCAAGGTGAGCATTTGCTAAAATTATGCAGGTTTTGATCATGGCTCTTCCCTCCCTCCACATCCTCTTCAAGAATTGTGACTGACAGGCAATTGAAACCTGTTACTATCCCCATCAAGGGACCAAAAGAAGAAAATACAGAAAGTGATAGCTTCATGTCTATCCTCTGTCACGCATCTGTCTCATAGCTTTCTTCTAAGTAGAAGCCCCATTTCTGAAGCCAGAGCTTATTCTTAAAAAGCAACTGTGCTGCCATATGCTGGCCTTTATGAACTCCATTCTTCTGAATTAATATTCAGACTTTCTTTGTTTTCTGTAATGGTTCAATATGATCTTTATTCTTTTATACAGCGAGTTCACTGTGCCTCGCTGTTTCATAAGCTAGTACAAAGACCTAAGCCTTCAAAATACACATTAAACTTTAGCTGTGAGTGAAACTGGGGAAAGAAGGGAAGGGGCAAATAGCTAAACAATATCCAAACATAATAAAATGGGAAATAACATAGGCAGATTTCATAAGCAAAGATTTTGTGCAGTCTTGGTTAAGAGAAAACTTAATTAGGTATCCACGAGGAATTGAAGTATGTACTGTTTCTGCAGCTAAGCTAGGTCCTAAGCATGATTTCTGGCTATACGTACTTGACTGGCCTCTTTAAAAAATATTCCAATTCCCCTTCTCCTGGGCCCCAGGCCTGAAAACACACATATATTATTATAACATATTTTCAGAACATCCATTATGCAAAAATCTTTCATCTGCCTCTGGGTGTACTTTGCCTGGTTTTGCTTTCCCATTTATTTCCAGCAACTAGACACTAGTGTCCAGTAACCAGACACTTTCAGTCTCTGTCAAAAAGATCTTACAGTCAGTGGGAGAGTGAGTTCAAAGTGTCCCAGTGGAAGTTCTGGAGAGAGATGAACACTCTAGAGCACATTTTATTATTATTTTCTGAAGTTTCCACTTCTTTTCCTGCTTGGAAGAAGAAACTCTTATTTCCAACATCTTTGTCTTTTTAGACTCTCCACAGAGGTTTAAAATTCAAGGCACAATAAAGACTTGTAAAATATTATTTCATATATGAAACTTCTTCTGAGTCTTGAGAAACTGTAAACAGTTCACTCATTCAAGTGTTACCCAGCAAATTCTTCTAGTTAGACTTGATATTATACATATTTTGAAATGCATTTTTCTCAAGAGACAGCTTAGTTGCATGTGCTAGTTTTAATACTTGTATTACTATTTCCTACCACTAGGATACCCCTGAAGAATACAGAGAAGCCATCTACAAAACAGGATCTTTTCCACCTTAGCTGGCACAGGATATGAGTCCTAGAATAAACGAATGTAAGCTTTATGCCTATTTCCCCTTTCAAACCTTGTGGTGCGCTACACAGTAACCACCAGAGAGTTTATACCTGGCCTGCACTTTGATACAACTGCCTGGCCCCCTCCAAAACAGCAGAAGTGCTTTCAGTCATAATAGCTGAATCTGCAGTACAATTTACATTGTAATTAGCTGGATTTTATTATTTTCTAGAGAGTCTCATGTCATCAAGTCAATGCTGCTGGAGGCTGCAGGATCAGCTCATCATCCTCCAGCAGTCCTCTCATTAAATACACCTCTGACCTAGAGGCATATTCCTAGTGGGACTGAGATTCTCCAGCCAATTAAATCACCTGTCCTTTATAACCTGCATAACTTACAACCTGTGGTTATAAGTGCTGGGAAGACACAATTATAAGGATTAGACTGAGGCCATTAATTTAGATAAAAAATAATACTGTCTGTAAAACTTCAAATATTCAAATCCTCCGGACTAAGTAACACAATCCTGGTAAAGCTTATGCTGTTGGAGAGAGGCCTATTGCACTGTCCAAAAGCTGTGGTTGCTCTCCATTAACTCTACCATTGTTTCATTTCATAGTACCTTTAGCATGCTTAATAAGTATGTGGACCATGCTCTTTCCAGCAAACAGCCATTATTTAACATAAACTGCCTTTTGAGGATGATTATCAATCTTGATTGTCTGTGAAGGGAGCCTAATGTAACTGGCTATCTGAGACACTTGAGTTTAGGTGGCACGAATCTATGCCACATACTCTGTGACCCCTTCATGGAAGACCAGTTCAAATGCATCATGATGCAACACCTTTTCGTAAAGTGGATGGCTTGAGGCCACATTCTTTTACAGCTCACCTATTCAGGAAAATATAATAACTGAAGCACAGAACATCAGCTTCTGTCCTAAAAACAGTTGTCCTTCAGTTTAGAAATAAAAAAAAAAGCTCTAAACCCTAAAAGACCTCTATACTTTCCATGCCTCTGTTCCTCTAAACTTATGCTTTGGAGCCACCTTCTCAGAATCCTTTAATGTGAAAAGGAAGTTCTTTCTAGTGTACTTACGGTTCATCCTCTAAGAATGTAATTGTTCTCTTGCTATACATCCACTGGATTATTTATTTATTTTTTTATTTGCTAGTCATATAAAAACATCTGATGATAAATTATGGTCCTCTATCTCACCCTTTTACCCTACACACTTAAAAATGTAGTTTCACTTACCTTTGTCTTAATCACATAGTTTATCTAAATGATTCCTGCTTGCATGCTCCTGTTCGCTTTTCTCCATCACAGACATATCATCATCTGAGTAATCAATATAAATAAATTCCTGTGGGAATTTTGGCAGTAGCTGTATATGCTTCTCCCTATTTAAAGTCTTTACTTAAGGTGGAGCCCCACAATATGAATCCACTTATGAACTCAGCCCCTGGGACACAGCTGAAGGAACAAGTCCGTATTCCACATTTTACTTAAAATTAAAGCTGAAATTTAATTACCTAGAATCTGCTGTTACTTACTTGAAGAAGTTAGATTTCATATGCTCTGCAGATTAAAAGAAAAAAAAAAAAGTTGTAAAAGCCCCACTTTATGAGACCAACAAAGAAATAAACATTGCTCAAGACCGTTAAGGAAGGGGTGAGAGAAAGTGGAAGCATATGAAAAACATCATTTGGAAGGGATGTGTTGAGGAAAGTGGTATAGAGAAGAGAGAGCAAATGGATAAACATTAGAACAGAAAACCAAAAGTGCTATCTTGGAAAAGGAAACTAACTGAAAACACAAGGAGCTGGGGAAACAATGCAGAAGAGTTAAAGATTACTGCAGAATGATCAGGCCAAAACTAATGAGCTTTTTGTCAGTTTCTAAAATCGACAGATCTACCATGTGCTTCAGCAAACTGGTTTCTTTCCACAGCAAGGCGGATGACTTTTTATCAGATATGTCACTTGGTGAAATAATTGCCAGCAATAATGGTGCAATAGCAGCATACTCAGAGCACAATTTATCCATGTCTATTCTATCTTTCAACTTCAAAGCTTCTACTGCCTCACAGATCACTTCAAAATGACACCCCTGTCGTTAATGACAGTGGTCTACTGCAATGCAGAAAAGTCAAATCACTTCTCCAGATAGGCAGAATGCTCTCATATAGAAAGTAGGCATGTGCACGAGTTCTGACATTCATATTCAGTTTTGTATTTGTGGGGAAGAGGGTGGGCTTGCATACAGATTTATTCATATTTTAAATAGCTTGATTTTATAAAGCACAAAATTCACTAGAATTAGAAAAGAGGAGGGACAAGAGTAGCATGCAGGGATTTGACTATTGTTAAATTAACACCTGGATGTAGGAAGTTTCCATTTGCATGTCCCTACAGCCTGGGTTAGCCAGTGTCAGAGGTCAGAGATGTAAGTTTTCTTCATAGAAACAAAACAAAACAAAAAAAAAAAAAAAGAGTCAAATAAAAGTAAACATAGCTTAAAATGAAAACATTGTCCTCATAGGCAAATCCACATATTTTCTGGATCTAGTAACAAATCAAGCTACTATGAAGCCCCTCCTGGTGATCATTAGTCATGTAAAGAAGAAAGCCAGTAAATTGCAGTTCTTAAAAAGAATTGTCTGCTTACATTGTAGTGCTGTTTGGAAATTACCACAGAACAATAAATCTGTAAGTATGAAAAGTATTTCTTTTGCTTTCATAGTATACATAAACACACATGCAACCAACATAGTGGCAGGAATACCATTTGTTTAGGTTTCGTTAAGTTGTGTAGGTAAAAGCCTTATTAAAAGGGTCCATTTCTCACTTCAGTGATTATATTTATTGCATAAGGGTTAAGTAAAGCTTCAGAGGAAAAATGAGGCTTAAGAATATTGTTGTATTTTACCAACTTTTCCAATGAAAACATTTCCTGCAAAGACTGCCTGGGTGGAGGGTTGAGATTTCACCATAGTGAATATTTTTGCAGTATTTTATGTAAAAAAATAGACAATCAAACGAAATTACCAGCTCTCACACCCTCAAAACACACACACACACACAAGCTTCTTAAGGAAAAACAAAGGATTTGGGTTTTTTTTTCAATTATTATTGCTATTCACAAACCTGATAAGGAGGACTTAGTTTTAAAGGTAAAGAAAGAAAAAGAGAGAAATTGAAAAGTTTTCAAACTCCTTTTTTCAGTTTAAGTGTTTGCATGGTGAAAAGGAAATGTTCTTCCACTTACTCGTACCTTCACGCCGACTGATTTATGCAATAATTTAGGAAGTCTTAATTTTTCATACTGCTTGTGCTTAATTTCACTTTTGGTGTTAACTTACGCCCATGACCCTTTCCTCCCTTCCCAGAAATCCAGTTTCACTCATGTGAAATAAAATTTGGAACCAGCTCTTTTCTCTTTCTATGCCTAGACTCCCTTCTGTCAGAAATAGCTCCTAGCTGTGCACTGAAAGGTAGGTAAGGCAGGTTCCTCCAAAGATGCCATGACCATTACTTTGCTGTCAGTCAGCAGTAATTTTGGGAGGGTAATTTTTCTTCTTAAACTGACCTACAATTATCATTTAAAGAGACTCTATCAGCTTCCCTTTTGGTTGGTTACTTTATTTTATTTTATTCATTTGTTGCCTGAGTTGGCATGCCTTCTATCCTGTATTTTTCATACCTGTTTCATTAGGAATAGCTACCAAAGCAGGCAGTTGGAGTTGCAACAGAACTCTTTTCTGGGCACTCCCAGAAACCACAGGGCAATAAGTTTTTTTTCTTCTGAGCCAGAATGTAGTACTATCATATAAGCCCTTCTTTCTTTCCAGTATCTTGTCATCATATTGCTGAAAACTAATTAAAAGATACACATACAAACCTTCAAGGAAACAAGACACCTGAACAATGCTGTTTTCAGAGAAGCACAAAATTCTTTGCAATACTCCATAAAGACCTGCCCTTCTGTGCCTCTTGTCTTAGCTAATTATCACTGAGCAAATTGAGACTGAACCAAGAGGCCACACATTAATGTGGCATTAAGCATTAAGTAAAGATCTTAAATTGTTTTATCTTGGTTTAATTTATTTAGAGAGGCCTGATAACCTAAAACCTCTGTTTTCTCAGAGCTCAGGAATGGCACGTAAGGAATTATCCTAAGTTTCTCCCACTTGCCCTGCCAACATAGTTCATGTCTTCCCCGTAGTGAACGTTGTCAAAGCCCAAAGCAGTAATTTCCCTTTGTTTGGTGTTTATACTCAGAGTTTCTCATTTAACCTTCATACGCACCCCACACTGACACAATGTTACTATAACATTCATTCAGTTCCAACTAGCTTGGGTTGGCCAGCACCTTTCAATATGGTCTCTCGCATCTTTTGTGAAACAGTGGTGGTGTTCCATCTATTGTTAGCATCCTGTGTAAATGCTGAGTAGTAAATCTAGGAAAAAAATATACCTGGTTTTCCACATTTATGTTTTTTACCTTTCATAAAACAATTTTCCTGTTTGTTTATATATATATAAATAACATATATGCTTTTTTTTTTTTTTTTTTTTTTTTTTTGCACAGAAAAGCTATTACTAGTATGCACAATGTAAAAAAAATCCAATTGCCGGGTTTCTGTAAATTTTCAGCATGAAGTTCTCTGGATAATGATTAGCTTAAAATGCCCTACAGTTTTAATGCACAAAAATTGCTTTCCAAAGAAGAGAAATAATCAACAGGACTGCCATTTTTTCCTCATTAAAATTCATAACATTCTGGCTAAACCTGTATAATAAATGCAAAATTTCTTGTCTTGAGAGATGTAACGACATGCAAAAGCATTTTGAGTTTTGTACACAAAAATCTGCACTCTGTACTCTCAGGTACTCTGCTCAATTACCCTCAAATACAGAAACTGAAGAGGAAGGCCCTGATCGGAAACCTTGGGAAGGTCAGAGAACATCTGTTTGCCCCTTAGGGCAGAATTCAGACCACTGCTGTACTTCTTATGCAGAATTTGAGGATCCTTTTGTACCACAATTTGAATGGACTTCAGCAGCCTCTGTGCTATTTTGTTAATTTTTTTTTTATATCTATATATGTGAAGACCCACTCTTGTAGAATAAAATGGGAGATTTAATGACACATCATGTTTCTGACTGTGAGTTAAGTTTCCCTGTAGTCAGGAAATTCTCTACAAACTGTACATCAGAAGCAGCTTGCATGAATCTGTGTATTCACCCTTATTTATGCTAATTGCCTTTTTACTGTTTCTTCAAACATTAAATGTTGCGTTTTGTTCAAAGGAGTGATCACCAGTAGCTGCTGAAACAAGTATATTTTTACCTATTTCAGGTTCTGGATTACATTTATAACAAAAGATCATTGTGTGAACAACCCACTAGATGTAAGTTCTTCATTTTGCAGTACTGAGCATAGAAATGTTTTTCTCCTCCTGATGACTTTGTAAGAAGAAACACTTCTAAAACCTCTGCCCTGTAATCATCCAAGGACCCTAACTAAAAAGCGCTTTTAGGAAGTGCAAAGATATAATAGTCCCAAGATGAATCTGCCCTACAGTTCCATTTTCTGCCATACAAACGTTTGGGAGCTTATCATTGAAGCCACATTAGTCTTGATTTAAGGTCTTTTGACACATTATTACAGCACACTGCCATCACTTCACACCTGCCATTCTGTCACTCAGAAGAGAGGGAGGGGAAACAATTTTGATGTCAGTCAACAAATCCTTTGGGAGGTGTAACCTGTTAAGACATATTACCCTTTGCCCATTGAGATTTACAGGCTTTGAATGTAAAGGACATATGCCAGAAATAATTAAAGACTTATTGTAACTGCTTATGAATGAAGGCATTAAGCACCACCAGCGCTTTTACATTGTCCGGAAGAAGAAAGAAAGAGGACCTGACTGTAGTACTACTACTCTTTCTATTAATCAATTTTTCTGGCTGGATATTAAAATCCTCTGATCTTACAGAGCAAATATTTTGAATAGTAGCCATTAACACTTGTATTAACGTCCTAGCAAAGTACAGATGATGCTAGCATGATGCAAAGTCTGCAATATTGTTTATGAATCAAGACACCATTTTAAAAATAGAAACAATGAAATTAAATTATTGAAAAAAAATCTAGCAAGAGAGAAAACAAAAATTTACTCTGTCCCAAACATTCTAATGGCTGCAAAAAATCCCAATTTCAACCTGGAGAATTACAACTTATTATGAGCATTGAAATGGAGCACCTTGCAACTATTTTGTTGTAATTTACTGAGAGGTATCAAAGGAACAATGTCAACCTCAAAATCTGAGGACCTAAATTCTGAGCTGAAGGAGACTTTTTTGGTTTTATTTTCCCCCATGCTAGGTTTTCAGAATGACACAGAAGAAAAGAAGCATTTACACAGTCTACCTGTTCATGTTCACAATTCATCTCTGGAAGGAGCATCTTGTCCTTTGACTGACCTTAGAACTACAAGCAAAAGGAAATAGCTACAAAACGAGAATAGCTATGGAGTAAATAAAACAGGCAGGGACTATACAACACAGACAGAGCTAGAATAAAAAAAAAAAAATAAATTATATTGTAAATTTTTTTACACTATTGCACCATATTACTATACATACAGCTTGTTTGGACTAGAAATGGGACAGAACTGTGGAAGCTCTTACTTGCAGTTACCATGGCATATTGCCAAATCACTACTGGGGAGAACTTTGGGAGCTAATCTGAAAAAAGCTTCAGGCACGTTGTCCAATAGGCAAATCCTATGTCATTAACTCATTATCACTGAACTAGAACAAGAGATACTCCTTTCCTCTAAGGGAACATGCTCAAAGGGAACATACTCTTTTCTACATCTTCTTCCTGCCTTATCCTCCTCATTACATCCACATGCACTGGAAGAGACAGGGTGGAGTTAGGGAGAAAAAAGCAATTGCTCTCAACTGTGCTGCAGACCTTTAGCGACTAATACATCAAACTCCTAGAGAAACAAATGCTATGTGGCATGCTCTGGTGATAGTGTGGGTATCAATATCACACAACTGATTCGTATTCACAAATGGTTTTCACCAGGAAGGTAGAGATTCACGTGTGAATGAAAGTATTATGTACACATCTGTTTATTAATTGATCTGAGGGAACAGAAGGCTAAATTATTCTTAGTTGGTGATAGTGACAAAGGTGTGTACTGGTAACTGTCAATTTTCTATTTCCCAAAACATGGGAATCATATATGAAAGACTATACCTTCTCAGCTCTCATAATTTAAAGTATTCTGAGGATGGTGAGAAATTGAAAAACAGGGAAGTAGAAATGAGAGGTAGATTTTGACATACCATTTTACACAGAGGAAGGAAGAAAACAAGTGCTTCTTCAGCATCTCTCTCCCCTCACTTTTAAATATGCCATCTGTCTTGACTAGGTACTATTTGCCTCTTTTTGCATTTTCATGGTACCTAAGCACCTCTACTATTACATTTTTCACCATCTGCACTGTGTTTTGCCCTCTCTGGAGGTGGCTCGGGCATCACCACGTTAGCCAGTCCTTTTGCCTCAGATTCAGCTTGCTGTTGCATTCATTAACACACATCAGCAAACTGTCCCTTGGCTGTAAGCTATAGTGGAAGTGAAAAAAATAGTACACCAGTTTTTACACAAGAAGCTAAGATTTTATAGGACAGGCCAGAACTGCTGATTTCAGGAAACATCAGCACTCATAGCCACGCATAAACCAGAAGCCAAATAACTATATCTATCTAACACAAAAGTGACATACTATAAGCAGTGTCTTGTCATGTATTTTGTAGAAATAATAACATAAAGAAGCTGTATGTTTCCCACTGGAAGCTGATGGCTGGTTCTGCTTTTACCTTTATAGGTGTAAAGCAACACTGGCAATGGAGTAAATCTGGTTTAAGCTGGTTGAAAATGTTATTTGAATCAGTCTCCTAGTTTGAAGCTGGTCAGAATAGAGCCCTGTCAGCCCAGAAGACTGTCGAATATGCTGTGACATTTAATCAACTGTTTGACTACAGGCTTACCTCTAGTGTCTGTGGTGAAGTGCACATGATTCCCCTCACCTTGCTTCACATCACACATCACTATTCAGCGCACTGCTGTAGAGAGCTGGGTTATAGCCGTTTTTTTTTTTTTCCCCTAAGAGGAACACAGTAACAGAGGTCAGCTACAGTCATGAATTTTATGAAAGGTTTGCTGGGAAACCACATTAAATGGCAACATCAGTCCATACATCAGCTCTGCAGTGCTCTTATTCCAAGACTCTGCAGCTGAGTGACTTGCAATGTACTTGCATTTCATGGCCATCATTTTTAAGCAATGTCATTTACCTTGGTATCAGACACTTCAGCTGCACTGGAATCCACCCAGCTATTAATGATAAATTTCCTCCAAGAAAAAGATCTTCACCTGAAACACACTCCCAGGATCCCCGAACTCCAGTCCTGAGAAACCTTGGATATAAAACCAGACACTTCAAAATACAATAGAAGCTGGAGAGGAAAATCTGAGAACAAAATTACTATCCCAGGATTCAGAAATGTAACAAATTTGGATTAAAAAATTAAATAGGACAATTTCCTTGTATTTACTGTTTGGACTAACCTACTCTTCGTTTACAGCAGCCTATCAAAAACATGCAAAATAAACACTTGTACTTCTGATCAACTCAAAAATCTCTAACACTGTCCCAACCCAGAGAAGCATATATTTTGGGGAAACAAGCAAATCTAGCATCATTATTTCCAGTGTATAAATCTCCAGATCGGAGGCCTACTACATTAGCATCCATATGCACATAAAACAGAAGGCTAGATCTAGCAGAGCCGACGCTATGTTTGGCTGTTGCTGTGATCTTAATCTTGCCATTTACAATACTGAGACATTCAGTTAATATGGATGAGGTTGACAGAATGCTTTTAAAGCATAAGATGAGGTCTATATCATAAATATGGCAAATATAATGCTTTGTTTGTGAAGTTTTTTAAGGAAAATCAACGCTAGTGATATATTTCCTAGAGAATATTTTTTTCCAACAATGATGTTGCCTCTATCCTCATCATGATACCATATACTTTCTTTTGTGTTGAATTATATTATTGATATTGGATCCCAGTAGAAGCTTTAGTATTGTAAAATATTTAGTTACTGAAGTAATCTTATGCCAATAACATCACAGATCCACTTAAATTGGCAGTATCCAAATGTGCTAAAACAACAGACCTCTTAGTTCTCTCTGAGAAAGGGGTTACTCAAAAAGTAACAATAAACACTCAAAAATTGTTGTGGTAGCATTTCTACAACATGGAAAGAGCCTCTACCACCATAAATAAACTTAATGAAAGTAACTTAATGGAATGTTTCAAAGTGCTAGACATTAGGTTGTAATCTTTATGAAGATCTTTGCAACTTGGAAATTGTGTTTACTGGCATATTCTAGACGATTCTCCACAAAATTTACCATGTACCTTACAGACTAACTCATTGTAACTGCAGACCATGACATATGTAATGGCCATGTTCATTTTACACCTGTTTGTTCCTCATGCTCCAACGCAACAGACATCAAAATATTTTTAATTTGTTCAGAAAGCCATTATTCACCTAAATCATAGAATCATAGAATAGAATCATAGAATCATAGAATAGTTAGGGTTGGAAAGGACCTCAAGATCATCTAGTTCCAACCCCCCTGCCATAGGCAGGGACACCTCACACTAAACTATCCCACCCAAGGCTTCATCCAACCTGGCCTTGAACACCGCCAGGGATGGAGCACTCACAACCTCCCTGGGCAACCGATTCCAGTGTCTCACCACCCTAACAGGAAAGAATTTCCTCCTTATGTCCAATCTAAACTTCCCCTGCTTAAGTTTTAACCCGTTACTCCTTGTCCTGTCACTACAGTCCCTGACGAATAGCCCCTCCCCAGCATCCCTATAGGCCCCCTTCAGATACTGGAAGGCTGCTATGAGGTCTCCATGCAGCCTTCTCTTCTCCAGGCTGAACAGCCCCAACTTCCTCAGCCTGTCTTCATACGGGAGGTGCTCCAGTCTCCTGATCATCCATCTTCAAATCTAATGCTTATTCTATTTTGTACAGACTAAGATGCATTTGTCTCCCCAGGACATGCAACAGTCCTAAACATCAGTTAAAACTGTGGTTGGGAAAAATACATTTTTACAGAGCTAGAGAAATGCAGTCTCCAGGACTGCCATTGTGATGTTCTTTGTGGAAGAAAAAGTAAATGCGTACATCCATAAATTCCAGCTATATTAAAAGCTTAAGAGTGCTGTCACCTTCTTCAGTGTCTATATAGCTTGGTAAATAAGGAAGAGAGAGTACGCTTCTGGCAAAACCATTGGGCATTCTGTGCTCAGCCTTCCCTCCTGAAATAAAATGCAACGCTAAGTTTTTCACATTGGTTGTTTGATGTATGGCTCTGCTCTATCTCATCATTCTAGTATGAGTCAACAAACATTAGAGAGAAATTCTTCTGCTTAAATCCTTTACTTCAACAGAAGTAAATATCTTACTTTTAGAAAACACATTTCTTAAAGATAAAATACAATTCTACAATACTCTTTCAGATAGATTTGCCATAAGTCAGATACCCTTGTTCAAATAATGGACTTTGAACCTAATTTGTCTCGTGCCTTCAAGAAGTACAGAAGTTGCTGTTATTAAGGTGCTCCATTATGAGAGTCTGTGACTGATACAATGAGCTGTTTTTAAGCTGTGCTGTGGTTGCCATTGTAAGTCTTCTGGTTGAATGAAAAGGTAATTAAGGAGGAAAGTATTTAACAAGAGACCAAACCAAAATGATACCAGTTTTAAAGACAGATCATTATTACAACAACATTTAAACTGTCATTCAGCTAAAATAAAATAACAATATAGAGCTGCAGGGGATGCTGACAAGGGTTATGGGAACAAACCTATTAAGTTGGGAGGAAAAAAAAAAAATACTTAGTGCTGTAATAATACCTTTGAATCAAGTACATTTGTTCTTCACTTCCCTTTCACTCCTTCCTAAATTATAAGTGCAAACGGGAGCAAATAGAAGTTCCTTAATCAGATGACCTTATCAAATCTATAGCTGGATGACTCATACACCTATATGTAATTTTCTATTATTTTGGGGTTTTCTTCCAAATACAAGCTTTCTTTTAAGTTCCAAAGTTTTAAGTTTATCATTCAAATTTTGGGGAAACTACTTCAGTGTGTAACAAATCCAGAAAAAAAACCCCAGCCGAGTTCTCCTATTGCTTAGAGGTTATAACACAGTCATATGTGAAGAAACACTCCTTGTACTATATACAAATATATGTATATGCCAGTACTGGTAAGTACACTATAGTGTAAAATAGGTAAGTAGAAGAAAATAAAAGCAAAGCTTTGAAAGTCACTAATAATAGCTGTTTTTTTCTGTTAAAGCTGGACTACACATTGTACAGTGTAGGTCTCCTGAGGTGTAGTTATCTGAGATTTTTAATTTTCACAAAATGTCATTAAATTATATCTAATTGTTTCTCTTCAACACAGTGTTCCAGCAAGGTACTTACAAGAACTGATGAACTTGATATTACCTGTAGTAGTGAGATGCCAATTTTGGGTCAGTCTGCTTGTTAACCATTATTTGACATATAAATAGTGCTTGCTCATTTAATTTGATGTTAGTGCCAACTGGACCAAACCAGGTCTTATCAGGTCACAAACTTTAATTATCTAAAAAATTACGTCCAGGCGCAACTTGCATTCATCTCTGGATTGGATTGTGTTGCCTTTAATGACACTGTTTAGTATTCAGAGCCTTACATGAGAGCTTTTCGGAAGAGACAGCAAAATCAGAGCTTCTGATTTCTGCTTCTAATTGCGCTGAAGGCAATAAATATCAATTCAATAGAGTTGTGTCTGAAACTTTCCTTCCTTCCTTTAGCACCAGTATTTCTATGAAAGCCAGCTACAGTGCACTTAACTTTTTCTTCCAAAACAATAAAAGAAATGGTAATTCATGAACGAATCTCACCAACTGCCCATCTTTCCTAAACAATTTATCAAGGCCTTAATGTAAGGTCTAAAAAAGTTTCTTCTTGCCCTTCCCCTCCTTGCCCACCCTAAAATTCCACTCAAGTTGTGAAACTGGTCTGCTGTTCACACTGAGTAGGGGTTATGTAGCACAGTTCTTAATGATTAACAGGCTTTCAGGTTTATCAGAATGTGTACGGTTTTCAAAAACATCTTGCAAACAGTTTAACTCACAACACCATTGGCAAGAATTTCACTCCATAGATTCTTAACCTGAATTGCTACAGAGCAAGCAAAGGGGAAATTAATCGTGATTGCAAAAAGCACCATGGGACCAATTCACATCTGACATGAATCAACTTCCACTGCAAGCATGAGAGTATCTCTGTGAACACTGGGTATGGTATTTCATAGGGAGTAGAAAGACCTTTTAAAATTATTTTCCCAGATGAGATAAATAATTTAAAAGTTGGGGGATTAGTATAAAAAAGGAACCTCATAGTTTTAGTCAGAAAAGATGACTTATTTTTTGTTAAAGAAACTACAGATCAAAGTGGTGAGGGACAAGCCAAAATTCTATTTACCCTTATTAACAAATAATACATGTAAAATGAGTTTTCTAATTATGTAGGGATATAACACATAGATGTAGTGGTTGTTAAATCTCACAATTTAAAAGGCAAAAGCTGAACTGCAACCCAGAGTTTTTAGAGCAGTCTCAGAGCTTAGAGAATTCATAAACCAAGTAAACCTTCTGACATAACTATAAAATGTGGTATAAACCCTAGCAAAAAATAGCCATCTTGAAAGGGTAACAGCACTTTTATGAGAATTTCAACTGCACCATGGCAACATCAACCCGTCAAAGCAAATGAAGGGCAGTAAAAGTAAAATTAAAAATGATGAAGGGGACACCAGCTTGCTAACAGCTTTCCAAGCTGTAAAGCTTTCAAATGTTATCTCTTCATTGGTTTGTTCAATCACACATGCTGGTTACCAAGCTTTATCATATTCTGTATCTTTGCCATCACTGCAGGCTGACAG
This sequence comes from Lathamus discolor, assembly GCF_037157495.1. Lineage (NCBI taxonomy): Eukaryota > Metazoa > Chordata > Aves > Psittaciformes > Psittacidae > Lathamus > Lathamus discolor. The sequence continues at coordinate 95,242,029 of NC_088886.1, read as the reverse complement.
GTTCTGTTGGATCGATGCATTAAAAAAAAAATAAAAATAAATAAATAAATACAAAATTTCCTTCTTGGTGTACACCCATCCTTCTTTCCCCTTATTGGTTCTTCTATACTGGTGCCAGTGGTGACACTTCCTGGTATTAACTAAAGCTACAAAAATTATGGGAGTTTGTTTCTAGAGTCATAGAATACCAGGTTGGAAGGGACCTCAAGGATCACCTGGTTCAAATTTTTTCTAGACAAATCATGACCTAGACTACACATCCCAGTACCTTAAGTGTGTCCGGTGTTGGGGAATACATCACTTCCCTGGGGAAAGATCAAAGGACTCTTAGATAATTCGATACTTCGGCTTTCCATTCCTCTCTTCCTTGCTACACCCACATGCCCCAGAGTCTGTGCTCATGGCTTTTAAACCACAAACTACGAGTGGCTGCTCTCACAGGTATGCCATGCATCACAGCAACTACTGCTTAGATATCCTCTCTTTAACTGTTCTATCAACTGTACATGCAAATGGCAATTTATTAATTTGAAACACATTCATTGCTTTGTAGTCAGTTTGCTGAATTGTATTCAACTCCTTGAAACATTTTGGGATACAGTTTTTATGTAAGACTCAAATGCAAATGCAGAGTCCCATGTATTGTATGCACCTAGTCAGAATCTCATTCCTCCCATATAGGCCTTGGTAAAGAATTAAAAGATTAGTCCTGTGATAAATTTAATAGCATAATAGCATCATACAATAAATATTTCTACATTAAAGAGCCACAGCTTTCTGACTGGGTCTTTGCTCCTGTGATTCTTCTCAGGAAATTCATTACAGGCAACATGATTAATGTTTTAATAACTTTCTCATATAAAAATGGCATTAAATCAGATCATAAACATTGCATATATGTTTCACTGTCATTAAAATATGCTGCAAAATGAGGTGTGTTAAAGGAAGACATTAATAAAGTTTTAAGTAGAAGTCTTTCTTTAATTAAAATCACTTATTAAAGGATCTCTACCTTCCAAAGTAGGGGATTATTAAAATGTAGATTTCTCAAAACATATATAAGACAGCTCCCTCTTTTGGGCCAGAAAGCCCTTGGACTCTTTCATATTTAAGCTATCACTAATGGAAAGGACTTCTGATTAAGCTGTTGCATGCACACATGCTCTCTTTCAAGCCCAAAAGGTCTTTGACGATGCCATCACTAAATATGAACAATATTAGATCTATTAATTTTTGTTTTGTTTCTCAAGGGAGGGAAAATTTGTGATGCTTTCTCCAGCCAAACAGATTAGTGTGACTACCACGGCAGGATGTGAATGACTGTAAAAAGCAACACCACATGTTTACACAACTCCATCAAACCCAATGGGGCAAAAATGGTCTTTTTTCCTGATGGTCCTATGAGGTGATAACTTGTGAGCCACAAGAAGGTATATTAACTGTAAACACATAAGAAAATAATGTAAAGTATGACTGAAAATTGAGTCAGGCTTCTGCCTCAGGCTGAACTTTGTCAAACTGAATTTTATTATACAAGACTTCCTCAGTGAAGTGCTGGTTATTTTTTCCCAGTGCAAATTCAAAAAAGACCCAAACACACAAACAAATCATCACCTCTAAAACAGCTGATATCTCATGCTTATGCAGGCTGATTTTTGCTTGTCAGTATTTTGGCTCCACCATTGCTAAGCCAAATAAGACATCCAGGTAGACCAGCATTTGCTCCTTCATGATCATTCTGCCTCAGCAAGAACCTGAGAGCACCTCTTCTTATTATACCTGCCATGGTTCTGACCATGCTCTAAACAAACCTCCATGGAACTTTTGCAGCAATGCAGAGCTAGAGAATAGCCCCTTCAGAGATCTGAAACACAACAAAATTCCTTTAACAGATTACTGAAGTTAATAGAAGTTTGTTCATGTTAGTGTATTTTGATCAGAAGAGGATCTAGAGGTAAAATTTCCAACTATTGGTACACACAGTCAGCAAAGTACTTCTTGAGGGTGACTAGTATTCCAGCAAGGGTATTTAATGAATGCTTACTGAATTCAATGAATATTTGAAACTCATGGAAAATACACTTAGGAATCTGTTCCTTTCTGATTTTCCACTGAGCTCAAATTAGATAAAATTCAACTGCTTTTTTAAGAGAAGCTTATTACAAACTTGCTGAAAGCCACAAGCATTAGTATTTTACAGCATGCTCTGAGTAAAAAGAAAAGTTTTTGGAAAAATTAATTGCTTAGAGATTAAATTGTCTTGATGAGGGGAAAAAAACTCATATTTATTTACTACCTTTAGTAAAATACATTTGCTCTTTTGCAAGTACGGCTAATATCTATAGAACTAAAAGGTATTTTCAAATTTGGAGAAGTCAAACCTATTTATAAGTTTTTTTCTGTATGAGGGTTTGCTTTATATTGCTAAACAAAAGAATGTACTTCTTGTGCAGATCACCACCTTCTTTTTTCAAGACCGCCATCTGGCATAAGCACTGTTTGCCTGCATAATCATCTCTCTTCTGTTTCTAGTGAACAATTTCTAGGATTGAACTGTGCTGCTCAGAATTCACACAACAGAGTTAATGCAGTTTGGACTGATCAGTTTTATAAAACTAATCAGTGGTGATGACTTTACAGACACCTTTGTTCACCTGGTATCTTTTTTACACAATGTCTGGGTTCACACAAATAAAGATAACTGAAGATAACAGATTGTTCAAGCAAACATGGGAGAATTGTCAATGAGTGCTGAACCTGAGGAAAAGGATATTGATGGAAAGCTCTATTGAGCTTATTACTTATTCATTGCACCTGATATTTGACATAGACATCCCACTGAGCATGGGAATGAGAGCTGTTTTTTTTTTCTTTTTTTTTCCCTCAAGAACTGGCAGACTCCTACAGCTTCTTTGTCAATCAGCTCAGGGTTGAGACAGCCATCTGAACAATTTGAAAGTTTGGTTTTCATAGGTTGCCAATCCATGCTGCATCTGAGGGACAGGCACATGGGAAGCTTGTAGCAGTTGGTTAGAATACAGGCATTTCCAGCTGCACTGGTATCACAAATGAGATATAAAGCCACATCTGCTGAACTTCATCCTCAGGGAGCACTTGACTCAATTTTGGTTTGGCTGATTTTGTGTGATCAGGATGCATAAAATCTAGTACAAGATCTGTGGCAGTGCCTGGACTCAGCATCCTGCCAATTTTGTCTGTCTCTTTGTGCTTCGTGGTACTGAAGATCACAAAGCGCAGGCTTTGAGCCAACAAACCTTTAATTTCTGCCTCAGCAGTTGCGACCTGTCAAGGAAACATGCTCTTGGTTTTCTGAAGAGAAGATGAAAGTTCCTTTGGGGTCATTGCCAAGGAACTCCATATACTCTTCTTGTAAAATTTAGAAACTTGAACTCAGCTGTGAAGTATCTACTTTCTCACTGGTCTCAATTTGCTATTGCAGGAAGCTCTATAATTGTTCCTATTGCCATTCTGGAGGTACTACTTATCAGAGCTTCATTCTAGCTCTTTTCCTTACAGCATATCTATTTCAGAGTTCTGAGCCATGGACAGAGGATACAGTTGCAGCTCCCATTGTGTCAGCTCCTGGTGAGACAGTGTCCATGCTGTCTAAAAGCATGAATGGGACAGACTTAGATGTCCAGGAACAGTATTTGCTTTCTGTCTGAATACAGAATTGCTCTTCCTAGACATCAGTGGCAGTAAAATAAATACTAACTTACACACAGAAGAAGTATCAAATATTGGTTCTGACACACTTTTCAGGAGCTTACAGATCAAGTATATCCTTATCAATGGAACCAGTAAAACCAGTGCAAGGAATTACACTTTTAAGATAGTGGGGTGGAGGGAGAAAAAGCAAACAATTATATTCTCTATTTGGGGAAGGCTTATTATTCATTACTTCAAACTCCAAACAACAAAATAATTACAATTAACTCCATTCAGGGTTCTCGCAACAGATGTTGGTGCACGCTTTCTAGCACTTACAGTAGGGAACCCATAGGATTCCTGCAACAGTAATCTACCACCAGTAGTACTACAAGATATTATTGCTATCTGTTAGCTTATTTGCATGAGCTTTAAAGTTTAAAATCACAACTAACTGAAAATTAAAATTAAAAAAAAATGTCATTGCTATCTTTATGTCACAAAATTATCCTTATTATTATTATCCCATTGGATTTATGAGAAGTATCCATAAATGCAAACAGCTAGTATGTCAGCAGCTGTGGCTTCAAAATTCAAGATTTTCCCAGGGGAGAAAAACAAACAACCTGGATTAAAAAAAATCCTTAAAGGTTGTATATTTTTTAGATAATGAAATTTGCTTGTGATATCAAAACATAAAGCAGCATCAAACCCCTGATTTCCATATATATATATATATATATTTTACCTTTGAAAGCCCCATTGAGTAATGTATGCTTCACTCAAAATTGGAAGAAATTTACAAGAAATACTACTAGAACTTTTTTCCTCCCAACTCATATACTGGTGGACAGTGGAATCAATCATTAGTGGTATTTTCTGTATTTAAGTATCTTCACCTGGTATATCTGCCAAGAGTAAAACTAACACAGGCTCTGGTGTGCCTACTTCTACATATGAAGAATGAACAGAAAAAGGTTTGTACTTGGGTTCACAGACATAATTGCATCACTTGGCTGGGTGCAGGACAGGAACTCCAGTATCAACAGAAAGGAACTTTATAGAATCATAGAATAGTTAGGGTTGGAAAGGACCTCAAGATCATCTAGTTCCAACCCCCCTGCCATGGACAGGGACATCTCACACTAAACCATCCCACCCAAGGCGTCATCCAACCTGGCCTTGAACACCGCCAGGGATGGAGCACTCACAACCTCCCTGGGCAACCCATTCTAGTGTCTCACCACCCTAACAGGAAAGAATTTTCTCCTTATATCCAATTTAAACTTCCCCCGTTTAAGTTTTAACCTGTTACCCCTTGTCCTGTCACTACAGTCCCTGACGAAGAGTCCCTCCCCAGCATCCCTATAGGCCCCCTTCAGATACTGGAAGGCTGCTATTAGGTCTCCACGCAGCCTTCTCTTCTCCAGGCTGAACAGCCCCAACTTCCTCAGCCTGTCTTCATACGGGAGGTGCTCCAGTCCCCTGATCATCCTTGTGGCCCTCCTCTGGACTTGTTCCAGCAGTTCCATGTCCTTTTTATGTTGAGGACACCAGAACTGCACACAATACTCCAGGTGAGGTCTCACAAGAGCAGAGTAGAGGGGCAGGATCACCTCCTTCAACCTGCTGGTCACGCTCCTTTTGATGCGGCCTAGGATACGGTTGGCTTTCTGGGCTGCAAGTCCACACTGGCGACTCGTGTTCATTTTCTCATCGACCAGCACCCCCAAGTCCTTCTCTGCAGGGCAGCTCTGAATCTCTTCTTTGCCCAGTCTGTAGCTGTGCCTGGGATTGCTCCAACCCAGGTGTAGGACCTTGCACTTGTCGTGGTTGAACTTCATAAGGTTGGCATCAGCCCACCTCACAAGTGTGTCAAGGTCCCTCTGGATGGCATCCCTTCCCTCCAGCATATCAACCGGACCAGCTTTGGACTAGGAAAGCAGAAAAAAGGGACAGTTTTGTGATTGGCACATCATAATAGTAGAGCCGCCTCCATGAATCTGAAGCAAAGAAAAAGCGGCACATCAAACAAGGAGAGAAAATAGCTAAAGACTCAGAAATTATCTGAGCTAAATTCTTGCACTGTTCCTCAAATTTAAGGCATTATTTCTATAATAATGAATAACCACACTCTCCAAATCAGTTTCAATATACTGTTTCAGGCATCCCATTCTGTGCCATGCCAGAACAAATGTAGAATCAGCAAGAAAAGAAATTGTCTTCGGGATATTAGTACTAGACATCTGAAGTAGATTTCTAGCTTTTATGCTAGACCTCAAGAGATGAAGGGGCTTTATTTTTTTTTTCATTATGCTTTTAGGAATAAGGATCAATGATTTCCCTTCAATCAAACCCACAGCTCTGTTTTATTTCATTTTCTTGTTTTTTTTTATTGTGTGGTGCCTTGAGATGTTTGTTTGATAAAGTGCCCCATAAATGAGGATTTTTATTGTTATTGTCATTGCCCTTCCTAGGTCCCAAACTATACATTGTTGTCATACTAGTGTTTAGACTGATTTTTTCATTGCTGAGGAGGATTGATCAGTCTTGCTGTTCTTGCTAGTGAGACCAATATATTTTGTAATTACTAGAGTAGTCTTTTGTAGACTGCTGTGTTGGGCTGGATGCCTAAGCAGTTATTCCTTTTCACACACAACTCTGCATTTGGTCCAATAACATTATATCAGTAAATAACAGAAATACAAAGCTTCGCAAGATCAGTTCTGTTTCTTTGCTTCTTAATACAGCGAGCAGTCCATCTCATAAAAAAACCCTACTGGCTGAGACCTAAGAAAAACCCAAACTTTTCTCAAATAAGGAAACTGAAGTTCTTCAGTGAAAGTCTCCATCATAGATGTTTATTACATTCAGATTTGTAATATAAGCAAAGGATATGAGAGAAGAGCTTCTAAAGACAGCACTTGGTGCCCTTTTAAAATTAAACATTTCAGTCTTTTTGTCTTATTCTCTGTTCTATCATCTTTATCGTATCTTCTTTAATTCCTCAGCCTTAAGCCCAAGTTCTGTTAAACCACACAACACTGTTATGAGTACAGTGCAAAAGGGATGTTAAAGTGGTCCATGTGAAGTCAAATTTATTAAAATACAGACTGTAATAAATAGTTACATATGCTAGACAGTAGTAGTCTAGATCAAAATGTGTCAGGATGTGAATAGCACTGGTAAGTTTATCAAGTGCTGGTTGATCAAAAAAGACGCTGTAAGAATCATAGAATGGTTACAGTCCTGTCCTGCTTTCAGCTGTACGTTATCTTTCTCCTTCCTAGTAGCTGGTGCATTGCTGTGTTTAGACTTTAGTCTACTGGAGAACAATGCTGATAACATACCAATGTTTTAGTGTTGTTAAGTAGCACTTACCTGAACAAGGACTTCTCAGTCTCTCATGCTCTGCCAATGAAGAGGGGGGACAAGACACAGGGAGGAAGCAGAGACACAAAACCTAACCCAAACCAGCCAAAGGGGTAGGTAATTCTGTACCACAGCATGCCATGCCCAGTATATAAACTGGGGGGATTACCCACAAAAGCAGATTACTGCTCAGGTCAGGCTGGGTATCAGCCAGCGGGTGGTGAGCAACTGCATTGCGCATCACTTGTGTTTTCTTTCATTTTTTCTCTTGTTATTTCCTATTATTATTGGTATTCTTTCTATTATCACTGTATTTTTATTTTAGTTTAGTTATTAAATTGTTCTTATCTCAACCTGCAGAGTTTATATTTTTTCAATTCTCTTCCCCATCCTGCCTGGAGTGGAGAAAAGGAACAAGTGAGCAAGCGGCTGCACGGTTCTGAGTTACCAGCAAGGTCTAAACCACGACAGGTTGGAAAGGACCTTAAGATCATTTAATTCCAATCCCCTGCCACTGGCAGGGATACTTCCTACTTGACCAGGTTGCTCAAGGCCCTGTCCAACCTGGTCTTGAACACTACTTGATCATTATAAATGATCATTATAAATGATCAAGTAGTGTAATTCAGATCATCATTCATGTCAATGCTGAGTTTTACTTCACAGACTTGAAGGCAATCACAGTTACACTGACTAAGTCACAGAAATTCAGCTTAAACCAATACATAATCATAGAATAGTTAGGGTTGGAAAGAACCTTAAGATCATCTAGTTCCAACCCCCCTGTCATGGGCAGGGACACCACACACTAAATCATGTCACTCAAGACACTGCCTAACCTGGCCTTGAACACTGCCAGGGATGGAGCATTCACAACATCCTTGGGCAACCTCTTCCAGTGCCTCATCACTCTCACAGTAAAGAACTTCTTCCTTATATCTAACCTAAACTTCCCCTGCTTAAGTTTGAACCCATTACCCCTTGTCCTGTTGCTACAATCACTTATCAAAAGTCCCTCTCCATCACCCTTGTAGGCCCCCTTCAGATACTGGAAGGCTGCTATGAGGTCTCCACGCAGCCTTCTCTTCTCCAGGATGAACAGCCCCAACCTTCTCACCCTGTCTTCATACAGGAGGTGCTTCAGCCCCCTGACCATCCTTGTGGCCCTCCTCTGGACTTGCTCCAACAGCTCCATGTCCTTATGTTGAGGACACCAGAACTGTACACAGTACCCCAAATGAGGTCTCACAAGACCAGAGTAGAGGGGCAGAATTGCCTCCTTCAACATGCTAGTCACGCTCCTTTTGATGCAATCCCAGGTTGGCATTCTGGGCTGTGAGTGAACGCTGCTGGCTCATGTTCAGTTTCTCACCAACCAACATCTCCAGGTCCTTCTCCACAGGGCTGCTCTGAATCTCTTCTCTGCTGAACCTGCAGCTGTGCCTGGGATTGCTTCAACCCAGGTGTAGGACCTTGCCCCCCTCTCAAGGGTGTCAAGGTCCCTCTGGATGGCATTCCTTCCCTCTAGTGTATCAACTGAACCACACAGCTTGGTGTCAACTGCAAACTTGCTGAGTGTGCACCCAATTCCACTGTCCATGTCGCTGACAAAGACATTGAACAGGAACGGTCCCAACACCAACTCCTGACGGATACCGCTTGTTACCAGTCTCCAATTGGACACTGAGCCACTGACCACAACTCTTTGTGTGCAGCCATCAAGCCAATTCTTTATCCACCTAGTGGTCCATCCATCAAATTTGTCTCTTCAGTTCAGAGACAAGGATGCCATGACAGGACAGTGTCAAATGCTTTGCACAAGTCCAGGTAGATGATGTCAACTGCTTTGTTCCATCCATCAGTTCTGCAGCCCCCTCATAGAAGGCCACCAAATTGGTCAGGCAGGATTTCGCCTTAGTAAAACCATGCTCGCTGTCACCAAGCACCTTGTTGTTTTTCATGCGCCTTGGCATGCTTTCCAGGAGAATCTGCTCCAAGGATGGACAGTGGCTTAGCACCTTCATCCGCCAGCTTCTTCAGGACCCACGGATGGATTTCATCAGGTTCCACGGACTTGTGCACTTCCAGGTTCTTAAGATGGTCTCAAGCCTGATCCTCTCCTACAGTGGGCCTAAGGTCTTCATTCTCACAGTCCCTGCAACTACCTTCCAAGACTTGGGTGGTGTGGTCGGAGCATTTGCCAGCGAAGACTGAGACAAAGAAGTCATTCAGAACCTCAGCCTTCTCCAAATCCAGAGTAGCCAGTTCTTCTGTTAGCTTTAGGAGAGGGCACACATTATCCCTAGTCTGTCTTTTATTTGCCACATCCTTATAGAAGCTCTTCCCATTATCTTTCATATCCCTTGCCAGATTTAAATCTAACTGGTCCCTAGCTGACTAGACAACATTCCTCTATTCTTCCCTGGCCACCTGTCCTTGCTTCCACCTTTCATAAGCTTCTTTTTTCCCCCCTCTACATTTTCTCAACAGCTCTTTACGAATCCATGGAGGCCTCTTGGCCCTCCTGCCACATTTCCTTCCAGCCAGGACGAAACATTCCTGAGCTTGGAGCACGTGATCCTTGAATATCAAAAAGCAGTCTTGACCCCCCCTGCCCTCCAGGGCTTTATCCCATGGAACCTTACTAAGCAGGTTCCTGAAGAGGCCAAAGTCTGCCCTCTTGAAGTCGAGGGCAGTGAGCTTGCTGTGTGCCCTTCTCACTGTCCTGCAGATCTTGAACTCAATCATCTCATGATTGCTACAGCCCAGGCTGCTCTGTAGCCAACCAGCCCCTTCCTGCTGGTGAGCATGAGGTCAAGCATAGCACCTGTCCTTGTTGGCTCCTCTATTACTTGCAGAAGGAAGTTGTCTTCCACACAATCGAGGAACCTCCTTGATTGCTTGTGCTGGGCTGTATCATCCCTCCAACAGATACCAGGATGGTTGAAGTCCCCCCAAGGGCCTGCAAGCGTGAGGTGCTCCTACCTATCTATAGAGCACTTCATCCACAGAGTCCTCTTGATCAGGAGGTCTGTAACAGATTCCCACAATAATGTCTCACACGGCTGCTCTCCCTTTCACCCTAACCCACAAGCTCTCTGTTGACTGATCACCTGTTCCCAGACAGAGGTCCATATTCTCCAGCCTATGACTGCTGTAATAGCTACTCCCTCTCCCCGTCAGCCTGGCCCGTATTTCCCAAAGAGCCTGTAACCTTCCATTCCAATGCTCCAGCCATAGGAGCCATCCCACCATGTTTCTGTGATGCCAATGATATCCCTGTAAACATGCACACACCTCTAATTCCTCTTGTTTATTCCCCATACTACTGGTATTTGTATACAGGCATCTGAGCCAAGCTCCAAACAAAGCTGACTCATTAGCTGGAGCAGCTGAAACAGCTCTGCATCACTCCAAGTATTTATTACAGGTGCTGGCAACTGGGAGTGTTGGGATGGAATGATGCCTCCCTCCCCAACACATCTAGTTTAAAACTTTCTTGACCAGCCTGGCAAGTTTCCTACCAAAACCTCTCTCCCATTTCTGTCAAGACCAGCTCCATCAAAATCCAGTAGACCTGCCTTCCCAAATTGAGTCCCATGTTCTAAATAACCAAACCCCTGACTATGGCACTACCGTTCTAACCATTTAGTAACCTGCCAAACCCGCATGGCCTTTCCAAGGTCCTCCCCTTTGACCTGGAGCATTGATGAAAAAACTGAGCCTGAGTCCCCAGCCACCTCTCCCCAGGGCTCTGTAGTCCTTCTTAATGATTCACAGGCTACTGCTGTCTATGTCACTAGAAGTGACACACACATGGGCCACCAGAGTACGTAATCATCAGCGGGACTTACTAGGCCAGGCAGCCTCTCAGCTACATCACTGATCCAAACCCCTGGTAGGCAACACACCTCCTTGAAACTGGGTCAGGCCAACAGATGGGTGCCTCTGTGCCTTTTAAAGCAGTCACCTCCAATAACTCGCTGCTTTTTCCTGGAGGCACCAGTAGAGATCCTCTTTACTGGTGCATCAGCTGGTTGTTTATTTGGTGCATTAGCCCCCCTGCAGAACTCCAAAGCGGTTCTGGGTGGGGATGCTGGATTTTGGAGGAAGCCCCTTGCTTTTAATTGTCCTCTTCCTCCTTTGGTGTTTTTTGCTGTTTGTTAGTAACTCCAAGGCTCCTCCTCATTTTCTGTATGTGCTATGGTAGACACCTGCAGAGTTTGGTGGCCCCTACACAGTCTGGGCCTGGAGCAAGCAGTCCAGCTCCCCTTACATCTTGCAGTCTACTGACAGCTCCCCGCAGCTCAGCCTCTGCTGCAGCAGGACCTCCACCAGCGCGCACCGAGCGCAGCCCTGTCCGTTGCGCACCCTCGCCTCAAGAGACCGGTGCAGGCACTTTCTGCACCCGGAGCTCTGCGCTGCCGCCTCTCTCACCGGCTCTGTCTGGTGCCGACGCTACCAGGGCCGGAGCAGCCAAAGCAGAGCTCACAAAACGCCCCGGACCCCGAAGAGAACGCTCCCAACCTTCCTCGCTGCTGGCTCTCGCCGCCGCTCCATGCCTTATTCACCACGCTCGCCTGGGCGGGTTCTCCCCGCTCAGGCCGGGGCCGTCCCTCCTGCCTCCGCCCGCTCTGAGTCCCGGCTGTCCTCGGTGGAGCTGCCGGCTCCTAGGCAAGGCCTGGCGGGGGCTCTCGCCGCTCAGAACTGAGGTTCCTGCGCATTCGGGGTTCCCCTCGCTCCGGGGTTGAAGGGTCCTGTCTGGAGCCGCTCACCTCTGCAAATGACAGTTAGTGTCCGACGATGGCCGGTTTAAATCTGCCCCCGTCCCTCCTGGCACTACCCCTTATAATTATGTCAGCTGCTCACATGAATATAATAGAGGACTTCAATCAAAATAACAGAGCTGGGTTGGGTTATCTCTTCTTGCACATGTATCCTGAATTATATCTGTTCACTTGACCGATACACGTATATTTTAGCACTTTTTATTATTGTAGTTCAACTGGCTCTGAAACGCTATGGTGACTAGTGCACAATCGTTCTTAGTGCACACATAATCCATACGACTTTGACATGTCTTCTCTATTTAGACTTCGGACCAGAGAATTGCTTGCACAGAGCTATGGAAATTTCTGCCAGTTCTCAACATTTATTGCCTGGGTCAAAATACAATTCCAAAAAGAAACTCTTATTCCCAGTTCCCAAGTTGAGTTTGCAGAATTGGCGTTTAAAGTAAATATAGTTTATTTTGCTTGCAAACTGACAACTGATGCTGCAACTTAATAAATACAAAGCCCCAAGTGGCACATAATGGAGATACTTTCAATGCTATATTACATATGCAGTTAGGGTGTGGATGAGCTACAACAGAAAGTGTTGGATCATTGATGGACTAGGCAAAAATATGGATAAATATAGATTAAAATCATGGCAGTTTTGCACTGTTTCACTAAGTGTCTGGGGACATTCAGGGAAATTATTTCAGTCTAGATGTTGGAAATCTGAGCAGGCCAACCAAAGGAACATACACCTTGCATACTAAACGCAGTGAGAAATTCGTGATTTTTCTACTTTGGTTCCTTTTGGCACGAACAGATGAACCTGATTTTGGTTTTCAGTCCTTTGATCCCTTGTGCACAAGCTATCGTCATGCTAATAACTTTTCACTGTGCCTGCAATGCAATTCCTTGCACTTCTGAGCTTTTTTTATTTTGGTTAATGCAGCTTTTCAAGGGTTTGGCAGTTGTTGGAATGGCAGATGTACCCAGAGCTTCGCTTTATGTTAGATAGGTCAACATGTCACGCCAGAGATCTCTGATGTCTCAAGAGATCTGCACAGTGTTGCAGACTGCCAGCATACACATCCTACAGTGGGATCTTGCATACAGGGTCCCAAAGAAAATGCAACTTGTTCTGCTCTATAAAACCATACTGCCTCATCATACACATTATTCTGTCTTTGCTAGTCACCTCCTTACTCGTTTCCTATCAAAAGCATGAAAAATATCCATACTGCGTCAACTATTTGATGGGGAAAGGAAGATAGATGGCTCTGCATATTACACTGCATTCAGTTGTCCCAATTAATCCTGAAATGCAGTGAAACACAGCCAGTAAGACAATCACTAGGGTCAGACTACAGGCTCCAGACAGATCTTGCAAATCAGATTTCAGAAGTAGCCACTATGAACTAGATGTCTACAGATACCAACAATCTCCCTCAATAACCTAATGACACCTCTTTCTAATAAAGTTTATTTTTACCACATATAATTTTCATTATATTTTTGACTGTTGCATTTACAATTATCAGTCTAATGCAGACATTACAACTGTAGTTTATGATAACTCAGGTTCCTATGATAATGAAATTATCTGAAAATAACTATGCTTACACTTTTCCTTATCTTCCAGTTTAAACATTCTAGAAAGTTGTCATTTACAAAAAAAATAAAAATAAAATTGTACCTTTTTTTTGTACCCCTGAGCACAACATTCTTACTAACTAGCAGCATGGCAGTAGTAAAAATACACTAACAAAGTAGTGCAAAGCATTCAGCACTAACAAAGGACACAGAGTAAAGTCCTAATTAGCTGAAGATAACTAAGGAGATACTCAAATGCATTTGCGTTATTGTAAAGAGCACAAAGAGAAACAAGATCCTTGTAAGCACTGAAAAGTCACTACATAATTCACACACCATGCCAAAGATAATTTGCAGAACTACCAATAACAGCCCATTAATACATTCTTGTCTTGCAGGATATCCAGTAGGATACCAGAGCTGGACAAACTAGTCTGTGTCAAGGTTTCACCAATACATCAGCATTCCCACTAGTTTGCTTTATTAAGCCTGTGCTTATGTACATAGCTTAGCTTTCTTTAACCTGTCCTGTACTTTCAGAATCAGAATTGCACTGCTTAAAATTGCTTTGCGTATGTTTCTGCTGTACTGTTTGGATTGCATAACTGTCCCAGACTTCCATTTTGACCATTTCTTTTACCCTGGGATTACTACAAGATTATTGGCAGCATTTTTTTTTTTGTGAGCTGAAAAACTAAACTTAGTCATAGGCAATAATGTGTTAATGTTTCTATTGTAAATCCTAGGAGCCCTAGACACAGACCAGGTGTTTATAGCATGATATTATCTCAGGAGCCAGAATGTCAGTGCCTCTGTAGAGCTGTGATTTTTAGTATCCAATGAAATATTCACTATAATTCTCAGACACTTCTGAAGACATTTTCACAAAGAATCAGGGTAGTATAGTCAGGTTTTATTAATTATAAGTATTTGTTAATTAGAAGTTTCTATTATTTGTAAGTATAATTTTTTAGGTATTTGAAGTTATTATGGCACATGTAGGATTTAACTTACATTTTCTGTAAGTATATTTGCTTCACCAGATAATACAGACTACTTTGCTTTCAGACTCAGCCAACAGCTGGACCTGCTCTACCTGAAGATAGCATAAGTCTGCTGAGGAGCAGGAGTCTCATTTAAAAGAAGCTAGCCCAGAAAGATAGATTAAATTCCTTTAAAGAAAGGTGAGAAAGCCCTAACAACAAAAAAGTTGCATGGGAACTTACTATACAGGAAAGAGAATCCTCCTGTACCTTGTACTCCATCAGCCCGGAAGCAGCTCACTTACTTACCAAAGCAGTTTCTCTTGTTTGATGACTCGGATTAGAAATGGACGAGCCCTGGCACAGCTTCCAAATTTAAGTAATATCAATCCTGACACAGTTTCAGAGCATCTCAAGTGCATTACCTAACAACATGGTTACAGTGGCCTAAAAGCCAAAGGGAGACAAGACTCGGGAAAGGCAGATGCACAGCTTTCACTTATCTCTCTTCTAACACATTTCTGAAGGGAATTCTTGCAATGGAGAAGGTAAGACACTTCCCAAGAGAAGCCCATAAGACCAGTGAGCAAGGAAAGGCAGGATTTCTCCTCAGAAAGGGAAAGGGATCATTGCCATTTTTGGCAGCTTTAATCTGGAGGCACAACCTGTCCCTTCACTGACATCCAATTGACACAAAAATGAGTGTTAAAGTACGTGTAAGAGACATGTTACATAAATTCTTGATGCTTCACTTCTCATTAGTAACATGTTACATTTTGGTTGACATCCATATAGTAAATGAGTCAAAATATAATATGGATTACCAGCTGATATTGCCTTGTTCATATTTATCACTTTTTAAAATGTGTAAATCTGGTTAGAGAGACTAACCGCAGAAGTCACGCATGTGGACTGAAAGACAAGGAAACATACGCGCATATTAAATGCATGAAACCCCCTCACATTCAAACCCTGCAAGGCAGAGAAGCTGAAGCTCCAACTTGCTGTAAATACCCTACACTATTTGATAAGAGATATCTCACCAGCTTCTTCCCTACCATAAATGAGAGAATATGTAACAGGAGTTCAGCTGAGGTTAGTCAAAGATAGATCAGGCCCAGCGTAATCTCAGCACAGAATTAGTTTCCATACAATCACATGAGGTCTCCCTGAACTTTTATTTTGACTGTATTTCCAAAATCAGGACACTTACTTAATATGCAAGTCTCTGAGAGGCTTTGAATCAAAACTGGTAACTAGGCAATTTACCTTGTAATCAGACACAGTGTTGACAATGAAATCATGTGGCAACATGTAATTACACAGAATAATGTTGTACACAGTATTTTACACCATACCTTGCAAACTAAGTGCTGCCATATTTTTTCTCAAGCTGAATAAGACTCCAGAGATTCTAAACAATGCACTCAACCTGAAAACATGATCCTCACAGCTTTTTTGTTGACATAAGTGAAATGCCCAGACAGGCCAATAAAAAAATAAATAAATAAATGGTAGAATATACCTTCTCCACTCTCTTTTATTTAGGATAGTATGAAGTGTCTTAAAGAAAGAGTTTGGAGACCAAGCCATATATCTGTATCTCCCCCCTGGGGCAGCTTCTCCAACCACTGCCAACTGAAAGACCCACTCTCTGCACGGGCAAAATTTAGCAATTCATCATGTCAAAGAATAAGGAGAAGTTCTCTGACTCTGGGGATCAATCTTAACACCCAAGGGGCACAAGGGCAGGATATAAAGTCTCTGAGTTACTGTTAATGTTGCCTTCTAGTAATAAAGGCCATCCATTCCATCCATTGTTGTTAAAATTCCCAACCTATTGTTTTTTTCCTACAAAAAAGCACCCACGCTTTTGGAATGTCTGAAAAGTGACCTGATACATGTCAATAAAAAATAATAAAAATAAAAAAAAAGGGTAAGAAAATCACCACTAGCACCAAATAATTATGGGTTGTGGTTTAAAAAAATTACAACTTCTCCATAATTTTAGAATAAATGTTTGTTGCACTTCTAATTTCTAGAGCGCTCCAGACAGACAGCTTAAATTGATGGCTTGTTAGTGAGAACTAGCCCCTTTGTGAGATGTTTTCAGAATGATTGATTTACAATAAAGTGGCTCCTGGTGGGTGCATGCAGGTGGAACTGATTCAGATCGATTCCACAGAAGCTGACTAATCAGCTGTTTAAACTGGCAGAATGCTCAATGACAGAAACAGTGCAGCTATCATTTTCTATCTAAGATTACAAATTAACTTGTTCTGTTTATCCTGTATGCCATCAATATGGAGAGAAGCAGCTGAGAGGGAAGTAGAATTCCAGACTGATGTTATAAAGCTTTCCCTGCAGATGTGCTTTCAAACATTGACAGTAAAGGCACAAGGGTAAATTTCATTACATATTAATGATACCAGTGGAGAGCACCACCAAATGAGGACTCCTTTAACTAATTAACTGTAGTGGGAAGTCAACAATATTTTTAAAGTGTGACCACAAAAGGATAAATCAATGTCAAAATGGCCAAGAGTAAATATGTATTTTTTCTTCCTCCCCTGTCCCATGTCCTCTCACACACCCTATCAGTTTGACCCTCTCAATGTGTATTACACAAACACCAGAGGACTAGCATCTTTAGAGAGTGGTATTTCCAGGAATGATTAATGCTAGGTAATCAACATTTCAGCCTCTACAGTCATATCCCTGAAAGTGTCATTTTTACAAGATGAGAAACTCCATGGGGACAACAATGTATGTGGATAAGTGAAAGGTGTCAGAGAGAATGAGGGAAAGTGGAAGAAGAATAGATATTCACTACCTCAGAGCTGATAATAAGAACAGGGGAGGGGTAGATGGACACATGGGGGTTTAACAAAATAATTCTAACCATCTAGCATCCATAATGCTTCCTTCATAAAACATCTCTGGCACTTGAAAAAATCTGTGATTTTTTTTTTATCCTTCCTCCCCCATCCCATATAGACATACCCCACATGTGAATTACATTTAAAGCTGTAGAAAAACACCAAATATATCCCCCTGCAAAAGGGCAGTTCTGTTGTTCACAGCAGGAGACAGAGATGGTGCTAGCAAATGAGTTTCAGCTAACCTACCAAACTTCACCAGCTTTGTCAGGCTTACCTGGAAAAAAGGAGAGACAGAAAAAAGTTCAGCCTCTTTGGAGTTATTCAGTCCTTAATCTCTCTGCAGAACTTGAGTAACAGAATGATAATTATTAACATTTTTGAGAACCTTTTTATGTGCCTGTTTATGGTTTGAGAGCAACTCATGGCACCTGGGTTTAAAAACCAAACAGAACCAATTCACCTGACAACTGTCAATACATACCTACTTACCTGATTGTCCTGGATTCAGCTGTAACAGTTATTTTCCTCCTTCCTAGTAGCTGGTGCAGTGCTGTGCTTAGACTTTAGTCTGGGAACAATGCTGATAACACCAATGTTTTAGTTGTTGCTAAGTAATGCTTACTCTTATCAAGTCTCTCATGCTCTGCCAATGAAGAGGGGCACAAGAAGCTGGGAGGAAGTAGAGACAGGACACCTGACCCAAACTAGCCAAAGGGGTATTCCATACCACAGCACATCATGCCCCCTATATAAACTGGGCCAAGTCACCCAGAATGCCCAGATCACTGCTTGGGTCAGGCTGGTTATTGTGGGTAGTGAGCAATGGTGTTGTGCAGCACTTGTGTTTCTTGCTTTTTTTTTTTCCTTCCCTATTTAGTTTTATATTCTCCCCCCTTGTTATTTCCCTTACCATTCGTAGTAGTAGGTTTGTATTATACTTTAGCTACTGGACTGTTCTTATTTCAACCCATGGGGTTTACATTCTTTCTATTCTCCTCCCCATCCTGCCCAGACTGGGGGGAAAAAATGGGAGATGTGAGTGAGCAGCTTCATGGTTCTGAGTTACTGGCTAGGAATAAACCACAACACTGATTCAAATTAAAAGTGGTCATTGAAAATTGCTGCACTAATACCAATGTGTACCTTAAAGAAACGTAGAACTTGGATACATCAGTCCTGTAAGCATTATGATAATTGTCAATCTGACTTACTAGTTTCAAACATTTAAGGAGAGACCCCAAGATGTGTCCCAAATAGAAACTTATTTTATTGTAACTTTTGAGATGCATAATGTACTGTCATACTGTCATCTGGTTTCCTCTCGTATTGATAACATAGAAATTAAAATACTAAGCAGATACTGACATTAAATTTGGTGGCCTAGGAGGTAAATATTTTGACAGATGTACTGCTAAACCTGCTTTTTATTGCTACAGAAAGAAAAGTAAAGCTTGTCAGTAATGAAAGAAAATGATATATTACCTATTTTGCTACATGCATGATAAATGTCAACAAAAAAAATTAATGCATGTCCTTAGCATGAAATGTTTGTGAAGGGCAATATATTTGTGTTTTAAATGGAAAATTAAAACTCTTGAGCTGATCAACCACATCTCTGGATTCTCACAGAATAAATGTTATTCTTTACCACAAAAGGAGAGGACTCTAAGAGAAAGCAATCATTGCATAGGATAATCAGGAAGCCACACGCAACCGCTGGATGTGTCACATTAGTTTCAATGATCATTGTTTTTTTGAGAAGATTAGCCTCCTGACCTTCACTGTTTTAGCCTTGAATGCCCAGCATACTGAAGTAGAATTTAGCTGCCTCATTGCTGGCTTCCTTTTGAGTCCTCAACCCTGACCTGAAGGGATGTTTTCTGACTCTCCGTCTCCAGAGAGAAGAAATAATTCAGTGCTCCTGCAAATGTAGGCCTAGCTCTCTCCTGAGCAAACTGCCAAAGCCAGCTGAATTATATGTGCTGGTATTGTGATGTGGGCTGCCCACAGCAAATTGATCTGATAGCGCCGAAATCATTTCATTTCAGACCTCAGGTTGACATGCAGTCTTAGAGGTGAGATAGATAAGCTACCTGGTTCTGAACTGAACAAGACATGTTTCTTCAAGATAAGATTGGCAATTCAAAACCAGCTGGTGTTTGGACAACCAAGCACAAGCATTGAGCATGATCTATCACACAGAGTTTGGTTCACATGCATGTGGTGCAGAACACAGTGGCACACTTTTGCTGCCTGAGTATCTGAGATGATATATGGATGAATTGTATGCACCAAAATTTAGTGGAAAACTTAAGAAACAATTTACCAACCGTCCAAGTAATGTGGGATGATAAGGTCATGAGAAGTGAAGAAGAATCCCAGAGCACAACTAGTTTCCTTCTGGCTTTAAATGAGAGGAGTAGTAATTCCGAACTGAGCAATTCTGAAACACAGTGCATATTGCCAGTTTCAGTTTTCTGACACCTTTATACCTTCTGGACATTGGTGATGTCATGTGTTCCCACACTGACTGCAGACCCTTCCCTGAGATTTCCCTAAACTAATTTTTGACTGAACTCAGACATTTGGGAAAGTATTTTAATTTTTCAGTATGAAAAATGTATTGCAGTCTGAGTGACTACTATTAAATAAAAAAACAAATAAATAAATAAATAAACAGAATTCATGTTCGGTGATTCTCATTCTACTTGTGCAGTTAGTCTGCATAGGAAAATTTGTTCTGATCAGAGCTGAAACTCTAACAAACTGAGGAACATTGCAGCTCCTACCAAACTTATTTCCCATTGATATAGTTGCAAATGATATCAGACAGTCTTTTAGTCATAGTCCTGTAAGCTAAAAAGACTCTTTTGCTATAAGGCGTATTTTCTAATCTTTTAGTCATTTGTCTAGCATTAACTTTTACCTTCTCCAGTTTTTCTGTTTTCTTCTTAATTGACATCAAGTTCAAACATATATTCCAGAAGCAGCTGCATTAGTCTTAGCTAGCTCATTTTAAACAATTTGGCACAGAAATTTTCCACATCTTTTATGAGCTATATATCATACATATATAGAAATTCATTGTAAATAAACTTACTGCCATAAACAAGGAACAGTTAACACTGATTTTATGCCACAATAATGTCTTCTCCATCGTCTTGCTGATTAATATTTGCATTGCACCTGCTTAAGAAATTACTAGTGTGCTGTGATATACCAGCACCAATGCAATTGCATTGCCCTTTACCATATGTAATATGTATCAACAGAAGAAATTGCGACAGAGTACAGTATCTCCACAGGTACTTTTCCATCACAAATTAAAATTGATTTCATTACTCTCTGGAGAATGTGATCCTATTTTTGGATTAAAATACATCTTTGGTCACCTCCCACATGGTTATCACATTCTCTCACAACAACTCTTGATGCTCCAGGAATAAAGAATTCCAGGTATTTTTCATTTCCACCCAAAAGTAAAGAGATGATTGAAGGCATTAATATGTAAAAATAAGCCACATTTATTTGTTAGCAACAGTTGTATGCTTTGAAACATGAATTGCAAATATAGTTGGTGTTTCAAAGTCTTTAATGCAAAAGCTTCAAGTGCTGCAATTTTCCCTTCATGTGTCTAGTGAATATCTTTCAAAGTGAAAAAGTAGTCAACTGAAATCACCAGTCAACATCTTCCTTACCAGATCTGTTACTGGGGGCATGATTATGAAGCCAGTTCTGAGCTGGCTGCTAAGCCTCACTGTCAAACCAGTATCATGACCATGAAAAGCCTGTTTAAGCTAGTAAAATATTCTTTTAAAGGGTTCAAAATTGCACAAGAACAAGGCATTACTAGTATTGCTAGTATGCTGTGGCTTGGAGTTCCTTTTCTTTTGTTCATAGCCCTTTAATGTATTTTGAAATTGAATCATCATCAAAACAGTTGGAAACACACCATCACTTTCATATTTCACAGCTTACCTTACAATTTCTTATACTCTTTATTGTGTACTGTTTGAATATAGTCTATTGTGATTCGAGCATTCAAAGTATAGTCCTGAGCATGTGAAGAATGCTGCAAATGCAAGTATGTGGAGCCGTGGGCTTTGCACTGTGTGTAAGTGAGGCTGAGGCTCCTCTGACAGAGGGAGAGCAGAGTCCCCCAGACTCTTAATTTAATGCAAACGTATTCCAACAAGGATGAAATGTCTAGTCCTTATATCACTTACCCACCCCAGTAGTGTTCGAGCCGTATCAAGGTGCCATCAGAAGAATTTTTTATTTCAATGAACTTCAGATACATGCAAGGATACCCAGGGAAAACCACTTAAGCGAAAGCCATGTCTTTTTGTTATTTGTCTAATATTTTGTCTATTAAGTGTATAAGTACAGGTAAAGTACACAAGAATCTGTTCACTGTAGGTTACTAGCAATCATTTCCCTTGCTCAAAAATGCAACTGCTATGAATCCCAGAGGAAGATTAATTATTCTGTAGTTATCTGCTATTTGCTAAGTTAAAACCCCCAGACAAACCAACTAAATAAGGTCAGGAAAGTGTACAAAACTACATAATCACTGTAATGAATGAGCTAACTAGTTATGTACTATAACACTTGGCCACTTTAAACCTAGCAGAATCTTACTTGGCAAAACAGTTCTTGTGTTAACTAGCCTCTGAACCTGTGACTCTCTGTAAATGATAGTTTAAGAAACACAAAACTGTCAAGAAAACACATTCTAGTACAACTATATTTAAAAAAAAAAATAGATTTTTCCTCTTTTTATTTTTTGCTGCAGTCAAAAGAGTCACTTTGTCCTGCATTTTGCTTTCATAAACTCACCAGATTCGTGAGAGATGTGATGACATTTCACCAGTCTTTATAAAATTTCTCCAGATCCTGTGTACAAAAGGGAAATAACAAATTACACTAGAAAGCTTTCATACTGACTACAAGCCAGTGAGAAAGAATATTAAATAATGTGCATTTCCTGGCTGTCAATTTAGAAGAAACTTCTGGATTTGAGAAGATGTTGGCATTAATAATTCTTGTCTGCAGACGGTGTTAACATATAATCAAGAAAATAAACTGTTAAAAATGGGCAGAGAGGCAGATATATAACCAACCTAAACCTTTAGACTAAAATCCCACTTTTACAGACCTGGCATTGAACTGTTCTTTTCAATGGATCTCTTTGCATTGCTACATATACCTCTTTCAAGGTCCCAGACTGGCCAAGGTTCATGACCATGCACTATGAGATTCATCTCTGTGACCAAAATTGAAGGAGAGAAGAAGTGTTATCTATAAAGATTTCAGTGAATTTGGAAGTGTGTTTTAAACTGAAAAGACCATGACATCAGTCAGGTGTGAGGAACAGGGCAGAAAGAGGGACTCCTTAAGCAAAATTCACAAGGGAAAGTAAAAAAATAGAGATAACAAATAACAGTGCAAATGGTGGAACTGGTGCGAACTCTGTTACTCTAAGATTTCGGGATAGTTCTGGGAAAGTCAGCAATGATTAGAATGATGTTGGTTCTCAACACGTTAAAGGAAATGTCCTTATGATAAATTCAAGTTTTCACTGACAGGAGTGTTGATCCTCAAACAATAACTGATAATTTATCTAAAATAATTTCTCAATAAATAAGAGCTTCTAGGACTTTGAGGGATGAGTTTTCCTTAAGCTAGAAAAAGAAGGACATAAGTTAATTTTTGAAATAAAGGAAACAAAACTGCATCTCAGATATTACTTTAGATGTGTATAAACTGTTGAGCAGCCAATCACGAGTGGGTTTTCAGTGCTGCTTTTAATCTTGAAATTGCATATGTACAGCTTAATTGCCCATGGGCAAGAAGCGAGGGAGCTGTGGGTTTTTTTATTTAACAGATGACCAGATATCTTCTGTATTCAAAAACTGTTGGTCAAATCAAACCTTTCATGTAATATTTCTCACTGTGCTGTGTGTACAAAAGACAGAAGAAAAGAGAGAGTAAGTATGGAATTTCTATCAAAGATTTGCACCCCAGGGAACCAGCTTCAGATCTAAATCTAGGCAAGAATGCAATAGAGGTTTCTTCCCAGGTGGGGAAGAGGATAATTAACATAATTCAGGGAAGGAAATTAATTGTGATAGATTAGAATATTTTACATCAAATGCAAATTTCTCGTTGATTTTTGTACTTGAATTCTAACAGCTATAATATATCGAAGATAGGGAAGTATAATAATAATGGTGGCATTAATAGCACTCTAGTGTAAAGAATTATTAAGACATAAATGTGATACTTTTCAATAATGGTAGATGAACTGAATTTGAGGCATATTCAAGTAAAGCTTCAAGCATTGATTTAATTTAGTTTTATAGCCAGTAAATTGGACTAATGTCATGTCTCTGTCCTTAAGCTTAAAAAGTAAGAAAATTGAAGAATGTTTCTTTTTTTTTTTTCTTTTCCTCCATAGCCCTCATGCTCTCATGTGCTAGAGCTACAAAAAAGGCATTTGTCTATTTGTGTTAACCAAATGGGCTGACCTGATTGGGAAGGCCCTACTGTATTACCGCAATAAGCATTAAGAAAGTTAACCGTACCAAGGTCTTATGAGGCTCTAGGTATGTTACAGTTATTATACAAGAAAATATGTATCATATAAAGAGATAAGAATACTAGAATAACAGAATTTTCAGTTTTTCATCCCCCTTAAACATTTTTTTCACATTTCTGCATGATACTTTAGAAACAGGGAGTTTCTTCCTGGGATGAGAAGCAAAAGGAGGACAATTTTAGAAACAGAGACTAAGTGGACCATCAAGCCCTGAAAAAGGGAAATGAACATGAATGCTGCTTTGAAAGCAGAAACAAGAAACACCACCTACAAGTCACTATTTTGATAGCATTTGAGTTATACCATATGAGCTTCATGAGAAAGAGGTAAATACACACAGATCTTAAGACTAGTGCAAAAGTCTGTTCTGACATGGGTCAACAGGAGCAGTATGTCCCCCTGGTGCTACAAGGCATTAAAACAAGCTCCCCCAGGTATGATGCCTTGTTTTATCTCAGAGAATAAATTTAGTTTATATGGAAGAAAAGTTATGCTAGCATTAGGTTTTCATGCATAGCATCAGCAATGAAAAGATGGAACAAAGTTTGGTATTCCATAGATATTATCCCAGGAGCGTGACCAGCAAGTCAAAGGAGGTGATCCTGCCCCTCTACTCTGCTCATGTGAGACCTCACTTGGAGCATTGTGTGCAGTTCTGGTGTCCTCAACATAAAAAGGACATGGAACTGTCGGAACAAGTCCAGAGGAAGACCACAAGGATGATCAGCGGACTGGAGAACCCACCGCATGAAGACAGGGTGAGAAAGTTGGGGCTGTTCACCCTGGAGAAGAGAGGGCTCTGTGGAGACCTCATAGCAGCCTTCCAGTATCTGAAGGGTGCTTATAAGGATGCTGGGGAGGGACTCTTCATTAGGGACTGTAGTGACAGGACAAGGGGTAATAGGTTAAAACTTAAGCAGGGGAAGTTTAGATTGGATATAAAGAGGAAGTTCTTTACTGTAAGGGTGGTGAGGCACTGGAATGGGTTGCCCAGGTAAGTTGTGAATGCTCCATCCCTGGCAGTGTTCAAGGCCAGGCTGGACGGTGTCTTGGGTGACATGGTTTAGTATGAGGTGTCCCTGCCTATGGCAGGGGGGTTGGAACTAGATGATCTTAAGACTACATGTTCCCAAGATTTTCCAAGATTTCCTGATTAAAAAAAAAACAACAAAAAAGCAAACTCTCCCCACCCCCCCACCCCCACCCCTAAACCACCTCAAACCCAACAGAATAGCTATCAATGTGCTTCCCCTAAAGCAAGGAAAAAAATGCACATTAACTCAAAAATCTGACATGGATCTAAAACAGGGACTGTGCTTTGTATAAGACATTCATGATGATTTCAATCTTCTGTTAATTACGGTTGGGTGCTGCTACGAAAAACACCACTTTTCTTCATGAACTTTGTAAAACTCTTAATTAGCAATTGTTAATATACAATAATTAAGTTTTAACTTAGGGACTCTGAGTCTCAGAGTCAGATTTGTACCCTAATTTAAGAAGTCCTTCAGAAAGTCAAGATTTTGTGCTGAATATTTGGTAGATAGAATATGATTAGAATATCTGAAGAAGAGACTCTCTTTTTAATTATAAAACTTTATGGATTTGAAATACCTTGCTAATAATAGTCTCTATTAGGTCAAATAATCATTAATAACACAAAGCATAATGAATTTTGAGCATACAGGAAACAGGAAGAATATTATTCATTTGGAATCTGAAAGTTTAGCAAATGTATCAAATTAACAGCACCTTTAAATAGTAGATTCATTGGTAAATTTTCATAAAAAATCATTCAAAATGAGCAAATGAGATAACTTCATCAATATTAATAGAACATAGTCCTTAATAAGTAGGGTGCCTGAACAGCATGTTAGTGGGATGATCCAGCTTTAGCTGTGGAATTGCAAAAATACTTCCATTATTCATAACCTTTTCTAAGGCATATTTTTCAAGTGTAGAACATGTTTTCTCACATGTAACTTTGTCTCACAGGGTTTTTTACATATCTGACCCTCAGAGGTTAAAAGAAATCTTCTTCAGATTTGTATCTCATTTCCAAGAAGGTAAAGTCGTTCTTACTGTGGCTCCAGTTGCCTGAATTTGCTACGTAATTGTCAAAATGATTCAGGACTGCATTTAATGTGTATTTCAGAATCCCTCTGACAAACACTAATTTTAAACTTCTCATATAATTCCATAAAACAACATGATCTAAAATTCCTAACAAACTTATTAATGAAAATTTAAATATGCATGTGTTATGTGGTTTTCAGTTAATTATACAGCAGTATTGTCTCATACGCACCTCAATTAAATTAATCATTGATTACCTCACTTTCAACTGATATTTCATTAACACACAACTGTCTCTTTATATCTGCACAAAGTTTTAATTAATTAAAGTGTGGCTTGAAGTGCAAAGTTAAGGAAACAAATTCCACAGCAGAATCATTTAAATGCAAGTAACTGACTAAGAGTTAGCATGTTAATTACATTAAAAAAGAAGAATTAGCCATGAACCTACTTTGGCAGTTTAAAGTAATTGATTTAGTAAAACCATATGAACAGTAGTAAATTTCTCTATGTGGCAAAGTATGAGAATTCTTGAAATATTATTGTTATACTTGTTAGATTATGTCCCTGTTTTATTTCAGACAGACTCTCATATTTTAAGCGGCATCATAGATTTCTGAATATGTCATTATGACTGTTTATTTTCACACTGATCAGCTACGAGCTATTTCAATAGCTTGACGCTGTAATTCTCACATGATCTGGCAAATAATTCACAGTACTTTCATGTTGTCATTAACTGTCACATTTCTTGAGTTAAATATGAGCCCTGTCACTTGAAAGTCAGAAAGCTGCTTCTAAATTTCTCAATTTCATTAGTAATTGACTCAAATCACTTCCATAAAAGAGACTAGATTGACATAGGAATTGCAGTTGTTCCACAGTTTAGCGATTAATTAAGCAGGCTATCAGGCTCACATTCAGCTATTTAATAATCTTAAAAGTCTTGCTTGTTATGCAAGGCTTTCTAATTATTACATTTAATTACTGTATTTAGCTTTTCTGAGTTTTGAAAAAAGTTAATTGGTGGAAAAAATAACCAACTGTTTCTGATCAGCAAAGCTGTAACATCAATAACAATAATCTATAGGCAGACCTGAACTCTGGCAAAATAGACTGTGAGAGGAACTATCAACACAAGAGTACATATTTATGTAAAGAATGGAAAGTAATGTCAGCATGTGATTTTCAAGGTGTATATGGTGCAATGGTACAGATTATACACTAAAACGTGCTTTCTGCTTGGTTGTATATCCTTCATTTTATGATGTATAATTTGAATGTAAATAGCCTTTTGCTGTCCTTTCCAGTAAAGAAAACTGTGGGGAAAATGGGTTTATGGTCAACCACACAAAAGTCGTAAATAGAAGATAATATACAACAGAATAGCTTGATTATTTGATAACAACTCATTGACTGGAAAATAAAGTTAACTTCCTATTCCTTGAAATAATGTAGTCTTTTTGCTTTATGAAGAAGGAATAAATGGATATAGTTCTGCACCTGAGTTCTCTCAACTTCCCTTTTCTTAAAAGGACAACAGTGACACAGCAACTAATCTAAATGTTGATAGTTTGCTTTGTCTCCTTCATTTAAGAAAGTATCTACAAAAAGAGAGATTCCAAAATTCCCTTTTCCTGATGCTCATTCCATCAGGCTTCTCCTAATAATGACATTGATGTTACTGGTTCTTTTTATGTACATATATATGTATGTGTATATATGTGTGTGCATATATATACATATACACCTTTTAAATTTCTCAGGATGTAAACAAAATTGATCTTGTAGGTGCCAAAGCCAAGGAAAAGCTTAATCAAAAGTTGCAATTAACAAGGACGCTCAAATATTTAATCTTCTCCTAATGCTAGTATTTACACAACTGCTTTTAAGGCTCAGTGCTTGTGAAGAGGAAAATAAGCTAGAGTTCTGAGTCACTTGTAAGAACTTTGCATATGCAACTCTTCTGTTTTTAAGTACAAGACATAGCTATGCTCCCAACAGTAGGTGTATCAGGGCTTCAGATGATTTCTGGATGGTTAGGATTTGTGTGAAGTAGTGTCATCTCTTGTTATTCTGAGAAAAAAAATAAGAATTCCTGGTTATCTTAATATGCTGAAACTATGCACAAATATTTTCCCTGTTTCATGAAAGACCTTTGCAGAGGAAACTGAGCATGTAATGTATGTGGGTCATAGCTAAATTGAGCAGTTTCCTATGACAACCTTCTGTTAGGAAGGTATACAGTTTGGCAGTTTGATTTTGGTTTTTGTTGTTGGTTCTGGTTTGAGTTTGGGTTTTGTTTGTTTTGGGGTGATTCTTTTTGTTTGTTTTCTTCTTTTGTTTGTTTGTTTACTCCCCCTTCTCCATTTTTAAGGTTTTTAGCCAATATTTGAGTTATGTGCAGTTAATTATTCCACAAAGTTCTCAATTAATGTTCTGAAAGAGGTGACAACCTCTAGTCCCTGGTTAATTCTTCTCAAATTGCCATTATGAGCATATTATGTCACACATGTGTTGATCATTTGCTGACTGCTGAAGCTGCTATGCAGCAACAGAAACAATGCCCCAAAGTATTTACTTGTGAGTTTGAACAGCACTGCTGGAAAGATAAGACCCATGTTCAGCTACTCAAATTATTGCAGATACTAGGTAGGAATAGTGGCTGTGGCACTAGAAGCTGTGAAAACATGGCAGAGGGAGAAAACTCTTCGACTTAAGGCTTTGGGGTTTAAAATGCTATTGCAAAGACCAGGGAGTGTGAATGAAGGAAAAATGCAAACAAGTCTATTAACGTATCTCTAGTTCAAGGTTAAGTGTATTCTCAGAGCAGCACAAGAAGATGGCAGTTTTGGTTTTGTGGGTTTTTTTTTTTTGCGATGTGACCACTTAGGCTTCAATCACCAGTTTTCATATAGGCCAACACAGAACTGTCAGATGATTATTAGGTTCTGTCAGTAATCTCAGAGCTAAATTCAAGGTAGTGGCCATGAGGTTAAGTACTTTATATGCCATTATGTGTACATTATTGAATTAATGCTCAAGTAAGATATATTCCTCTGTATGACTATGAATCTATAGACCACTAGCACAGTAATGGAACACAAAGCATAAAAAGTTTAAGGATAAAAAGAAATTATTAGCTCTAATTAAAATGATCCCACCAAATAAAATCAATGTCTTCATGTTCACAGAGCAATCAAAGCATCTTAATCTCATGAAGAAAGACAATATTGTTGTTTGAATTGCAACTTTATTCAGATGCTACAATCAAAATGCAGGTCCATGCTGCACCCATCATAAAGCTATTCTATGACATAGTCTTCACTTTATGAAACTGTGCAATCCAAAGCTGGTCTCTTCAAAAGAAAGACCCAGGGATATATGGACATTCCATAGCATGGTGTAACTCCAGAGGTCATTGAAAATTCCTGCTTATATAGGCCAAGATAGGATGAGAGTTGCAGAGAGAGGTGAAACAGCAGGTCCACAATAGCAGGTCATAGCTGAATCAGCAGAACTTAAGTCCCAGTAACAGTCCAGAGTACTATCTGGTGAAATTGGATTTTTTTAATCAAGTGCCAGAGGCGTATAAGAGCGTAAATCCTATAGACTTTTAGTGTCAGTTATGTTCCTAAATGCCTTAATCACTTTTTGAACATTACACCTTGGACTATTCTGTCTATTGGCTGTTCTAAAAAGCACCATATGTGGTTTAATAGCTATGAGTAAACTGAATTTCAGCTCTTCATCTCAAGATGTCTTCTTGAGAGAACAAATTGATTTTAAGCTTATGAAGAGACATAGGTTCTTAGAAGCTTGGGGATATGAACAGTTAAGTAAGGCTATGCTGAACAGACTTACCTGCTCAAGACTGGAAGTCCCATGGCAGCACGGATTTCTTTCTGCACCCTTTTTGGAGAAGAGCAGGCAAGGCTGCAGTGAACAGGATGTCTCGGCGCTTGTGCTCGTTTTACTGTTACAGTTGTATGGCTGCTGTAGCTTTACACATCTGTACCATTTTACAACCAGTGATGGACTCACACTCACAGAGGAATAGATTCACCGTGATTGTGTCATCTTCAGTAAAACTTTTAAGAACCTGTTGTTTTCAAGGCATTGTTTTTATTCAGATGGAGATATCAAGTCAACATGTCTTTTCACTGTCAAACTGAGTTGGACTTTTACTTCTCTCTCCAAAGTGAATCCAAAATGAGCGAGGCCCACTATTTTGCACTGAAATTTGAAAGTTTAAGTTATTTTACAGCCTCAAAGAATGCAAAGAAATAAATTCAGGCACTCATAATTTAGAATTATAATAATCACATTTGCTTGAAGACAAAAGGTATAAATTCATAGGATTCAAAACATTACAAGTAGCTACATGTGGTTAGCTTCAGGTGTCAAAACATAGTGCCATTGCCTACAAGATTGCCATTTCCACCAGATATGTCCCTGGAGAACTAATGCAGTAGTTTCATTTAATTGGTCTATATACATTATTCATGGGGCATAGCTTTATGGTAATTCTGGCATTCATTAGAGGGGGAGGGGCAGCAGGTTTTCTTACTATAAAACATACAATATTGAACCTAAGTTACAGTGAGCAATTACAGGAGTTGTAATAAAGAACTGGCAAATCTTTTAGGGAAGAATGGTAAAGAATGGATTCATTACTTATGGCAGAAACAAATTGCTGAAAGTCATGAAAGTGCAGTATCAAGCTTTAGTACAGCCTAGGATCCTCAAAGACTCACCTTACATTTATTAGATGTTTGCGCTCCAAAAGGAATACTCAGTTAAGCATGAGCATGATGATTCCATCAGTGCACCCTCTTTCTTCCTGCATCGCTTCTGACTACAGACAGCTTCAAAGATGTTGGTAAGGCATTATAACACCTATTGGCAACTGGAAACACTTCCAACCGCTATAAGATATATGCAGTTTCCCAGCCTCTTTAGTTTTCTACAATGCTGCAAAGGTATCAGAAAAAGGGACGAGGAAATGCCCTGTACATTTTACCAGCTCTGCCTGACTTTTTAAAAATGAATAAACATATATTAGCATGGCAGACACCCAGAAACAAAAATTATAGTACTATAAAATCCATCTAGTAGATAGACCACTTACTGGTCCTTACTTATCAAAAAAACCTCCAAGAATTCTGTTTGACAGAATACTTGTTTGAATAAATGACAGTGGGTCTCCACAACTTTGAGAAGTCACATTCATGAGCTGTTACTCCAACTACTGCAAAGTAAAAGCTTCTTCCCCTCTTGATTAAAATGCAATATATCATAGCCCTTTACAAAACTTGCCATGATTATTTTTGTGTACAATTTTACATCTATCATGGACACATGATCTACCTAGAAAAATGCAAGATTAATGCACATCTGTATGCCTTAATGAAAGACATTTTAAATGAGTCTGCAGCTTGCACACAATGATCAAACACAACCAAGAACTGGAACACACTCTGGTTGTCATGAAGTGAACTGATTGTCATCTAAATGAGAGTTGGATTTATAAGAAGTCATTAATAATGAAATACTTTCTGCATTCCAATATAAACATATATTTAGATCACAGATGGTAATCGTTTCAACTGTTACAATCAATTGAGTGAATAATGCAATCTATAACAGGTTTCACAGATGAAATGGAATCTGTAGTTAATTTTTACTAAGAAGTCGAAGACTTGCATGTTGAAAAAATATGCAATAAAAATGACTTCTCATTGCCTCTCTGTATTAATTCATGTTTATATAATGAAATAGAAAAACATGTTTAGTTTAAATGGGGGAAGGGGATAAGGAGAAGTAATTTGGAGTCAAGAGTGTGCATCAAGAGTTACGAGATATGCATTCTCAACAGCAATGTAAAACAGACTTAGCTCTATTTACTGCCACTGTCAGCACAATCAATGAATAACATTTTCTGTGATACAATGTGATGAACTACAAGCAGCAGTATCAGCAAAGGCTCTTTTCTTTTCCTTGCTGACAGGTATACTACTCTTTGCTCTGTAGAATACATACAAAAATTCTAAAGGCTGCTACATCGCAACAGAAAATGTGAAAGGCCTATCACAAAATGATAAGACAATGTCTGTTCTCTAGATTGTGCAGTATATAGACATATCTAAAGAAAAGTCACCAAAATTATTCTCACCACAAAAAAATTCAAAGTCCTGCCAAAATGTGCTTGTATACCACATTAATCTAAGCCAGTTTGCTCTTCAGAAATTTAGAATATTAGAAAGTGTTGAAAATATTCTCAAAGGAGACTTTGAAAGAGAGAGCTGCTAACTTATGAAGATCAGGCAATTCAATAGGAAACACAGCAACAAACAAAATGGAAAAATAGCAAAGGAAACAGATCAATGTAGTAACGAGACATTTAAATTAATAAATCAAATAGTATTATTTAAACATATAGCTAAAGGGAAAAAAAAAACCAACGCAATCCTTACCATATGTAAAATATGATTGAATGACCTGAGAAGGAATCTTGCAAAAGGATGGAATAAGAAAACAACACAAATTTTCCAATTTCTCAAAAGCATGCAAGCAAAGGCAATAACACAAATATGGATTGAAACAATCCAAACTTCATCTTGAGTTTGATGAACCTATTAGTAGTTCACACTGACATGAGAGGGTAAAGTCACGCAAGGAATGCTGCCACAAGAATGATACTCTTGCTTTAAAAAAGAGTTACAGCAGACCCTTGGCAACCTGAAAGATTATTCTACCAAGAGGTCTCCTGCTTGAAGAAGCAAAGGTAGCATATACAAAAGAGTTACCTTAACATGAGGTAGCACATGTGCTTCCCTTCTCTGTAGTGACAGCCACAGCTGTGGACAGTCTGCTAAAGACCAAATACATTCTCACCTGCCTCTATCACCCAGGGACCTAAGCTATGTCCCACTTACCATGTATGCTGGCAACTAACACAGCACAACTGCTGTTTCAGGAGTGCACTCCTGTTTACTTTCTGGAACCTGTTGGTATGGTCAAAGCTTAGGTTTAAATAACCAAATGCTAGAAGACAAAATGGCATGTTGTGTCCTGCTGAAAGAAAATCAACACTGTATTCACCCTAATGACATATGAAAATTAACCTGAGAAGCTGTGTCATAAAGGTACAAGCTGAACTACAGTCCAGATTGTGGATGCACAGTTGTACATAAGCTTTTGCAGTTAAATTGCTTGTGCTGCCCCTTTGCATTAGAGAAAAATGCCAAGTGCCTTGAAGGAATCAAAAAAACTTGAACAAAAAAGACCATCATTTTGAAAAAAAAAAAAAAAGGCAAAAATAAAGCTCTGTAGAGTATCATTATTTTAGTGCTATGCATTGCTATGTAATTGTACTGTATGGTAGCAAAAGACACAGGGAGACCTTGGTCTGTTCCCTGTGGCTGCGTAAAATGATGCCTTACTGCAATGTTAATTATGGCAGGTCTGGTAGAACCACAAACAATAATTTATTTATATTATCTCCTTAAAAAAATCCCAAACAAACAAACAAAAAAAAAAAAAAAACAAACCAAAAACCCCAACCCGCTGTCCAGCTCCCCTTATCTAAACAAGTGCTTTAAGTGTGTGTCGTGGTTTAAACCCAAACCACAAAGCTTGTTAACTCACTCCCCCACTTCTTGCCCTCCCCCTGCTCCTGGAGGGATGGAGAGGAGAATTGAAAAGAATGCAACTCCCACGGGTTGAGATAAGAACAGTTTAGTAACTAAGGTATAACACAAATCACTACTGCTACCACCAATAATAACAATGATAAAGGAAATAACAAGAGGAAAGAATACAACACCTCAGCACCAGCCGACCGATAACTCGCCCCACTCCCCCCAGCAGAGCACCGACCGATACCTCCTCCAACCCTGCAGTCCCAGCCCTTCCGGGTAACTCTCCGTTACATCCTGGGCATGACGTGCTGTGGTATGGAATACCTCTTTGGTCAGTTTGGGTCAGGTGTCCTGTCTCTGC
Organism: Lathamus discolor; assembly: GCF_037157495.1. Lineage (NCBI taxonomy): Eukaryota > Metazoa > Chordata > Aves > Psittaciformes > Psittacidae > Lathamus > Lathamus discolor. The sequence goes on along the minus strand of NC_088886.1, from coordinate 95,208,074 downwards.
TTCCTCCCGGCCTCCCCTCCTCCCTGGCAGAGCATGAGGCTCAGAAAGTCCTTGGCCAGACCAAACATTTGAGCAGCAACGAAAAACATCGGCGTTATCAGCTCTGTTCCCAGGCCAAAAAAAAATGAAAATATATCACTGCACTAGCTACTAAGAAGGAGAAAAATGACTGCTACTGCTGAACCCAGGACAGTGTGACAGAAAAGTTACATTTTCAATGAACTATTCAGAGGAGTAATTGCTTGCATTTTTACTCTCCAAGAGCTCCACCTGACTGCTAACAGATTTGTACTTTCCCAATTGCCTTCAACAGAAATGTCTTTGGGAAATTCTTTTTTTTCTATGACTACTAAATTAAGTGCAATTAATATAAAATAATAGTTAAACCTAAAGAAATTATTTGGAAGATCTGAGGCTTGTTTGTACTTCACAATATAGGATGCCCTCATATGAAGTATTGTTTGGTTTTGCCACATCCGAAGTACAACTGAATGGAATCGCAAGATTCACAAACCAGAAACAGAGCTTTTAAGCAGCATGATGGAACATACATCCATTGAAAACTGGTAAAATTCATAGTTATTCAGCTTGGAAAAGTTGGATAGTTGCAGGATACTAGATAGCAAATAGCAAAATGAAAATTGGTAAGATTTTAATTTGAGATTATTTGGTACCCTGCTATGAGAAACAAGAGGAAATATCATAAAAGAAAATTCAGAACCAATTAAATTAAATATTCTGTGTGCAGCTCTGCTTGAATTATCGTTATATCTCATGTATTGTGAAATACTGCAAAAAATTTTAATCTTTGTATAAGGAATTTTTTAATGCTACCAGACCATCAGCTGGAACTTCCAACTGAAAACGTGGGGGTACCAGTTTCAGGAAGAAACTAGAAAAAAATACCTATTGAAATCTCTCCTGAAAAAAAATGTTACAGTGGTTGGCTAGCAACAAGCAGTTATTCAAACTGGGACTAGTCATTGCAGTTAACACAAATTCTGGAATACCCCAAGAGAGATTTATTTTGGAAAACCTCTGTTGTCTGTGGTTTCATGTTGAATAGTCTGGCCCTTTGAAATTATATATTACAGAGAAAAATAATGATTTCAAATGGCTAGTGAAATTACAACAAGTAGCCCACTGCCCATGCCAGTAAAAACTGATTAATCATTCTACATTTTTAAGTTCTTTCTCCAATCTGATTCTAACTGCATAAACAGTCCGACTGCAGATATGGTCTAATGTATCTCATCACAAACAGAAATGACTTAGTATCTAGTGGCCTATTTTTTGTTCTTACCATCTTTACAGTGGCACAAAAACTGGCACGTTATGGCTGATCATGCTTTAAAAGGGCATCAGGGGAAATGGAATAGCCCCATGAATACAGGCATAATAACAGTCTTTTAAGACTATTCTAAGCTAGAGCACACCTTTACAACACCTGAGACATGGCAAGTGAAACACAACCAATGCAAGACCTGACTCATGGCTCAAAAAAATTTGGCTTGTTTGTTTGTTTGTTTTTAAACACACAAACTCTTTTAGCACATTTTGGAAAAAAAAAAAAAAAAAGGGTTGCAATTCACATTCAGTCAAGTTCACATCTTTATTGTAGGAATAATAATCTTTTCATCTTCCACACTCATTCACATTCAGAGCAGCAGCTGGTCTGTTTGCAGTTTCTCTTACTTTGCATGTAGTGTCAAGTTATCTCTTTGTAAGCCAAGCCTCAAAGTTCACACTTTGTACCTAAGAATACCAAACCCTTCACCAGTGCTTTTTTTTTTTTTTTTTTTTCATATGATTTTAAACTGTGGTAACAGCAAGATTGTATGAAGGGCAGAAATACCATGATAAATAAGAAAGCTTATTGAACAACTTTGTCTTGCGGTTTTCCCAGACCTTGCCTCTCCTTAACAGATCCATCCTGAAGTTTCAGTTGTTAACTTTTAGAGATAGTTTATGAGGTATGGAGTTCTAAGATTAGTGCTTAGCGGTCACAGACTAGTCTTTCCACACAACGCTGGTCATAGAAATACTGGCTTTAAAATGGCAGCAGAAATCTGGTGGTTCCAAATCTCTGTATTCTGGTCAAGCATAGACACCAACTCCCCAAGAAGGGACTCGATGTGTAAAGAAATTCATTATGCATTAGTTTATTAAACTGAGTTTAAATTACAAGAGTCTTCTAATATACTAGAGCCATGCCGCCCCAATGTAGTTTCAGGCCAGACTGTTATACAACACTACTGGCAGTTTTAATTGGAAAGATACCCACTTTCTCCTCTCGATACCAAGCATCACCATGGAAGCCTACAAGGAGAAGGTTGAGGCAGACTTTAAAGATGCAGCATATAATCTTATTGATCTTCGAATCTGGATTTTAAAATTAATCTCTAAATGAAACTATTTTACATAACTCAGCTGTGCATATTGCTTATAGGAAAAAAATCCCAAAACAAACAGAGAATAAAGAGGCATCCTTGAAAAGAATCAAGTTTTTTCTAAAAAGGACAGAAGACCAACATTCTAGGGAAAAAATTGTCACACAAAGATTTTCCCTTTTGGCATCTAAAACCTAAGAATTTGATTTGACTAGGAAAGAGTCTTATCTTATTGGATGCTTAGCACTTTAATAGCGATTCTGAAGGGACTGCGTCAAAAAAGATTGATAATATCTGTTAGGCCTTGCATTTTTATTAAAGTGAAACACAAACACACTGAGTGGTTAAACAGCAACTTAGTGTTAGGGGCACACTGATTTATCTTAACAGAATAGGCCTCAAAAATGCCTTTACTTTTGAAGTCTCACAAAATTAGCATGCAGGAAAAGCTGCTTCCAAATGTAAAAACATCCGCTTCCTGAGCAAGATCAAGGCAAGTTTTAGTAGATAGGCAAGCAAAAAAATATTAAGTTTAAATATTTCATTTTAGCCTAGAGCATCTCATTCAAGAGTATGTCTTGGGAAACAAACAAAAAGGCTGATAACACTGCTAATTTCAATGTAATTAAGTGCCATTTTGGCTGCATGTAGTATCCTTATTTGCTAAATCAACATTCTGATGATTCTTCAATTATGCTGAGTTATCACTTTGAAATATGTTTCAATTCAAAGTGATGCAACAATTCAGCATCAACTCAGTCTTCAATTTGAATTACAGGTAATGCAATATGGATACAGCTGACAACATACTGTCTACTAGCAGTTTTACAGTGAATATTTTCTGGAGTCTGTAATTTAATATTTAACTGAACTCCACATAATTTACTTCAGCATAGTACATATATTGTCTTTTCCTGACTTCACTATACAGAAACACATTTTAATTAGTACATTAAATACATATATATCTTACACATAAATACATTTCTAAATGCATGTGATTAACCCATAAAGAATTTTAAAATATGGAATACTACCAATTGTATTTATTTAGTGCCTGGTTATTCAATGTTGACAGCATAAGGCTGTGTTTTACTAAGCAATTAAGTGTGTGTGGCATAAAAAAAATTGCAGTTTTGCTTGGATCAGGGAAGGTAGAATTCCTGGATTCAGTTTTCAGTTTTATGTAACAAGCAACTGCCCATACATTGGTCTGAATGCAGAATATAAAGGAACCTTTTCTTGTCCCAGTCAGATAATTTCTTCTATGTAATGGAACCAAGCAGTCTTCTGCACCTGTGAACATCAAGCAATAAGGGCAGTGCTTCCTTACAGTCAGACCCTGACTAGTACCAGAGCTTACTCACTGCCTTTGCTAAATTATGTTTACACTACTGTTATCAAGCTTTTTCATTATTGCAAAGGAGTATTGGGAAGTTCCAACCAAACAAAAGCTCAGAATCTGAATCTGACAAATATTTTCTAAGGCAGAACTCACTTTATAAACTTAACCTAGCTCAAGTAAGCCAAAGAATTTTCTTGATGTAAAAAAGCCCATTTGCCACATTAAGAATGGCCCCAGAGACCACCAAGAAATAACTATAAATGTGAATACAGGTACACATATTCTGCCTCTCAAGAATAGCTCTTCTAAAAAGACTTTGGGGCATCCTATAATTGTGAATGATTTATTCGTCTCCATAGAAAAGGAAATGTAATCATAACCGCCTTTGACTTTATAACAGCATTTCAAATAGTTAATCAATGGGAGAAAACATTTTGACAGAATAGGCTTGTTTGTATTTTTGATTCCAGATGATGTTACTGGGAAACCTTCCTAGTTTTTGTTCTGAGAAATAAATCTTTCAAAACCTGTGATTTTTGCACATCTTTCTTAAAGGAGAATGCCACAAAGAGCATTCGGTGCACTGTACCATGCAATGAAGTGCCAAGAAAGTGAGACAATGCCTTGCCAAGAAAATGTAGAATAAAGGCAGAAATATTAATGACTGTGTGATCAGATGAAAACCGATTGCATGGTGTGGGAAATATTACTCAGTACTTTCTCAGATATTGTGAAAGGCATTTCATTATTCATTAGGTTAAACAAGGAAGTCAATAAGACACATCTGTCAATAAGCCAAACTATGAGCTGATGGCTGGATGATTGTGTATTGGACTGGAGAGAAATGGTAGGTATTACTGCAGTTAGGTACTGATTTCAACCTCTCATTCAGACAGATATCTTAAGATGTAACAGATCCTTAGCCTGGGTAGCCTTGCAACATGTAAGATGAAGAGTGAAGACTAAAACTGAAATAATTCTTAATTTTCAAATAAAACCCCTTTTCCTAAAGTGCTACTTCTATAGCATCATTCATTCATTCGCAGCTCACAGCCACTAGCTAAGAGCTCATCTTCTATCGACATGTTTTCAAACAATATTTCCCAATTACTAAGCCATGTATGAAAGATGATTCTTCACATAAAAACTTTGGGGATTTTTTTTTCTTCTCATCAAAAAAATCAATGTACAGGAAATTGTTCAAATTTGTCAGAACAACCACTTCTGTTGCAGCTTAATCATTAGATCCAGCCTGCAAGGGAGGCTGCTATACTACCTTTTCCAAGAAATCAGATATCATGTCTTACAGACCAACCTGTTAGAACTATTTGCTTCATATCAGTGGCTCTTTTTCACTTCTTTTTACCTAAATGACGGGTGGAGCCATGCTTGTTTCAGCCTGTTCCCAAATGTGGTGTACTAAGAAACTAATTTCTAGAGGTAGTAAAGGTTACACATTCATATAGCAAATACAAGAAGGAAATGGCTAAGAAAAAATTGCTTGCACTGAACAAGGGAAAATTTAGAGTCGTAAGGTGTGAGATATGGCTTCCACTTGCCATTATCTTAAAGCTACACTCTCAGTATGATCCAGAAAATGTTTAATACATCACCTAACCCTCTCCTCCTCAAAATGCTGTTTTTCCATGATGAATATATATGTCTCAAATATAAAGTTTATTTATTTTCTTCCCATCTTGATTTTGTTATTGCTTTCTACAATCAGAAGTACACTAAATTACTGGCAAATTGCATAAGTCAGAGAGCAAAAATTAGAGAAGAAAACAAACAAATAAAAAAATAAACAGTATTACATTCTGCCTTGAAAGTAAAGAATCTACCTAGGCCTTGTACAATACCCAGACAAGGCAGGAAGAGGCCTTAAGCAGCCATAGTCCTTTAATTCCTGTTGGCCAAGCTACTCAGAACTAGCTGCAAATTTTGTAATGAATGTTCAGTGATTAGTATTATTGAGGTGGAATGTACTTCATTGAAATTTTCAGTGTCTCATATCCGTGTCACACACCACAGCATTAATGGGATCAAGATGCAACAATAATAGTTTCCATGACAATCCAGCACATGCGCTCAGCACCACCTCCCATGGTAAACAGTAATCCTTCAGAAAAACAAGAAGGTCATTACAGCAACTTGTCAAATCAATGCAGAGAGTGTCTGAGCCGATTAAGGCATCTTCTCTCAGCTCTGACACAGTGTCAATAGTACTGGGCCACTAGTGCTCAGTCAGATGACTGAAGTGAAATGCCCATCAGTCAGGGAGCTGAGGTGCACTAATGATTCCCTGTGCTGCCTATTAGAACTACATGACAACTCAATCCTGTTTGCTTAAAAAAAAAAAAAAAAAAAAAATAAGTGACCTTGTTGCTTTGTTTGAAGCTGAATTAAATTGACAACAGCAGCTAATCTTTACCTAGGGCGATTAACAGAATTAAAGCACAACAACAAAGGCACACAAGGTTTTATGGTTTATATTCTTAATTTAAGAATGCTTGCAATTTACTAGGTTCTTTACAATCAGCTACAATGTAAATACATATTCTAAGCCATGCTATGTTTGAAGGGATCTGAATGAATCTATTTGTAAGAGGACACTATTTTAAGTGAGTGAATGTGCAGAGATAAAGTATGGTCTAAATACAGTAATAATCAGCCAGTGCTTTTATATATATATATACGTATATATATATAAATGAAGTGAAGGAAATATTCAAAAGAAAAAACTATTTGATACATGCCAGCCTACACATGTGGGTTCTACTCCAGATAAGGAAAAGATATATTCAGTATGAACATTACTTTAAAGATAAGCTATAGCTTTTAATGTCACATTATGTCCCTCAAAATACCAGGGTATGTACCTTATTATGAAAATTTTTAATGAATAGTCAATAAAAAGCAAACACGTATAAACATGTACATATATATGCTTTTCACCTGAGGCCATTCTAAACTGATGAGCTTGATGAAAGTTTTCATGTCCACACCATGTTTCTCAGCAGTTTATCAGTTTACGTTATTGACCTACTCAATCAAGAGGAAGACAGAAGTTATGAGGAAAGAAGAATCCTGGGCAGAATATTTTACGTATATTACAGAGAAAATCTGAGCTCCTAGTAAAATGGAGAGATTATCTTTCTTTATTCCACTCATGCCCATATTGCTTTAAAGATATACACAATATCAGCAAGAGAGTTGACTTTAACCAGTTAGATTTCTGAGAAATATGCACTGCAACACTGAGCTTGAGGTGTGGATTGCGCATGAAGAAAAATGCAGCTGCCCAAATTCTTTTCACTGAAGGCTCAAAACCCAGCAAAGCCAGAGTTAATTGATGTTGGTGGACTTTGAAAGAAATCCTCATTCCAAGAGCACTGGCTTTGGTTGGTTGGTTGGTTGGTCGGTCGGTCGGTCAGTTTTGTGGTTTGTTGTTTTGGTTTTTTTAAATTATATTAATGAGGATGGAATAGGGTTCAAATCTACAGAAAATCTACCATAAAGATACGATACAACGCCACTACAAAACCTGCTACAGAGTAACAAGCATGATGAGGACAAAGGGGATTTATATTTACCAAGACATAAGTCATTGGAAGGACTAAATAGCTCAAGGGACTGGTACTGAGTTTGAAAGCTTTTCACCTCTTAGTATCAAACTCAAATCTAGCCCCAAGCTGTAGCTATTGAAGGTCATTATCATCCAGTGGCTGTTCAATATTGCGAAAACAGCCCAATTCTCACTGGTCAGGGAGTTACATTTCAAAGACAGCAACATTTCTTAGGTTCATTAGAACCCATAATTTTGGTTTCAGCATACAGCACTTTATCAGCTGCTGAGCATCATGCCCTCCAGAGGTTGACAGGTCAGACAAAGTTTGCAGTGCTGCCACAATGCCAGCTGTGTTGTATGTGCAAAAGACTTCTATTGCTATATCTCAAATCTAGCAGGCTTTGAACTGTAAATGCACCAGTTTGAAAATATAGAATACATTTAAATATTTCAGTGCTTGATTCTAGTTTTATTCAACAGGCAGTGAAAATTTTAAAGTTACACACGCATACAACCTCAAATAGGAGATACTGACATTTTAAGTGAATTCCCAGTAGTATTTGCAATGAAAGCAAATCTTAAAACAGAAATATACAGAATGTTAGAATTCCTCCTGAAGTTCTCAGTCTGTGCTCTAAACAACTTATTAGTGCTGTATCATATGTAGTCATATGTGCAGTGCTTACTCTAATTCTTTCACCATTACGTTTTATTATTTTTGTGGATTTTTTGGTTTTGTGTTTCTCTACAGCAGCTGACAGTCGTGCTCTTACAATGACTATGTTGCACAAAAAGGTGCACATAAGTGCTCATTATTTTACATAATTTGGTAAAGTACATACACATCAGTAACCCTGTGCAGATTGCTTTCATGCGAAGTAAGAATTTGTTATTTGAGTAAAAATTTACCATTGCAGCATAAAATTTCCATTTAAATAGATAATAATATATTATTATAATTTATATATATTTTACAGTAATATTTTGCACTAAAGATTCTCTGGAGAGATTTTACAGATATATTGCCCATGGTGTTCCAGCATGCTTTGCTGGAGTTTGACAAAGTACAGCTAATGCTAATCCCTGTGTCCCTGGTGGCAACCTGAGGTACCAGAGCTATACAACCGAATATCAAGAACTGAAAAGTATTAAGGTTTTTCACTGGGGAATGATTTAATTGTTGGTTGTTAATCAATCTGACCATGTTTCACTAATCTTGAATTACTTCCTAATCTGACAGTACATGCATTCATGAGAAAAAAAAATGGGGAAAGACAGGATTTTACAGATTAATTCTGAAATGTGACTAAGAGCTTTCTCATTTCATATGATGATTGAAACTCTACTTAAAGTTAGCCAAAAAATAATGGGGTAAAATAATCTATTTCTACCTTCAAATTAAAGCTGACATGATGGTAGAGCATTCTCAAAAGTGAGGGGTGGAAGGCAAACAAATTAAAATTCCAATAACTCGAAAAACAAAGCTGATATTCTTTAAGTTGTGTTTTCCCACTAAACGCAATAAGCATTAGTTCCAACAAGACAGAAACTTGAATTTGTGATACCACATGAATCTTGGAAGACAATAGTGAAGAGGCATTTTTTTTCAGGTTTCTAACAAGTGTAGATAACATCAAAATTGAGTCATTTCCTGATTGTTAGGCAGGAACTCTTCTGGGTAGTTCATAATCAGTGATGACAATTACTGTCTCTAACAGGAGACAATGTTTTAATTTTATTTCCAATAGTGCCCTCACCAACTAGAAGAGTTAGTGAGAAAAGAAATATATTTTCCTGATATTTGTGTATAAATAAAGTTTGCAATTATTACTAACTATCCCCTCATAGATCAAACAAAAACTAAAAAATGAAGCTGTAAAGAATGCCTATTGGAGAAAAATATTGCAAACAATGTGTCTCTTGGCATGATACTTTATATATGCTTATATAAAGTTCTTATTCAAGCAGTGTTGCTATTCAGAAAATAATAGTAAAAAAATCAGTAGTACATAATTCCTCCAAAGCGACACCGTTTAAGACTGATATCCAATCTTCCTTAAAAACTTGAACTGACTTTAAAGGTTTAAATATTCTTAACAAAAATAATTTTGAATATATTTTTGCTTCAGAAACCCCAAATCTAGAGTTCTGTTTCAAAAGCATGTCAGTTTTTACTTTGAAGTCACCAAACAAGTTCTCTAAACAATAATTTTCTCTATACACACATGTATAAATGTGTATGTGTGTGTAAACATTTGATAATCCCTTTAGCAAGATCCTCTATAATGAAAGCAAATAGATTTTAGCAACAAGAACCATATTTTAAGTACGTAACTTTTTTTTTTTTTAATAATTGTAGAACATTTGTGAGGCTTGCAAAAGAGAGCAAACTAAAAAGACAAAGAAGTAGACTAAAATTATTAGCATAATAATCTACATACATCCATCGAAAGCTAAAACCAAACATCATCTACCTGCAACAGTCACATTGATCCTGAAGTACTGCCACAGACTGAAAAGCCTTCAGGAATGGAAATTAAATTATGTTCAGGACTACCAGAAGATAGAGAGATGGCAAGTCAGAAAAAATAGGAAGAAAGGCTGCAGCTTATTAGAGTTTCTATGGAGTAAAGAAAAAAGCTCTGCTTCTCTTATATAGCCATTTCAGACTCTTATGAGATGATATAATCATTAAGCACATCTCATATAACAGGTTTCTCCAGTGAGCAAGATCTCAGCCTGCGGGAGTAACATTGGAATATTTTTGTCCCATAACCTGAATTTTTACAAGCCTCACAAATGTCTTGAAAATTCTATGAAAATTGTGACTCAAAAAGAATAAAAGTTCTGACCAGGAAAAAGGATGTTTTTAAAACAAATAGTGTTCTTCAGAACTATACATTTGCTTAAGTCTGTTAGTTTCCATAGGAAGGTATCAAAAGCCTTTATTATTCTTTACTTTTTCACAGTTCTGTCTCAATTCAGAGCTCTTTGCTAATGAAGCCCTCAAAGCCTTACAGTGGGGGCAGAAGAACTATAAATACCATAGCATCTTGAAGAACCAGTTTATGGTGACCTTGTATTTTTATCAAGTATGTGCCCATGTGGCAAACAAAATTTCCTCAAGGTGCTAGTGATAGTACCAGGCAAACAGAGACTGAATGTTCTCTTCATCTTGATGTTCAACCTAAGTGACATACTAACAACACAGTGCCTAATAAAAGATAGTAAGATGCTATATGTAGCCCCTTCAAACACTTCAAAAATTGGTCTTTCAGAATCATAAGGGCTAAAGCACACATTTTCTTTGTCATGGGAGGGTATACCTTAAGGTTCAAAAGGAAGGATTTGTTGTGTCACAGAAAGACAGTGGAAAAATCATAGCTGATCTATTCTGACATTCTTAGTACAACATAATTTAGCTTGTCAGCATCCTGGTATATCCAAATAAAGTTAATATAAATTAATAAACCAAAAATAAGGGATAACACACAGAAATTTCTGATGATGATGGAGGTATATCTTCATCTTTCACAGCTCCCAGCTTTGCTTAGAGGAGAAACTCCATCAACTACTGAAGTGCTTCAACTGTGAGAGAGAGAACTGTGGTACTATCTCGCGGATTAGTTTGGACTGTATTTTCATGACCACCACTGCTGCTTATTGACTGTCCATGATCTCTCTCAATAATTAGCTGTTATTTTTAAAGTGTTATGAGCTGTGTGGTCTGACATCCAAAGTGGGGCTCAGTCAGCATTACAACAATTATATAGAAATTTCGCATGGTGCTTTCTGGTACTTTCTTCTTTCTTCCTAAAAGTATGGCTAATATGGCTAATACTCCTGAGAAATTTCATCACAATCAAGTACTGAAGTAAAAAAAAAAAAAAAAAAAAAGAGAGAGAGAAAATAAGTGTACAGGAGCAACTATTTCATTTATTTTACTTCACAGAAAAAAATTATAGTTCCTGTGAATTTTATAAATCCCAAAGTACTCCAAAGCAAGAGCAAACTTTCCCAAAAATCTGTTTTCATTACTTCTTTGGAGCACTAAATCATATTCAAGGGAATAATGTCTTCTGTGGAAACAGAATATAAGCAACATTATATGTGGACACTCATTGAAAAGATTGTTGGAAATGAAGATTAACCTATGAGTTTACAAAAACTAATGATGAAAAATTAATGATGAGGAACACTTGACACTCATAAATGTTCTTCAGACCATTGAAGAAAGGGGAGCTTTTAAAATGGAGAGTCAAATTTCTGTGAATCATCAAGAGTTCTGTTAAAAAAAGTGGAGAAATTATAGACTGGTCCTGATGGAAATGTATCTGGTATGTGAATGTATGGGGAGTGTAACTCTTATATTAAAAAGACCTAAAAATGAAGTCATAAGAACTTTCTGAATATGTCAGCCTAACATGCAGTCATACAAATTTTACTCTCCATAATAAATCCTCATATGGTCCCATAGGATGTGGTGTAACAGACAATAGTGTTCATGTCCATGAAATAGCGTAACCCAATGGGAATCATAACAGAGAACTTGTTAAGCATTGGCAACATTTTGAATGACTGTAATTAAGTAACCTACTTCTCCCCTTGTGTTCCACCGTGACAGCTGAGGTCAGCTGCAACACTTGAGTCCCTAAACATAAATGTCAGGGGATGTTGACGGGAAATTCTCAGCAAAAGCCCTTCACCTCTGGAATTTACTTCTCTTATTATCGTTTTGACAGAGACCAGGCCAGTTGACAGTCAAGATATACAGCAAGGACTCTTTCATAATATTTCCCAACAAAGACATAAAGACGCCTTTTAATATACTGTTGTGCCTAACTAGTTACTTAAGCATGCTAAATTAAATAACAAACCATATTCTAATTTCCCTTAATGTGCATAGCTAGAAATGTGGTTGTTTTTATTTTTTTATTTCCATCAAAAATCACTGAGAGAAGCTATATATTAAAGAGTTGAATGGAAGGGTGACTGAAAACACAACAGACATGTAGTGTTTACATCTGTAATGAGAAAAGCAAATAAAATGTACAGTAATGAGGGGTAATTTAGAGAATAATCAAAGTAATATTGTAATGACTACAACCAGCATATCATGCCTGAAGGAAAATATCCTGAAGGAGTATCTTGCCTAAAGGGATATGGTCTATACCACAAAAGCTTGGAGCCATTGAAACCTCTAGAGAAAGATGGTAATGGCTGTACATAAAGTATAATTTATTTACAATTTGAGGAGGGCTTCCATCAAGTCCCTAATGGCAGACTTACTAGTTACATTAAAGCTGTGCTGATTCTCATAAAAGCACGAAGTCAATAAAGTAAGCAAAAGGGGTCTGTAAAACAAGGAGAAAATGGATGCTGCTTACTAGGCAAGAACAGAAACAGAAATCTGTGTAGCAACACAGACTTCAAAATATCTGTATTAAAAGAACTATCAATGCATGATCTCATGGCAATAGACAGACTGTACTGACTTCTCATAAGGAAGCATGATCTAATGTGGAACTAACAACTCCATTATCTTGGAAATATTGAGAGACCATTATAGAATCTGTCTGTATGCATTTTTCAGTATTTCTTTCTTACTCATTGTTTGTGGTTTTAACTGTTTGCAGGAAAAGGAAACTGAAGGATTTTTTGAAATAGAAGACTTCTAGATATTTTTCCAATATCTCTGAAGAAATGAAAAAAAATCTATCAATAAATACACATGTAAGGATAAAAGAAGGAGAAATTTTTAAATTAATGAAAAAATTATACCACATGGAATAAACAGCAATATCAGGAAAGTGAAAAATAGCACATGAATTTTATTTTGCATAAGAAACAAGTTTTCTTTCAGTAATATAAATCAGGAGATACTCCATTGAAACCAACCTTGTTCTGATGTAAAACCAGCAAACAAAAAGGATAACACCACCATCAAATCCAGACTTGTAAAAGGTTGTTACAATACCAAAAAAGAAAAATTACTACCTACTTGAGGGAAATTAGTAGAGTTCATATTAACTTATTATAGTGCTTATTTCCTATCACCATACTGTAACACATCAGACCTGCAAATCCCACCAGTCTTTCCTGTCCTGAGATCAGTTCTTCATGGTACTCAAAACTCATTCTGAATTAGCATTGACATTTTAAAACCATGCCCCGCTCTCACAGTGATCCTACTTCTATGTCATATTTTTTGATCCTTGTTTAAACATCTATCATGAGATGTTAACAAAGACCATTAAAAAATAATAATAATTGAAAAAAACCCCAAACCAAACCAAAACAGGACAAAGTTTCAAATATGTAAGTACATCGTTTTCAATATACTATGATTTTATAAATGCATACAGAGTAATTGCAAACTACCACCACTGCAGCTGCAGCCAATTCATCTGAACCCATGGAATATTTAAAACACAAAATCTGTTAGCTGTATTGCTCTGTAGACCACACCTACAATGGGGATTTCCTTGAGGGAAACAAATGTATTTTTACAGTCATAGGTTGCATCACAATTTCTTTGTTTTGTTTAATTAAAAAAATTATCAGAAGAGAACCATCAAGGCTTCCATCCATGGTTTTGTTTTAGTTTTGCACTACTGAATGTTTTTTATAACAATAAGCAAAGAAAAATTTCACCTGCCCACTACACAGGGTAGTCTCTGTAGAGAGGCTGGAACTGAAACCTGACACCTTCTGCCACATGTGACCATTAAGCCTTCAGGACTGAGGGATCATGTTCACTGAGTGCACTAACGGATCTGTGATTATACAAAACAGGTGCTGTATACTTCGGGCCAGGAGGGTGCCTACAGGCTAGGAAATCCTATGCAGGGCTAAGGACTGGGAGATTCTGGTAAACTCTGTGAAGGTGGGAAAAGGGGTTTGAAACTATTGTCGCCAACATTTGGGATGCGTATAATTTTAAAGGTTGTTCTTCCTCTGTAACCCAAAGGATTTAAGACATCTCCATATGTATTCCTTCTGGAGATTCATATCTCCGTGGAAGTCAGGCACTCTTCTCTTCTGAACTTCCTATACTTTTCTGTTCTCATTCAGGGGTGTGTGTGCTATAGATGCTGCAATGAGACTCCTGATATTTCCCATGCATTCAATACAGAATTTAGAGATCTTACTTAAGGCTCTCGGTACCAGTGTAGGCAGGAAACACCTAAGAATTAATTAATAACTATAGTGTACAGCATATTCCCATCTATGATTTTAGTCTAGTCCATCAAAAACATATGCAGGACCTGAAAACTAAACCTAAGTTATTCAGATGTCTACATCTCGACCATATTTTTCATTGAGCAGTCAGTAAATTCTAGGTAGAGAAATTTCAAAGCAGTAGCATGGGCTGAGAACAGAAAATTATGGGTGCATAGCGGTGGAGCTGTAGCAATTGGTCTCTATGAGGAATGTATCATAGAGATATGTTACTTTTTCCAAGAATGTTAGTTGTGAAACAAGAGCAGAAGCATCAACTGCAAACGATAAGTAGGAGTGGAACCTTAAAAGGTAAAACCAGCAAGATAAGACAAAGGAGTTTATTCAAAGGTAAGTAATCAAGCTGGAAAAACCCACCCTGATTCTAAAATTCAGAAAATGAGAGCATGAAGGAGATGTGGTTTTCAGAGGAAAGAGATGTAAATGAAATATTGACTTCTCATGATATCAGAAAAAGATATAACATATGTAGTCTAGCAAATTTGTGAGCATTCATAAGGGCTTCTTTCACTCATGGGAATGTAATCTTTGGGAGAAGTAAGGCAGCAGGAAGCAAGGGAGACATTTATTTGAAACTGTAAAAATTGAGAATAAAAAATGTTGTAATCTTGAACATCCATCAGAGCATAATTGTTGTTTTCCATTTAGTAGCAAAGTATGACTTTCCAAGGGCTGCTAGAAGGATCACCGTTTCACAAGGACAGCTCTGATGATGAGCAATGGTCCTGGTGTCCTAGTAAGAAGCTTTAATCTCTTTTTTCTCCCCTTGCTTTCTTCACTTGCTATGCCATGCTCTCAGTTATAAAAGCTTGGTATAATCCCCAGAGTTTACAGAGAAAGTACATTAGACATAAGGAGAGCAAGGCAGACATCGGTTTTGGCAGTTCGTGTGAACTGATGAATAGCAGCAGCAAACTTGTTGATGGACCAAGAGAAATACATTCCCCTTTCGAATCACTATTCAGAAAGTACCAGACTAACTAATCTGAGTTACAAATTCACCATGTTTGTATGTAAAACTATAAATTCACATATACATTGGCAATGTAGACTTCCACTAGGAAACAAATATTTCCACTTTTTTCTTGGTTTGCATTAATTCTGTACATATGCCTGCAAACTTCCCCAAAGTCATTTAGAATTTAAAAACCCGAGTCTAATCAAAAGAAAATTTAATTTTCTTTTTATAGTTATATGCCAAAACAGTAAACAAAGTGAGAGGCAGTAAACTTAAGCATTTGGGATTCTGACTTCGATACACTTCTGGAACTGAAATCTCTCAGGAAAGGAGCACACAGTTAAAACAGCTTCTTTTGCATTGGTTCATTCACATTAAGTATGGCGAGTTATACAGCAGAAAAATTTCAGCCTAGATTAGCAATACCATATTTTCATAAAGCACGAAGAAAGTAAAGGGCACACAATCAAAACAGTGCAAGCAAACGCAATCAGTTAGGTCTGAAAAAAAACCCCTAGTTTTAAAAGTAAAATGATGCTGCAAGCCCACACATTAAACATTTGTTTTAAAATTTCTCATTCTTCTAATAATACAGCTTCCTCTTATAGCATTGTTATGAAATCCTTTTCTATTCTCTTGAACAGATGCCATGATGTATCTAAAAACTAATAAGATCTACAATGGAGGTTTTTCTAGATTCATTACAGTTTGATGTCAAGTGGCAAAATCCACATAATTATTTTCTACCAATATCCGTGTGCATTTTCTCTGCCATGCTACACTGTACACCACAGCTAGTGAATGTGTGGTATATTCAAAGGCATATTCATGCCCCAGTAAGTCATGATATAAATACTAGAAATAAAACTGCCTAGTAGCAAAGTGAAATTAAAAAAAAAAAAAAAATTAAGACCATTTCTTTTTAATCCTTCTGACTAAGAGAATTTGGGGCCAACAGAAATTACCTCACCCTGATAATATTAATGAACTAGTACTGACAATGATGCTATTTTGCTCCAAAGTAAGATCTTCACTGAACTCTGAAAGCAACCTGGTAACCCATAATGTAAAAAACCAACCCAACAACAACAAAAGCTATGTATGAACTATTCCTTAACAATTCCCATTTACACCAAGCAAATTTCTTGTATTTGACCTTCAGTAGCTTTATTATCATGCTGTGAAGATACTTTTTTTCCTCTTGGATCCTTAGTCACAGCATTACAGAGGTTGCTTTGCAAAGGTTCTGTATAGGTGTAAATGCAGGTTTCTTTCATTTGCAAAATAACAGTGCTAGGAGACACATGGACCACACAAGCATAAACAAGAGTGCCTACCCTAATTGCATGACTTTAAAGCAAGCTCAAACAGGCAGATAGCCACTTACTTCATTAGTGCCACTTGGCTGCAAGGGTGGAGACCCATTAGCTAAATAAATCTCTAGTAAAGACAAGAATGCTTAGTATGTAAACTGTTGCTCGTTATGTGCTTGGGTGTTAATGTGCTTGGGTGGTTCAAAACCCTACAGGATTGTCTGCCTCTGAGGATAAGAAAGTCTTAAATCAATTCTACTCTGACAGTATCCATCTCTTCCCACAGAGTGATCCAGAGACTGATTTCGGATCTCTGGAGGGTATCCAGAGCAGCCTTACATTCAGTGGTACCTCTAATGCCTTTCTTCTGGTGGGAATCTCAACATAAAAAATTCCAGTACATTTAACATGTGTGTACTTCCATAAGTGCACACTTATAATGCAAAAGTTTTAAGAGCTCACTACTGTACCCACCAAGACAGTATCAGTTATTCTTTAACAAGATATATTTGGTATATGCTTGAAAACATCGAAAAAAAAAAAAAAGATCCAAAAACCAAACTCCATTACCTTTTAAACTTTTTCCTGCATGCTTCCTTACACATTGTCCTTGTTGCCAAACGCATACTTGTGCAAAGCACCCCAGAAAGGTACAATGCACGCAAACAACTTCACAAGAACTCTGTAACTCAGGGTTAACTGCAGTAATGACTGATTTTGTAACCCTTTACACATTCTCACATAGCTTCCTCCATCATACAACAGACTTAAACCTCTACAGCAGTAACCTGCCAGTGTGCAACTGCTAAGGCAGAACAGCACCAAAAGATTTTAGGGAGGTTTCTAATATTTTTGTGTTGATGAACACTATAGCTTCCGTGATAAGAACTCGCCATACTTCTCTGCAAAGCAGACTGGTGCAAATAAGTAGATTAGGTCAGCTGTAGCTGACCAGCTCTAAGTAATTGCTAAAAGCCTTCAAGCAGGTTCTCCAAGCTCTGCCAGTCATCTGTTCAACTGCTGTGCTACCTGCCTTGTAAGGATGTTTTCCCTAATGACAAAGCAACCTGAAAAGCTATCTGACATGATAATGTGAAGCTTTTTATTTAATGAACCCCAGCTGGTTGCATTCTGCATAGCTACAGTTTTACTATGGCCTGTAGTGATGGGTCAGCTAACGAGTGATTGTAATGACTGAAACTAAAGAACAAATGCGGTTTTGAATATAATTGCATTGCCTTGCCCCATTTAGATTAGATTTAATAAGAACTTAAGATGTCCACACTTACCTGTGCCTATGTTTACAACTGTGTTATAACCATTGATCTGTGGGGCTAAACAGCTATTGATTACCTTAAGTAAGGGAGCTACAGACAAGAGCTGCGAATCAAGATGGACTTCCTTTCCACTGGTAGAAGTGGTATATGAGGTAGTGAAAAGTAATATGCCAAAGGAAGTTTTTGGTTGTACTTTCACAGTTTCCCAGCATCTAATGCAGAATTCCCTGTTTTCTTGCTGCCTGATTAACTACAGAAAAAAACCCCAAACCAATAATATTATAAGCAGTGTGAATGCATGTTTGTCTTTAAAGTATGTGATAATAGCTTTCCATACATGAAAGCAGTAGGAGTCTTTTTGCATGTTTATTAATACAAAATCATAAAGTCTGCACCACATAACAGACATTGACTGACACATTGTAAATATGTTTTAAACTACAGAGAGTGTTTAAACACAGGATGCACAAAGGGGACATGCAAGGCCACAGGAACTACAGCCTTCATCACTAGTACCACCATGTGGAACATAACAGGGCATATAATGCTCTTAAAGTTATTCTCTCTATGTCCCAGTATTGAGGATGCCATACCACACTAAACTAAGGTATGGATATGATCTCCCAGTTAAGCGATTATTCACCAAAGATCTTCTATAGCTGGAAACCAGATATGCTCAAAAATTATTTAGCTACTATATATATTTATGTAAAAACTACAGCATTTCATGGGTTAAACACAGAAATCTTTCTGAATCTGATG
Source organism: Lathamus discolor (assembly GCF_037157495.1). NCBI lineage: Eukaryota > Metazoa > Chordata > Aves > Psittaciformes > Psittacidae > Lathamus > Lathamus discolor. Next base: position 95,189,219 of record NC_088886.1, on the reverse strand, counting down.
GCAAAGCTAAGTAGTGCACCACTTCCCTTGTTTCCACCACTACGCTTCTGAGTATTCCTTCCCTTTAGAGCTTCCAGAAGATTAATGGAGCACCATTATCATTACCTCATTTACCTCAACTTTATATATATTTTAAAAGAATGAAAATAGCAATGTTATCTGTAGTGCTCTGATGCAGCACAACACTTTTTACACAAATTTGTCTATTCTTCTCGAAGAAATAGCTACAGAATCTTAGGAAGGGCATCCTGGCAAAGGAAGAATACCCAAGAATTTTGAATATCCCATGAAACTAAATGATACCTCTTCTAAATTCCATAGGTAAAATTAATTCTCCTTGCAATCCCCCAAACATTAACCTGGAAAATTAACTTAAATAAGTTTTAAACCAGTACACTGTACTAGCTGACATTTCAGATTTGCAAATTATTTTAAGTCAAGAAAAAGACAAAACAGAGGAAAAAAGCAATGTGTAAATAATGATTTCACAAAGTATATACACAAGTAGGAATTAAAAAAAGAAAAATAAACAAAACCAACTCTAACGTTTAGGAAGTATAAAGAAAGACAACATTTGGCATGGATGACTTACACAATCTTGAATAGGAAACTGAGGAGCACACATATAATAGAGGCTAAGAAGGATCTTGTGTGATGGGAGTGGTAAAGTTCTCTCTGAAGAAATAATTATAATTGGATTTATCTTTATGTAAGTCACAGATATCTGTACACAGATAAAAAAGCTGCAGCAGATGTGAAAGTATTTAAAGGCACTGTGATGTACCATGTGGTATGGAATTAGGTGGCTGGTGTTTACAGCAGAGAGTTGATAAAAATTATGAAGCCTGAAGACGTGAATATTATTTACAAGAATTGTATGATCATATTCACCTCAGGAACCAAATGGTTGGTGTCAGCCTGTGAGATTCATCTTGAGATAGCTATAACAAGTGCTAATAACGAATATAATCTACACAGCCAACAGCTTTACTAGTAAGGTAAATCACTCTTAGCATTCTCCATGTTTGAAGTATGTGCCCTAAATATTAATTTACAACCTTCCATTTCTCTTATAGGCCAATATTATTCATGAACTAAGGTTTGGCCTTTATATTATAATATTATTTTTCTAGATATTTTAGCAATACTGAGCCAAATGAAGCTTTTTAGATGTTACTAGACATTACTTGTGCAGTGCCTTCAGGATATGCAGTAAATTAGACTCAGGCCTGACAACAAAATAATTCCCAAACTTTACTAGTTGAACTAAAAGATGTAGCTATCTTCTAAAAGGGAGACAAGACAAAATAAAGGGACTACATTACTGATAATCTTTCACAGAATCTGAACCTGTTCTTTTACATGTCAAAGGAAAAAAGAACTGGACTCATAATCAAGTAACTCACATTTACTACCATTCTCTCAAAATAATGCACAGCACATAAATATCTTTCCATCATATTCTTCCAACCTCCAACAAATCCCTGAGCTAGAATTGTCATTGTTGGACATCATAGAATTTGAAGAGCTTTTCTTTCTTGTTCTCAGGTAGCTTTTAAAAGCCACATGTAGTTCAAGCAGTTACAACAGCCTGTGGCAAAGAAGTTCCACCGGTTAAGTTTCCTTTGTGAATAGAAATAATTTTGATTTATACCCATTTCTTTCACTTGATGGAATTTCAGTCTCATATTGGAAAGGAGAGTGAATAATTACTAATCTTTCTAAGTCTGAAACAATTTGACAAGATTTTTTCATATTCTTCTCTCTGCACAACTTTTAATTTTTCTCATTCCAGGTTGAAAATCCCCACTCAGTTTAGTTTTATCTCACATGAAAATTGTTCCGTCCTTTGTGACTGTGGTTTGCATTTTTCCCCTGAAGTTTCTTTAATTCTACTTCATCTTTTTTAAAGTGGAAACATCAGCACTGCACACAGTGCTAAAAATGCAGGCAGACTTTGGATTTGTACAGCAGCATTATAACTTCTCAGTTTCCTTTCTAATTTTTCCCTAGCAAATCCTAATATCTTATTCTTTTTGAGCACTACTTTTTTATTTAACTACCATAAACCCAAAGACTTGATTCTGAATATTACGATATCTTGTAATCTATATAATTCATGTTCTTCCTTAAGAAATATTCTTAAAGAATGAACAAGCTATTAGCTTCTAAATTTAACCAAAACTCCCAACGAAATCACCTGTTTCCTTTATAAGAAATGTATTTCACCTTGATTTTTAATATGGATATATTTTTAAACAAAGAAATAACTTTGTTTCGTTGCTTGGGAATTTTGCTTTATTTACATAGAAATTCATATGTATAACACAGACAACTGGATCTACTGAAGATGTCAACTAAGAATTTGTGTGAATTTTTTTTAAATAACATTCAATGCAAATTCATTATGGGTTTTTTTTCACTCTCCTCTTAGAAACAGAACTAGCAGATATGTCACTATTTAAAGGTGCAATGTTAGATCTGATGAGTACCTCAGTTTGTCAACTATTTATGTTGCAAATCAATCACCTTTTAAAAATAAACAAAAACCTGTTAAAGGATAATATCTTGACCTATCTGTCCCCTCTTGTGCTCCCTTCATGTATTTATTGCTGTTGTGAACTGTTGTTTCTTTATTGGCATTTAAATGAATACCCCTTACGGAAGGATGCTGCTTTTCTTCACCTGCTTATTTTGCATAGTCTCTGGAATTTAATTCAAAACTTAATAAGAAATCTTTCTTAATCCCTTTATCTTCTTTAGAACCAAGGCCTTGCCCTACCTCTTCTTACCATTTTGACAAGACTAGCATGCCTTATTTCCCTGAAAAAAGCATTCCAACAGTTCTTTTCACCAAATTCTACCTCCTGAAATATCACATAATCACTGAGTATTCATTTCACTTAGGCTGCGGGAGTTTAAAGAAGCAGCAACTGTTTCGATCATATATCTAGACAGCATCTGAAAGTTTAAAATATGTTTCATCACCAGGTCTTCTGAAGGTTTGGTTCAAACTGAAGGCAGAGATCAAAATTTGGAACATGCTTCTCTGACTCCACACTGTGTTCTCAATGGCTACATAGCAGGAACTATTATAAAGTGAATGCAAAACTCAGGATTTACTCAGTTACTACAAGTACATATACCATACATAAAGGGATTACAACAGGACATTACTGATGATTAAATGAATTCTTAGTGCGATGACTATACATCAGTGTCATAGCAAAAAACACTTGTATATCTACGTAAGGAGACAAAATAAGATAGTTCCTTACTCTCAAGTCCAATAACAGTATGATTCAATGTAAGATAATGTATCAAATAGTGTATTCTACTCTTTTTAGACTTTAATCCTGGCAGAAAAATCTTTAGCTTTGTATGGATTAGTCAATGCAAATTCATTAACTACTTGTCATGCTTCTAGTACAATCTACCCTGACCCTAAAGACTTAACAGTTTAGTGTTAATCAAGTCTACACAACATGCCATAGAGACAAAAGTATCTGTTTTAGGCCAGACAGATATTTTTTCCCCTCTAAAAAAAGAAAAAAAGAATATAAAAATTTGGAGTAAAGCATGTGAGAAGAATATTGAGAAGTAGGTGTCTGGTTTATATTATAAATTCTTTACTTTTAATAAAATTTTCCATAGCTTTCTATAATATAAGAAAAAAAAAATCAAGGACCATTTTAGTTTGGTTATTTTTAATTTAGATCAAGAAAACTGCTATTTCTTCAAAGTAGTAAATCAGAATTCTACCTTACAAATAATAAGACAGAAACATATTTCAATTTCAATTAACATGGCTTTTTCCCTTCCTCCCCAGGAAAATATTTTGGGGAAATATTTGTGAAATTTATATAATTTCATGCTACCCAGCCATTTCAGTATTACTTTGATATTATTTAAAAAAAATATTGGTTACTGAACACAAAAGTACATGAAGGAATGATACAGCAAGAGTGCATAATATCTGTCTGCCTTGAACTCCTAAGCCCAAAAGATCTGATACTCATTTACAACTAACAGCATCTTTTAGGTCAAGTGTGGCTCTCAGACTTGCAATCCAAAGTGGAACATACTATCTGTCTCTTCTATTTCCATATCTCATAATAACAAAGTGTAGTGTTACCAGTCTTTAATAAATGCAGCTTACAGCCATACATTGTAGACTAATGTCTATGTTTAGTTTTGACCTGAACCTTTTTCAAATTTTTAAAAATCATCAACAATATTTGTCCAGTTTTCTCAGACATGCCCAAAAAGTAAACAATACTCTTATTATCAAAACAATTCCACTTAATACAAAAAATATATTTTTCTATATTTTGGTTTGCAACAAACTTCAATCGGAATACTCATATACAATGGCTTTTCTTTCAGACTTTCATGTCTAGCTGCTGATGTCAGGCATTTTGTTTTACCTGTCTGACCATGGCTTGATATACAAAAGCTTTCTAGCTTAATTGACCCCTACCTTTCTTACTCTTACTGAAGTGATATATTTTAGAAGCTGAGTACTTTCAGACTTGCTAACAACAGCTGAATGTACTCAGTTTCCTAAAAGTCCTCTATTCCAGATGTAGGTGATTAACAAGGAAATATGTAATCAGTTACACCACACAAAGTTTATTGCTCTTTATTCCATTGTAGCTGTAACAGCTTAGAAAAAACAAATATGAAAAAGTATAATTCTGAACCTGCTTCAATTTACAGCTAACAGAAATCTGTGTAATACACATAAATAATACAAAAAAATAAATCCTCATCGTTATTATTCCTATAAACTTCACTGTAACAAAGTAAATAATACTTCTCTTGTTGATTCTTGAAATTAAAGGAATATGAGAAACTTTATAGTCCAGAAATATTTTTATCATCTTTGGTATCTTTATAGGCACATATCAGGTATGTTATTTTTTTCAGCTGTATCAATCAGATGTGAAATCAAGCACTCAAAAGTCAAAATGTGAATATCTTAGTTTTCATGAAGAGCATTCTGCAGTCAGTAATGGTATCAATAACAGTAGTTCTGTATTACCAGTAAGAACAACATTCAGTACTGACTCATGATATTTTGGCCTAAGAAATTATTTGGCTTGGATTGTCTGATAGAGTATTTCTTTTGTCAACTATTAAATGAAGCAATAAATAACAACATAAACAAATAATTTCTTCCTAAGTTACACATAAATCCTAGCAGGTAACAATAAAATGAAAACCTGAAAATATTACTAGATATTTTAACTGCAGATGATTATATACATCTGAAAATCTAGTGCAAGACCATATGAGAGAAACCTGTTAGCAGAAAGAAACATCATTTAGAAAAGTATGAATAATATAAATTTAGATAGTCCTAATTCTTCATTTTAGCTATAATCCTTGACTGTGGTGATACTGAAATGCCACTTTGTCCATCTACTTGAACCTGGAGAGCAAGACCAATACATTAAGGCTACATTTTCCAATACGTATTGGGGAAACTATTTTATGCCATAAATCATGCAAGGGAAAAGTCTTTAAAGAAACAGTAACACACTATGGGCGCTCAGCCTGTAATGTCAAAGCTGTGATGAGATTTGTTTGCTTGGAAATATTGTATCTTAGTATAAAGTATGACATTTCAGGATGGTGTGTGGAGATTCATTACCAGAAGTTTCATATGATTTTCTTTATGACACATGTGATCCAGTACGCTCTTCTTGTCCAAGTGCTAAGCTTTTTCCATGGAGTCAGATAACTTGACAATATCAAAATTGTGTCACAAAAATTTGACACAGGAGCTTAAGTAAAACAGGGTTTACTAGAAAATCAAAACTCTGCTTAAAAATCATTGCATGTTAAAAGATTGAAGAAGCTGCTTGCAGACAACCTGAATGCAAAAAAAAAAGTATTGGCTTTGTAACTACCAAATTAGTTTTAATTTTAGCAATTAATTTGCCCTTTAATGCATTTGTCCACAGATGGAATTCAACTTTGTCTTTGCATTTTCATCTTTTCATTTACTTTCCCTAGTTTTATTTCCCGTTACAAAAATCTTTAATTAGATCCTTTTTGCCAATAGGCTGTTTATGGATTTTTTTTCATAACTGAAGCCTGTTTTTCTAAAGTAATTTCATTAATTTCCAACTTGTTTAGGTTTTAGGATTTTACCTTTTATGCTACTTCATTACTAGCTCTCCCCCCCCCCCTTTTTTTTTTTAATATTCTCCTAGTTATATCAGCTATCTTAAGACCATATTCCTCTGACTGTAATGCATCCAGAGCTTTTCCTATAAGGGATTAAATGTATAAATCTTAACCTTGTTATCATCTAATTTCATGGTTTGTTTTACCTTCAAAAAGGAGCGTCTTTAAGAGCAGGAAGGTAATTTCTTGCATAATCTTGCATTAGATATGCAGTTAATGAGATGTGTGTCAATGTGTATGCTTTTGTAACAGTTTTTTCTTCACAGCCAAGAGATATCTCTGACACTGAAGCCCTAGTTGACATGTAGACATACTAGGATTCCTTTTCTGAACATTTAAAAGATCCATCACAGGTGATGTGACTGCTGATGAATGTTGAAGGTGTATACCATGCTTCATATTTAGACCAGCCAGTTGTTGAGGGATGAAAGGCCAGCACCAGGTAGAACTATTTGCCATTTATAACAACAGTTAGCAACTTATTACTGGCAAATGGTGCTTCATAAGTATAAAAAAATACTTAAAAGTAATAAATAATACTTTTTTTGAAGTATTTATGTTATCTAGGAGTACTTTATGCTCAATCATAGAATCATAGAATAGTTAGGGTTGGAAAGGACCTCAAGATCATCTAGTTCCAACCCCCCTGCCATAGGCAGGGACACCTCACACTAAACAATCCCACCCAGGGCTTCATCCAACTGGCCTTGAACACTGCCAGGGATGGAGCACTCACAGCCTCCCTGGGCAACCAATTCCAGTGTCTCACCACCCTAACAGGAAAGAATTTCCTCCTTATATCCAATTTAAACTTCCCCTGTTTAAGTTTTAACCCATTACCCCTTGTCCTGTCACTACAGTCCCTGACGAAGAGTCCCTCCCCAGCATCCCTATAGGCCCCCTTCAGGTACTGGAAGGCTGCTATTAGGTCTCCACGCAGCCTTCTCTTCTCCAGGCTGAACAGCCCCAACTTCCTCAGCCTGTCTTCATACGGGAGGTGCTCCAGTCCCCTGATCATCCTCATGGCCCTCCTCTGGACTTGTTCCAGCAGTTCCGTGTCCTTTTTATGTTGAGGACACCAGAACTGCACACAATGCTCCAGGTGAGGTCTCACGAGAGCAGAGTAGAGGGGCAGGATCACCTCCTTCAGCCTGTTGGTCACGCTCCTTTGATGCATGTGCTTTTTTTTTTTTAACAAATTAGTTTGCTCTTCTAGAATACTATTTTATACACCTAGTGTTTCCTTTTTTTTTTTCTTTTGTTAACAAAGATATATCTGAGAGTTATGTTTTCATTTGTTTTTCCTGCTGTAATATTAGTGACTGAAATAAGATATTCTTTATTAGACCAAGTACTATGATACTATGAAAGAGGATGATATCAGGTCCACGTCATGATTTAGATACTGATGTAAACCCGAATCAAAGAATGAAATTGCTGCTTTGCAAAGCCAATTGCTGTCATAAGGCAATCTAAAAGCTTATTATACTTGAATTTATTCAAGTGGTGAAGCCGTAAGAAAATACTATGCTTTGAACATCCATTATGACATACACAGCATGCTCCTATTTTGCTTTCTGAAAGAAACAAGAATGTTGTAGTCATAATTTGAGTTTTAAATTTTACAATAGTTGCATTTGATATCAAAATGGCCATAAACACTATGGATACATTTCTGTTTTCAGTTTTGTGGAGGAAAAGAAAATGCATCTTAGTCTCTCTCTAACGTATATACATTTGCTTCTATTTTTTATCTTTTTAATATATACACAAATATGTGCATAAATAGATTAAATTGATAGCAACTAAAATAATACTTTTTCCTACAAAACCTTAGTAGTGGGAATATGAAAATATTCAGAAAAAATTAAAATAATCGATTTTCAAGCAATTGTGTTTAACATACAACATGTTTGAGTTTATTCTCTGCTGCATTCTGTCTTGTATCAGCCACCAGCTCTGAAAGCAAGCAGCTTAGTCATTGTCTTTTTCTGAGTTTAGAAAATCATGTTTAGCCCATTTAAAGCTTATTCTTCTGGTAAAACAAAAACAAACCAAACAAACCAAAAAAACCCTTTAATATAAACTAATGTTTCATAACCACGATGACTCTTCAATGTTAGTGTTAAGGAGTCAACTTCTTTTGGAGAGGTACTGCAGCATGTTGAGCAAGGTGATTCTCTTTCTACTTTGCCCTTATGAGTCCTCACCTGTAGTACCACGTTCAGCTCTGGGGTCCCCAACACAAGAGGAATATGGACTTAGGTGAGTCCACAAAGGGCCACAGAGATGGTCAGATGACTGGAACAACTCTCCTGTGAAGACAGGCTGAGAGAGTTGGAGTTGTTCAGCCTGGAGAAGAGAAGGCTCTGTGGAGACATTAGAACAGCCTTCCAGTACCTAAAGAGGGCCTACAAAAAACCTGAAGAGGGAGTTTTTTTTACAAGGGTATGTAGGGATAGGACAAGGGGGAATAGCTTAAAACTGATAGAGGATAGAATTAGACTAGACTTTAGGAAGAAATCCTTTACTGTGAAGGTGATGAGACCCTGGAATAAGTCACTCAGAGAAGTTGTGGATGCCCCATCCCTGGAAGGGTTTAAAGCCAGGCTGGATGGGGTTTGACCAACCTGGTCTAGTGGAGGGTGTCCTAGCCTATGACAGCGGGTTGGAACTAGGTGATCTTTAAGGTCCCTTCCAACCGAAACCATTCTATGATTCTTTGATATTGAATCAGTCCAACTGAGGAAATAACCACAGTGTGTCTCAAAGCAGGATTGGGGCCCCAGTAATAGAATTATGAAATTTGTTAAATTAGCCCAGACATAGCTAAACTGAGGTTTGAAACAAATATGCCAATGATGGAGTTATTTAATGGTTAATGAGGGATGTCTAGTTAAAAATTAACAGAGAAAATAGTTTATACAATTATTAGCTGAAGAATAGATAATGATTTTAAGGTAGAAAATAATCTAGTGAATAATTATCAAGGAAATTAACTAGTAATTAACTCAGAAAATAATTAATTTGCATAGGTTATCTTAAAAGTAGTTAAAGTGTGAGTCTAGTTATGCTACTATGCAATGAATTAACAAAGTGATCAATGAATGAAAAAAATAATGATTGATGGGAGAACACCAGTTAATCCAGGTTGCTAAGTAATGAGTCATTAACTAGTGAAATTAGTTAGGTTGGTGAAGAACTGCAGCTTCTTAACTGAACAAGTTTTTTGGGGGGGTTATGTTATCATAGCTTGAAGGACTCTCAGATTTATATCAGTTTGCCAATTTTAAGTAAACATTTTAAGTTTTGGAATGCTGAGATACATAAAGACTTTATTTATTTATACACATCACAGCCCACTGTTCACTCCTGGGAGCGTGTATCTGGTAAACCAAAAAAATTATTTTGGAATACATGTTGCTATTTTCCCCAACCAAATTAGAAACATCCTGCCCTTATGTTCAGCAAACACAGTGGGATGTTCATATTTAAAGATTCCTTCTTGCATATGTACAATTTTTCAGGGAGCTTATTAATATTTACATATTAATGGCCTGACATCTGTCATAATTGCATATTAATGATTTTTGTTTTAATCAGATAATTGATTCATTATACTGCAGTCTGCAGTTCAAGAGGAACATTCCTGGTGGAGGATGCAAGTGTAGATACAAATACGATATTCTCCCTAGCACTCTACCGATGATCTGAACAAGTTTTTTGCTGTTGTTTATTTCATAGAAAGAGTTGCATTTTACAATTTGGTACAGTGCTTGTTAAGAGTCAGCTGAAAGACTTCCACTGACTTCAGTGAACTTCAGCTCAGGCCTTTAGTCAATGTAAGAAACCATTTCTGAAACAGCAGGATGACAAAAATTAATGGCCTTTTTTATTTTGAATCAATGGAGAATTACAGTTTCAGTATATAAATTATACAAGAAGAGGTGATTAGGTTACAGAAGTGGGAGAGTTAGCAGACATTGCATCTGAGAGATGTACTAATTCTGCATAAAGATGGTAAACTGAACAAAAATAGCATCTAGATTCTTAATTCATTTGAAAAGAATTCACTAAGTGTATGAACTTCAGTAAACTGTAGGTACTCTCTCTGAGGAGACAAACATATTTTGTGCAGCGTCAGAAAAACAGATCAAGCAAAGATACCACTATAGTGTAGCAACAGGCTGTAGAAAATATAGCAAGGAAAACTCTCAGCGTGAGAAAGAAACTGCTAGAACTTCCTTAAACCAAGCCATTGCAGAAAAAAATGAGAGCGCTGGTTCTTCTTTTAGCAGACCTCTAACAGTGGACCATCACAAGCACTCAGGTGCAGGAAGGCTATGAGAGCACTGTGACATGCTGACCCCCTGTCAGAAGTATAAACATTTTTAAAAGAAGGTCCTTCCCCCAGAATCTGACTACTTTCTACATGGATATTGCCAAATAGAAAAGCCTGAATGGTTAGCACCTCCCCACCCATGAAAGAGCAGGAAGAAATAAGTGGGGATTCCTGGCACAGGAAAACCAACCTACTAGCCACATAAGAAGCCTGAGCATGATGTTCACATGACATAAGGCAGTCTGGGGTACTCATTTCAAAAAGGATATACCCTTTGTGCTGGCAGGGCAAGCAGAAGAAGAAGGAAACACCATAGGTGATCCTAAGCCACAGCTGTGAGCAAGGTAGGCCAGAGGAGGCTGGAGAACGAAAGCAAATTGTTTCAGAAGGACCAGTTTTGCAGGTTCAAAGCAATGAGCATCCAACAGTTTGCCAGATCTGGCATGTCGAGTGCCTAACCCCTTCCCTCCACCTCCCCTCCCCATTTTTCCCCCCAAAGTTTCATTTTATGCAACATCGCCCTTATAAAAATAAAGCTGACTGAAGACTGAACCGTTTAAAATCCAGACACACAAGTGCTTATCTGCATCTCCACAGCCATATTAAAGGCAGAAATGAGAAAAGCCTCAGATGATTTTCTGTCATTACCACATGGCAATAAGACTACTATATATTTGACTTTGCGTTTCATTGATATAGTCACTTCCAGTAAGTTGTATTACATCTTTGAACTAGCCTAATCTAACATGGATTTGGATTGGTACCAATATCACTTCAAACCCTGCCAGGTCCCTTAGCCATACCATTTGTAACTTTCACATCATTTCTCATTCACAGTTTAGACCTTGAACAGAAAAGGAACTGCATGGCAGCCTGCCAGAAAGAGTGTTTATTGTTTATGAATTATGAACAATGTGAGTATTTCTGCAATTGGCAGTTTCTATCTTAAAGAAAGCAAGCTTTATTTATAAAAAAAAAAAATTAGAACATATTGTTTTGTTCTGTGTTATGGCAGATTGTCTTAGATGATAAAAAACACATTATGTATGAGCACATTAAAACTAAGGCTTAGTTTGTTCAGTTCCAATGGGTACGTTTCTAGTACTTATATAATTAAAAGTCATTATCACTAATTAGGATACAGAACTCAAGCAAACAGGTTCAGGAAAAAGCTTCCTAATATTTTATAAATACCTAGTGTGAACCTTGTTACTTTTCATGGTATCTGCAGTTTTCCTAAATATTCCTTGGTGTTTGCAATATCACCTGAGTTTAGTGCAACTCCACAAACGGAACATGACAAATCAGATACTAAATCTGAATGCTGAAAATATTACTGAAAACATAGATTTAAAAAAATTTCAGTTTTCTGTTGCATTTCATGGAACACCATCACATTTATTTTGTCAAAGAGTGACATGAGAAATCTGTGGACACAAAATAAATTCATTAATTTCCTGATATTTAAAAAAAAATCTTTTCTATTTTTCTGTTTCTTATGAAAAGACTGTAAAGGGTCAGAACAGATCTGTTCTGAAAATAGCCGCAGTAGTGATAGAAATATTGAGTAGCTCTGAAGTGTTCATTTCCAAATAAAAGCTTGAAACAGTGATTTCGGCTCCTCAGAGCAGAGTCTAGTAATATTTGAAAGTAACGAGAAACAATGACTTGCTGTATCGATAAATATCTTGGGAATACTGCCACAAAGTATTGTGGCTTTTTAAGAACTGGTACAATATGGTGTTTTTTTTAAAGCCGACTGATATCTAAAGTGTATCTTGGCCACATAATTCAAGTTTAAAGCAATCACCTATACAAAGAAAGAGCTGGAGCAGAAGTTGGAAACAAATGAGATAGAAGAAAAGGGGAGAATAAAAGGGAAAATGACAGAGAGAGAGACCAAAAGGGTATCTAAACCGCTCTTGCCCTGTCTTCCTTCAAGTCTTAGAAGACAGATGATCAGGAGAGAAATGGAAGAAAGAAGGGCTGGTTTGGAAGCTTATATTACACTATGTGAAACAGCCAAGAATAGGAGTCCTCAAAGAGTTCTGTTAGGAGAGTGCTGAGACAAGCAGAAGTGTTCCCCTTCACACTGTCAGGAGGCATGGACACACACTGCCTTTCACCTCAATGGCATGCTTTTTCCCCCCTCGCTGCATTACCACTCTTTGAAGCTGCTTGCATAGACAAAAGCAGTGCTAGCCCCTTAATTTTTTTTTTTTTTTTGGTCTGTTATTAAGGAGACGGAGGGCAATGGTGAGTATGGGAATCATCTCTATGATGATAGAGGGGAATCTGTGATTACAAGGGAAATTTCTCCCACAGTTTCAGAGCTGAAAGTTACCCAGCCCAGGAGGTGAACATGTTGCTAGCCCAGCCAAAGCAAGGTTTAGGAGCAAGGAGAGCTGCACCACACCATGCACAGACCCTACCACGAAGGGTACTCTTACCTATGGGCCTTGCATGCTCCCTCACATCACAGAGGCAGGCCTACCCAGGCTCTGCTCAGGGTGGGAAATGGGGCACAGGGAATGACTAGGCACAAAGCCCAGGTGGCACTGGCTGCAAAGCAGATGAAAAAAAAAAAAAATAATGGAGGAAGCCAAAAAATACCCCCCAAAATTAAGAAGGGAGTTAGAGAATGAGGGAGAAGATGGGAAAGCAAGGTCTGTGGGGATGTAAACACCATGCCACAACCCTTTCTGTACCTGTATTATATTTTGTTCTTACTTAGAAAAGTATGTCACAGCCTGTCCCTTGTATTAAATAAATCCAGGTATAATATCTTTCCTCTACTCTCTACAACCCTGACAGCTTCATTTCAGTATCATTTTCACCTCCATCTGGAAAGTGAACTCAGAAAGTAGGTGCTCTGGCATCTTCTTCCAGACATCATTTTGGGAATCTTCTAACACTACCAGGATTAGAAAAAAGGAACTGCCCTCTCTGAAGTCAGAAAACCCCAGTAGTAAGAAAGCAAGTAACTCGTTAGTCCTAGTTAAACAAAAAGAACAAGGACAGCAAGCAATTTTGTATAATAAAACAAACAAAAACAAACCTGAAGAGATAGATACATACACGTAAAATCATGTGAAGTGTGATTTATATAAAACATCACTTTCAGAAAGACACCATCATAGCAGTCTGACTTCACAGAAGTCTGTCCAAGCCATACACACACATACAGAATTTTCTCCCCCTAGCCTCTGACAAAATTTTAAGCAACTTAAAGACCAGAATTTTTAACACATTTTAATTTCAATGTATAACAGCTGTGCACACCTAACTTGGTGTCCTGGTTTTGGCTGGGGTTAAACCACAACACTTCTAAGTGCACATGGAGCTCATGAGAGTAAACGGCACTGAGGCAGTGACAAGTTCTGCCTGTTATTCTGACATGACATGACTAAAATAAGTATGCAATTAAATATTTGTTTGGCTTTTTTTTTTTTTTTTAATACTATGGCATAGACTTCCTAGATACCTCAGAATATTTTAGTATCTCTGTTAGAGGTTTCTAACTGGCAGCTATTTTAATTCAGACAGCATATTTGTAGCCTTTATATCTCCGTTTTCCTGTGTGCCACATTCTCCACCAGAGGTAGCTTCTGAACATATGTAGACTTTGGTCCTATTTTGGCCCTGTTTGATTCATTCGATCTCTCAGTAGCCAGTAATTATAGCTGTATGTATAACCTTTAGCTTTCCAGTGATATGTGTAGTTACACCTCTCCTCTCTTCTGTAAAATCCTTTAGCTGAGTGTTCAGAATTCATTCCTCTTTCCGGGATAATGCATGTCTCAGTGTTTCTGCAAGGGTACAGATCAGGGGCTATGGTGCTAATTTAGCATCAGCATCACTACCAGGGAAACAGTTATACTCTGTATTGACTAATTTTTCTCCTGTGACTGTATTGAACCTACTCCTCAACCTTTTCTTCACAGAATGCCATCACCGTCTAAGTAATACATCATCAGTGCAGTTCACTCTGATGATGTATTATACTAACATATCATTAGTGCAACAGCAGAGCAAGGCGCTTTGATGATGTATTAATGCAATACATCATCGGAATGAGTCACTTCGATGATGTATAACTCAAAAGATGGTACTATCCAGGGAAACATGGACATTCAATAAATCAGGAACAACATTAAAGAATAAAATCTAGGACATCTTCTAAGGAAAAACAAAGCTTCAGAAAGCTTTGAATGAATGTAGCATGAGGTTTTCCTTAAAAATAATTAAAAAACAAAGAAGAAAAAGTTAGAATGCAAATTGTAATTTTATCAGGAATGTAGATTCCCATTGAGTGCAATTAACATGATACTCAAATTTGAATTCTCTTCTACAATGACACCAGATATATGCATGGCATTTTAAGATAGTGTAAGATGGTATGATACAGCTGGTAATATAACCGCTTGAGGCTTATCTTATCCTATCTGGAAGCAGAGAAAAAGCAAAACAAATGAACAAAACCCCAAGTCCCTTCCCCACAAAAAAAAAAAAGTTGAAACTTTTCTTTCAAACTGCTGAAATGACCAATTAAAATTTAGTGTTAAGATTTACTACACGCTTTTCATTAACAAATCAGTATATTGACATTAGTGCAAGCAGAAATGGCAAACTTTAAATAAGTAAAACACTGGGGATTAAAAGGCACTTAGCCATAAATATTGATATAAATATGCTACTTCTGGTAGAGACACTTCATAGAGGGAAAAAAAAAAAAAAGTGCATATCTATTGATTTACATGACTGATTTTAAACTACCAAAGCTCAAACCTTAAATACAGTAACTACATAAGAAAGCTACTAAATGCAATTATGAGTTACTCATAAAATCTTATAGGAAATTCAAATAGCAAAATTAAAAAAAGAAAATCTAAATTTTAACATCCTGAAGAAACCTAATACAAAACAAGAGGGCTTTCATTGTCAAAGAAATTACATATTTAAAGAAAAAGAGAAAAGAAAAAGAAGAAAAAGGACTGATGTCCTTTTTCACTCGTCCTTCAGATTTTATGGCAGTGACAGAAAATAGCCACCATAAGAAGTATCAGATGGCACTCAGATTAAGCAATGAAAAACTCTTATGATGTTACATGTTTATTTCTGGGTTTCTT
The DNA here is from genome assembly GCF_037157495.1 of Lathamus discolor. Taxonomy (NCBI): domain Eukaryota; kingdom Metazoa; phylum Chordata; class Aves; order Psittaciformes; family Psittacidae; genus Lathamus; species Lathamus discolor. Next base: position 95,173,553 of record NC_088886.1, on the reverse strand, counting down.
ATTCAAACAGATGCACTTAGTTTCACACACTTGCACACATAGACATCCTACACATCACATACCTTAATGTGCTTATAAAAGCATAACTTCCAAGCATGTCTTTTATACCATTAGACCTATTGTTCAGAGAAGAGCTCTGCAAATCCCCATTTCCCCCTGCAATGAGAACAGAGAGGTTTTATTTTTTTCTGTTGTTGCTTTGTTTTAAATTGGCCTCAGCTGCGTTTGATTGCTCCAAGCTTGTGGAGATTCTCCAGCTGAGGCCCTGCAATCCCCGTTAGGATTTAACTCCTCAGTCTCACTTTCTCCAGATCCCCAAATCCCAGCTCTGCTGATACAAATAATGAATGTGCTCATGTATGTGTGTAGGACAGAGAGAAAATCTCACTGCTTAAGTTGTAACCCTGAGCACTTGCTTTCAGAGTGAAGTCTGACACTCCCTGTACATGGTGATCGAGTCCTCAACATGGCGCAAGCATGGCCCCCGAGGATACTGCTGACTGTCCTTGCTCAGAGAGAACCTCTGATATTTCAAGGTATCCCAGTCACTTTACGAAAGAAACCACTTTTCTTGAATCATTTCGGTTAACTGCAGTCTGTAGAAGGAAAATACATTTCACGTATATTTCAAACACCCCTGAAATGGAATGGAGGCTTGTAAATACTGATGAGAGAGAAAGTAAAGCTGCTTTGCAGAGGCTCATTTACATCATCTTACTTCAGCCTACAACCGCTGCTTCAGGATCATAGACCCCAACACACCAACCCTACATGCGCAAAATCAAAGCTGTAGGTGCTCTGTGACTGGAGAATATCACCAAGCAGCCCTGGTCAGCTGGCATCCATTACAGAGGAAACGTCTGCCTCAGGGGGCACACTGCCTCCCTCCCCACCGTCAAAAGAAAGAGCAGTTTCTCCCTCCTATGACCCTTTCTGGCTAGTGATAATAATGTGAGTAAATGTCATAGGCTGCAGCAAGCTGCAGCACTTCTGTTTGTGTTTAAAGTCAGGCATGCTGATTCAGAGCTCCAGGCCAGGCTGATGTTAGCCACAGCACAGTGTACGCTGGGGTTAGAGAGGAGTCCACTCCATCAATAAAACAGAGTCACCCTGAGGAGTATAAAAAATATGCAGGGTTCTTAACTGCCTCAGGAGTAGTTAAGAAAAAAACCCCAGCTTTTATTGTTCTTAACTAAAGAACCTTTCTATGCTGTTTTAGACTGAATCAAACATATATCCTGCCAGTATTCCTAGGGACTTTCAGTTCTTTATAAGCACCTAAAAGCTTCCCTAAAACTCACCAATTTTCTAAGTGCTTTTGCTGTTTAGTTTTCCCTTTCCTTTCATGTCCTTGTGCTTTCATGACACCATACGAACTAAAAACACATATTTTTTTGTGCAAAAAATCAAACAAACATGGAAGAAACCAGCTAATGTCACTGTGGTTTTGTGAATAGCGCCAGGCTGTAACCTACCATGTAGCAAAGCATGCTGAGGCAGCTCTAGCAAAGGAGAAAAAAAATGCATAGAAATAACTCCCTGTCCTAGTACACTTTACACTAATACCTAGCCCCTTTTATATGTATGGAAGTCAAAAATACAGAAAAAAGCAAAGTCTGACCTAAAAAGACAGTGAAGACTCTGAAATAATATCAAGGAATATGCCTCCGCAACTCATCTTTTCTCAATTTATGTTTTTTCTTGCAATTAAAACTATTGTAATTTGATGTTAGAAAGTTGTTATTTTATTGAGACTTTTTAGTACCCTTCTGAGATAAGGAAAGGAACATATAGAGCACAAAATGTAACTCTCCATCCTATTCAGCATTATTGTACTTTCAACTAAGCACACTATGTAATTGTATACACTGTAGGTGGTGCAAACTGGCTTCAAGGAAGGGACTCCTGAATATATATTTAATTTCAAACAATTCTGCAGGTAAAATCTCTCTGAAAATTTTTTATTTAGACTTTCAAGCTGGCGCAGTAAGTTCTAAGTAGTTCAAAGTGTTTAGTTCAGAATAACTATTGGCAGTATGATGGTGTCTTTGTGTCAAGAAGAAATAGTCTCATGATGTCATATCTCCTCTCTGGGCACTTGTACTTAGAAGCTTAAAGTAATTATTTAATTTTTGTTACATCTGAACAGAAAATACTAGGGACTCTACCCAAAGCTGACTTTAATTCCAAGAGAGTTATAGCTGCTATGGTATTTATACTTCTTATGAAACTATACTATGTTACACAATATTTTACTACTATTTTTCATGTTTATCATGGCCTCTCCTATGATCCTCAAACAGAAATGACTCCCCACTGCACTGGCACCTACACTGGACTGTAAAATGCTTTTTCTCTGGAAACCGTACTTTTAAAAACAGGAGGTGGCAATGGGTCCAATAAAAATGTAGAAACTCAAAGTTTAAAAGAGCAGAAAGGATCTCTTAATTCCGCTAACTGTGAATTTCATTGTGAGAGAAATCTCTCTTTAGTGAGTTAATATAAGAAATTGTGTGAATCAATAAGCATATACCTGATTCAGTTACAGTAATACCACCCATAAAATACACTGAAGTGGTTTTGTGGGAAAATCAACTTGTTCAAGAATTTTCCCACAGTTAGACTGTAAGTTTTCGAGACTGTATATTTGAAAGTAAGCTATCAGGCAACAGCAATATGCACATCTAACCCTGTTAAATTTTTATAATGCCATCTTACATTCAGCTGCAATAAATAAAAATCTCTCTATATTATTTTTTTCCCAGCAGTTCTACAAAATGGAAGTGCAAGTACTAATAAAAAGTATGGTTTAATTAACTAAACTTATGTTGTACTGTACCATAGAAGTGGATGATTTACACAGTGTTATCCTCTTCAGGACAGAATAATGCAAACAGCATAATTAAAAGTTGATGAGAAGTGTATTTATTGAGCACACAGGAAGAATAGACACTTAGATTTATGGTACACAAAGTGTACCTTTCATTTGCAATATTAACATTTTAAAGTCCAAAGCATCAGCATAATGCACCCAAACTGTTCTGTGCAGCATCCATATAATTTAGTCCTGTTAATCCTCGCACCACTGACAGTAAATTATGTGACCCGAACATATACTAGTGTAACATGATAGATTGTGATATCATGATTATGTTCATTGAGATGTCTGTGGAAGCCATATATCACATTTGCCTGTCTGTAAGGACATGTGAAATAGCTGAAGAACCAATCATTTATTTGTGACACGAACTGCAGGGCTATCTATCAGAGACCAATCAGTTCTAAAGAAGAAGCCACTGTTTACTAATGAAAGTACTTTTAGAAAATTCCAGCTACCATTTATGTGGGTCAGGGCTTATTGAGGTCTGGGTACCTGCATTTTATTTTGAGAGTTCAGAGAGTACGTAGATGTTCTAGAAGATAAAAAATATATATGGGAATTTTCAAATGTGCAAACTAGGTAGACACAACATCACAGGACACTTATTTTCTCTTCTGTCCTAATATTAAAGCCAGCCCATGATTCTCATATTGGAAAAATCAATTTTGGGTTCTTCAGGTACTATGTACAACAACTATTATCCAAACATTAACACTTATGGATTCTTTAAAGAGAGTTATGCCAGGTAACATGAACAAAATAATGTTTTTTCTCAATATCTAAGTCATGAGGTAGATGTACTCCCAACCACCTGTAAGGTCTCAGTTATGAAGCAAATATTTGTCTTCTTTGTAAGTGTGTTATATTTTGAACATTTCAATGCACAAAAAATCCCACAGTGGGGGCTTGAAAATCTGCATTAAAAAAAACAGCCACTCCCTCAGCAGCGACCGGCAGCTCCCAGCCAAATCCACCCTGTTTATGGACTGGGCATGATGTTCTATGGTATGGAATACCCCTTTGGCTATTTCAGGTCAGCTGTCCTGGCTTTGCTCCCTCGCAGGTTCTTGTGCACGTTTGTCACTGGCAGAGCATGGGAAACTGAAAAGTCCTTGACTTAGAGCAAGCACCACTCAGCAACAACTAAAATGTCAGTGTGTTATCAACATTATTCTCACACTAAATCAAAAAGCACAGCTGTCCAGGCATCTATGAGGTTGTTTCAGAAATGAGTCCTGTTGTCTGACTTCTTTCTGTCACCATAAGATTTGCTTTTCAAGGGCCAGGATAATGTTCTGGGCAGTGGCATGGGACACAGCATATGTTTCTAACTATCAGGTGGTTGCTTCCAATACTATGAGCACATAGCGCTTGCTTCCACCACTGTAAGTGCATGGTGCTTGCCTTAGCAGGTTTGTGAGAATGCGATATAGTCAGTCTGACAGGCCTCCCCTACTTATATTTTAGCCATTGTCCTCCATACCAAAGAGGCTTTAACTGCCTGGTTTGCTTAACTGCAGCACATGTTTTACATTCATGAATAAACTGCATGATAGTGTGCATGGTCAAGTCCACCCCTTGATCACCCCTCAAACACCAGACCATCATTTTTAAATTGATAGAGTCCCATTGTAAATTAGTGAGGAAATACTAATTACTGTGGATTGTTTTGCCCTTCTCTGACTCCAGCTGGTTAGTGGGCAATTTCCTTAAATTTTAAAAAACATGTAAGTGCGCTCATTTATGCATGATAACTTCATCTTGAATACATGTGGGTTTGTTGGTTTGTTGTTTTTTTCATTTGGGGGTGCATGTGTAAATGCATAGAACTGCAAAAACTGGGTCAGAAAGAAAAAAAATACCACAGATGTCAGGCCAAGTACTTCCCACCTAAGCAAACTGGGATTCCCTTTTTACAGCATTTTAATTTCTTCATTATAGTTTGCAGCTAATAGTTTATGGTTCTGGTATGGATTTACTGTGAAACCTTGAGTAAACCACTTTAAATTCTTTACTATTAAGACAAATATAAAACTATTTATTGTTGATGGTATATTAATTGAAATATTATTTTCAGCCATAATTCATATCAGGCACAAAATTAAATTTAAAAATCCCCAAAGTAGTGAACAACCTCAGGAAAGAAACATGAGACAGCTAAATTAAGTACAGAGAAAATAATATAAACTCTTATTTACAGCCTGTTTTATTAACCTTTTTCTGAGCTTATTTAGTCTTTGTTTAGTGATTTCTATTCTGTTCAGAAAAGTAAAAGAATAGTTTACAGGTTTACTAATCAAGTTAGGACTTGAAAACTAATTTGTCAGGCTTTTATTGGGAATGGTCAACATCAGACACCTAACATATACAAGCTTACATTTGCCTTCTCTAAGGGTGTCGTGGTTTAAGCCCACCCAGTAACTCAGAATCACGCAGCCATTCACTCACTCTCTCCCCTCCCCTCCCCTCACTCCTCACCCCCCCCCCACCCCCCCAGAGGGATGGGGAGGAGAATCGAAAGAATGTAACTCCCATGGGTTGAGATAAGAACAGTCCAGTAACTAAGGTATAACATAAACCACTGCTGCTACCACCAATGATAATGATAACAGAAATAACAAGGGAAGAGAATACAACCACTCACCACCCGCTGACCGATACCCTGCGTGACCCGAGCAGTGATCTCACCCTTCCGGGTAACTGCCCCAGCTTATATAGTGGACATGATGTGCTGTGGCATGGAATACCTCTTTGGCTAGTTTGGGTCAAGTGTCCTGTCTCTGCTTCCTCCCGGCTTCCCCTCCTCCCTGGCAGAGCATGAGGCTCGGGAAGCCCTTGGTCAGAGTAAACATTACTGAGGAGCAACCAAAACCATCAGTGTTATCAGCGCTGTTCCCAGGCTGAAAGTCAAAAACACAGCACTGCACCAGCTACTAAGAAGGAGAAAAATGACTGCTACTGCTGAACCCAGGACAAAAGGCAAGTCATGATGTAGGAAAGGACAGAATGAATTATGTTTAGTGATGTTCCCTTTGAGATAAGGCTAATTTTTCCTAAAGAGACCTGCAAAATGTATGTATATTAATGCAACAGCTAGCTATGAAATTTCTCAGGTTACTAAGTTCTCTATTGAAAGTAGTCTTCACATATCCATTTTAGTGGAATACTCTGATGCTGTCTTTTTCTGAGGTTGTGATATTCTTCATGAAACAGACCTTTAATAAAACAAAGACTTCAGCCAAAGTTTAGAAATTGACTATTACTCATTCTGCACATTCGGGGTTTGGCATGAGGAGGTTGGTTTATAGCATTCTTTTTGACTTAATTTTCTTACAGAATCACAGAATAGTTTGGGTTGGAAGAGACCTTCAAAAATCATCTAGTCCAATGCCCACTGCAATGAGCAGAGACATCTTCAACTAGATCAGGTTGCCCAGAACCACATTCAGCTTGGCTTTGAACATCGCCAGAGATGGCACATTCACCACCTCTCTGGGAAACCTATTCCAGTATTTTACTACCTTCATTGTAAAAAATTTCTTCCTCACGGCCTCCTTGGAACTCAATCTTGCTAGTCGGGTTAAAGACAATAGAAAGGGCTTCTTCAAATACATAGCAAATAAAACTAAAACAAGAGGCAATATAGGCCCACTGCTGAACGAAGTGGGTACCCTGGAGACAGAGGATATAAAGAAGGCAGAGGTGCTGAATGCCTTCTTTGCCTCTGTCTTTACTCCTGCAGACTCTCCCCGAGGGCCCCGGATTTCTATAGCCCCAGAAGGAGTCAGGACAAAGGAGGAGTTTGCTTTGGTAGATGAGGATTGGGTTAGGGATCAGCTATGCAAACTGGACATCTGTAAATCGATGGGTCCAGATGGAATGCACCCACGGGTGCTGAGGGAGCTGGCGGAGGTCATTGCTAGGCCACTTTCCATCATCTTTGGTAAGTCGTGGGAAACGGGCGAGGTGCCTGAGGATTGGCAGATGGCAAAGGTCACACCAATCTATAAGAAGGGCAAGAAGGAGGACCCGGGTAATTATAGACCGGTCAGCCTTACCTCCATCCCTGGAAAGATGATGGAACAACTTATTCTTGACTCCATCACTAGGCATATCAAGGATGAGGGGGTCATTAAGAACAGCCAACATGGTTTTATGAGGGGGAAGTCATGTATGACCAACCTTATAGCCTTCTATGAGGAAGTGACTAGGTGGAGGGATGATGGTAGAGCGGTAGATGTAGTTTTTCTTGATTTCAGTAAGGCATTTGATACTGTCTCCCACAGCATCCTCATAGATAAGCTAAGGAAGTGTGGGCTTGACGATCAAGTAGTGAGGTGGATCGAGAACTGGTTGAAAGGAAGAAGGCAGAGAGTTGTGGTCAATGGCGCAGAATCTAGCTGGAGGTCTGTGACTAGTGGAGTTCCTCAGGGGTCGGTGCTGGGACCGGTGCTGTTTAATATTTTCATCAATGACCTGGATGAGGGAACTGAGTGCACCCTCAGCAAGTTTGCTGATGACACAAAACTGGGAGGAGTGGCTGACACACCAGAGGACTGTGCTGCCATTCAGCGAGACCTGGACAGGCTGGAGAGTTGGGCGGGGAGAAACTTGATGAAATTTAACAAGGGCAAGTGTAGAGTCTTGCATCTGGGGAAGAACAACTCCATGTACCAGTACAGGTTGGGGGTTGACCTGCTGGAAAGTAGTGAAGGGGAAAGGGACCTGGGGGTCCTGGTGGATAGGAGGATGACCATGAGCCAGCAATGTGCTCTTGTGGCCAAGAAGGCAAATGGCATCTTAGGGTGCATTAGAAAGGGAGTGGTTAGTAGGTCAAGAGAGGTTCTCCTCCCCCTCTACTCAGCCTTGGTGAGGCCGCATCTGGAATATTGCGTCCAGTTCTGGGCCCCTCTGTTCAAGAAGTACAGGGAATTGCTTGAAGGAGTCCAGCGCAGAGCCACAAAGATGATTAAGGGAGTGGAACATCTCCCTTATGAGGAGAGGCTGAGGGAGCTGGGTCTCTTTAGCTTGCAAAAGAGGAGACTGAGGGGTGACCTCATCAATGTTTACAAATATGTAAAGGGTAGGTGTCAGGATGATGGAGCTAGGCTTTTTTCAGTGATATCCAGTGATAGGACAAGGGGCAATGGGTGTAAGCTGGAACATAGGAAGTTCCACGTTAACATCAGGAAGAACTTCTTTACTGTAAGAGTGACAGAGCACTGGAACAGGTTGCCCAGGGGGGTTGTGGAGTCTCCTACACTGGAGATATTCAAGGCCCGCCTGGACAAGTTCCTGTGTGATGTACTGTAGGTTACCCTGCTCTTGCAGGGGGGTTGGACTAGATGATCTTTTTAGGTCCATTCCAACCCTTGGGATTCTGTGATTCTGTGATTCTGTGAATCATCCCTTTTTTAGTTTAAACCACTACCCCTTGTCCTGTCACAGCAGGGCCTTTTAAAAAGTCTCTCTTATTTTTCTTATAGACCTCTTTGATGTACTGAAAGGCTGCAATAAGGTCCTCCTGGAGCCTTCTCTTCTCCAGGCTGAACAACCCCAAATTGGTTTTAAACATCCAGTATTTTGGCAATGACAGAAATACTGGGCTTTCCATGCTTTCTCTTATATTCCACAGCTTATGAGTCATGAGATTCAATTAAGGGTTTAGGTATGCCTATCCAGGAGGTTCCTCGATTGTGTGGAAGACAACTTCCTTCTGCAAGTAATAGAGGAGCTGACAAGGAGAGGTGCCATGCTTGACCTTGTGCTCACCAACAGGGAAGGGCTTGTTGAGAATGTGGTACTCCAGGGCAGCCTTGGATGTAGTGATCACGAGACGGTCGAATTTGAGATCCCCAGGACAGTGAGAAGAGCGTGCAGCAAGCTCACTGCCCTGGACTTCAAAAGAGCAGACTTTGGCCTCTTCAGGAGCCTGCTTAGTAAGGTTCCATGGGATATAGCCCTGGAGGGCAGGGGGGCCCAAGACTGTTGGTTGATATTCAAGGATCACCTGCTACAAGCTCAGGAATGCTGCATCCCAACTAGAAGGAAGTGCGGCAGAAGGGCCAGGAGACCTCCTTGCATGGATAAGGAGCTGCTGAGGAAAATTCAAAGGAAAAAAGAGGCTTATAAAAAATGGAAGCAAGGACAAGCGGCCTGGGTAGAGTACAGGGATGTTGTCCGGAAAGCTAGGGACCAGGTTAGGAAGGCTAAGGCCCAGTTAGAATTAAACCTAGCCAGGGATGTTAAGGATAACAGGAAGGGATTCTACAGGTACGTAGCAAACAAAAAACAGGCTAGGGACAAAATAGGCCCCCTGAGGAAGCTTTCGGGAGAGCTGGCTACGCAGGATTTGGAGAAGGCTGAGGTTCTGAATAACTTCTTCACCTCGGTCTTCACTGGCAAAGGCTCTGACTGCACCACCCAGTTCTTAGAAGGCAGACGCAGGGACTGTGAGAATGAAGACCTTGGGCCCACTGTAGGAGAGGATCTGGATCGAGACCATCTTCAAAATCTGAACGTGCACAAGTCCGTGGAACCTGATGGAATCCATCCGCGGGTCCTGAAGGAGCTGGCGAATGAAGTTGCTAAGCCACTGGCCATCGTATTTGAAAAATCATGGCAGTCAGGTGAAGTTCCTGACGACTGGAAAAAGGGAAATATAACCCCCATTTTCAAGAAGGGGAAAATGGAAGACCCGGGGAATTACAGACCAGTCAGTCTCACCTCTGTGCCTGGCAAAATCTTGGAGCACATTCTCCTGGATGGCATGCTAAGGCACATGAAAAACAAAAAGGTGCTTGGTGGCAGCCAGCATGGCTTCACTAAGGGGAAATCCTGCCTGACCAATTTGGTGGCCTTCTATGATAGGGCTACAGAATTGATGGATAAGGGTAAAGCAGTTGATGTCATCTACCTGGACTTGTGCAAAGTGTTTGACACTGTCCCACACGACATCCTTCTCTCCAAATTGGAGAGATATTAATTTGATGGATGGACCACTCGGTGGATAAAGAACTGGCTGGACGGCCGCACACAAAGAGTTGTGGTCAATGGCTCGATGTCTGGCTGGAGACCTGTAACAAGTGGTGTCCCTCAGGGATTTGTGTTAGGACTGGTCTTGTTTAACATCTTCGTCGCTGACATGAACAGTGGGATTGAGTGCGCCCTCAGCAAGTTTGCCGATGACACCAAGCTGTGTGGTCCAGTTGATATGCTGGAGGGAAGGGATGCCATCCAGAGGGACCTTGACATGCTTGTAAGGTGGGCTGATGCCAACCTTATGAAGTTCAACCACGACAAGTGCAAGGTCCTACACCTGGGTCGGAGCAATCCCAGGCACAGCTACAGACTGGGCAAAGAAGAGATTCAGAGCAGCCCTGCAGAGAAGGACTTGGGGGTGCTGGTCGATGAGAAAATGAACATGAGCCAGCAGTGTGCGCTCGCAGCCCAGAAAGCCAACCGTATCCTGGGCTGCATCAAAAGGAGTGTGACCAGCAGGTCGAAGGAGGTGACCCTGCCCCTCTACTCTGCTCTTGTGAGACCTCACTTGGAGTATTGTGTGCAGTTCTGGTGTCCTCAACATAAAAAGGACACGGAACTGCTGGAACAAGTCCAGAGGAGGGCCACGAGGATGATCAGGGGACTGGAGCACCTCCCGTATGAAGACAGGCTGAGGAAGTTGGGGCTGTTCAGCCTGGAGAAGAGACGGCTGCGTGGAGACCGCATAGCAGTCTTCCAGTACCTGAAGGGGGCCTATAGGGATGCTGGGGAGGGACTCTTCATCAGGGACTGTAGTGACAGGACAAGGGGTAACGGGTTAAAACTTAAACAGGGGAAGTTTAGATTGGATATAAGGAGGAAATTCTTTCCTGTTAGGGTGGTGAGACACTGGAATCGGTTGCCCAGGGGGGTTGTGAGTGCTCCATCCCTGGCGGTGTTCAAGGCCAGGCTGGATGAAGCCTTGTGTGGGATGGTTTAGTGTGAGGTGTCCCTGTCCATGACAGGGGGGTTGGAACTAGATGATCTTGAGGTCCTTTCCAACCCTAACTATTCTATGATTCTATGATTTTATGCCAGTGGAGATAAACTGACTCACCTACTATGTTATAAATAGCTGGTATTACCCATAGGGCACCTGCTTCAAAACCAACTTAACTTCAGGTATACAAAGGCTGCTTTTGAAGCTGCATCTTTTCACAGGTGGCATGCTTAGGATCTGGTGCAGCTTGCTTCCCTATGTGCATAACTGGAGCTGTATAATATTTGTTCTTCTCTATGAAGTATTTTACCTTTTCCATCGTGCCAGGAGTCATCTTCCAGTCAGCTACTACTGATGTCCATCCTTATTGGTGAATACACCATTATTTAGTGTGTGACTGCTTCCCTTTGCTGCAACTTTTCCTGGCTTCCATCCGTAACCTGATGTGGTAGTGGTGTGTTTTACCATACGTCAATGCTACAATGCAAAATTTATAGACATGCAGAACTGATCTACAAAAAATAGGTGGCCTATAATAGATTGTGATAGCAAAATAGTTAGAAGCAAAAGCAAACAAAGGAAGCTGACATAACCACATTCATTGTTTTCTCCATGCATTATCACCCCTGCAGGTGAAATAAAATTAAAATGAGATATCTAAAAATACATCTAGCAAACAAATTTGTCTATGACTGAATGACTTTTTCATTCATATGTGAAATTAGGCTATATTATTATCTCATCTGTGTAGGTTAATAGAGTTTCAGGAACAGACAGATGATGCAAAAAATATTGTAAATAGCAACTTTTGCCATTCACTCGGCAACATCTGAGTTACAAAACAGAAGCAGTAGAGATAAAACTTTTTAAATGCTGATAGCAAGAGTTATCTCTGGCAACTTATTAGCAATATTTGACAGCAAAGGAAGTTTCCAGAAAGAGATAGTAAATAGAACTACTTAATACATTTTCAGTAAGGCAGCTTTACTCATATCGTAGTGCATATATCATTTTAGACTTTAGTCTGAAAAGTAATATGCTATTATGAAGGTTAGTATCATAGGAGGCATGAACAAGAAAGTACAGGCAAAGTTATAAGGAAAAAATGTTTGGAGGTTGGGAAAGACAGTAATGGAAATAGATATTTACTGCCAATGGAAATCAAGGGGCAGCCAATCTGAAATAAAAGCTGGTGTGCAGAAGCAAGGTAGACAGTCCCTGTTACCCTTGAACATGACAATAATATGGTTCACTAATTATCCAGATTAGGTTTACATAGTTTTACATGTCCTTTGACACATATGTACTGTTTAGCAAATCATGTATGCATTTTAGGGGCCTGATGTTGCAGTTCACCACTCAAAATGAAGATCTTACTGCATTATTGGCAAAAGGGCAAATACAGAATTGCAACATACCTAAACCAGAACAGGAAAGACAGATGAAAAGTTCTACTGACTCAGCTAAGAAGGCTTCTATTTGTGAGCATCTGACATGTAAAACTGTAGGATTCCCCCTGGTAGTCTACTATACCAAGACTATCATTCAGTCTTTCTAATTACACCAGTAAAGTATCTTGCAACTTCTATAGATTTTGACTTTGATTACATTTAGTCTTTGATACTGGTGGAGCAGCTCACTCTTCCTTCTTTTGTTCATTTGTTAAAAATTTCCATACAGAAAGTCAATAGTTCACACATTCTATTAAGCATCGGACCTCAAATGAGAATTGGCTGGTAACTAAAGAGAGAAGAGACTTCACAGTGCAAAGAATTCAACCTGATTCTCTCTGCTTGTCAAGAGTCACACAAAAGATTTGTATTTGTATGTACTTTCAATTTACTCAGAAAGCACTGAATCAAAAAGTACATTTTAGTTTAAGAATGCAAAACATATTACAGAAGTTAATTTGGATTTACTGCATCAGGATTACAACAAGCATTATTAATTGATTATTAATTTTTTGAGTAGGAAGCCTTCTGGAGGTCAGATGCAGCAACAAGATTCATACAATTACAATTCTGTAGAAGAAAAAGAACCCAAATTAGTAGAAGCTGCTTCCAGACAGAATTTTACATATACCAACAAAGTACTTCTAGAACAGTGTAGACATGCTCAATTTTTGTCTATAATGTTAATGGTGACAGCATTGTAAGCGGTGTTATCATGTTACTGTTATCCAGTTGGGAACATAATTTAAAAACAATTGTTGGGAATAACACAAGTCCAGCTGGTGAACAATACATTCATTTTTATTTTGGTCAAGAGAGAAATGATCCAAAAGAACACTAGATTCAAGCACCTGGGATTTTTCTGACAAAGACTGCTCACAAGTCTGAAATCAGATATGAATCTGAAAGTCATGGATGGCTCTTGCCTGCATTTCAGACTGAAGTCCTGAAGGCAAAGAATGCCTTTACTCTTTGAAAAGTTCAAACTCTACATTCATTTCTGACAAAAAGGGAAGTAGAGATGTGAACTCAAGCTCCTAATTCTATTTATCCTCGCAGGAGTTAGACTTCACTCTTCCTCACATATCTGGGCTAGATTTGGTTGATTTGGGTTTTTTGTGATTCCAAAGCAGACTGAAGCATAGTCACAAAGTGAGCTTAGCCAGAAGTTTGTTACATTCTTCCTACCAACCCATAATAAGTGCTAAGTTTACCTTCTGCTGTGATCTTGCAGAAAGCGAACGTCAGTCTATGCTTCTGCTCCCTATATTTATTCCCATTGCCTCTTGTAGCAGGGGCACAAAGTATGCTCAGGGTCTCCAACCTGACAATCCATTACAAATGCATTCCCAGCTGGAAAGGATTTAAATACATATATATATATATATATGTGTGTGTGTGTGTGTGTGTGTGTGTATTCTGAGCAAATTTGTGATTTAAACAACATGGGTAGGAAAAACCCTCGTTGTAAAAAACTATAATAAATTAATGATCACATTTATATTGTCTAAAGATAGACTGACTAAAATGCCAATCAATATGAGAAACAGAGCACTTCTGAATGAAGCTGAACCATTTAAAAACATCATGGGGTAGAAGATAGAGTTTCATCTTTTTTCTACTTTATGGTCTAAAAGGCCACTGTGTGGCTATGGTGACCCTAACCAGCAGCATAATAACTGAAAGGAAAAACAGAAGAAAAGGAAATAAAGGAGTACTGGGTTAAAAAAAACAAGCAGCTCCTCAGCCTTGCTAAATTACTGTAGGTCTATTATCTACCATCAGACAAACTCTGACAGTCAGATAGTGCGAGAGGAGGAGAAGAAAAGAGTTCATCCATTTCAAGGCTTGCCAAACAATCCTAACACCTTGTGTAACTATGCACTTCTTACATGGACTCCCTGCAGTTTGTGTACATTCAGCTTTTCACTTTCAAGTGTTTCCTTCACCAGTCTCTGCATAGCCCCCTCCATCTCACCCCAACTTTCAAGCCCAGGGAACTCCTGTGAGAGGGAGAGAGCGCATTTCCCTTTGTTGTGGGTTTCTCCCTACAGGCTCATCCAGCTCAGCAGATGGTAGTATACCGGATCTTTTCCTTTTTTCTTTCTTTTTTTCTTTTTTATTTTTTTTTCCTCTGATGCTAAGCTTGATTTACAGGCCTGAGTTATTATTCATCATTATTCATTTTCTGTCACCAGTGCATTGAAGGTTAATAGAAATGCCAGCATGCTCACTGATTTACTTAGTAAAATATTTGTTCCAAGGTTTAGGTCAGATGATTGGTGTCTGAGAGAGCTTCGGGTTTATGCATTATGAAAAGCAAGCTGACTTGACCTTGAGCCACTAGCACTAGCACTATATATTACTTTAGTGGAGTGACCTTCAGAGACCCAAGACACACTAGATGTATTCAACACATGTTTTCCTCTCCCATACTGCTGACATTGTATACATTCCAGCTGAACTTATGTAATGTAAGATGATACTCACTTTTCATCTAATGAATTTGAGTAGGATGACACTTTCAACTAAAACACCCACCTCAGAGGTAACAAACTGTCTTGAATCCCAGATGAACTGAGGCTTGGCAAGTACTTCAAGCTAATTGACTCACTTTGTCACACAGAATATCCGGTTCACCAACCCAAGCAGGGCCTAATTCTGACATTCACCACCCTGGTACAAGTCAGGAGTAACTCCAGTGATGTCCAGTGAATTAAATGAGAGAAATACAAAGACTTTGAAATAGCAAAGGTGGTAATTCAGAAACTGACAGGATTTATGCCTAGATTGTGATACTACTTAATACTCGAGTTAAAGTGGTGTAATCCAGCCCTGCATGCCTCCTCTTTCTTTCCTGTCTAAATGGACCCTTAAGTGTGATGTGGTGTTGCCAGACAAGAATACACATATGCAAACAATGGTTACAGAAAATACTTTCTTACCCTTCATTTTCACATTGGCCCAGTCTTCTTTCTAGTCTCATTTGTGCAGCAGTATATAAGTATCTTCAGATGATTTTTTTTTGTTCCATTTGTTCAAACAAACAATAGCCACTATAACCAAAATGAAAATTCCGAACAATGCTGAGATTTAACCATTATTAATTTGAATGGTTCTCAGTTTGCTGTCAGCTACACTGGGACAAAGCCAGACTAATTCCAGAGTCTTTAGTGGATCTACTCCAGATTTACATCAGCAAAAATAATACCAGAATTTGGCACAGCATATATATGTATTTTTTCCCAGCTCTACTTTAATTCTTCCCAGGTATCAACCAGAGAAACAGTATCCCCAAGAATTAAAAGCAGAACCTTTTGTCTCCATACCCTATTAGGACAGAAACACCTTCTTAATTTTTCACTTCTCCCAGACATGACATTTTGAGATAGCTGAGATTTATACAGGCAGATTTGGCAGCCTTTTCATATTTACTTACACTCACAGATAAATCAAATCCAGGGCACTCTCTCCAAGAATAAGTTATTTGTTATCTGACTAAGTATGTGTTAGTGGATCAGACATAGAAAAGGTATTTCTATTATAACTGTGTTGTTTGGCTATGATTTAATGTGGTAGATAATATTATTTTTCATTCTTGATTATACAATGTATTCTCTTATTGTCCTACGCATTTCAACACAGTTAGTTACTGGGGAGGGTAAGGAGAGAGGGAGGTGAATTGGTGTTTGACACATTAACTGAAGGAAAGAAACTGAACCCCATCAGCAGGAGGTGAGAAATCTTAATTCTGCTAATGTTGAATCAGGAGCAATTAACCTCACCTGGAGTCTGCCAAGAAAAAAAGGCACCTCAGGAGAAAACATGGGTGAAATTCAAATTTATTACTGTATATCTGCACTAATGCTGCAAAAGTCCCTGAAAGGAAAATGTTTAAATAGTCTGGATAGTAACCTAACACCCTTCTACCTTCCACTCTGAAGAGGAACTGGATAAGATAACATCAGTATATTTTCAGGGTGCCCTAATTCTTGTAGTGACTCTTCCATTTAGAACAGCATTGCATCTCTTGAGAGAAAGGTAGCTAGCACTATATTATCAACAGATTCTACTTTTAATGAGAAAAGACAGTCTCAGCATCACTCTCTTGCACTTTGTATACCTTTTGACTGTGCTAACTGTCTTTGGGTTTTTTCAGTTCCAGAAGGTACGAGGTCTCCAGGTCCCAGTGTGGCTTCACACTTAGGTCTTACCTCAGAGCAACAGATTCCTCTGCCATAAGCAGACTTAAGATTTTCTCAAGATTCTATCCTTTTCATCTTTCATCCAAGCTGACATTGCTTCTTATCCAGATAAATGCAGGACTGCTGATTCCAAGAATTCAAGTTGTGGTTAGTCCTCTTCAAAAACAAACAATAAAAAATTAAAAGTTGTCTAGCAGCATTAGATGGGATCTTGTGGATAGGTGTGAGATTGGTTAATTTTTAAGTTTTCCTTCAACGACCAAGAAAGTCAAAGCAATTACAAACCTAAAATTAAGAGCAGAGTTTGGTGAGGATGTGTAATCTCATAGCAAGAGTAAATTAAATGTCCATCGTCTTTACTCAAGAATTGTGTAAAAGAAAACAAATTGCAGCATTTCATAATATGATTCCCTCAGCTCTCTGAAGAGCCTATACCATCAGCATCAACAGAAATACTAATGTCATGCCCCATAAGTTAGCTGAAACAAAGTCTGGTATTTGACAGACAACAGTCTTTGTATGTTGCAGTGGACAGCACTATACACACTTGCCTCAATTTCCCTTTTCTTTTTCTTCAGCAAGACTTATTTTCCCACTTGTTTTAGCCACAGATAGGTTCATCAACCTGCTGATGTTATGGTACATACTAGGCTTTGCTATTGTGAGTAACTAGGACACTCTAAATTAACCTGTTCTGTGTTCCTCTTTTTCTTTGATTTGTTTCCTGCAATTTCAGTAACTGATCTAGAAAGATTCATAAAAGTAAAGAAAATATATACCAAGAACCAAAATATTTTTAAGCAGGCCTATCTACCAAAGCCATGAAGTATGATAGATGCTTTAAAACTAAATGTATGTTAGCCTGACTTCTGGAGACAACACAGAAGATAAAACACTCCTCTCAATAACAAAAGTGCTAGGGAGAAACTCATATCCTGTGTACTCATGCTGTGTTATTTACTGTTTTTATTAAAGTCATTCAGAAATGTCCCTTCAGAAACAGTGCTGTACAAGCTCACACGAAGGCACTGCCCCTCGAGCTCGTGCTCCAAGAAAACAGCATTACTCCCTCACTTCCAATTTAAGTCTCTAGCAAAGGCAAAGTTTTCAAACTCCCAGAATTAACATCTGTGATATGTACAACCAGTTTTCAAAGATCTAGATACACTGAAAAGTAAGACTTTTTCTCATCTATCATCCCCTATCCCCCTTCCCTTCCATCCTCTGCCCACCATCAGCCTGGTTTCTTAATTAGTTGCATGATAGAGAACTGAGCTTCAGAAAAATCTGTCATTGTTTGGACGTGCTGGGCCCTTCTGACAAGCAAGATCTAAGAAATGCAAACAGTGCTGCAGCAAAAGAGGGTCCTGAGGTAAAAGGCAGAGGAAACCCAACTCTGATGTGAATGGCAGCTCATTAGACCTAAAGGAAAGAGGAGGAGTATGTTTAAAAATTTACATGATCATGTAAATCAGCCAGCCACTAAAAAAAAAACAGTAGCTGAAAATCACATCAATTATATTGATGTCTGTGAGCCTCTTTCATCTACCTACTGAAGTTGACTTCTTGGCCCTTCCCCATTTTCCTGTTTCTCTGTGTTGTGTTATTCCACTAAGACCACTGCTGCTGCATTTGTGTTTAAGACACAGGGCACTATCTTTTTTTTAAATACCCCAAGGTTAATCCAAAAAGGTGTCTGCGCTAGTTCACAATGAAAACCCAGTCATTATTGTATTATCAGTGTGAATTCAGTAAGTCATAATGAGTATTATGATTTCAATGGTGGCAGTAGTAAATAGCTGTAAGAGCTTGGAATTTTAATGTGTAACTTCAAGCAACAGATGAAAACATACAACACCCTGACACACACAGAATAAAACTAGATAATATGTCCCATCTTGAGCTAAACCAGGGTTCTGGGGTCATTGGATTTTGCGTTTCATCTCTACAATGTGCTATTTTCAGGCATTTAGAGGATAAAGAAGCAGCAAAATATAAGTATGCACTGCCATTAGGTTACCCTGCATTTGCCTTTCAGGACTATGAAATATCTCAGTATTTTAACTTCTTTCTTTAAGAATCATTAAAATATACTTAATAAAGAAATGTAATTTAAAACTATTTAAGAACAAAATAAAAACTCCTGTATTTTTATTAGAAGCGATGATACTAGAAATCTTAGGTAATATTAATTGCTCTTGGTGAGTTCTGAACTGGAAATTTCTTAGTTTTAAACATAGTAGTTGCGCACTTAGCCAAAACATTCTTACAACAGCATCAATGATGTTGGAAGTTAGAAAAGAAAAGCAGAATTCTTGAAGTTAGAACAGAAAAGCAGAATTATTGGAGTAGCTTTGCAGATGATGGTGGGTAAATTGAGCTCACTGAATTTGCCATTTCATGCTAAGTCACTTGGCTTATTTATAAAGTCCACTTCACCATAGAACTGAATTTCCCCTGTATGGAGGTCAAGATTTGTTCTGCAGAGAAAACAGTGAGATTACCTGCTAGACCACTCTTTCCAGACTAGATCAAACTGATTTTACCTTTATGCTTCTAATCGTTCTTATGAATACAAGGAAAGTATAGAAACCTCCTTTCTACTGAAGAGAAAGAATGCACTGAATTATGTGAGGATTAGGATAGTCAAGTACTTTCCCTAGAAATACAGAAGCATGACAAAGAAAATTATGACAGTAAGACCACTAAAGGGCTACAGAGCTAACCTGCAAAGATTCCACCAAAATCTTACCACTACCTTTTTGCAACAACCCCCGTGATCTCTGAAAGATATGTCATTTGGGCCAAAACTATGTTTAGTTTCTATATACTGTAGTTTTATTAAGGTAGTATTGTTTAAACACAGCTTCTTGTTTTCAGGCTTTGCTGGGCTGCACAGTGGAAAGAGGATATAGTTCTTAATGAGATGTGAAACAGACGGTCTTTTCCCTCAGTAATACTGAATTTCTATCACCCTTTCCTACAGACAATCTCCAAATGCTTAGAAAGACCTTGAAGGCGTTAATATGCACACCACCCTCGTGAGGTGAGCATTCTCTGTCCCTCTGGCATGAGGAAACTGCGATGACAGACATGCTGATTTCCCAGCCGTCACTCAGCAGCATCGCTGCAGCAGGGTTTGGAAAGGAACCCAGCTCTCCCAGCTTTACACTGCTGCACGCCTGGGCTTTGCACACCACAGATCGCTCTCACTCTTTCTCCTATTCTTTCTGCTAAAACAGCGAGCTGTATATCCAAAATCTAAAAGCCTTTGCTCCTTCAAATCTTGACTTAACTAATTATGGCTCTATTGTCATGGTCTGAAACAATGTACAGACACAGCAGCCATGTTTCTGGTTTTAAGTATGGTAAATGTCAGCGTTTCTGTTTTTCTTAGCTGGCCTAATTATTGTGTGTCCTCTAAAACCCTCTGTTGTAATTACCACTCACCATACTGACACCTACTGCTAGGGAGAGACCTGATCAGCTGCAGGATTTCTTTACTCCTGGACCCAGCCAACGAACTGCATGTGACACCAACAGATGTTTCCAGTTTTAAAACAGTGGGAACTTCATGAACTGTTTTCTCCAACCTCCCAGGAGTAAATGCCACCATAGTTGAAAAGTTGGAAACATTTGTCAGGCTCTGAACAAAGCTGTGAATGAATGCTACAGTAATTTACTACTTCTACAGTCCTTTTTTTTTCTTTTTTTCCTTAAGCAGTGGATGAGACTACAGAAAAGAACATTAGCAAAAGCAGTACTGTGGGGGTTTTGCCAGTACAGGCTCAGGCTTTGTGTTATCTACATCTGTATTACAGCACATGGAGAAACAGCTAAGGAGAATATTACTCTGGAGAGTGTTTGCAACTTGGTGTCTTTTGTAAGAGAATGCCCATTAACTCACAGTGCTGTTCTGAATTGTGTTTGCAGTATAAAGGGAATAGCTTGGCTCAGATTCTGTAGCTGTAACTGTACAAGGAAAGGGAAGGAAAAAAAGAAAAATCAATAAGTTCAGTGTAAGCAAGTCAGAGCAACCTTTAAAATAATAAGACAAATCAATTTATTTTACAAATGCCTTTATTTCCAAATGCCATTGTTTGGTGCTTTCTGCTGTCATTGTCCATGACATTTGAGAAAACTTGGCTCTTAATCATTTAAGGTACAGCAGAAATTATCATGTAACAACCATGTGAAAAGATTATACATTCACCTCAGTGAAGATCTGCTGTAATAACGTTGTCCTATGGGGTAAAGAGTATTTAGGAGGCGGGGGGAAGGCAAGAAAGACAAGTTTTAAATATGGACAGAAAAGCCCTACTTTATTGCTATATACAATGAAAAGTAATTACAGAGAAAAATGA
Organism: Lathamus discolor; assembly: GCF_037157495.1. NCBI lineage: Eukaryota > Metazoa > Chordata > Aves > Psittaciformes > Psittacidae > Lathamus > Lathamus discolor. The sequence continues at coordinate 95,152,671 of NC_088886.1, read as the reverse complement.
AAGCTGCTTCTTGCTGTTAGCAGGAAGAATAAGGGAATTCTGTTCCTTTTTAAAGCTTGGAGTCCATTTTGATATAATTGGTTCCAGAATTATTTATGACATTAATTGCTGCATTATCGACTGCCTGTCAGCTCTTCTGGCAGTTAGTCCATCTTTCTTACCACAGAAAGCCAGCTCAGCCCAAAGTAGACTGACAAGCTAATTATACCCATCTTCCCCTTCAATGACAAATGCTGCTCATCGGAAACCTTTCTAGAAATAAGCTTTCATTCTTTCCCCTTTTTCCTGAGCCAGACACAACCGATATCTCAAGGTACAGATCACAGCTGAAACTCTGCTCACAGGGCTATTAGCTCTGAACATCTCACTTGAGCCAAAAAACCTAAGCATCTTATGTTATCAAACTGTATGTCAGTCCCTGATGCTAGTTTTCAGTGGATGTGCACTGGGCCATAGCTGTCACTCAAAGCTGTGGCAGATGGAGCAAACTCGATTGCACTAGCGAGCCCTTCTTAACAGCTGAGGCAAGCCTCTGACAGCCATTCTAAGACTCATAAGAAAGGCTTTGTATTTTCCCTCATGTAAACTTCCAAAAATCAGTATTTTACACATTTTCTTTCCCTTTATTCCACAAATGGAAGGCGACATTGCCCAGGAAAATTTTTAACTTTGGAACAAGAAAATCAGGAGCACTGCTGTAAGGGGGAGACATTGTGGAAATGAGGCAAAATGCCATAGGAAAGGAAATACTGGTCAATACAACACTCTCACCTCCACTGGAGCTCAGGATCATGTTAAAGCAGCATGGTGTCCTGGATGCTCACCTGTTCAGGCCCTGAGTCCCCTTGCCATACTGGTATAAGGCTTTCTGCACCACCTAACCCAAACACAGTTGCTCTTTTCCATTTTTCAATATTTTATATATATACAAAGTATATATATTAAATATTTTATGGTAACTGTAAGGGGTTTATTTACATCTTTTTGTGTGTGTATGTGTTTTTAAACAGCTTTTTCTGGAACACCTATACTGCAACACTATCTGACAATTCTTAACAGATCTGGGTCCCATTCACACAGAGACCAGAGTTGGCCTCTCACCACTCCTCCATATCTATTAATTTGCCCTCCAGTTCAGTTTCTTGTCTGTCAAATAATTTGAAATGGAAGTGGTTGCTGCTAAACAGGGGAAGGGTTAAATATCTCTTTTGGATGGAAACAACCATACGCATACTGTATATATACTATGTAAAGCGGATATAAAGTGAATTTCAGTCCAGTTTTTACAGAACAGGACTAAGCATTATAACTGGTACTAGCAGGCACCCTCTTACAGGTAGTCTTGAAATAAAAGAAAAAAATACCCTGCCTAGACGAAGCTCTTTCAGGTCAGAAACAAGGCACGTAGTACATAGCAAGATAGCTAATCTTACCATTACCTAAACCTGCTAACCAATGCCTTCAATCTGACAGCTAACGGCAGCACTAAATTTATTTAAATTGTACTGTAAATTGAGGTCAATATTCCAGCAGGTCTAGAACCAGAACTGGCCATGGTTGTTACAGCTGCTGTCGTAACTTCTCATTTCATTCAATATTATGGTAAGAAGTGGCATGGACTTGCATAAACGGTAAGAATGTCAATTAAAATGACCACAGGGCTGCCTTGATTTACATCCTGTCCACTTATGTCCTTATTTCAGGAAACAACTGCAGTTACTTGCTTGGAATGAACAGGATCCTGCTTTTTTTTCTGTGAACACCAAGTTACCAAGCAAAGTGGGGGATGTAGTTGAGCTGAAGTCTTGTGCACTTTACGCTTTTTCTAGGTAAAGTCCACAAGAAAAATAGCACATAAATTGAACCTGAAGCTTTACAAATTGGCTACTTAAACCACTCCACATCTATAAATTCTGCAGTGCTGTAGGCCATCATTCTTTAGACACTATCTTTCATGACAACAAGTCCTAGAGGAGAGAATTAAGAACCCGATAAACAGATTAATTGTTTGCTAAAATAGTATGGAGAAAGTAAGAAGAAACAGTCATGTAAACCATCTACTCAGCAGATGATGAAGCAAAATTTGTCAGTGCTCTTCGTTTTTCTATAACATATTACACACTATTGTAAGCAGAAAGCTACTGCATTTATGGTATTCTCAAGTTTTTGAAAAGATATGAAATCTGTCCTTAGTATTTTGAAGGAAAAAAAAAAAAAAAAAAGAAGACCCAGGGAACTACAGACCAGTCAGTCTCACCTCTGTACCCAGCAAGTTCATGGAGCAGATCCTCCTGGAAATTCTGCTAGGGAATATGGAAAATAAGGAAGTGATTGGTGACAGCCGACATGGCTTCACTAAGGGAAAGTCATGCCTGACAAATTTGGTGGCCCCCTACAGTGGGGTTACAGCATTGGTGGACAGCAGAAGAGCAACCAACATCATCTACATAGATTTGTGCAAAGCTTTTGACACTGTCTCACACAACATCCTTATCTCTAAATTTGAGAGGTATGGATTTGATGGATGAACCACTCAGTGGATGAGGAACTGGCTGGATGATCACACTCAAAGAGTTGTTGTCAAGGCCTCAATGTGGTGTCACTGAGGCGTTGGTACTGGCACTGGTCTGTTTAACACCTTTTTCAGTGATATGGACAGTGGATTTAGTGCACTCTCAGCAAGTTTGCTGACAACACCAATTGTGCTGACATGCTGGAGGGAAGGTCTGCCATCCAGAGTGACCTGGACAGGCGTGTGAGGTGGGCCTGTGCAAACCTCGTGAAGTTCAACAAAGCTAAGTTGTACATAAAGGAGATATTACAAGAAATCTGGAAAGGGACTTTTTACAAGGGCATGTAGTGACAGGACAAGGGGGATTAAACTGATGTAGGGAAGATTTCCATTAGACATAAGGAAGAAATTTTTCACTGTGAGAGTGATGAGGCACTGGAAAAGGTTGCCTGGAAACGTTGTGTATGCCCTATCCCTGGAAGTGTTTAAGGCCAGTCTGGATGGGGTTTGAGTAACCTGGTGCAGTGGAAGGTGTCCCCGCCTGTGGCACGGGGTTGGAACTAGATGATCTTTCAGGGTCCTTCCAACCCAAACTATTCTATCATTTCATGGCTTGTATACAATATTTGGAATCAGACAAAAAGCATCTCTTATAAAGTTATGAAATGCAAACATGGCATTTTCATTTTGATTCATAAAGCATCTGCAATACATTCTATTTCTGTACCCTTTGTAAAGTAATTTTAGGTCTAGATCATGCTCATATTAAACACAAATAAACTACAGTAAAAACAAATGACTATTCATGTGCTTGAAGTAAACTCTGAGAGATGTAAATTGTTTAAAGATGCAGCAAGATTTCTGTTTTTTTTTTTTTTTTCCTTAGTTCTTGGCATTCTGAGAGCATGTAAACCACCAGAAAGTAATAATTAACATGATATATTATAACTCTACAGGTTTTGTTATTGCTGACTAACCCTAGATTTTTTTTACCCTTATGATATAATTTTTTCTTTCTTCTTTCTGATCATAATTCAGCATAGCTTACAGAAAACTGTCTACCTTATTTGTTTCCCTGTTGCAGTGGTCTTTATAAAGCTTGTTCACATAAAGCACTAAACACCTTTGCAGAACACTAAATATTCCAAAACAGAAAATTATCTTTTCCTGTAAAACCATCAGTAAATATATTAATACTCAGATAGCATGTCAGCATTTCTGCACACTAGCATAACCAGGTGATAAGTTACTTCAAGAGCACTAAGAATAATAGCCTACCGGATTTTCATTTCTTGAGGTTAAATTAATAACCTTATGCTTTAAAAGACTACTGTCCACCACCAAAATCAGTGTATGCTTTAAGGACTCATTGACAGCTAAAATAAAGTCACTAGGGCTTGTATACTGCTGACCTTGCTAGCTTTTTAGTTCAAAACATTTTAAAGGAACATGTACAACAACACTGGCGAGGGAGGAAAAAAAGAAAGCAAATGCCAGGAGATCTAACAGCAGCAAGATGCATTTGTTTTTGACTTCTAATTAATCAAGATAACATCTCTTTCAGCCATTAGACAGTAAAATCAATAACCTGGGCAGTCTGACTGCCAGTTAGACTTATACACCAACACCTATTATTGGCAAAACTGTGATGTATTTAACCATTTCATTCTTTATTATATTAAAGAAGGTAACCAACCTCTTTGAGGGAGCACGGGAAATAGTCCAGCATCATAGTAAGTTGCTTACCCATTTCTTGGCAGATTTCCCACTAGTGTCCATCCAGATGCTTCTCATTGAAATCTTTTTGTAATGTCTACTTTCACTTACTGGAGTGACTGTTATAGAAATAAACCAAAACAAAGAACCCCAAACCTCAGCTGCATCACTACCAGATCTCAAGGGAAAGTGGACATTTGATGCTTCTGAGAATCAGTGATATTCTGATCTAACCAGAAAATAATACATGTAATGCTGCTATAACCATGCTGCAGAAAAAAGAAATGGCACCTGACCAGAACAAGAGGCAGATCTCAGAAATCATCACAGCAGTTTCATTCTAGAGACAAGTTAAATGGATTCTTTTACATAAAATGCCTATGGTGAGGTCCCTCAACCTCTCCCCTGGTCAATAATCCCATTAAGTCCATGACATTCGTACAAAAGTGCCAAATCCTGAAATCTTTTCTCATTAATTAGCTCATTTCCCAAACAATCTCATTGAATTTAGACTCTTTAATCAATGCAGACAAAAATGCTTAATTCCCCAAAGAAGAAAAGATCCAATCTATTTTATCTAGTATAAAGAAGTCTTTCAAGCTTTGGCCCATCTTAAATTTATGAAGCTTAATGGGGAAAGCTTTTTCTAAGACTGACATTTTGAAGGCCACAAAAACTTTGGAACTCTATTTCTTTTCACTAGCCAAACAACCAGTGCTGGTATCAAGGGTCCTCAACAGACCAGTAAAACTAGGAACTCCACTCTGGGCTGCAGTTAAGGCTGCTCCATTAACCTATAGAATCTGTTTGACAATGTTGTGACTTATTGCTGCATAGCACAGCATTAATTTCCTTCTTGTTCTCCAGCAAAGACTGTCTTCCAACTCAATTTCTGTTGAAACAGATTTACCACTGGAATTCCCAAATCTAAAGATTAAAAACATAAACTGATTAAAAAAAAATACTAGAAAGTAGAAGTCTAGGAAATGGTGGACATTATTAAGTGGTCCCAAATAACTTTACATGATTGCTTGTTTTCATTCCTTGCCACAGGCTGCCATTAAAAAAGGTCTTGAGCCAAAAATGTTCCTAGAAAAGTTTAGGTCTTGGCAATCAGCATAGGATAGGCAAAGTTCAAGATAGTTCAACATATTAAATCAAATTATTTAGCATATATATTTATCAAGGTCAATACAAATGGACAAGTAATTATGATATTAAAGTGTTTTCATGCTGTATTTGTCTTCTATTCTTCACAGTGATCAAATGTACAGTTAATTACACTTAGTAATGATAATTATGGCTTTATTTTACAATGCAGGAAATTAACTCAATCAGGCATTTCGTAATGTATAAGATGCGATGAAAGTTATTATAGGAGAAAAGAAATATTTTAAATCAACATTGCTCTCTAGGGGTTTTCTGACTTATCTTCCTTTGCTCTTCCACTGATCTATTGTACAGTGCAGGGTAACTCCCATTAAGGCAAATGGGAAATCCCTAGCTTACATAAATCCTGTGGAACTACCTGGCAGAAAACAAAACTGAGTTTCTGTCAAAGAGGAATAATGAAATTATATTGCCTTCGAGTATGAAAATGTGTTTTGTAATGACACAAAAATGAGTGGATGGAATTCAACATGATAAGTTGAATGAACAACGTTGAGTGGTGAATGAAGTTGCTAAGCCAGTGTCCATCATATTTGAAAAATCATGGCAGTCGTTTGAAGTTCTTGATGACTGGAAAAAGGAAGATGCAAAAAATCTTTTGTTGGAGGAGGAGGTAGATGCACAGCCACGTTTCCACAATCTGAGCAGCTCAAAAGCAGGATTTTATGGAGTCACCGAAAAGAGCAAAGAATCAACCATCTCACCTTACACAACTCTTCCACACTAAGTCTTTTGTGCATCGTCAAAACACAGAAATGGTCCACAGCCTCTGCAAACCAATTTCTAATGTCATTATCTCTCGGCAATGGAACAACCTTGTGCCACTGTAAATGAGGACAAGGGGATGTTGTTTGCCTCTCCTGATGCAATTTGACTTGTCACAGTACAGTACGAATTCACATTTTTGCTGTTAGTCAGAAACATGACCAAGGCTTATTTCCTCTGTGAGGTGCCATTAAGTTACATACATTGCCTGGGTTTTACTCTGCTATCCCTGCAGGCGTTGGCTACAGATCTTCCAGGATAAGAATTTTGGAGGTGAGCCCAGTGTTCCACGGAAGCTCCAATTTACCTGACGCATGCAGAAAGGACAGACCTTCAACTAATTTTCCCTTCATTGGTACTGTGGGGGGACTATCTGCTCTACACAAAGCCTCTGTCGGAAAGTCAGCAGCTAACTGCTCTGTGCCTCGGCAATACTGGTGGCCTGCTGCAACCTCCATACTGAACTATCAGCCTCACCATTCTCTAATTTAGACATAGGAAGAGGTTCACCAGGCAAATACCTCATATGAATACCCTCCAAGACATAAGAAATCACTTGAAATGGAGACATCCAATTCTGAGCATCCTTTTCTTTCAGAGGGCAACCAAGTCAACCAAGTTTGAATGTCAGTGTAGTTAGTGTTTAGGTTGCCAAAGGGAGAACCTCAAAACATTCAGAGTTCATACCTAAGTTAGTACACTAACTTGACTTCTTGAGAAGCTATGTTTTACAAGAGAGAGAGAAAAAAAAAAGGGGGACTTTTGTGATATACTTTTTTTTTTTTGTATTTCTGACCTAGGATAGAAATATACCAATATATGTTATTCACAACACTTTCAAGCTTTTGGCTCTGCTGTTGCATGCCAAGATAAAGAGAAAAAAGACTGTTTTAAAAGTATTTTTGAACTTCAGGCAACAAAATGATAAAACATTCCTTCCCAAATATGTGATGGATAGGTAGGTGGTAACAAATATGTTTGCAAACCTCTAATAAAACTGTACAAAAAAATGTGTATATTAAACATTCCTTCATTGAACCTTCCCTTCCACCACCATAACATCCATAATGTTGTGTAAGACATACAAGTCTGTTTTAACATACAGAAGTACTGTTAAACCCATACTTGATTTATCACTTTGCCTAGGTAGCCAAAAGATTTAAGTAGAAACCAGCCCGATAGCCTGTAGGTACCACTGCCTTTTTAATACGAAATATTTTATTTATTTATTTTTAACTTGCCAGGGGATTCACATTATCAGAGCTTGATTGTATTTCGAAAATGCTAAAATTAAATCATCTATATTCACCTCTCAGACTGCTAAATGGAAAAGTATATCCCCTATGGTAAACCCAAGTTAGATGAGGAGCAGGCACACATGCCCTGCAATCAATGACAAGCTAATGGGCTGCTGACTATAAATTCTCTGGAAACCTAGATGTGAAGCTCTTGATTTCAGTGATGTGCTGCAGTCCTGGAGCCACTGTAGACAATCAGTTTTATGTACACAAACATTTTGGGCCAGCATTAAAAGACACCCTACTTGAAAGAAGATGACAGCATGATAACTCAAAAAGAATGTTATTTTATGGTGCCTGCACCTCAGCTTCACAAGGATATAATCAGAAGCGAAGGTTATAAAATATCCAGAGGTAGTACAAGCAATAAATTATCAACTCTTTGGTACAATAATCATCATTATTGCTGGATCCTAAGCTAGTGTAAATAAATAACATGGCCCATATGCATGACAAGTTGCTTCATCAGAGGTTGAAGTTTTTTTGCTTTATATGTTTTGATTATTAAGGAGTATCTTTATAAAGTCAGTGCTTTTTCTGAGTAAACAGTTCATGTATTTGGGTCACCCTTAGAGAAAGCTTGAAAGACTTATCCTTCTGACTAGGGGAAAATTGCAGAAAAAAAGGGTGCTGACCTCCTGTCTGTCTACTTGGTGGCTGGTAAATGTTAGCATAGCCTGATAATATCAATTAGACTGGGAAGCTTTATTTTAAGTTTTTTGAACTATCACTACTGCCTGTGTCCATTTGTCTATTTTATCCTCTAGATGTGCCATGACAAGGATTAAATGCGACACACACCAAACTTTGAATGTCCCGCAGCCAGTTCCAATGGCTTGGATGCTGTCATTTTGAGCTACATCAGGAACAGTGGCTCAATGGCTGCATCTGTGACACATGTCAGAAACTTTTAAATGTCTGCTCTTTTTTTCATCAGGATGCTTCTGTATCCTAGCTAGGGAAGAAATGACATTTTGTATTTGGGTGGAACTTGTTGTGGCTCCCTCTTCCTACCTCCTCTAACTGTCAGCCTGAGTTCCCCCTAAACATATCAAAATACAGACAAATAAACCTTGTCATTTAGAAATATATTCAGTAGTAACCATGCTTGAAAACAATGTTTTAGGAGGAACTTGGGCACATTTTCTCATAGAATGATGAGCTACACAAAACACAGCGCTAGGCTATTTCTGACCTTTGTTATGCGCCGCCTTAGAAGACTGATGTGCACAACTCAGATACACATGAATTCCTTAACATTTCTGTTCTTTTTCCATTAAAGTGGAATAATTTGGCATATAAAATACACAGTGTATCAGTATGTTATTTTCAAGGCTTGGAAGAATTAACATTTTGATAAGAATATGTAGTTTAAGGGTAGAAAATGGATCTGCTAATGGACACTAAGGGGTATCAGGGCAGGACTCCAGCAGCTGAAAACACAATTCAGAAGAAGAGAGCAGTCTTGTATCATTATCATTCACTTAAAATAAATACATGTCATTTTTAAGATCAGATTAGGATTATTTTGTCTTTCAAAATTAAAAAAAAAAAAAAAAAGAAAGAAAAAAAGAAAAAAAAGCCTAAAACTCTGGACTCCTTGATGATGACATTTTTCCTTTGGGTTTAATTGATATAATAAATAGTAATTTTTCTTCCTTTTCCCTGGGCAGCCTGAGTTTTTCACATTCTCCTAGAGTTATCTGTGACTGTGTATGGACAGCCAGACATGTTTCACACAGTTACACACTGTATAATTTTACTCTAGGGCTCTCTTTGCCCATTTCAACTGGATATGTTTCAGCTGGATTTGACTAGCAGTCAAGAAAAAAAAGAAAATAATTATCTAGGCTCCTTGTTAAACTTATTTTTAAGACCATAGAGAAATGCAATGATGGCACATGAGCTTGCACATATGTGCAAACATGCAGTTTAATTTCATTTTTTTCAAAATATGTTATATATGCCTATTTCTTTACTAGCCCCAGAGGAATCCTAGAGGGATTGATTGCTTTTTAGGGGAAGGATTTTGCCTATCTGCATCTGACTGTGGAGAAGGCTGGGCTCAAATAAAAGATGCTCAGTTAGCAGAGGGTAACCTGAGATATTGCAGAGGACACTGCCAAAACTTCAAATAAGATGCAGTTATTCTCCCTTTAGATGGATGAACATTACTATTCTCAGTGAATGCTCAGCTTTTGCTAGGTACCCAACACACTGTGCATTTAATTGTGACACTCGGGGCCACCAGGATTGTTTTAGTTTGGTTTTCCTTTGAAGCATGTTTCACCATTTATTTCATTGCTAGATGAAAGGCCATAATTCCAAGCATAAAGATTCACTAACTTTTATTCTAACTTCAGGACTATTAAACTCCAGGTAAGTTACTTTAAAAGCAAATGCTTCTGCAGTCACCTTTTTCTTTGCTCCACTGAAGGCTAAATGAAAAAGTTAATACAAAACAAATCATAGAATCATATAACCAGAACTATTACTGCACAGTGTCAAGAATTTACTTAGCATTCCATAAAATTAGGAAATCAGTGAGCCAGTAGCAGAGAGAAAGGTGGAAAGGGACAGAATATATTTATTATCCTCAATTACACAGCTATGGTTAGTTGAGGACAAACAAGTTTCCCAGACCTTTCATGATGCTACCTTTCTTCTCTGTAGGGGTGAGGAGAGGTAGCCTACCAGCAGGAGATGAGACTTTTCATAAAAGGTAGCATTCTGTATTCTAGCCAAGAACTACTATAATTCACACAAGCATGACACAGCTACCATTAAACAAGAAACCAGAGTCACAGCTTTCTGTTGCACTTACAGATACGCTTTCAAACACACAAGCAGGACAGTTAGATGCAAATAGCTTTCAGAAAATATGGCACGCTGTGGCATCAAATTCAAACTGCTCTAAAAAGATACAACTGTAAACATTGCTGTTTATGTTGAAATGCCCTTAAGGATGAATTTTAACAATGGTATTAACAGTGACATTCATTTAGGATTTAGTTTTACTAAAAACAGAAAAAAGAAGCTGGCTTCAAATATAGCATTTTGTAAAAAATAAAACCAGAGTGAGAACACAATTCATTTTGCTATGTTATAGCAACAGAGCTGGGAATATTTTAGTTAACTAAGGCTCAGCATCCTCTTAGGTAAATTTATATTAGCTATTTTATTCCAATAGGGAAATGAGGACATATATTTTTATTTTAGTAATTTTAAAAAGGAAACTACTGAAATAGGCACAAACTGAAACTGCCTATCCTGTCTCATGCTCCTGATGTCTACTTCTTTACCTTCCTGTAAAACATCCATTAGCACAATCTGCAGGTCTGGAGTGTTCGATCTGATTTCAAATCTTTCAGTGAAGCCAAGACTTACAGCTAGGAACAGCTATCTTACAGCCTGGACCTACTAAGCCTTAAAACCAAAATGGCAAATGTAGAAGAATGCCTTATAGACTAAATGCTTCATGTTTTGATTTGAGAAAAAACAAAACCAAACCCATCAGACCTCACTAAATACTTAAATATAATTAATTTTGGAATAGATTAAAATTTTGTGAAATAATATATATTTCCATTTTGATAGGTAACAGAATTTTTCCATTGCATAAAGCTCCAGAAATTTACCAGGCAGCAGTTGCTTCAAAATTAATGAATCTGCGTTGCTTCTTTAGCATGGATGATAAAAACTCATTCTTTACACCATATATTTTGATTCCTTATGTCAAAGGTTCTACTTTAATATGTTTTTGGATGCCCCATAAGAAAATGCAAGCCTGAAACTTGTGAAGCAAGTTGAAGCTTGTGCCTGCTTTTATAGTGCTACCAGGTATTTCTTGGTGCAAAAGGGAAAGTGGAAATAGAGCAAAACATTCAAAGGTACATCATTCTGTTCCTGGCTTTGTCAGTTTAAGGCAAGCTTTTTAACTTTTAAACTGGGTGTGCATTCCTGTATTTTGTGATATTTCCTCCTTCTGCCATTGACGTTAAAAGCTTTGCCACTGGCATCAATGGAAAGACGGCAAGACTCAGAATGTGCTCATGATATCAACTTGTGATTAACAGGGTTTTTTTTTTTTTTTTTTACTCTTAAGCCTCAGAAATACAGCTGAAAGTGGAAAATGAGGGTTTAGCTAGAGCTGTGCAATCCTTTCATAATGAAACCCAGAACTAGCCTAATTTGGGAAAGTTGCTAGAGGTCTGACATTCAGACTGGGTTTGCTAACTCCTCAGTGAACATAGTGGATTTACAAGTTTCATACAGAAAGCACATACAGCTCAGTAGTGGTTTTTGCTGAATGACACCTTCAGCTTTTGCTCAAACTTGAAACTATTGTTTAATTATTAATTATTTATTAATTATTAATTATTAATTATTAATTATTGTTTATTGTTTATTGTTTGGTTTAATAACCAAATAGTTTTTTTAATAACCAACCAAAACTTATAGAAAAAAAAAAAAAAAAAAAAAAAAAAGTCTGTCATGAGAAACACATGCACAGAAGTCACCCAAGACTCAGAAACCCAAGTGTAACAAGCAGTAGCTAGGGGGTACGATATGTTGGGCATTACAGATGTTGAGATATTGCAGCTTCACCAGCATCTGAAGTAGTGGTCGAAGAGGTGTGCAATCACTGGAGCTCAAGCTAACCATATCAGGCATCAGTTGATAACTGTAGTTTATCCAAATAATTCCCAGCGCACTGACATTTTCATTGGTTTTTACAATATGTGCTTTGTATAGTAAGTGGTGATTTGGTGGTTTGGGAAGTAGCCAAGGAAGGAGACTCAAAGTATAGTGAACTTTCTTCCAAAATTGATGTTGAAATTTGGCTACCTGAAACACATTACAAGTCATGGTTAAATCAGTAGAGTATTAAAAAGGAAATGACTCTTGAGCAGAGAAGTTTTGTTTTTCCCCTCTCTTGCATTGTAATCCTCTGACCAGCCCTAAATCGACTACTAAGCTAAAGGAAATTAAAGAAAAGATGAATAAAAAAAATCTCAAGCTGGGCCAAATTCATCCCCAGTGTAGCTTAGCTCAAGTAGAGTTAAATCAATGGAGTTCCACCAGGGATGAATTTGGCTTATTGTCAAAAGGAAATGAAGCAACTGTGCCCTCATTTACAGCTATCAACTTAAACAGAAATTTCATTATATGGGAATTTCTGAAAACAATTCCTAGGTAAAAGAAAATTGTGAAGGTTGAACAGCACGTGTGTTTGAAAATTCCCTGAAGTCCGCAACTGTCTGCTTACTTGATAGATACACTGAATGCCAGATAATTGAGTGCACAAAGGTCTTATAAAATCAGAGAAGCCTATAAAATGAATGAGCAGATTTTCTTCAGAAATCTTTCTTTGTTTTCCCTATACTGAATCTTACATACTCAATTGCAAAAATAGTGTTAATTTAATAAGAGGAGGCCAATCACAGATAAAAAATATGGCAAAAATATAAATTTCAGTTCTCTTTGTATTCTTTATTTGATTTTCCCCATTCAAATGTAATGTAGAATTTGTTAAGCTACACTCTTCTGCCACTGATTTTCTTTGGAGTATGATCTGAAGAGATCCTGTGAAGCTCCTCTTCACACATACATATCATATATGTTATCATATATATCCTCTTCACATATACATATCCAAATATAATACTGAATTAAAACTTACATTTAATACCCTCATTTCCAAACAGATTCATTTCTATATATTTTACAGATTCATTTTTATATATTTTACTATAGAACTTTAATATCATAAGGCTGTGGTTTTGATCTATGAGGATCTACAGATGAGAGGTGAGATGATCTGTTATACTTCTGGATTGTGATAAAACTAGACTTTACAGTTTTGTTTGTGAATTGGCAGCAGAACTTTCAATCAGAATGCAAAATATTTGCAAGAAATTTTAAACTCATGCTGGGAGAATGTTTTGAACGCATCAAGGAACTTGCACTCACAGCACAAACATTGCATGTAATGTGATACTGTAGAATACATGTTACATTAAAACCTATAAACATGACTAACCTAGAACTTAATATATTTTGCAAGATGCTGTTTTCTTAAAATGCTGAGATGATGATGATATTTTGTGAATGTACTATAACCACGACTTAGCTTGTCCTTAAAAATATCTGCTCCTTGAAGGCTTGTGAAAATCCTGGTCTGAAACCTTAATCTAACTGTCAGCAACTCTAAGAAAGGGTCAGCTTTAGGTTGACAACCCCACCAGAGGCAAGTCCATCAGTCACCTAAACCAAAAGGTAACTTTTAGAAAGATTCAGCTGCTTTAGTACTGCATACAGAAAATTCAACTACCTTTGATGAAGTAGTAGTGCTGAATATATCTTGAACATTCTCACATAACAATCGCCAAAGAAAATACTCTAAAGACTGAAGAATGGGCTACAAATGACTGGAAGAAGCCATTTTTCATGGGCCTAACTCTCATATAATCCAAGATCTTGATACGTTATTTGGATAATATTAGAAGTAAAATGAACATTAATTCATTTAGGTAAGACAACATTCTCTAATGACCTAATACTGCAAGAGTGACAAAAGGAAATCAAAGGCTATATTGGTTTTTCATAACCACAGGCTAACTCCAAGAATGCTCCAAAGCAGAAGACATTTCAGGCCTTCAAGCCATTTAGCAGTGTTTGTGTACAAAAATGCTCACCTGTCACACAGAGTTGTTTACATAGGCATGGTCCCACAGTAACATCTTTAGATGGTCATTTTCTCACAATGATATCTTGTTTGTTTTATATTATTCCCATTACTAGGATTAGAAGGGAATGCAGAAGACAGATTTAAACTGAACAGCAGAAAAAGACTAGTAAGAGGTAACAGTTACTAGGTGTACATATAAAAACTCTGAAAAAGTAAACGCTATGCATTTCAATTGTTATACTACAAGCAGTGGAGCAGAAATTTCACTTTAAAAACAAAATGGGAGCACTTACCTATTTCATGCCATCACTTCCTTGCAGAGCAATGACATAGCAATTGAAGCAGACAAGGACACAGCTAGAAAGGAAAGGTCTGTTCTTTAGGAACAGAGGACAACAGCTAGCAAGCCATGCAAAACCCATCCTGCAAATGGATACTTAGAAATCTAAGTGTCAAACATACAGCCTCAATCTCGGCTATATGGTTACACCTCTGGAAAGCTGAATTTCACCTCTTTCTTCCACATATGCCAACCATTTAAAAAAGCAAAAAGACAGTTGTACAGAGAGTAAAAAGAATAAACTTTCCCAAAATGGGCAAGCAGAGACTCATGTGCCAACTATCATACCACATAAAGAAGAATTATGTGGCAAGACTCACTGTGAGTCAGTATAAAATGGGATGATTCAGAACTTCACCACAACGGCTGATCTAGCAAAGTTCTACTGGGGGTAAACATTTCCCAACATGCTTATACTGTTGACAGGAATGAAAAAATATTAATATATCCACTGGCAGCAAGTGAACCCTGTAATGAAAAAGAAAGAATTTTCAAAAGCACAGACAGGTTTTTTTCTTTCTTCTGACTTAAACGGGAGCAACATTAGACCAACATACAGTGATTTTTCACCTGTAAAGATGTGAGAATTGAACATTCAGCAATCATGCAATGTCCTGTTCAGAGAATCAAATATATTAAAAAGGGACCTGCATACCAGCTTTCCAATACCATTACCCCTACATCTAACGGATAAAAACATTGATTTCAAAGGGGCTCATAGTTTGAGTAAAGCAAATACTAGAAAAACAATTGGAGTCTCAGCCGCAACAAAGGAGAAAAAAGTGGTTTCAGTGGTAACATACTTTCAGCAATCCCATAAATCATTTATACATGCAACACATTCAATTAGAGCCAGTTTGCTATAAAGTTGGGTCTGTGTATCCATAACAGTAGGATTTTCACTGAAGGTCATTAATCTTAGAATTTCACTTCAATATTGTAATTAGGATTTTTTCCCTTATTTTTAATTAAAAGGTTAGGAATTAACATTTTCAATGCATAAAGTTAGGCATGCATTAAGCACAGCTACTACAAACAGCTCCAAATAAAACTACCTGCCTCCTAATCTTCACTTGAGAAGACATGATATCTACCAAAAGCTAAAGTACTGGTCATGACTAAAATGAACATAAGACTGAAATCTGGGTGTTTATTTAGAAAGATTTCAGTATTTGAAGATTACCTATTCAAACACACCTTCAATCTCAAACCTTGTTCACAGCCACAAAACATGGCTGGCCAAAATTTTTCTTGTGACAACACAACAAAATAAGAATGCAGTGGCTTCTTGGAAAGATACACATTTTAAAATCATAGAATTTTAAAAATTTTAAAATCATAGAATAAACCCGTATAGCTTTGCAGCAAATCTTTTATTTTTAACAGCCTAGTTAATCTTGAAAAGATGCACCCATGCATGGAGAAGGGGGAGTAAAGGAGAGAGAGTGGAATCTGAGGTAATTTCACTGCAACTTTCATCCTAAACAATGCTCAGTTCACTTAAGAAATTCAGCTGCAGTTTCCAGTGAGGAAAGAGCTGAGTGTAGATAGCAGCCCCAGGTTTAAAGAGTTTCTGTCTCTTAAAACTGAACTTCAGCAGAAGACGCCTGAAAATTGATATCCACTTACTGAAAAAGAATGATGTTAACATAAACAATATAAACATCCATGCTTGTTTCTAAATAACACCTTAACACATGTTAGCAATATAAAATAGTTATTCATAGATTACTCTTTTGATCTTCCAGAATCAGAGACATTTAATGTGAATTCCCTTTGAGCAAATTTTAATTATGCCTTTACCATATTTAACTATAGGTATTATAGTCCCCGAAATGAAAGCAAAAATCAAAATTCAAGTGACCTTAATCACATCTCATTCCAAAAATATTTTTGCCTCCAAAGCTTTGCTGGGCAGAAAACACTCCAAAAACTGATACAAATGTTTTTGACATTAGGAAAAGTAAACAAGCAAAATAAAGATGGAAAAATCATGTGGTCAGTTTGCAAGTGCTGTTTATTGTTTGAGGCAGCGTTAAAGCCTTCTATAAAGACAAGAACACATATACAACCAGACTGAAAGTGACATCAGATTATTCTGAACACCCCTATTCAGAACCCTGCTGCCTGTGATATGCCATGGCCAACGTGTGTGGGGGCTTCAAAACACACAGTATGATAGGAACGAACTAGGATTGCTGTTATTTTGGTGACCAAGTGACAAGTGCCCTAAATACTTCTAATAATATTGTTGATTAAAGAGATGCATGTAGTTTCCCTTCATCTAACATCTCCTAGGACTTCTAATGTGAATTGGCATTTCATTTCTAGCCATTTATGACAATAGCAGAGGAATTAAAAATTGACAAAATGTGCTTCCCAGACACCAATTTGTATGGCAAACAGCTCAGAGCTCAATTTGAACCACAGGTGGTGTGAACTGGATCCTTCTACATTCATTGCTGACTTTAAGTATCTGTTAAAGATTTATTGTAGACTTTCAGTGTGAGTGAAGCCTTGCATTTACTGAATAAGGCCTGGAATGTTCAGCAGCAGCAAGCTTTCCTTTGTCACTCTGCCAGTGTTTCATTCTTTTCAACAGTCAAACTTGATTTAATGATTGGCTTCAATATCCAATTCACTTCCACCTGCAACACTAGCTCAATAGCCCCCCAAAGTAGGCAACTTCTAAAACCTCACATTTTTTTCAACCAGGTAAGTGAATAAAGACCACCAAATAACTTCAACGAAGACAAGAACAGCAGACATTGATGGTTCTCAGTTGAGAGCCAATATGCACAGGTTTGGAACAGTTCAAAGGTCAGAAGTTTTGCATATTCGTTGGCTAATCCCATTGTATCTAGTGGCACTTAACACAAGATATACATGAAGTACTGGGATTTTTTTTTTTATACACTAACAAGTTCATGATTCTAAATATGTCCAACCTGTTCATCAAAAAGCAGGAAATATGCCATGCATTTTTATTTTTTCCACCAAAAATTTGACAATAGCCTTTCTTACATAGATATCAAAATGGGTTAATAACTTGTCTCTGTAACATTAATCAGGTTGTTAATCATGTTAATTCAACCAGTTACTTTTACTGACTTTTTCTCCTCTGAATAATCATACCTATTTGGTGGCAATTTTATTATATATCATTCCTTTTAAGCACTTCTTTCTTTTCAAATTTAAACATTTAATTCTAAATGCTGTCATTGTACAAATTAAAATTATCTTGTGCAATAAACCAGGAATAATACACACTGTCGATATCACAACTGAGGGCTTCTTCCAAGTATGTACAGTTAAGCTGTGCCACTAATCTGCAGCACTGAAACAATGATTGCTTTTCTGAAGGTCAGACTTCGCAAATGTTGAGATGCAATTAAAGAATCAGCAAATTTTGTTTGTGAAATGGCTTAAATCTGTTTCCTTTGCATAAAAACAATTATACAAATTGATAGTACTTTGCATGGCCAAAATATTTTCAGGATATTTTTTTTTTTCCATGTTGGAAATAAAAATAATCTATCTAGGCTCATCTAGAGGTGGGAGGGTAGAGGAACACCAAACCAAAAAAACACAGTGAAGGATTTGTCTAAGCACATACGAGATGACAGAAACACAAGCACTTAATTCACAGGGAAAAAAGTGAAAGAACCGATAAGGGCTTTTTCATCTGAAATTATAGCCTCTCTTTTATAAAGACTTTGATATTACCAGCCACTTTCACTCAACAGGCAAGCTGGAGATAAAATGCGCTGCATTTGCTAAAGCGCCAACCGATGGAGCATGCTCACTGAAGCACCAGGTGTGACCCCTGCTCTTCTGCAAGCAGCAATTGGACCAGGCAATCCATCACGGTACTCCTCCTGTCAGGTTGGGCGCTCCGCTGCAGCTGTCTGTCACACTGGTGGATGGGACCTGCTTAAAGGCAATCATGTCAATCTCTATGTGACTACTCAGACTAAGATAGAAGGATGATCTTGACAGGCTTGGCAAAGTCAGCAGAAGGCACTAGAGGACTTTAGTTACATGCTTGAAATTTAGATGCAATTTGTGCTTCTTATGTGGAGGGACTAGAGAGGCACAAAACAATGCTGTGTTTTATAGCTGGTCATCTCGGATGAATCTGTTGCCCTCGGAATGTTTTCCATAGTAAATGTAACGGCATTTTCCCAAAATACCTGCAATAAAAAGAAATAAATTACAATTAGGATGGCAATGGCATAACACGCAAATAAAACACATAACTAGGGAAATTTGAAGGAAGGAAAGAAACAATTTTCTCTTGTCCTGCAAAATAAAGGTTGCGTATTTGTATTCAGTATTACTATTTCAGTCAGCAGTTTTGAATCCACTGGGAAAACACGTGTTTAAATACATGGATGTATGCAAAACATACATCCACAAGGGCCTTCAAAAATGGAATGACATAACACTGAAACATCATACACTGTATTTTAAATCAAAACACCCCTTTCTTGCTTTTGAAAACCAGAAAGTCTGGGTTGAAGTTGCATTTTGTACTCTATGCAATCTCCCTGCTACACATTTACAGGGTTTTCCTGAAAATTAAAACAAAAAAAAAAAAGTAGCAAATAGCTACAGTTTCATGTGGATCCAGGAAAAACCTTTCAAACTTTCACAAAGTCATCCTGCAAGCACCTAAAGCCATCCCTGCTTTAGAGAAATGAAGTGACCAGCTGAAATTCTTGTGGGAAGTCATTGGTTTCTTAGAACTTGAGAATTCCTAACAGTTAGCCCTCCAGACTCCAGTGTTTTTCCCAGAAATACAAATAAAAATTTCATAAAAGACATCTCCAAAATAGCTCTTCAAACAATATGGAATGATTTGGGTTTGAAATGCACCTTAAAGGTCATCCAGTTCCAACCCCCCCCAGTCACAGGCAGGGACACTTTCCACTACTCCAGGTTGCTCAAAGCCTCACGTGCCATGCACAAATTGCAATTATAAATTATGCTAAATATTAGTAAATAGAGGATGCTTTCAAAAATTAATCAGAATACTGCTTTTGAGAGACTAGGCACATTATTCTTAGTGTGTACAGGTGGCAAGATGCCTGAGGAAGGCTTAACTGCTGTGAGTGAGAGACATACCTGCAGATCCCAGTACCTTATTCAAAAGCATCCCCTCTGGTGGTACTAAGTGGTATATAAAAGTGTCGATTCAGTCACATCCCACCTGTGAACATCCTCAAAGATGCTAAATCTTACTAACTGAGCTGTTCTTTGTGCTCTTATGCACGTATAGTCAAATTAAAGTCAACTCCCATGCATGGAAGGGACGTGAAAGGGTCTCCTCTACTTGGGAGTGTCTTAACACAGCAGACATTTCAGTGTACCTAGCTCATCCCCATAAGGGCAAACATAACCTAGCCCAAAGGAGACAAATACTGTCTTACATAAAGGATAAAGATGGGGGAGGAGCAGATCCTCAATTCATTGCTGTTTTAGCTTTCCAGGACTCACATACCAAATACTGTGCCATCTTGCACTATGAATTCAGTATAAAAGCTTTTATTTTTTGTGTCTAACATGCATCAGATAAGCAACTACAGCCTTGGAAGGAATGGGCTGTGCACGATTAATGTTAACCCATGCTCTTCTTTCCTTCTAAGACATCAGGATAGAAACACATTCGGGGGGGGGGGGGGGGGTGGGTGTGGAAGGGAGCAAGGGGTGGAGCCTGCTGGAAGCAGAGGAATTGATAGGCCTGTCATTTGTTGTGAATAACACATCCCTCTTAAGCATTACACAAATGGGGGGACTCTACTGTGCAGTGCCCAACCCCTTTTCCCTCTTCCACAGAACTTTCTCCAATAATTTCACTAGTGGAGTAGTTTCCACATTCAAGGGATGATATTATCATTCCTAACCAAGCGCCTAACGAAAAACAAGGTTTTCCCTCCCCTCCACCCCTCAAACAGATGATAGTCCAAGTCTACCTGCAGCAGGCATTAGATTGGTAACAAGACCATTTAGAGCTCTAAATGTACAGGATACAGTTTATTAATGGCATTCTTCAGACTCCTTTTTCACTAGCATTGATAAAAGTCTCATTTGAGGTCTGCCACAGTTCTTAAGGACTGGAAGCAAGACTGTTTATAGAGATGCTGGTGAGAGAGTGCTGTTTGATGAATGCTGGAGACTGTGGCTAGGTGTCAGTGCTTAGAAAATGAGGCAAGGACATGAGGTATTAATATTGTCAATGATCTCTTGACAGGAAAACAGATACTGCATTCACCGTCAGATTTAAATAGACATCAAGTGCATTAATGACAAAAGGGCAGACTTCAAACAAAGGGGGCTGTATGGTGCTGCACTGAGCCAGTCTCTGAGTTGGCAATAACCTGATCTGAAAAGACACTGTCAGGGATACAGACAGGCCTGGGATTGTGTGCAGTGACAGAAAACAGAGATGCTGACAGAGATACCGGTGCCATATTATGCCAAGTATATTCTAACACTGTCTCCAGCCCTAACTAAATCTGACATCATTTCCTATCGCTTAAAGTATCCTCCACTGCTCCGGCGGAATATTTCTCCCCAGACATCATTACAAACTCCACTGTAGTTTTAAAGTTACTGGCAGGCCTGTGCTGTTGTGGAGGCTGGGTCTAGAGGCCTAAGGATAACCTCAGTCAATCTAAATTTGGAGTTTGCAGGAGAAGTGCTCTCATTTTCACTGATATCTCAGCTACTTGAGGTGATCTGAACGCTAAAGTGTGAGGAGCTGTCACCTTGAATAAAATCCTTAAAGTAAAGACGCTCAGTTCCCGGGATGTTCAGCAAAGATGTCGGACAGTCTGGCAGCAGGAAATGAAATCCAGCTGCTGCTGCTCGCCTGGGGATAAAGGTGCTTGGGCTAGTGACAGTTAAAGTCAGCTGAAATTTTTGAACTCCTGCAGCCTACAATTGTTTAAATTAAGGAAGTGTTGTCTCCGCAGAGATTCCCTACCCAGGCACACAGCTGTGATTCAATTGCCCGGCATATTATACACACCGCTCAGAGAGTCTTGATAAAAGCACGGTTGAAAATGTTGCCATGAGATATTACTTATCATGAAGGTTATTTGTAAAACAATAATCTTGCTCATAAATTACATGTGGTGACTAGCTGGTTTTTTTGTTTTGTTTTTCCTCTCCATTTCCCACCTCCCTTCGGCAACCACAGAAAACTCAGAAAAGTACAACAGGCTTGTGTGCTGTAATGAGAATTTTTTATGCTAAGATATGTCACATATGAATTTAGGAAACCTACTGCTTCTCTCCTGCCTATCTGCTATGGCATTAATTCCTTGCAGTGGAGGGGCAGGAGTATACTTGTATTTTTGCACACAGACAAGGGGAGGAATAAGGGGGAAACAATACATCTGTGGCTGTTGTGGTGTTTTTTAATTAAAATATCCAGCATTTGCCATAATTAGCTAACTATACCCCCTATACATCAAAACAACACACAGCATCCTGAATGAGGTTTCTGCTCGTGGTTCTTTAGAAATAACAACACAAGGTCTCTTGAGGCATCATCTTTCCCGAATGAGGCTTCTAATTTTTCTTTAGTAGCTGCTTTTAACATCACCACAAGCTGTTAAAACTATAATTATGGGGAAAAAAATACATTGGGAAGAATAATTTTTAAATTCACTCTTTATCTTTTAAATGTTTTTTCCTCTTTGTAATGGATGTTCTAATTATGCTGGGTAAGTAATGACCTTGCCATTGCTTGCATGTGTTGTGGTATCAGTCTTTCTTCACAAACACATTGTAATGTCAGCAACACCAGCTTTTCCTTAGCTGGGGGAAAACCCAATTATCAAAATAAATAAATAAATGCCTACATGCATACTAAAGCTCATGAAAAATTATTCAAGTCATGTTTGCTCCTTTTAAATCTGGCGTATGTTGCAGAGAGCTATGGTGTAGTTGGACCTCCATATACTCTCCTAGAGCAAGAAAAGTTTACAAGTCTTTATTTATTATATGGAAAATGGCACAAAGAAGTTGGTCTAGATGTGCTAGACCTACAGATCATACAACTTCAGTCACAAGTCAAAATCTAGCTCAGGCCAACAGGGACTTAAGGGAATGCTATCTAGAAGCATCTTATTGCCTTTCTTTTCCCTAGCAAATAAATGCTCTCCATCTATAAAAAAAAAAAAAAACCACCCCAAACCAGCTACCTTTCAACCCTCATACCTGGGGCAGCTCTTAGCAGCACAGCCTTCTCCAGTAGCATGTAGTTTTTTATAAAAGTAATTCCTAAAACTATGTAATTGAGCCAACACTTTTGCCACCCCCATCAAAACCTATTGCCACATCTGCCCAAGATTCCCCTCAGGCACCCATTTTAACATCAAATGTTTTTAATAAACCCCTCTACAAGTGTAAACAGCAAAGTATTCACAATTAAATTTGTTTGTCAAACACACTGGTCTACAGTATACATCAAGGATTACATTTTAGCACACAGTCTTTTGCCTGTCTTTCGCACGGGGAGCTGTGGTCTGACAAAGTGTAGCACTTCATAAACAGACTCAGTATTCTAGCAGAATTCCACTTCTCCTAACTTTGAGTACAGTACCTAAATCCTCCACTGCCAATTTGTAGTTGATCCATATTCATCTCTTTTTCCACAACGTGCTGTTGTATAGTTTTGCTATGGGCTATTAAACAGCTGCCATGTTCCACCAAGAAGCTGGGTGCATTTCAGTGTGGTTATACTACCAATCTGGAAATTGTTTTGAGACTCTTCAGAATGAAATATCAATACCATTATAATTTTTTTCATAGGCACTTGGGCATATTCTACAATTAACGAACAGAAGTTCAAAGATTCCCTTAAATATTAATATAATATTTCTTTAAAGGAAAATAATTCCCTACCTACAACATTTAGAGGAGAATAAATACCTATCAACAAACAGTTTCAAGTCTGCAATGCTGCTGGTTTAGGCAAAAGACCTCCTTCAGTCAAATTAATTTAGAACTCTTAACTTTTTCATCTAAGGGAATATTAAAGCTGGTTTGAAGCAAAAAATCCTTTTGTATAGGAGCTTGCTAATTTTACATTTTATATTTATCTTCATGGAAATTCTAACAATTTTATCTAGTTGTCTAGGTGACAACTTATTGTCAATTCTACCTTGATTTTCCATGAGAACTGAAGTACTAGAGATTTGCAAGAAATTAGGAGCCTAATCCTCTCACCATCAATAGCACATAGGTTATTCTTTTCTACTGAATCAGAACTAAAGCATACATACTACCACAGTCATTTTAGTTTAAAAAGAAAATCACTCCATCTAATTGTACCTGAGCTATTTAATATTCAGCATTAAGAATACTGAATCAACTGAATGCTGTAAAAATTACAAAATATTTCCAAGTTTGCTTCTTCTAAATATTTGCTTTGTAATCCCCAATTGATTATTAAAAACAAAAAACCAAGAAAAAACCCACCAAAACCCCACAACCAAACCAAAAACAAACAAACAAAAAAACCCACAACAACAACAACAACAACAAAAACATTAAAACAAACCCCACCCCAACCCCCCCCAAAAATGGGGTGGGGAGCAGGGGAACCAAGCAAAACAAACAACAACAAAAGGCCCCCCAAAAAGCCAAACACACAAAACCATTAGCCTGACATTCAGCCAAATCAGCTTGAAATTGAGATCCATGCAAAGCTTCCAAGCAGGCAAGGGTGGGAACCTGGAAGAGGGTGAGGAGACTAGAGGGTCTAAATATTGAACAGTGATAAGAAAAAAAGAAATAACCAGGAAGTTT
Organism: Lathamus discolor; assembly: GCF_037157495.1. Classification (NCBI taxonomy): domain Eukaryota; kingdom Metazoa; phylum Chordata; class Aves; order Psittaciformes; family Psittacidae; genus Lathamus; species Lathamus discolor. Next base: position 95,128,357 of record NC_088886.1, on the reverse strand, counting down.
ACTTGGACCCAAGCAGTGGACTTTTAGTTTTACTGAGTCTCACGGCTCTAATACCAGGTAAGTACTTCACAAATGCAGAAGAAAAAAGGATTTTTTTTTTTCTTCTCTCCTTCTACTCCCCACCCCCTGCAAATACTGAGTGTTTTCCAAGTCAGTTTTCTAAGGTTCATTCATCTCCTTTGAGTTGCAGACATTTATTTATTTCTAAGTGGGCCTTCACAGTTTATGTAGAAATAAATTTTTATAAACAAGAGCAATATTTTGAGCAATTAGAATCAGGAAATCCTTTAGTGTTGGAGATCTGTTAGAGCCAAAAATCATGAGAATGCTTGTTATGTTGTTGGTCCATGTTCTGTAAATTAGATCAAATTTAAAAAAAATTTAAAACTATAAATTTATAGGACAATAAGGGAGGGAATTACGGACAGACTTTTTGTACTTCGTGTTGCCTTTTGGTGGAACAGAATAATTGTTTCTATTGAATATGATCCAGTTTATGAACTCTCTGACACAGGAATCTGAGATCACCTGGAAGATAAGAAGAGGTGTAAAGGATTACTTGGGTCATTAAGTCCTCTCAAAAGCAGCCAGGTATGTAACTTAGAGGGGTCCACTCCTCTGCCACAGCAAACAGACTATTGTCAGTTGAGCTCAAAAACTGCAATGTGATGCAGGAAAAGAACAGAATCCGTTTGTTGCAACCACATTTTCCAGAATGCTCCAGGTTGGAGTCAAGACACAGGATCTAGATTCCTTAAATCAGAACAGAGGGACCAACAGAAAGAGAAGCATACAACAGTTAAGGGAGTGAATGCCTTTGCCTGGGACACAGTTGAATGCTGTAGGTTATATTATAAAGGCCTGAAATAACATAGTAATAAACCAAAACAAACAAAAAAAAAACCCTCCCTAAAATAGTACCATAAAATACTCACAAAAGCTAAATAACAAAATGCACAAATATTAACTTCCTTTATGCAATAAATGAATTATTTTTAAGAGGATAGAAACATTAAACATAAGCAAAAATAATGCATAATTCCTATGGAACTATCTGTGCATAAAGGGATCAGGTTGTGTTTGAGAAGGATGAGGACAGAGCTCACTATAGCAAAAGCAGAATTCCTACACCATGACCACAATACTCAGAGAGTGGCCGCCATATACTCCCAAAGGGGTCTCCATGGATTAGGAACTGTGCTCTGTTGCAGGTTTCCTAGAGGAAGAGAACATTCCTTAAGTAGCAAACTGCTGATCCTGATTCTCCCTTCCCTCTGTGGGTGCCAATGATAAAAGAAGGTAACCTTCACATCCAGGGAAGATGAATTACCTCTTTGCTCTGTTCCCTGCACAGGGATGCCAAAAAGTGATAACACTTTCCTCTGGACACCCTACAGCATGGGGTACAAAGTGGTTTTTCACACTGAAAGGAAATACAGATTTGATTTTGTGCCTTTCAGTATCTGTCTACAGCAATGCTGTTGGAATTATATAACTAAGCTAGAGCCGAGTGGAATCAGAGCAGGCAAACTAAGACACTGAATTATTGCAAGTATCCTGCACAGACAAGTACTGTGACATGTCATGTCTCACTGGCTTGTTCACAGGAATGGGGGGGCAGGGGGGGAAGAGGGAGTATATGGGGAAGTGAGAGTAGGGGAGGGGAAGGAAAGCAGTCAACAGGGAGAGGATGTTGGAAAAATTTGCAGTGAAGGTGATAGGAATACAAAGATGTGAAGTTTGTATCCCGGGCCAAGGGAGCTGCATAAATGTCCAGTGTAAACTAGCAGTCAAGCTGATGTGTGATAAAGTGCAGCCTGCTGTAAATACACTTCAGGGCTCCCAGTGCAGCTGGGGATGAAACTTGTAATTTGGAAAAGGGAAAAAGAAAAAAAAAGGTACAAGGAAAAGAAAAGTGGGGGTGAGGGGAGAGAAAAAAAATGCACTGCAAGCTTTTTCTCACATAATCTGTTACTGGAAAATTGAGAAGCTTGTCCAAGTCCGTGGGAATAAGCTGATGAGCTGATACTTAATAATAAACCATATTGTGTCATGGTGCAGAGTCATCTAGATCCATTCAGGCCACAAACTATATTACTTTATACAGCCCTGGCTGACATACATTTAAAGCCCTCTACACATTAAGGAGCCATTAGGCTGACAGATTAAAAGTTATCTTGGAGCTAATGTTTCCATTATGCGTATCCTGGCAGTGGAACAATCAACACACTGTTCCTCAGATGTCATACTTTGTTTAAAATGGGTAGGGGGGAGAGAAGGGGGAAATGAGGGTATCTCTCCCTCCTTGAATGACATTGACATGATCAGCTTTGATCTGGGCATGTGCTGTCTACAGATTCTCTACTGTTGGCTAAAATAGGAGCATTTAGGGCATAATACTTTAAACCATTAACCAGTTCCGTACTCCTCTGGGTATCATTGTTACAATTTAAGGTCCTACACTTGGATTGCTTTGGAATCTTTCCATGCTTATTGTAACCATCATCAGAGAAATATGTTGGGGGGGGAGGGGAGGGGAAGAGGGAGGATGTCTCTCTCTAGTGAAAATGAAGCAAAATGCACCAAACAAAAACCCCAAATGCTTTTGTCTCTTTTCTGCTTCTTTAACATTTTTGCACTCTCAAATAATGTTATGGATGGAATTAATGCTGACTTTACAGCAGAATATTTACTGTTGAATGAGGTAAAAAATTCAAGCATTTTTTTTAATTACTCAGACACATAAATTGGATAGTCAGCTAGATATTGCAGTCAAAGAAATCCAAGTGCACAGAAAGCATCAGCATGCCAATTATTATGGGTGAACTGATGCTTACATTTGAATGTACACAATACCCTTGAAAGAGATGGAGGGAAGGAAGTATGGGTTCTTTTAATCTATTTAAAATACTTCTTCATATATCTCATTCTCTCATATATAGTCTAAATATAAGTAGTAAAGGCAGAACGAATGTCTATAAATATCAGTGCAAGTCAAGTTATATCTGTTAAATACTCTTCATCTCTAAATCAATGTCACGGGGGCTTAATTACTTTCTATTAACGACCAAATACCCCAAACTGGACTAGTAATTTTGTAACCAAGCAAAAGGCCACTCCCCACCAAAACAGACCCTCTCCCTGGCTCCCCTCTCGTCAGTCAGCTTCAAGCAGAGAGCATCAGCACTAGAGGGCAGCATGCATTTGTCTAAAAAATCGGACCACACCAGCAAACTAAATATTCCAAAATGACAATTAAAAGCAACACTGCTTGTTAGTTTTGCAGCCAATTTCTTGTTCTGTCATGATCAAAGCCTATATTTATACAACCCCTTCTTTCAGCCTTTGCGCAGGAGCCTGACTTCTGGTGGACTAATCTCAGTGAGCATCAGTTTGTGTATACAGATGGCTACAAAAGGATGTCACTGGGTACTGGTCTGAACAAAAGGCTCAAAATGTTGTATGGGGGGAGATGACCTTCCGTCTACAACACTGGCTTCCACTGCAGCTGGGGTGGCACTTTCTATTCTCTCACATTGACAACATAAATTCTAATACTGTTTTGAAACATCTTTCTATTACATTTGATAATGCAACAGTATTTCAGTGCTAAGAGACACTTTTAATATATTTAGAATGGTGGAGGAAAAGGAGGTTGTAAAATCCCATTCCTACTGTATATTAAAGTTCAGCTCTTTAGTGTATACCCACCATAGTAACTTACAAGATTTTCAGTTAATTTGGCTAGCATATGCAAAAGTGACATTTCTTTAGGCTGCTGTATACTTTGGGGTACATTCTACTAATAATACTTCCATTAATCAGCAGTGGAGTTAAATCATAAGGAATGACAGGGTCATTAAGAAAACAGAAAGTGAGTATAATTATATTGTACTTCACAAACTTTAACCATACACAGATTGCATTAGAAGTAAAATGTAAGGGGGGGGGGGGGAAGAAGGAAGTTTGGTCTTTTAGTAACTGTGATAAAATTAAACAAATGTACCATGATTTATGGGGCAGAAAGCAAACTTTTGGAATAATTGTTCGGAAAGTCTGCAAGTATTCCAACAAAATTACAAATTCTTATGTGAAAAAAATCTGAGCAGCAGGGCCCTTCTGGAGAGCTTAGACATAAATTTGGCTCATCTCATGAGTAAAACTTGCTTTTGGATCTCAAATGTGTTCCTGCTGGAGGAGTTCACATTAGGAAAAAAAAAAAAAAAAGCCATGCAAAATTCGGTCTGGCTCAACTGGTTTGAAATTTCTCAAGAGAGTCATCTGAAATAAAGACAAGTTGCTTTTTATTTTTAAAGCTGGGAAAGAAAGTCTCTCAAATAAAATTAAAGAGCATAATGAAATAGTGTTGCTGTCACATTACAATACAGTTAAGGGAACCTTCTTTGCATTCCATTACTTGCTCCTTTCCACAAGCTTTTCCTCAGAAACAAAGGAAACGTTTAACTAATCGCTAATGATAGGATTGCTAAGATTTTTCCTAATATAAAACCAAACATTTTTAAGAAGGTGATACTATAAGGCCCTGGATTCCTTTGATTTCCAGTGGAAGCTGAAGGCATTTGGCACTTTGTAAGACGCATCCAGACCCCACACAGCTCATGAGCCTCTTTCTCTCTTCTATAGCTATTGCTATATAGCACCAAATGAAATCAGAAATGCATCTGGATCCAAACACCCAAAGTGTTCAGCAAATGTCTAGTTATGTGGACTAAGTCTGCGGCTTGCCTCCTGGCAGAATTTTGTTCTATCGTATAGCATATAACACCAGCTACTATTGCTAAATACTTACTGGCCATAGTCTAGCTCCTAAACACTGACTGTCTCCAGTGCTGAATGCCAAAACATTGTCGTTGTTTCCTATCCTCAAATCTTTCCCCCCTTCCTCAGCCTCCTTTTAAAAACATGCTAATGAGAGGGAGGCTGAAGGTTAAATCACAGTGGACAGCAGAACATAGTTTACAAGTGCACTTTTAGCCTCTATGGAAGCTTTTGATAAAGATAAAAGATAGGAGGCTAAGAAACAGCGAGAGTACGGCACATTAAAACCCCTCCATTAGAGTCAGAGTCATTAAAGCTTAGTCAAAGCACCAAAGACTTTCTAACAAGTATCATGCTTAGTAAACATTTTCCACTGGAGCATGGATATTGGTGAGAGCTTTTGGAGTGTGTCAGTTAATCAGTATTCACCCGCTTTGACAGCCTGAAATATTACTCACTTATTTGTCTGGTTCAAATTTGTCAGACTTGACTATGTTGTAAGTTAACATGTCCTCAGATTAAAAAGAAGCCAACTGGCAAACATGCACATTGGACCTAATAAACCACATCTGGCCAAACAATCAAACAACACTGATCACTGTATCACTATCACTCACAAGCACAAATTAACAGTGACTGTCTTTGAGACTATCAAGCTATACAGGAAGCAGTAACCTGCTCTCTACTACTTTGCCAAATATCCTTTAAATGGTTAACTGAAGGATAAAACCTTCACCACATTCTGCTTCCAAGATATTCAATGCAGCTTGGTTAAAGCTGAATAAATATTTTGGATGTCTTGGGCCATTTGCAGATACAAATACAAAAAAATACTTAAGACAGAAGCTGTCCCTCAATCCTGAGAATGTTTTTCTGTCAAGGAAGCTCCCTCTGCCACCAGAAGGTCATTTAGGCAATGACTCTTACAGGTACTACTCTTCACTTTTGCTCTCAGAGTGGGTGGTATTAAAACAGAAAGTGCTCTGAAGGTAGCAGGTAGTTCAGGATTAGACCATTGCATGAATTCACAGTGGGAAAGCTAGTTACATACAGCCACTGTTTGGTTAAACATAGTCAACAGCAGGACACGATTGCTGCTGTTAAACCTGGGGCAGCGCTGAACAGCCTCTGTCCTGAATGAGAAAGTACCAGGCACTCTGACTTCCACAGCATCCTTTGTGCTCTCTAACAGAAGCAATGCACAGCACAACTGCCCTACTGAAGAACTCAAAGGTCTCAAAAGCAATCACTAAAAAATATACAAGAAAGATCTTTTCAGGGATAAGGAAAGCTTAACCACTTACGTGTGTGCAGTGAACTCTCTGGTCCTTTCAGAGGCTCCCGGGAAGCAGCTATATGCTACTTAAGTATTTCAGTCTTAGGCCAAAACAAGCTTGACATCCCTGTTGGCATCTCTGCTGAGAACAGACACTGGCCTTATTCAAAAAACATCAAATGTGACTTTCTGCTATCTGTGGCTGTGGCAAAGCAGAATACTAAAGGCAGGAGGAAGAGAGGTCATGAAGGAAGTGGTAGTTAACGGGCTAAAGTGAGTGTTATAATCCCCAAATTGCAGCTGGACTGAATGTTTTCAGACAATTTGCCTGTCTAAACCAAGACAGTATCATTTTTCTTTCTTCTAGGAGAGGGTTAAGAATAATCTGAAGCTTGGAAAATGGCTGCTGCTGATATTAGTGAGGCCTTCTCTTTAACTAGATCCTTCAGGAAAAAACAAATTAATCAACAGCCAGCTGAAGTGGGTTTAATGATTGCATTCTGCATACAATCAGCTTTTCCCTTTTCAAGGGCCATCAATATGTCAAGGGAAGACATATCTGAAGGATATAGCTCTTAACATCAAGGTTATCTATTCTCCACAAGGCTCCCACTCCTTACTGGGCTGATACTTTACGCTGCCTGTGTCTAACATTTTCATCAACTCTGCAATCAATCAAGGTAATAATGTTGTGCAAAAAATCAATTAACAACGCAATTAAACTTTCCTTATTATCTCAAAGGGCTGAAATAATACCTAAAGGGAAGATAGACTCACTGAATGCAGACATCCATAACCCAATGTGAAAGTGAATTATGAGGTTAGACAGATGCAGGCATGTACTCGCGCTGTTATTTTCAAAGGGATATATCTCATCTAGGCAGTGTATCAGTCACCACCAATCCCATACCCTAAAATTCCAAATTACTTTTAAGAAATATACGATGTGCAATACCCATTTCATATTCTCTTTTAGAGATAAACACCCCAAAATCTGAACAGGAGTATTATTCAAAGACAAAATGATCTTTCAGAAAGAACATAAAATATAAAAGCTATAATAACATTTACATCTGTATACCACCCATGTCTGTAAATGCAGGTCATCAATTATACATAATCTGTAGTGAATAAGGAACAGAAGAAACAGCACAACGTTTAAAGCCCAAAGGCTGAAATCTGCAAATATCTTGCATCGTGTACACTGAAGGAAGAGCCCCAATATGAATGCATGCAGCAAAAACAGCAAGTATTACTCACTGAAAATAAGACAAAATACCCATATTATTTTGTAATTACATTCAACCCTCATGGAAGCATCATTCCTGAGAGCTTAGAGTTTTAAACCACATTGAAAGCAGATGATTAACCCCTTGCTGTTGGGAAGATTTGGGTTTTAGCATAAAGACATAAAGAATCAGGGACACCCAGTACACCACTACAATGGAGTCCATACAGTTAGTTAGGTGCCCAGGTACTACAGTTTTGTGTCAGAGACGTGTGGATGAAGATTTGGGGGAGGGAGAGGAAAAGAGAAGACTAGGAAAGAATACATCTAAAATTAACTGTCATATGAGTGATCTTACCAGTCCTCAGGGACAAACAAATAAAAAGTGTTGTTATACAAAGAAAATGACCATGACCAAGCTAAGTCTTTGGTGTTTTGTTGTAGTTTTTTTTTTTTTTTTTGACATCTATCATTTTCTATCACACAACTTGAGCACTCTCCCTCAGCCCCCCCCCCCCCCCACCCCCCCTTCACTTCCCAACACACACATACACAGCCTTCAGCCTCCGTCGTTTGCATTTAACATAGACAAAAAGATAATGAAAATACAAAATATTTAAGGGAAACCTATGCCAAAGTGACAAGCTAGGATCACATCCTGTAATAAGCACAGGAAAATTTGGAAGCGGAAAAGGTTTCCTTAAACACTGCACTTTGAATTCCTCTATTAAAGGGCACTCTGTGTGTCTGTGTTAGCAGAGGTGTTCTACAAAGCAGTTCTCCCAGCAGGGTTTGCTTAAGCACATAACAGCTGCAGTTCAGAAACAGTCTATTCTTATACTTAGCTCATGTAGTGCAAGTAGCTTGTTTGGACCAAGAACATCTTTTTTTTGTTGATAATTCTCTCAGGTTTTATCTTTGTCTTGCACTTCATGGTCTTCCCTGTGCCACTCCCCATGCTGTGGAGTCAGTCATGGGTGAGATACAAATAAGTGTGATTAAAATTTTCCACAATTTCTGAAACGTTACACACTTTTCCTGCACAGATTTGAGGCATTAATATTATTCCAGGATTAGAGAACTCAGCCATTTCTATCTTAACCTTTAGGAACGTAATTAATATGTTTTCATTTTCAATTACTTCATTGTGTGTCTATCAACTGGAACCATTCCTGCTGTGTATTTGATTCCACTGACGATGGGGTGTGTTGGATTTTAAATGATGTGCTAGCACTTCTGTTCCCTATATATGCTAGTTTATGTGTTATTCATGACTTGCATTTGGAGACAAGGATACACAGATGTAAATGTTATTAAAGCTTTTGTGTTTTAGATTCATTGTGAAAGACTTCTTTGTTTTCTGATAATTCTTTTAACCATCACAAATAACCAGCAATACATGACATTGTCTTGAGACTTTTTTTCTTTCCTGTTAAGGTTTTTGATTAAGCGGTTTACTGTTTTTTCTCCCTAACGTTCTCTCTTCATCAAAATAAAATACAGGATAAACTGACAGACAGCAGAGTTACACCTGCAGGATAACGTAGAAATAACCCCCTTTTTATCATACACTCATTATACAAAATCAGAACAAAAAAAGTTACTTCATTTTTTAATAGCTGTCAGGGCTGTGGGTCCCAGTTCAAGAAGGCTGCAACTGGCATAATTCTCAAACTGCTTTCACCCTTTAACATCACATTTGTATCCCTGAGGAATTCAAAATGAACGTGGCAAAGAAAAAGGTACTTTGCTAAATCATGCTTCCTTTTTTTTTTTTTTTTTTTTGTTTAGGTTAAAATTATTTAGATTAATAGCTTTGTATCACTATTTAAAGATTTTGACTTTTTGATAGACATACAATGAATCTTTGTTGCACTGGTACAAAGTATGGAAAAATGCAACACAAATATGTACTTAAATGCATGGTATGTATCAGCCTTGCAAAACATTACGCAACCACTAGTCAGAGGCAAGATTTTTGATGGACAAACAAAACACCACAAAATATTTTAATCATTGCGTATTAAGTCAAAGGGTGAGCAGGTAGATTTGTGTGTCCTGGCTGGTAAACCTTCAAGACAGAGAGGCTGCTGTATTTAGGTACATATATATATGTCCACATAAATTTGAACTGAAACAAAAGTACTCTCAAAAGGCCATGTTTAATCACTTATCATTTTGTCATTTGCCAATACTTAGATACTTTCTCCCATTTGAAGTTGAACCTCTCTTCAAATATGGAGTCTTGGAGTTCTCACATTTTCTGCCTTTCGTTTTAAAGGAAATCTTTTACAACAAATATTTTCTTTCTGCCTATATTTTATCCATGAAGTATATAATACATAACAGCAGCCTCTCTACAAAGTTTAAGTATTGAGAAACCGTATTAAAAAGGACGTATATGACTGAAATTTAAGCTTCTTGTAAAAATCTAACTTGGCATAATTTAGTCAAATGGTATAATGGGTTGACCAAGAAAATAACTTTATTACGTTTTCTGCTATGGGAGTAATGTGCTAGATAGTGGCAGCCTGCACTCCCCAACGTACCATTTTACAAAGGACTTCATATTCTGTTGTGAATAGTTACTGAAAAGAGAGTTTTCCATCTGACAGAGAGAATCAATCTAATGTCACACACTCTTTACCTCCAATTTTCTACTAGAACCACCTCTGTCTGGTGCAATCTTGTTAATGTTTTGCTGTAGATAGCTGCTGTTTTACTTCACATGCCACTATAGCTTACTGCTTTTGAGCAGTTTTGGAAAACTGCTTTTGAGCTTTATGAAATGGAAGACAATTTTTGAAACTGAACCAAACTGTAACTTAATTTAGTAGGACACTGCAACCCTGCTTCTAAGTCTTTGATGCTTAATTATGACAATAACAAGGCTCCAACCCTCCCCTTCACCGGTCACACTGAAGTCAGCTCAGAACTACTCCACAGACCATTTCTAATGGCTATAAAACAGTATGTCATTGCTCAATTGCCTTACATTGCATTCCAGGTAAATCCTAGACAATGTGCAGTATGGCCATACAATGGAAGGAGCAACCAACTCTCTGCTGCAGGATGTAAGATCAGAAGAAAGCAGCATGTCTGGAAGCATCATCAGATTAGGCCATATCAGCAATTTGAGGCTAGGAAGCTACTTTTTCTGGGACAAGTCCTGGGACAGCAGAAGAGGTGGAGAAAATGCCATTTTTGCATGATTTCAATGTTGTGTTGCACTATGGGTTCTTAAGCCTTCACAGACTGTCTGGCCAATGCACCCATTTTATTATTTTACTTTTCATGGTGTAAACACATATTTATTTGTGGGCTTGTCAAAAATGAAAATAGTTCTTCATCCAGGGAGTACACAAGTGTAACACTTTCAAATGCTTCTTCAACAATTATTTTGCTATCAAGAAGCAGTCTATAATCTCTTATAAACATGACATTATCAATCTACATTATTTAGCCAAATCTGGCTTTATTTACAATATTAGTAGCTGTGTTATCTGAAGTAGAACTTGATGCCACATAACAAGGAGATGTTGAGAGAAAATAAAATTGTTAAAAATGATTGAAAATAACATTGCCTGCTTGCCAAACAGAAGTTAGATATTTCAGGTGCCTCTCTACCAAGATACTTTTGCCACTCCTGCAATGCACTCTCTGCCTTAAAGTCTTTGGTAAAGCTAAAAGAAATATGCTTGGAGATCATGAAACAGGAGGTCGGTCATCAAAACTCTGCCAGATGACTCACTGCACTGTTATTAAGAGCAATTATTTAACTAAATGAAATATTTTAGAGAGATGATGAAGTCAAGAGAAAATCAGTTCAACCAATCACCAAACAAGCAAACAGGGACCCATAGGCTTGAGACCATCTTCCCTTTCTGAAGCAGTTCCACAGTATAACTTACCAAAAGGTTCATGAGACCACACTAGACCATCGAGGGTCTATTCAGGTAAGATCAGCCAACACACAGGTATTAAAAGTGACAACAGAAAGATGGCAAAACATGATGTTTTCCCATTTATTAGAGTTCTTTTTTTAACATGGAAGAAGCTTGTCTTTTTATAAGACCCAGTGATATGTCAACAACATTTTTCTTCAGGTAAAGAAAATAAATTCATGTAGTCTGTCACACAGCTGAGAAACTCTGCAGGCCTGGTGAATCTGGCAGTCTTGTACAGCCTTTTTCCCCATTTATAGCAATGATGGGTAAGTTCTGGACACACATGGCTCTAAAATTTATTGACTTCAAGTGCAATTAATATCCAAGCCTCTGGGAAGCTTATATAAAGCTATTACTCTGTTCAAAGTTGGGGAAAAGGACCATCAAATGGTTATTCTTAAAGTTATTTTTTCTGTTTTTCTTTGTCAAAAGAAGGAAAGGGGGAAGGGGGGGAGAGGAGGAATGACTGCTCCATGATTATAAATCTTCTGAAATTGTAACTCAGGAAAAGGCTTTTCAAATAAAATGTTTCCCAGAAAAGCATATTTGGCAGCGGTTGGCTCTTGTTTTCTCTAATAACCATTAAAAGTCTGCCCTAGTAAACCATTTTACTGCAACGTTTGAAATGGTAGAGTTTACATTTTATTTAATGAATAGTTGCAGAGCATTAAAGCAACATCTTGTCGGCAAAACAGCTCCTTATCCTCGCTTTGTCTCAATTGGTTTTTTTACATTTCATTTTCAATGACATGTCAGCCGTCTCTCACCAACCTCAAAGGAAAGTTGAATGCAGGGCTTACAAAGTTAAGCTGACATTTGCTCTCTTCCAATAAAAAATATTTAGTCCATTAAACATAAATACCTGTCATTATGATACATGGACTGGGTACAAGCCTCCCGTTTCCCTCTGATGTTTATTACATCCAAACAACTGCAGTGCCTGCATGTTTTCAACTTTAGTGTATTGATTAAACTTTTAAATGGCTGCCATATAACCCAGGGACATCAGGAAGATTAATTTGCGTCAATGTTCATCTGTAATTCATTAGCCATTTATTCTTTACAACCACATGGGCTATCAAGAAAATGCAGGCCATTTTTCACTCTGCACAGGCTTGGGAACAGATCCTGAAATTTGTGCTGCATACAAATAAGCTCCCCAGGCCTGGCCACTTAAACTGCTTGGCTTTTCAAAAGTTAAAGTTGGGAATAACAGCAGAAAAAAAAGGAACATAAAAAACCAGAAATGGACAAAATATACATCCTCAGGGTACTAGGGATTTAACTGAGTTTGTCCACTGTCTTTTCATCCATGGATTATGGTTTCTTATTTCAGTCAGATTAAAATAACTGAAACTTGTTTCTGTGCAAAGGCCATAAATAAAATGAGTTGCACCCCCCTCTAATACCTTCTAAGATGCAGTTACTTGGAGAAAGCTAGAAAGCACCAGTGAAGTGTAAAAAGCTCATGCCTCAAGGAGGTTGTAGCTGTGAATCTAAGAAAAGGATGCAGTTTTAACCAACTCTCACATTTATTGTGGATTCCAGTCCTGCCTTTATTTGGTAAAATGCCCAGCTAAATATTGGTATGCTTCCTTAGGGCAGAGGTAAGCCATCTGGCTCCTTCATTTGCCCTACTGACCCATTGGCACAGTATGAAGTGCATATTAAATAAGGAAAAGGAAAGAGAACAGCCATAAAGCAAACAAAAATGCACATGAATTTTACATTTACAACAAGATCAATGAAATGCATCCTGGTTTCTTTCCTTTTCGCTACTTAGAAACAAAGTAGTGTCACTGTGCTAGGTAAACGCACAGTGGTAGGGCATTAGACTCATTGAGACTAATGGCAGTAATCTAGGTTCCAAAAATGAAGATCTCTAACCAGACAAATCTGACAGGTTCCCTGTTGCAGACAGGAACATAAGCATAATAGCACCCTTTAACAGAGAAATCTCCACATAGGCCTAATACATCATTTAGGATGTAACGATCTTTACCCAACAGCAACAGTCACTGCGCTGCCATTATAAAATGTGGATTTATGCATACATTTGAAAACAAGGAAGAATGAAACAATTTGCTTCTAATATCAGTGATCACCTTACTGTTAAATATCAACCTAGGTGAAGAGAACTCTGAAGAGAGTACCCGAACCCATCATAAACCCAGACACAGCATGGGTACAAAAGAACCAATGTAGAAAGCTACACAAGGATGTCACTTCAGAAAGTCTGTGAGACTGAAGATAATCAAAAACATGGCCATGAAAGTCTAGGAAAAGATTTGCCAACTTTGGCAAATAAATATTTCTACTAAGATTTAGAAAAGGCAAACAATATATGTGTGAATTACAAAACATATGTTGTGAATGTGATGTTCTGTTTATTGTAATCCTCACAGTGCAAAGCTGATGCCATACTCAACCTGCCTACACAGTCCAGCCTGGCCTCTTCACATCTAGAGCAAGTTGTGATCCCACTGCAGGATGTTCTGTGCTAAGGCACAGAGGGGAGTAGCAGGCTCTAATCAGGTCCAAGGAACACAGAGGAGGTGATGACATGTCTGAACAACTTGATCTGTGGAGCAGCAAGAGATTTTGGCTTATATCTTCCAGCACTGTAACTCCAAAGAAATAAATACTGCCCTGCTATTACCTTATCAGCCAAAAATCTGCCATTTGGTGCATGCTTCTGCAATTTGTATACCAGTATGTATATAGGCAATCTACAGGTGGGACTGCTAAATGGCATTTCTCCACCAGTTGAACTGGCTCGTAAATGCCCCAAAATAAGTCACCTAAAAATAAATTACCAGATACAGAGGGATACACTCAAAGTGACTTTTGGATATGATTTTGTGTTTTATTACATACTTGAAATTTAGACTGAGTTCATTTAAAGATTCATTATGGTTCATCAATGTCGCAAGCAAACCCAAGCTGATTTGTGGTTTCATTTTGCACAAATACTTACTTCTAAAAGGCAGGAGAAAATGAAATGAGTTTTGGTCAGATATTTGGATTTCTTTGAATCTGGAAGTTGAGTCAAAAGGAATGTTGGGAAGCAAGCCAGTTACAAAGCCATATGTACAAAGAAAAAAGTCCATTTATCCAAATCTGGATAGTTTTATGCTGTACACATAACCTGAGTCTCTCTGGTGTGCATTTTGCCCCACTGCACAAGGAAAAGATGAAAACTCAGCTTCAATTTTTTATTTTGTTTTCATGTCAGCTTTTGTTAGGCCCTCAATAAAAGTTAAAGATAATTTGGCTTTAGTGAATTAATTTTCTACTGACAGGAGACATATGAGGAACAGCAATGAAAATACCCAGGTAACAAGGGAGCTGCAAAATTTACCTAGCCTGAGTAAAAAAAAAGATGCAGTGCTAAAACTATGCAAACTGTAGCACAACGATAGTTTCTATCACGAAAGGAAAAAAAAAAATCTGAGATAGTATACAAAACAATTGCAGGTGTCATAGAATGGAACCATTATAAATTCAGTGGAAAGTTTTCCAACTTTATTTGGATGTCAAAAGCTACCTCATGGTACTCACTGAAGAGAGTGTTTCCTGAGAAACTTTCACCTTTATATTTGCCAGCATTAACATACAGTAGAACTCAGTTAACATGCAGAAAATGCTGGGGGATCAGATCTTTAATGTGCCCAGTATAACGTATCTGCAACCCCAGTGACACAGCAAAGGAATAGAAATCCCAATAGGACTCACTGATCCCAGGATCTAATTAAATCTTGACAATTTTGGTACAGCAATCAAGGGAATCATTTGCCATTGTGCCAACACTGTAAAACTTCTTCACTGGGAATGTCCCTTACAAGGCTGCGTGCCACAGAGGCAGTTTATTGTGGCTCACCATCACACCCTGACTCTCATGCTGCACGAATCTCCAAATGGGAAGTCTAGGTGGCTTTGAACTCATACTTACAACAGGGGGGCCTAAAGCAGCAAGCTAAGGGCTCAGCCATTTGTTTTCATTTTCATATAATGATGTGTCTAGCTCTCATGGTTGCACAGAAAACTGTATAAACTCGAACCATATGTTAACTGAGGCAGCAATATGTTCTTAAATTGGCAGACAGCTCAAAATGACAGTTCAGCAAGATGTGAACTATTTTCAATCATCTCAATAGGGTGTTAACTCTGAAACCTAAACATTGCCTGTATATATATTTTATTAACCATTTCACTTCTAAATACTTTAAGTAAGCTAGTTTATCTGTTCCTCCACACTTCTCTAAGACAAAAATATCCCAACTTCTCACTTGAAAGCATCTTTATGTATAAATTGGCCTAGTTGCATACTTGGCTCAATCATTTTGAACGTCTCACAATCAATGTATTCATTCTTACACAACCATGAGGCAGTGAAATGCTGTCATCTCCTTCTTACAGATGGAGAGAAAAAAAAAAATGCAAGAACACAAAAAAAAGGAAACAGAACACAGATCAGCTGAGTTTAAGCCTTTTGTCTGAACCAGTAGATTAGCCTGTCCTTTTACATGGAAGTTTTGTGCAGACAGAAAAAATCTACTGAATAAAAGTAACATAGGCTGAATATTTAAGAAGTATTATCCATATATGTAGCAGATTTAATTTTTAAAGGTTGTGTCCAGCTCAGTTTAAATTAATTTAGTTCCTTCACTGAATGCCATAGAATTTCCAAGGATTTTCTTGAACTTAAGGCCAATTTACCACAAAGCATAGAATTTTGTGCCTTTACCTCTAGCTGGTCAACATTATTAATAGAGTGTCTTAGCTTTAGGCCATAGCACACAATAAAATAAATATGAGACAAATGTGAAAAAACCAACAGAAGTTGGTCAAATAAACTCAGGATCTTGACCAGTAACACTTTTTAAAATCATACCCACTTAATGCATATAAAGAAAAAAATGAGACTTGGAAATACATTTGTTTAGGTCTCTAGTTCCTTTCTTACACTTTTTGTTTTTCCTTAGTTTTGTGGCCAATCAGGCAAACAGGGTGGCAGCTAGTGTAACTGAAGCTGTTTTCCTACCCAGCAAGTACTTCAGGTTTTGAGTCACAGCAGTAAATGTATCTGAGCCAGGAAGCAAAGCTGGCTATTTATTACTTACTTGACAATATAGGTTACAAGAAAGTAGATAGCATGATAAAGCATCAGCCTGGCCAGGATATATAGGCGAATATGGCTGTGTGTCCTGATACAGGCATAAGTCCCTTTCAAACAACTGACTGCAAAAACTCTACCTAGTTTGTGAAGTATTTTGTGATGAAAGGCACTCTACACATGTAAAATATTATTACTACATTTGCAAAATGAAATTTCTGAGAGAAAAAGCACAGAACACGCCAACAACAATAAAACAATCAATTGCAATAGGATGCAATAACTTGCAATAAATTGCTTTGTAGACAAGGATTAAATTGTTTCAGCACCAGCCACCCAATCCAACTTAACTAACAAAGAGAAAAAAGAAATGAGAAACATTTGCTTAAAAAGCTCATAACTGTCAGTGTGTTCAGAACACCAGCATGTCCTGCTACACCTAATACCTTTGTCAAGGTGGCCTATCTGGAACTACTCTTTCGCATTCCCTGCAGACTTCAGTTGCAGAGTTTCCCCACAGACTCTCGCTGTACTTGCCAGCACTGGATCTCTGCTTGGGGTCTGAGTTTGAGACAATCCAGATCCAAACACACAGCCCCTCCTTCAGTATCACTCATCACAGCTTAAGCTTGTCTGGTTTGCACTGCCAGTGACCTGGATGTTGCACATGCTACGATGCAATAAGAGAACAATACCGGCAATAAGCCCACTCATGCAATGTTGGTTTTTCATAAAGATGTGCTTAACCTTCTTCCAACAACATTATTGTTACAATTTTTTTTCTGTGCACTGATTCTACAAATCAGCATCACATTATACTGAAAAAGTGTATTTAGTCCTAAACCCTGATATTAAGCATTCTGTTTGAACAAAGGCTTTAAGAGCTTTGGCTTGCTATTCCACAGAATCTTTTAATAAATCAGCATCTCAATTCCTAGTACTTTATTCTATTAACACGTAAGATTGTAACTTTCTCTTCTCCACACAGTTGCATGCTATTTTAAGTGATATAAAAACTAAGCCTCAAAATTACAGTTAGAAATTCAAAAGAAGGTTGATTGTCCATTTGTGCCATAGCCTTTGCCTGCAGCACATGTTCTATGTCAGACTGGAAAATAGCTACGAATAACATTTGGTAGCAGACTGGAGAGTTACAATTCATCTTCATTTCCATGGGACAGGTCAGTTAAAGCTTTGGCTGTTGTATACGAAACATCCAAAAATGCTTGTTGATGCTTGTTAAGTAACAACATGTCACTGTGATGCAAAGTGATGACTGAACCACCCTTTGGGGGTGCAGTCCTAGGCAGGCTCTACTCTATCAAGCAGGATTGCATACATTTTAATGGTTACTCTTCCGTGACATGATTTACTAAAGCAACTGCATATTATATGCTATGAGTGTCAAAGAAAAACTTATGAATGTTCATATGGTGACATTTTCAAATGAATTTAAAGTATTCTGTGATTAAATTTACAAAAGTCCCTAAATCCCATTTTTAACAAATTTAGGTATTTGAGAGTTAAAAAAACCCCACAAACATATATAAGCCTAAAGCCACAAAGGTAGCAGACTGGCAACAAAAGAAACATTACACCTTTTTAAGTTAACAGCTAGCGCTTAAGATTCCTATAACATGACTGCACAGAAAAAAAATATCCAGAGGCTAGACCCAAGTTCTGCGATATACTGCCATCCTGATCCCCCATACACATCTCTATCGGGAAGAAACAAGTCTCTGCTCCACTCCTCTGACCATCTGGGCAAGAAGCTGCTGCATAGCCTCCAGCCTCTGGAGTAACAAGCTCAAGTCTCATGGTTCTCCAGGAGAAAGACATTCTCCCAGCTGGGGTGCGACCTGGATACTCATGTTAAAGTCAGGACAACTGGGTGCATCACCGAGCACTGTGATCTGCAGCATAAGGAAGAACTAACAGAGGATTCTCAACAGAATGTGAGAGATGAAGATGAAAATAAATGGTCAGATTGCCCTGGAGAGGTAGAGCAAAATACTCTTTGTCTCCTGGACATTCATAATGCATTCTAACCCTGTGACTAGTGTGCCATTACCCTTCTGCCTGGTGTTTTGGAATGAATACGTCTGACTGCCATGACCTGCCCTGAATTGTATGCTGCCCACTCAGACATGCACTATTACTCTCAAGGGATTTGGAACTTGCAAACCTCAAGAGGCCAAGGAAGGACTCAGCCATCAAAGCCTCCACACAGTCAAAATGGCAGCCTCTGCTGACATGTGCAGCAGCAGAGCATGAAGTACTTAGGCAACTTCACTAATGAAAACACAGACAGCTAGAGATTTTCAGTCGGTTATGCACCTGATCAGCATATTATGTATTGTTCTCTTGCTCTGAATAGCTTTAACCACATTGCTCTTGCCCTTAGAGCCTTGTGCTTAGCCACTTTAAAAACACCTGCCCCAAGAGTTTAGATGTCTATCTCCAGAAACGAACCCTGCACACTTAGCTGCTTCTGCTGCCTTCATAGAGGGTAGGTGCTACCACTGGAAAATAAACTCACTTCATTAGTTGACTAGAGTTTGGATTTACAGCTGGAGTTTTCAAAAGAATTTAGCACTACAACTGTGGCTGGATATTCAGGAGAGCTTAACTCCCATTAGGCAATGAAAAGAAGCAGCCAGCGTCTCAAAATACTCTGTCCAGCAGCTTACACTTCTCTTCATTGACTAAAAAAAATCAGAAAACTGGCTCCAATAAAATTGCCAAATTTACCTTAATTAGTATGTTTCCTTAATGCTCCGTTACTCAGATTCAAAATCGTTTGAAGTTTATTGCCTGATCATGGCACCCTGAAGAGGAATTTCATTTGCTGAGTATTCAGCAGCACACAGTGTTCTCAGTGAGAGCTTCTATAATAATTTAATTTGAAAATACAAACGGACAAAATTAGTTTTAGGCTCACATTTTGAAGGACTTAACCTCCAGAAACGTAACAGACTGAGGGAATACTTTACTTCAATAAAATGGATTACGTCTTAAAGCACAGTTAGACTCTCCTGTACCACTTCCACATGCAACGGATGGGACAAACTGGCAGCCTGGGGTTCACAAAAGACACAGACTGTATTTTGCACACTTCATGAACATCCTTAAAATGACAGCACTGCAGTACAGATTTGAAAATTAAAAAGATATTTTATGACATATTGTGTCCCTGAAAGTAGATTTACAACTGGAAAACTTAAATTGTACAGAGTTTTGCTTTAAAAGTCCTTTCGATAAGTGTCTGAATAATTTGAATCTTTTTTGTCCAACTTAAACACCTTATTTTACTTTTTGCAAGAAAAGAAGCTTAATCTCTATTGTAGCACAACATCTTTAAATATTTAATTTCAAACAAGATCACAACTGAAAACAAACCCCATCCCAGAAAACAAACAAATATTTATTTCCTGTATTCCTACAGAATGAAGATGTCAGTATCAAAATGGAAGTTGGTAAAAAAATTCCTCTTTTCAATCAAAATTTTAACTTCAATGCAGCTTTGAAACAGCAGAAATATTTTTTTCCTAAACAACTGTGCATAAGAAGGAAAAAATTAACAATACAGAAATAGCTGGGAATTGGAGCCAGCACGTTTCATCACTGAATTCGATTGCTTAAATACAGCGTGTTTAGTAATATAAAAATAACTACATTGAAACTTAATGACAATCCAGCAGCTTCTAAATACGATTTTGCAATGTTGATATGGTTTCTAGGAGAAATTGAGCCAGTTTTGCAGACTCATCAACCACCACTGATAGTAACTCTCATTACTGTGAAGAAATTACTGGACATGGACCCCTGCCCACAGAGGCTGTCCTTGACATCAGCAATTAGAGCTGTCTATACTGTTACTAATTTTGTTATACCTATTCAGGTCTGAAACTCATTTCAAGGCAGTTGTATCTTACTTTTTATATTAATATAGCAGTGTCACAAAAAAACCTGATGGGACAGTAGCTGGAACTTAATGAAGACTTGCACAGCCAGACTGTGTAACAAGCAGTTACTAGTCATTTGGCCACAAAATTTAAATGGCGAAGAGTTATCAGAAAGGTTTTTAACACCTCTCTAGTACTATATAGAATAAAGTTCTAGGGACAATGCTTTTTCTTCTGAGGAGACCTGCACATTGTACACTGTGGGCAATGACTGCTAGTTGTGTCCACGCATTACATCTTTCACACAGAACATTTTATCTACATTGCAGACTACATATTTGAATCTAAGGCTCAGAACATTTTATCTACATTGCAGACTACATATTTGAATCTAAGGCTCAGAACACAAAAGCCCATATGGACTTTTAATCCAGGTCCATTTTGCTGATAGGTCGGTCAACTTGGTAAAAATTCTTAAATCAGGTTATCACGAAATAAGGTGGCCACTGTAACATTACTTTGGGAACCATGGATTTGTTTAAGGCTCAATAACTGTTGTGGGGGTTTTTTTTCTTGCCTTTTTTTTTTCCCTTTTTTTTTTTTTTTTTCCATTGAAGCTACAAAATGCAGTCTCAACTTAGGCTGAGTGCTGAACCATAAATTCTAAGAGTCTGACAAACCTCAAATGAGAAATAAAAATAACAATAGGATTCTGCTTCCATGAAACTTATTTTTCATTTTTAAACAATATACATAGGAGAAGACAGAATTCTACTTTTCTATACTTACTCGCAAATGTCAGCTAAGATTTAGCAGTTTTCTAATCTTTAACAAAGACATATAACTGAAGTCCTGTAGGATAAACAAGAATTTTTTTTGGACGCATGCTAAAATTATCCTTATTCATATGAATTCAGCTTGCAAATATCATCCAATATTTATGTATTTCTTTGAAGGAACAAATTATTTGGATAACTTTCCCACAAAACATTTTTCTTAGTTTCATCTGAATTTCAAGGCTCAGAATCAACTTTGCAATAAACAGCAACTAGAAGAGGAAATACCAGAATTCTTGCAAGAAAGTGTGTTCCAATCCAGATTTAAGAAAAAAATGCAGAAAGGATATGTAGTTTGGCTGTGGTCTCAAGCATCTATACCCAAAGATTCTGGCACAGCCATGTGAGTATTTCCAAAACTCAGGATTAAACAGCCAAATATCACCAGCTGATAACCTTTTAATGGTGCAAAGAAGCAAGGTAAAGAAAAGCATCACAGGACATGTCATAGCAGAAAGAAGGTCGATGCAGCATTGAGGATTTAAAGCATCAAAAAAGCACTTAAAAACTGAGTGTTGCTGTGGAATCTGTGATATGCTAGTGATTAAAAAGTGGGGAGAGAAAAAAACAGTGAGCCAAGACTGGTCTTTGAATCCATGTTCCTAACTAATTTGTTTTGAATTCTGCCACAGTCTTACATGTGAGAAATGACATTAAGGGCAAAGGGTGATGGTGCAGAGATAAAGCAACAAGAAGGTATTTAAAATACTTGCCAAGAAAAAAAGCACTCATCTGATAAAAATTTAGACAGGAAGGATGCCAAAAACCAGGAGAGACACAACAGAGATTTGATGAGGTGATTGCTGCTGCAGTTGTCAGGCCTGTCAGTAGAAAGAGGATGCCAGATTTTAACTCAAAAATAGTGTCAACTTAAAAGTTGCCTCTTTTTCACCACATGTTTCTAATTAAGATGACATTAGGAACTTACTTCTGGCAACTATAAATGAAATTGATTGGGATTTAGTGTAATAGATAAGGTAGAAGTGTTCTTCAGTATCTTAAAATAAAGAAAAAGAAACCTGTTATGAAGAGCAAACCCCCAACAACTTGTACAACTTCCACAAGCCAACATTAATTGAGAGATGCTTTCAAATTTGCATAGCAGAGCATTAAAAAAAAAAAAAAAAACAAAAAGAAAACAACAACAAAAAAAAAAAAACCAAACCCATAAGACACTTGTTAAGTGAAATTTGACAACTTTAGCAAAGACATTTTTCTGGTTTAGCTTGAACAAATTTATGAGATGCTCTTCAGATTAACAGCAGTACTTTAGAAAACTATGAAAATGAAGCTACTCATGCCACTCTCAATAACGGGACAGACTGAAACCTAATCTCATGTAACATTGACAATTTTTGCAGTTGCAGTCTTCAACACTTTTGCATATTATTTTTAAACATCCTACCTCTAATTCCTCCTTTGAAGAAATGTATTGCATTACATCTTGTATGCATCTGCCAAAGTCTTAGACATATGGAGAGACTACTGATTTAACAGCTAGAAGTAACAGAAAACAAGCTACTAAAATGCACTTTTATCTTAGTATGAGGATGTTTCTAACACCAAGGCCAACCTTTGGGATGGGAAGAGACAATTGGGAAGGATAGGCTTTTAATTTATAGCCTGGATTTTCAGCTGCGGTTAGACACAAGCCTTGGCTGATTTACACAAGGCAAAGATCTGAGCCATCTTTTCACTCTGAGGTCATAACATAAAAAATAAAATAATAATAATAATAAAAAAAAAAATTAACAGGCATTTCCAGGCTAACAAGAATGAAGTCCATGGAGACTAATGAAGTCAATGAGGTTTATAAATCACAGATTCATAATATATGCATAGTAAATCTCTTCTGTGTAAGAACTGAAAAGTCATTGTCATATTATGTAAACCTCTTCAAATTCAGCAGCCAGCCAGTATTGTGTTTAATTGCTGTACCCAGTGAAGCTATATACCACCAAGCCTGTTAAACTTCTATTCAAAATTCTGTAAGCCAAATGAAAACTTTCAGCACTGCAAGAAAGAGATGTCTTTTGTCATAGCACTTCTCATTTTTCATGAAGTAGATATCCACACCTTCACTAAGCATAAGTGATCTGGCTCTGGACAGAATTACAGGTGGACTGAAACCACACTGGAAATGGCTAAGGACTGGGGAACCATTAAAATGAGATAAAGGGCCTTACAAAAAGTAAGTGCATAATTCTACTCCTCTGATTTCTCTTGGGATGATTTAACAGCAGTAGAA
Source organism: Lathamus discolor (assembly GCF_037157495.1). Taxonomy (NCBI): domain Eukaryota; kingdom Metazoa; phylum Chordata; class Aves; order Psittaciformes; family Psittacidae; genus Lathamus; species Lathamus discolor. The sequence goes on along the minus strand of NC_088886.1, from coordinate 95,105,022 downwards.
ACTATTTTATTAGCACATGCAAGGAACGGCTGGTGCACAGAGGTTTCACTGTATTGCATGCTAGGGTGAGGACACATGATGTCCTTCTGCCTTTCAGGTTAGCAGACGACTTTCCTGCTGGAAATAGCAAGCAGTTAAGGAAGCAAAGATTTGTCCATAGCCTACCCACCTACATTTAAAGGAAGAAAAGGAACGTACCAGGAGTTTCATGTTTCCTTCATTATGTCTGGAAATGAGGTATGCAGAGACAGTTCGAGAGATTGAGGAATCACATGCAATCACCAAGCTCCAGGGTAACCCTGAATGTTGTCAGGGGCAGAAGGAAATGTATTCTGATTAATGGCATAAAGGCAGACTCAAAAAATTTGACTCTTTTCATATTTCCTTTTTCCTGGAGAAGCCATAAGGACCATTACAAAAGGAAACAACAGTAGACATAATTCCCAATAGAGTAAGTGAAGGGAAAGCATAGCTACACATTGCAACAAACTATACGGGAGATCCAGGTTATTATGCTATTACAGAAACAGCACAAGTTTTGACAAGCATCTACACTAGCCAGTCTGTCAGTGAAGAAAACCTTTTACCTTTGGTGATGTTCCATTTGAATGCAGCTAAAACGCTTTCAGAAGTTGGGCGGATTTTGACATACTTAGAACAGCCCTATGTATAAAGGCTTGGCATATCAAGATTTGAGCTAGCTGTTAGTAATTTTGGAAAGTCGCTTAACTGAGACACCCCCTACAAGCCCTTATCCTCTGACATATGCCTATTGCTAAAAACAAATTCTCACAGCTATCCCTGCAAACATGGCAAAGAAAAATCAACACACAGAAGCAGACCATTTTATGATGTTCCACATTCAGGACAATATTGAATTTTATAATGTAGTGTTGTTGCTGAATCTATCAATCCTGCAAGCCATGACAAATGGCCACTAGAGAAAAGCCTGTGCCTATTTAGGATGCTAATCCCCATTTCAGTTTCTAACTGCTTTTGACATCCTTTTCTGAGGGTCACTACCATTACATCTGAGCTAGTAGAACAGCCTGTGCAAGACCTATCAACTGCTCCCACTACAAAGTCAGCTGACTGAATTTGCAAAATCTTCAACAGTGAGCTAAGCTAACCTCTTCCAGCTTAGCTGTGACCCAGTTTAACCTTCTGACTTTGCCCATAATTTGTAACATTGCAAACCAGTGCAGGCGTTTCTGTGGTGACCACCGCACAACAGATTTAGCTTATATTGTTCAAGGAGATGCTGTGCCTAGATTTAGAAAAATCCCATCTGTTGTCATAGGCTGTCACTCACCTAGAGAGATACAGCGATATGGCTATGCAAATATGGATGTACTAGTTAATGCAGAAAAGGCTTCCATTACAGCCTTGCCATGAAAAGGTCAAGAACTCAAACAGAACATAACTCTCAATGTGATATAAAGTAACTCCCCCCTGAAAGTAAGAAGGCATCTCAACACAGTATAATGCTGCTTTAGCTGGAGGGGGTAGGAGTAAAAAAATAGCAAACTTGCAGTAAGTAGTTGTTGCTATTTGCTACAACGTGTATTATACAACAACATGCAATCTAACATTCACTCTTGAGCACTTGGGTTTGGTCCTGTTTTCTTAGTTTCACCACACACTTTATTTCCTTATTACTGTACAATTAATTTCCCTTCTTTCACACCCCTAAACTGAATAACTCCCGTGTTTGTTGCATATATTCATACAGCAAACCAAACAGAAACATACATACATGGTCACACTTGCATGAACTTTACATGGTCTTCTGTGAAAAGCCCAGATTTCTATAGGCAAGAAGGCAATGCTCCAATTTTTCAGCATTCATAACAACCTCCTCAATCTTCAGATATTCTTAGCTCTAAATATGTAATAGTCCTTGTGCCATCATACTACAAATCGGTGCTCACCCCTTATCTCCTGCAAACCCTCACAGCAATCTTTAAAGATGCTAATGATGAAAAATTAGAGGCCTTACAGAATGAGAAAGAGAGCTGACCTTTGCCAGTGTGAACTGCCCATGCTTGAATGGAGTTCTATGCACATTCAGCAAAACTTTTCAAGCCTGTACAGCTTTGGTAGATGGCCAGTATTATCCTAGCATTGCTTTTGAGAATAAAATTGACAATCTTTAATCCTAATTTAAGTTCATTGCCCAGCACAGACACTTAGGATTGTGTCATTGTGCAGTAAATTGTACTCCAGGTATGTGAAAAGATGAGAGAAAGAAATACTTATGTTTGGATTTTAAGGCCAAAACTGAACAATCTCTTTACTTTACAATCTAGCGTTTATAAGGATGAACGGAAAAACAACTCAAAGGAAAAGCTAAAAAGTAGCAAAGGACAGATGACTAATGTAGTAAGGATTACTTATGGTCACTGTAAAGGCTATTCTTAGAAATGATGACACATAAATCAATCCAGAACATTTCCTAGCTTAAAAATATGCACCTAAATCTTATAAAAATGATTTTTAACTGAACATGACTATAACTAAACCCAGCTGCAATTAGAATTGGGAGGAAAACTAGCATTTCCCAAATTAGTATGATTATTTACAACCGTGAGAGCACAGTAAACACTTTCTAATAAATAAGAATGCTTTATTAAGCTATTAAGCTAGAAATATATTTCGGAAAATTGCTCTTTTGAGTATGTTTTAGAACATGTAAGAAACATTATTAGTTATCACAAGCTGTTTGCAAAACTTTGCTATACCTTGGCTCTCAGGCGTAAATTAAAGTCATAACTTCAACCTGCTGTTTCATTCCCAACCTTTACTTTTGTAGCCTTTTTAGATTCTCACTCCAACACAGCCTTCTGCGTACCTTCTTTACCATTAACGGTAAAGACTTCAGTTTTTCCAAATTTATATTGCCTCCTTCCATTTCTATTGAACAGAAACAAAGCAAACGTATCTTAACCTCAAAAAAACAAACAAAATAAACAAAACCACAAACATACAGAAAACCAGAAAAACAACAAAACAAACAAAACCCCACCAAACCAAACCAACCAAAACCAAAACAACAACAACAAAAAAACACCCCAAAAAACACAACATACCACAAGGAAACTTCATGGGAACACTAAAGCAACATCCCCAAGAAGAAAAAAGGCAAAACCAAAACTAACACAACAAAAAAAAAAAAAACCAAAATGCAAAAAAACCACCCCCACCCCCTATCCCCCCTCAAAACCCCCAAACCAAACAGAAAGAAATGTTTGGTTTCTCCCATTTACAAAGGAAGAAATCTCTTTCCATTTTCAGAATCTGTGTCTGTTGGTGTTAGTTGCATTTCTGTTTTTATATAAAGGCAAGGAAAGCAGGATTTGAGAATAAGTAGCAATTGACTAATGAAGAGCCCTCCTTTCTACTGCACACAATATCAGTGGCTGTAGAGGCTGATTCAGTTCAATTACTTATTCTGGAGGTGGTACTCTAGAACCACAGCCCTCTTTATCTAAATAAAGTTTGAAATTAAAACAGGCAAAAGCTAAAAAAAAAAAAAAGATGAAAAAAAAAAATATTTTTTTTTCCAAATCATACATGTAGGATTATGTCATGTAAAAATTATTCAAGGACCACATATACTAAGTTTGTCAGAAAATCAGGTATAAACATATTCAGTATCAATATGTGGAAATCTTTCCGTATTAGGTTTAGGCTTAAAATTACTGAAGGCCTACAGAATTGCAGATGATTAAAACAAAAGGGCTAAGAGAGATTAAGTTTTAACTGCCTTTTTCAGTTCAAGAGCTGGAGCTCATAATGAGAAAGCAGTTGGAAACAGATTCAAAACAAAAGGAAAGATATGGGTCTCTATATAACAAGTAGTAGACTTCTGAAATTCATTGCCAAAGGCTTAGAAGATTATATGAACTCCAACTGAGACAGGAGATCCGCTGCAGGTTGATAAACAGCTGAAAAGTGTCAAATGCTGGAAGAGTACTAAGGGGAAGTACCATATACTTGCTCAGTTCCTCTCCAGGCATTTGCTTCTGGCCCCGCTTAAAGACAGAATTGGGCCAGTTGGGTAGCTGGTCTGAACCAGGGATAGCATCCTACTTGTTCTCATGTTCTGCTTTGGGAAGAATATGGTTCAACAAGGTCTTCTATTCTTTATCAGCTTACTTCTTTTTCATTTGTGCAGTTCCCCATCACATATGCAATTGGTTACCAATATGAACACACCATTTAGAATCCCTATAATGCTTTCTCAAAAGCATTGAAATTGTCTAACATTTGGTTTCCTACTTTAACTCAAGATTATAGTTAATTCTATTTCTGTTTTCACTTATTTTGGCTACTGGGTATCGTACATCTTCTATGAAAGAATTAAAAGCTCAATTCCTCAGAATATCCTTCTGTTTGCAATGCAACCCACCATTTTACCAACCTGACTGGTATGCCTTCTTTTTTAGAAATGGCAAGGTAGTAACAGTAGCCATATTTCTGCATAGGTTCTTCTCTTCAGCCATCTTGCAAATATGATACAGATACAGTGCCACAATACAGACAAATATCAATACTTCAAATAAAAGTGGAGATGACAGCTCTGCTATGCACAAAAGCAATACTGTCCTATACAGAGATCCCCTCCACACTCAGAAGAATGACAGATACTTCTAACTTTCCACCCACTGCAATAATCCAGTAGTGACTTTTTAGTCCTACACAATTCTGTAGGATGCCACAAAGAAATGCCTGATTACAACTGCTACAGCTGTTCAAAGTTGATAGAGCATTTAATAGATTATTAATGTGTATGCTCTATTTAATTTTCTGCCCTGCTGGCACTAATATTTAATCAGATTTTGGATATATTCTTCTCTACTAATTAAGTTTACAAAACGTTGATAACCATGTGCATCTGACAGAAGAAATTATTACTTTCTTTCTTTTTTTCTCCTTTTTTTTTTTCCTTCTCCTTTCCTCTAGTCATCCTTGTTCTTTACTCCATAGATTCTTAGACGGGAACATGTTTCCAAAAGGATTTCATAGCCTTTTCATAGTTTTTGCTATTTGACCCAATATACTCCCCTCTAGATTTCAATATTTTCAAATTGATTTTATGAGCATTAAAAATCCTCTCCACCCCCCCCTGCACCCTCATTTGCTTTACATATCACTAGTTGTGATAACTTCAGACACAGCCTGTCACTTCAGCTTTATCTTCTGAATCCTCCCCTTTTCATTGCCTCATCCTTTCAATTCCTTTTCTTTAACAGAACTATTACACTGTAACTTTAGAGAAAGTTTTTGACTGAGCTCATCTGAACCAATACAAAGGTAAATATACTAGAAAGCAAATAGCTGCATTTTTTAATTATTTTAAAATTCACATTTCACTGAAAACATTTAAGGATGCCAGCAACTCAGACAGAAATTGCTTTCACTGCACTGACAATGCCAGCTCTCAATCCCTACTTTTCATGGCAGTATTTCTTCCAGATATACTATTTGTTACATTAAGTATACTTTCCTTCACTTATATGTGTCCTTAATATGATTTAAAACTAAGAAATGCAACTAAACTAAAAAATCTAATTACAACATTCCCTTGGATCATCCATCAAATGGAAAATCTTGTATTCACATGATTAAGCGTTACCTTTCCTTACAAGGAGGATTTACCCCCTTTTATCTTTTAGTGCCTTGAATATAGCCAGGATGAACTAAGCAGAGGTAGTTTAATATTAAGTATACACTGACTTAAAAAAACCCCTCAGTCCTGCAGGGGTCAGCAATTATTAATGAAGAATAAATTTCAAAATTAGTCACAGAATGATTTAAAAGGCATTTGTTCCTGAATGTTCTTCCTCCTCTTTCTCAAATAAAATAGATTAAGAAGGAAATTAAATTCTTCAAGAAATAAATTTTGACTGAAGTGGGAAATCACACTAAGAAGCTAATTTAAGAAAGATGAAATTAATTTTGGTGACATTTATTCTATTTAGCCAAAATGGCGACAAAACATATAGTAGCTCTGTTACCATGAGATAAGAGGTTAGTAATTTAAGGCTGGGCATAGCTACAGTCTACAACGATTTAATCCTTCTGGTACAACATCCCTTGTGACCCATCATTAAAGGTTTAGAGTAAAACTGACAATTATTATTAGCTGGTAATTGGATTTTGGAGATTCAGTATAAAGTTAGGATAATTCAAATGACTGTTGACATTGGAAAGATTATGTAAATGCTCTGAATCAGCTGTATTTATCAATTTATTTGGTTGGATAAAAAAACCCTAGCTTACACTATTGTCTGAAACAGAATGCAAAATGTGCAAAATTACTGCAGTATTCTTTTCCAAATTAATAAATGAAAGCAAAAAAACCAAACAGTAAGAAACTCTCCCTTAGAGGAAACATAGACCACATTAGCATCTATGAAAATTTTTAACCACTAACCTTAATCACAGCAGGTGAAAAGCAAGTTTTCATAAACATGCTATTCTTAAAATGGAAATAAACAATTGTGTGTCAAAAGAGAGTATGTTGCATTATTAAATTGTATAGATTTTTAAGTATATATCCTAAGTTCTAGAAACTAATAAAAGAATTGAAAAAACAGCAATCTTTACAAATTTTTAAGTCATTAAAAATGGATTTCCTTATGGCTTTAATATTCTAGTTTCTATAACTGCAACATATATATGCATGTACTACTCCTGCCTTTAAGTCTGCATGCTGGAAAAATCAAGCTGTTTTTCAGGGCAAACTACATTTTCTGTGCTTGGTTCATAAACATGGTACCATCTAAGATTTTCTTTCATGCATCAGTACACAGTCTCACCCAAAAGCATGATTATCCATCATTCTTTAACAACCACTTTCTTTAAAAAACCCTTTAGCATCATTTTGAAAATGTATTTGTTAGCATCGGACACCAAAATAATAAACCCCAGCCTCAGAACTTGAATTATTTTTTTTTTTTTACTGATATTTCATTCCCCAGTACTTTTTTCCCTCCTGCTACTACTGCTTCCTACATGAATGTTAGAATAGACCAGAATCTCTGGGTGTCATAAATCATATCTGTCCTCCAAGCAGCAAGTACACCACTGAAGAAACACACTTTGAATAAAACTTTCAAGACCTCAGGATCCAAGGCCTGTTTTAGAACACCATACACAAGTCAAATACATGAATTCACTGTGCAAAGCCCAGAACTACTCCTTTAACAGGTATAAAAGAGCCAGTATGTGGGTTGTACTGTTGATTTTCTTTTTTGTTGATGTTGTTTAATAGTGCTGGTGGAGTAGATTACAGTGATCTCTATTAAAACGCCAGCATTCACAAAGAGGTATCACATAAAGGTGTAAAATACACTAAATCACTTCCTACCCCAACTGCTTCAAAAATGATGGTTTTGCAGATACTACTTAGACCAAAGTGCTCTCAAACAGTAAAACCAGTCACCATATCCATTTTGCTGAAGAGTTCAGCTTTCCTTTATTCCTGATATACTCAAAGCTGGTTTGTTTTTTGAACAACTATTCATTTACAAATATTTTATTTATTCTTTTTCAGGCAACACTGCAAAGCTGAGTGCTTAAAACTAAGCTTTTAAATCCTTGGTTTGGTGACCAGCAACTTTCAATAACTTAGCCAAACTGACTAGGCACTGCTGAGTATCTCATGTTTGAAAAATCAGCCTGTTTGTTTAGGTGTCTAAAGGAGAAAAAAAAAAGTGCGTGTGTGCAGGAAGCAGAATTTAGGAGCTGTTAACAGCTGATGTAAACTGTTGCTGGAGAAGGCATTTGGAGTACAGAAACCATTTTATTCACTCTACAAAACCCAGAAATATATTCCCTGTTTCTAAACACTAGTTATTGGCACTTTCTCTATTAACAAATTACTACGGCTGTATGGGACAAAACCCTTTGGTTCAGAAAGGATTTAAATATCCTAAGATCTGTGTTCATTACACCTCAAAACATAATCTATAATATATTATAGATTATATATGATATATTCCATGAGAAAAAAAGAAAAGAATCCAAAATTAATCCTTTTGCATAAAAAAAAAAAAAAAAGTAGTTGGCTTCCAAAGTATGCCAAGATGGGAGATTTCGACAACTTGCTGGGCAAATAAATCTAGATAAAATAGGCACAATTACTAAAGCACTATAACTTTAGAAGAATTTAATTCTCTTGTGTAATCACTTATGATTTCTTTAACTAATATGCAACACTCCTTTAAAATGAGTATGAATAGCAATCACATACTTTATTTATGAGTGCTGATACTTCACCTTTTACGGCCTGATTCAGTCAAGATCTAAGGCAAAGTATGGACTTGTCTTTAATAAGGCAAAGATATATATCTGGTTATATAGCTTGAAGACAATAGTCTCTGTATACGTACAATCCAATTTAATTAATTTATCAGATTTCATTATGCAGCACTGAAAAGTGCTCAGATCAGTGTTGTGTGTTAAAGTAACAAGCATGGAAGGAAGACATTTCCACCTGACTGATCTGTACATAGACTGATAAGCATGAAGGATAAGAATAAGGTAGTGAAAACCCTTCCTGGAGAGGAAAAAAAAAAAAGAACTGTATCCAAAATTGAGAGCAGAACACCAGTATGTTTTTTTCTCTATCACCTAAGAAGTCACTAGTAGCAGAGTTTTCAGACAGCCTAAGGATAGATACAATGGTGACTAAACATCAAAACTCCATTTGGTTTTCTGAAGGAACTGAAGGAAATAGATCACACAGATATAGGGCAAGACATGCTACCTAACAACTGTCAGAAGAGAGAATATAAAAAGAAAATATCCAATTGATTTAAACTATCCTTTGGTTCGGACAAAAAAATAATGATTAGGAGGAGCAGAAGAGGCCTTATTTCTGGAGAAGGAAGCCGTATGAGGTGTATAGTAAACTGAAATATGCAGCTATGTTATGGATAACCCTGATGACCTCACACTTGTAATATGTATATTGAAGAAGGCTGGCAGGAGGAAAATAAAAAAATAAAAAAAAAAAAAAAAATGAAAGGGCTGGAGGGTCATGCATTTCCATACTAAAATAACGAAGACATTCAAACAATCACACAAGAAAGGCCAAAGAGTTTAAACATTAAAAAGCAAGAATTGTAAATCAACAGACAAATTGTAAATACAATCTCTACTATTATGAGCTTAAAGCAGGAATATTCACACTAATATAAAATTCCTATAATGCCTGCAGCCAAAAATATGCTGAGAGTAAAAAAAAATATCTTGGGTGAGAATATCTAAATTTTTGGTAACTTAAAACCATGGAAAAGCGAGTATTCAGATAGTGATGGTCAGTAAAGATATAGATTTTGAGGAAAAAAGTAGAACTGGTAAAAGGAGCCAGTTGTTCAGGTCCCAGTGCTCCACCCTCTTTATTTACAGAAAAGCAGATAATTGGAAAAGCGGCACACTGGAGGATTTGACAAATGGTCTGAAAAGGGTAGGGGACATACTGAATATTTCTAGCTTAAAGGACTATCTATAATGAGATGGCTAATAAGCATATGCAGCATTGGATTCCTACAGTATCTTTTGCTTTTAGATACCCATCAAGCTTTTTCTGCCTTTATCTTTGGCAAAAAGACAATGTCCTCAGACCTTACCACTGTTAATTCCAGCCTTTGTAACTTCAGGGGTGTGTATCTCACCATGATCCCCTCAGAAACTACTCAAGAAGATCTCACCAGAAACTACAGACTGTGTGGAAGTAAGCTGCCTGTGTAATTACAGATTCCGTGAATAATTTCACAAACTAATAATTTGCATTTTGCAAAGTCCAGTGTCTACATGCATGTGCAACCTTGTTCAAGCTAAGGTGCTGCCTTCATCCGCACAGTTTGTGGTAATTTTGGTAAATGACTGTTCTACAGGCCCTCATTCTATTTGTGATCTATAAAGACAAGTGATGACAACTTCTGCAAAAAACCCAAGGAATTTTAAAGGCACCTTCACTGCACAGAATCTGGCACCAACCTGTCTTTTTCTTTTTTTTCTTTTTTGATCTGTTTCTGCTTGCCCAATTTGATACCAACAACAAAAATTACCTTCCAATGGGCCTTTATTACATACTGCAAGTCTTAAGAGCTAGTAATGACTTTGAAACTATCTGTGTAGCTATTTGAACCTCTGATTCATCAAACATCAAACGATTCATGATTATTTTCCTTAAGCAGGTGACATGCAGTTTCAGAGGTAAGAATACCTGGACATCACTATTACTCCCTTTATTATGGCCTTTACTCATTTAATAAATTCCAGTTGGCAAGCATTAAATCACTGTGGTTTTCAGTTACTGTCAAGGAGGAAAGAGAGACTAAATGAAAACATTCAATTAGCCCAGATCAGTCTTTCAGTGACCTCCCACAAAGTACCTAGTATATATAATTTAGCCATTTACAATTATGCAGATAGTTAGCAGTGTTTTCTGAATTCAGTAACAGAAAGGATTTGCTCCAGGTTGTGAAACCGAGTCAGGTAGACCTGTATTTCTCTTCCAGCTAGTGCTGTTATCAGTCATGGGCAAAACTTCTCAGTTGTGAAACCAGAAGTATCCTTTGCCAACTTATCTTTATGAATCTGCTTTAAAATTTGGAATTTAAAGTCTCTATACCTATAACATGCACAGATATCTGCACCTTGAGATTAGATGACTAGAATTTAAAACTGTCACCATGCCATTTACTGCTATGCCCCCATGTGCTTGGTGTCACATCCTAAGAGTCAGTAGGTTGGCACTCAGTGGAGATTTCAAAGAAATGTGCATGTAAAATTTAGTCAGAAAAACTATTCATGCAGCTTATGAGTCCTGCCTTTTTGTTTATCTTGGTTTTCCTGCTTTTTCTATGTATTCCACTCCCATCGGAATCCTATTTCACTTATGCAGGATTTCCCTCCAACTTTCTACAGATTCTTCATAGTCCTAAAATGTTAACAATGTCATCTCTTTTCCCTCTTCTTTCTTTCCTTCTGTATAGAAAAGTTCACATGCCCCCAAGAAATGTCAATATTTGGCACCAATTTCGATATTTATCTTCCTTCTTGATATGAACTTATAACATTCAAATGTCTTAACAACACTCTCTTTAGTGCAGTATAAAGACTGCTATCATGACCAACATCAAGCAATATGGATTTTTTCCTTTGTCCTTCAGAAAGGATACGTGACCTGTGATATCCTTTAAAACCTCTGTTGGCTTAAGAATATCAGGAGTTACATTTAAATCTTAAATTATTGTCAGACTTAAATCCCATTTTGTTCCATCTGAAGCGTTCTAAACATAACTGCAGAAACTAAGAAATGTGTTGGGACACAAATCAATCTTAAGAGACCTTTTAAGACACCTTGAGCTAACGTCTCTTATATTTTAGATACTGCTGGTCTGTTTGCAACCTCCACCAGAAACAAGAAATTAGACATTTTTAGGGTTATTAAGCATAGCATTTTCACAACAGATCAGCATGAAGTTATTTGGCTGGGGCACAGGTGTTTTTTTAATTATATAACATTTGGAAAATTCACCGCACTCTGTGACCTTCAGATCACACTCCTACTTGTGTGGTTTTGTAGGCTCACACAAAGTAACAACATAAGGACACAGGTTGTTTCTGGACTTGATTAAGTGCTTTCTTATGTTGCTCTTTATTATGTTTTCAGTGTTTCTGGGAGCCGCTAGCTGTTTAAGTATTCCTGAAACACCATACACTTAAAGAGCTGGTGACTCCTAGGCAGGAAATTGTGCTAACTATGAACAAAGACTTACAAAATTGAGTCCTATTTTATGCTGATGAGTTGAACAAGATGCAGAAAAATCCTACCTGAACAAATATATATATTACACCAACAGCTGAGAGCATAATGATGGAACAGGTCCTACAGCATTTTGAACTTGAAGTTCTACTGTACAGCTTTAGCTGCTTCCAGACAACTATTGAGCTGACAAACTCCCATTCTCAAAATACTCTAAGTAGAAGTTCTGCTATAATAGTTAGGGCTGTGTATCACTAAATCCTGATCAAACGTCTACAGAGGACTAGGGGAAACCCAAAGATCTAAAACTCGTTAACTGTTCTGTCACTAATGATCTTTACATCAATTCACACTAGCATGAAGCTAGATAAAATACAGGTTATGAAGATTAAGTTTAGTACAATTTGAAAATTCTTAGAAATGTTTTACAAAACATGTTAAGTGAGTAATGTATAGCATTCCGTGTAAGCCTCCTAATATTAACCTCAACCAGACAGTTTAAACATATCCGAAGAAACTGAGCTAAAGCCAACGAGAAACCCACAAAACAAAAAAACAAAAAAACAAAAAAAAAATTAAACTGAGACCTTGCCAACAGGCAGGCAACAGTTTAGCTAAACACAATGAGGTATTCCTTAATGTGTTGCTTAATTTTAAAGGTTTATGTACAGCAAGGCAAGATTTAGCAGAATTCAAGAAGCCCTTCCACCCTTCCCTAAGGTGGCATTTTTCTCCTTTTGAACTTCAGCATATATAGTCTAGAAGGTCTGCACTGCAGACACTTTAGGCCAGACAAGGCCAGCTAAGGGATGAAATCAGAAATAAAGCGTCACCATTAGGGCTGTGTAAACCTGACAGTAATGGTGGCCCTTGGGAAGAAATCTCACATTTTAACAAGAACTCACAAGAATGAAAAGGTTCAGGCTACAGATGTCACAAAGTAAACTCTTCCTTCTCAGTTACTAGTTAAAGATCAGCACCAAATAAGAATTACTGAACCTCATGTCATGACAACCCGATACATTCTCTAGTGCTAAGAGGTTCCCCCCCAATTTGAAATCACTAGCAAAGATGTTCATTAAGAGTCTATTTCAATACCATTATGCAATAACACCAAAACAAATAGAGCATAACAATAAGTGGAAAGATTTGATGAAGAAAAGTTACTGAGTCTTCCTGAGGCAGATACAACATGAAACTGCACCTTAATTGTGAAAGAGGCAGCAGAAACAGTCACTATAAATGTTCCCTCTAATGTTTTGCAATAGACAAAAACACGCAATGCCTTTATTAAACAGCATGAAATCTATTTAACGCTTCTTTGGACGCACTAATTAGGATTTGTATTGTGGGACAGAGTGATACAGTACTACGGGCAAAACGCTTCACTTAGTTTAAGTTCACTGCTATTCCTGCTCACACAACACAATATAAGAGAAGTCAGTACATTCTGAGAGACATTAATGAGATTTTCACTACTATTTTCATCCAGTATTAAAACACGCATACTCTTTTTAATATTAGGAACAAAATATTGACTTGCAGGAGCTTAATAGTCAGTGGAACATCTCCCCTCCAGTGTGTACCTTTAAAGGACAATCACTACTTCAGCACACAAATTAGCCTTAGTTCTGAAAACTGCAAAAGTACATGCTTAATTTTACGTCTCCTTGAACTCACTGCATTCCATGAGTGCAGAGGATTTAACTCATGCACCTGAGGTTAAACTTTCAAAACTTGATGCTTGCAGCTCCACTGTCTCCTCCATGAAGTTCTGAGATAGCAACATAAAGAAACTCAGGTTGTATTTAAATGCTTTTATTATTTTGTCTCCAAGTAAATACAAGAAGGCAAGATCAGAAATGCTGAATTATCATGTTATTTAAATAAATAAATCATCCTAAGACACTAACAAGCAACGGGTCATAGCTGTACTGATTTAGGTAATAAGCCCATTGTGTTCTTTATTTAATATACTAAAGATCAAATTCAGAAGGGAAAAGTTTTCAAAGGAAATCTTCAAGTCAGGAGGCTGCAAGTTTCACATGCTCCATGACACTTAGGTAGCTGCCTTGAAGAGGGGGAACATATACTACAAGGTGGCACAAGCTGTTACAGAAAGGGGGTGGCAGAACTTGCCCAAAATCCACAGACATTAAGAAAGTTTTGCACAGACAGGTGAGCTTGCCTACACACAAATAAAACAACCCAATATCCGATCAGTCTCCTTTAACCATTCAGTCCCAAAGGAGATTAGATGTTCCTTCAAATATGCAAAATTAAATTTCAAAGCCACCTGTGCAGCCTATGGTAATCTTACAGTGACACACATTCCTGGCATCTCTTTGCAGGAATGCACCTAGCAGAGATTGTGGCTCCATATTCAAATTGGAACACATTTTTTTGTGACTATGTTTCTATTATCTCTAAGTACATATTTCTGCACACAGCTCTATTGCATGGAAAAAGAACACCTTAGGTTTTGGATGGTTTGGGTTTTTCTTGTTGCTTGGGTTTTTTTTTTTTTTTTTTACAAAAAGGAAAACCACAAACCAAACCAAACCAAAACCAAAAAATAACATCTACAAAACAAAAACAAAAAAAAAAAAAAAACCCGAACAAAACCAAACAAACCACAACAAATCAATGGAGCTATTAGCAAATGAATAATATGAAAGCTGAGAAAGGTATCAATAAATCATTCTGTGTATAGAAAATCAATAAGCTCCTTAATGTTCATCTAAATGTTTATGTGTAAGTAAAAAACACAATGGAGTCTCAAGATTGATAGTATTGGAAATACAAGCAGTACTGAATATTACATAATGTGGTTTTGACTTAAGATTTATTTTAGCACTCCAAACCTTAACTTAGTTCTCAATAAAATCCATATTATTTTCTTATAACCCTTTCCTGGCATTCAGGTTTCAAATGTGTACTGAATATGGCCTGCATGCTGGCCACAAACAATAATTCTTTCTGGAAGTAACACAGTAAGGTAAAAAAGAGGGTAGAAGAGTTGACCCTGTATCCTTCATTCTGATATTTTTTAATGGGACAAGCCCATTTTTCCCCTGTTTTGCAAGGGACTGCCAAGGTCTTCATGATTTTAACTGTATTGCACTAACTTGCTTGCAGAAAAGGGAGAAAAGGCTGAACCCACACTTTACTTCCTAAAATCATCCAAAGCCTGGCTAACATACATGTAAGTGTCCATAATGAGACAAAAACGTTGGGTTGAGAATAAGATATTTAAGTCTGGCTTAGAAAGCAAATGAAATTGTGGTGAAGACAGCACACAAGACTCATCCTGGTACCACTGGCAGTCCAGGTAAAAAGCTGGAGCAATGACTGCTTCCGGTTTGAGTCCTGCATTTCTCACTTTCCAGGTACATCCCCACTATGAAAACTTCACCACATAACTCCATCTAGCTTGCCCCCATGGTTTTCCAATAGTAAACCCCAAAACTAGGACACTGATCTCCCTGCTACAGCATGCAGCTCCCAGCACCTCCTTGGCCTCCTTTGCCCTTCCACGAGCTGAAAGCAGGGATCCTGGCACCCTCTAGAGCTCCTATTCCAGGTGGTCTGTGGAACAGCACCACAGACTGGAGAGGTGGAAGCAATGACTGGTCTCTGTACCCTCTCTAAGATAAAAGCCCTCATCCATGCCTCTCATTGTATCGATGAGTGCTACCACAGGTGATACTACCAATCAAACCGTAACAATCTCTGAACTTAAGCACCCCCACACTTGCAAGTCCATGATTAATATGGTGCTGAGTGACTTTATGGATAAGGGCTTCTATGCCTGCAATTAAGCCATCAGACAATTGTGAGCCGTCAGACTCTCTGCCCAACATGTGAATAAACGCTTTCAAGCATTCACAGCCACAGTTTTGAGACTTTCTGCCCGGACTGTTCTGCTCCAGCACATTTGCCAGAGACTCCTGGAAGGAAGAATTAGAATAAGAAATTAGGCCAAGCAGCACTGTAATAACACACAGCTCTTTGTCATCACTCCATTCCCTCTCCCTGTGCATACCAGGTAGGAGAGTTATCCCTACACAAGAGGGAAGTGAACTGGTCCCATCACAAAACTACCAGAGAAATGGCAAGAACGAAGATAGACTGAAAAGAGAAAATAATACACCTCCTAAAGTATCAAAATTCCACCATCCCACATGGCACTAAGCAAACATCTTCAGCTGAACATGTCGACTACGGCAACAGATTCCAAGGGCTGAGAAAAATGTCACTGATCAAAACAACAAAAGAAGCTCTTGAAAATACATACCATCATTACTGACAAGAACTACTATAGGAACAGGAAAGAGTAGCTCATCTGTGTGTACGTTTCTTTTACCGAATCTTATATCTCACCATGAATTTGCATCTGTAATATAAACCTCATTGAAAGGTCATTCAATTAATAAACCACCTTTTTTAATCAGGGTTATGTTATCTATTATAAATATGTATCAAAACATTAATATATATTACTATAGATTGTATTTTATAACATTAAAAGTATAGGTGACTAAACCACAAACACTGACTACTATTTCAACTTTTTTTTTTTATTAAACTGCTATTGGTATTTTCCTTATTCTTATCAATTCATCCAAATTGGCCTGGGTGAGAGGAGGGTTTTTTTTCTCATCATGTTAATACTGCTTTTTAATTGCTTTAGCAGTTACACTTCAAAAGGTTAATGCATCACCTCTGCTACTTCAAAGAATCATAAGTCAAAACTTGGTCTGCTGACTGAAAGATTTGCTTTTCATGACATAACTTTTCCAAGAGCAGATTTATACACTGGGAAGTTTTCTGTCCCAGGACTTGATTTTTGGCCTAAATTAAAGTACTGGAAATGTAATTACCCCACACATTTACTTTTTTTTCCTAGGGACTGGGAGTTGGGGGGTGGAAGAAGTAATTGGAATACCACTGAAAAAACATGGCAGAGAAAAGAGATGTGACCTTTCTAGCAAAGTGGGATTTGCTGATGATTAGTCCATCTCATTCAGTATTCAACCACAGCCAATAATCTTTCCTCTCTGCTGTAACAAAGTCTCTGCACTTTATCCTATCAAAGCTCCTTTGGGAAGGAAGCAGTTTTGATATTGTCAATTCCTGCTCAGTTTATTGCTCCTCATTAAACCTCAACTTCTTGAGTCATGTGGTAACAAGGAATTATTTGTTTTCACTAGAAAGGATTTAGGACTGAACTTTTTAGGACTGTGAACCCAGAAGTTCAAGACCCAGGAAACAAATAAAAGAAACTCCAAGTGCACTTGTTTTAACCCTCAGGAATTTAAAGCCAGAATTTTCAAGTCCGGCTAAAGTGTTTTGACGATCACTGTTCACAAACTCCTTTGTCAACTCCAATATAACCTACCCCCCCCACAGTCTGCAGTTGTCTTAGCTAAAAAGACAACTTTGTCTTTGTCAAAATCGTAAGTACAGAGCAGTAATCAAAATTTTAAAATAAACTTTTAAATATCCAGCTAAACTAAGTGGTACACATAAGGAAGCAAAAAAGTCTGGCATGTTTTCTTAGATCACTTTATCTGCGCCTATCCCTATTCCCAAACAACAATTACGTAGGAACATTTCACGTTTCAAAAAATGTAGTTTAAATCACATATATTTGATAACTTTTGAAAGACTTATCCTTTATAGTAATTACTGTGTATTAGCTAAACTGAAATAGTTTAAGCATGTTTATACCTAAACAGCAGCTTTTAAGAAAGAATCTCAAAATAGCTGGCTCAATCCTCTGAACAATTGAGCTGGGCTGCTTGCACAGGAAAGATGCAGCACAGAAAGCTTTTATTCTGTTCCTGGAGAAGCTGTCAGAACATAAGTATCTTCTATGTTGTTTAGCTTGCACACATTCCTCTAGGAACCTTAAATCAATTTTGAACTGATGGAGCACAGTAAAATTCTACCATATTCCCCCTTCCTCTTGCTATTAGAAAGCCATGGCAGAAGGGGGAATGATCCTGCTGCCCTGAACATTAACCTGAGCCACTTTACATCAACAAGTGTTCCCATAAAAGGAATTCTCTACTGGCCCTTTACAGCAAGGATCCAGCTTCTTTTAACAGCTGGACTCATCGGGGAAGGCCTTCTTTGTTTTAGCTGATCAAAAAGCTAACAGGGAACATGATATTAAGTTATCCAGTGTCTCCCCCTACCAATTTTTTCATTCAAACCCTCTTTTCCCATGTCCTGTATGTGCACATTCATTTTGCTTTTTAACTTTAGCCTACCTGGAACAGACTACAAGAGAGCAGTGTACTTTCACATCACTGGAAGACAGAATGAAGAAATCTGCATCCAGCTTCTTGTGTTAGAGAAATACTGCATTAGGTTTTGCCCAGTCTGTTTCAAAGGAGAAATGACTGAGGAGACAAACTATAAGAAACAGGGTGAAAAAAAGACCCAAAGCCAGAACCATAATAAGAAAGACACACAAAGTACTCCACACCAAGCAAAAAGATGATTCAGCCTGCCTGAGAAAATTACTCCTGCTGGTTAGAGAAACTCAATTAACTAATACATAATATAGCCACACTTGCCTAATTGAAATATGTGTTCCATCTCCAATTCCAGCCAAGTAGCTAAAGAGATAAATCAGTAGCTAAGATTAAGGGTGTGAATACATGGTTAGAAGGTTTCACTCAATCTCAAACTCATTCCAGCATTGACACTAACACACCAGATTTCTGCTAATATTTGACATCTTAATATGCACCATGTCATCCGCACAAAGTCACATGCAACACATCAAAGAAGAGACAGTAACTAACTGCTGAGAGGCAGCAGCAGTTGCCTTGCATCACCTTGCAGCTGGGGAAACTAACAGTTAAGCATTGAACTTGATATCCACATTTCACAAAGCCAGTGGTTAGTATTAGGTGTAGAGTCCAGATCTACTTTCTACACTGAAATCATTCATGCATGGTGGACTTTAGCCTACGTATGCAATAAAAAGTTTACATATTCTTACAAGATATTTTAAGGTTTCACTGGGTTGCCTTTGTCAAGGTATTCTGAAAGCACTGAGCCCAGCAGTGCTGGCTCCAAGAAATATAAAATACCAAAGCACCCATATGACATAGTCAGTCTACTAAGTATAAAATCAGCACATAAAGTGTCCTGTAGAATGCATCTTCTCATGTTGCAGAACCAGCAGACCCTGTTAGTTTGACAGATGTGACCAAACGCAGCCTCCACTCTTTAAACACATTAGTACAGATATTGTGGGAAAAGTGGACAAAACTCACAAACACACAAACTACTACAGCCTGTTCAAACTTAAGCATCTCCCCATTGCTTTGAACACAAAAATGTTTGTACATCCACCGCTCTGTGGATATATTAAGTATTCTTGAATCTATACACAGGATTCATGACAGTAAGTACCGCAACTAGGCACGTGGGTTTGCAACATGTGTTTTCCAGGCTACACATGAAAACTTAACTCTATCCACATGTACATTAGGCCCCAATCCAGTAACATGAGAGCACACTATTTCTCAAATAATGAAATACGGTATTATTTTCTGAATCACGGCAATTTTTTTCCTTTGTTTTTAAGTCTCAAGCTATATTCTTATACTTACTAACAATACCGGGCATGCTTGGGTTAAAAGAATTTCTGGTGTCCATGAGCTTAAATACTGGCTTAGAAATGCAACAGGCTGCTTCTTTATTTAAAACATAAATTTTTGACTGTCTACAGGAAAAATCACAAATGCATAAATTTATGTTTTAAACCAAGTATAAAACATACTGTGGTGGTTACCAGCGCTATCCACCCTGCATGATTTATTCATAAACAGTGTAAGACCAGATAATCCATAACACTGCAAACAAATGTAGTCTGGTTTCATTCACATCTTCCATGCAAACAAATTCTTATCATATTTTTCTCAAAATAAAACAGATGTTCCACTGTTGAAATTGTAGGGATATGGGTTAAAAAAGATTTAAAAAAAGCATTTTACAGTAACTAATTGCTTGAGTATTTAATAGCGTTATTTGAAACACTTTTTTATAAAAAATAAAACTATAAAATTAATCATTGTGATCACCCATCAGTAACATTTTATTCTTTGCTTACATCTTCATCAGCATAATCATTATTTTAGTAACAGCTCTGAAGTGCTGTGAAAATACTAGAAAATATCAAAAATAGACTTAAGATTTATGGGTAACTGTTTAACATGGAAGCTTTAGAGTAACAACCCAAAGCAGTAACGAAAAACTAAGTTTTGCAGTTTTTATAAAGGTGGCCAAATCATTAAACAAACAATTTGTGCTTGCAGATCTTGTAAATTCTCTCAGGGACATGAACTTGAACACGGTCCAGAAGAAGTGACTGAAAATCATTCCTCACTTTTACGGTAGCCTTTGCAAACCCCATTTAATAAAATCACATCATTTCAGTTTTGTTCTGAGCAAGCACTTCGTACTAATTTAGCAGTCTGAGCTAGATAAAGGCCTTGAAATAAAGAGAAAAGAAGTAATTGTCCTCTGAGACAGCAAAGGCTTTCTAACATGACCACACTAGATGAAGATGACCTGGCAGAGAAAGGGGAAAAAGCACTTCCTTGATACAGCATCACATAACTCTAATGACAAGAGAGGAGAAAAAAAAGAAAGCAAGTGCTACTGTATCAGTAACACCCTGGGTAACTCTTAAGGACCAGATATTAAAGACTAGTAGTATCTAACTAGGGCAACTATTCTTTTTTCCTCATGTATATTATAGATAAAGCAAATTATACAGATGTTTTTCTGTTGTTTCTAACACAGCTCTAAAGCAGACAAGATATTGCACTTTTCAAATCAGGGAGATGTATGCATTTACCAATACTGACAGAAATAGTAACTACCGAAGTGCCAGGTTTGTTTTAATTTCTCACAGGAAAGGAGTCTCAAGCTGAAATGCAGATGGGTACAAAGAGAACACAGTCACATAAATTTGCCTATGAAACCTTTATATTAAAACACCTCCCCAACCAAAACTGCCTTTGCTCTCATGCCCCCAGGTCCAACTGTGGTAGTTCTTCAGGATAGTAACTACTACAGTGTAACTGATGCTGAGGTGACAACGCATGGGCTAGATCTTATTCCTACAGTACTAAAACCACCTGTCAGCCAGAAATGTGCTAGCTAACTGAAAGAATAAAAATACAGCAGCATAACAGGTAGTATTAGCAATAAGGTATGGACCCTGCAGCAAGTCTATGCGGAAGATTAATTATCAGGGGTCTATATCAGCCTTCAGCTGCAGGAATACAGCTTTTAGTTATTAGGGAGCACATTAAAAAGAATCTTATCAGTCCTTTTCTCTATGCTTCACTAGAAGTATATGAATTGTGCAGCATTATTCATACAGTTACAATCAACTTTATAACTTTATAAAGCCCCTAACTTTATAAGTTACTGTTTTTAAGATCCAAGCCTGCATATATACTCTGTAAACACCAAATCAACATTGTATAAAAGAGACAGATAAAATATACAAAAAAATATCAAAATAGTAATGTTCACTCAAGGTTTTAAAAATTACTTTCTTGGTGCTGTGAAACTTTTACTAGTTTCAGATAACCAGAAGAGAACAAGGAACAAAAACTGTAGAGGTGGGGGGAGGGTGGAGCCACCAACCCAGTTAAATAAGAAGATGCAAAGAACTTACTGGAATAAGTAGAAATAATATCACTTGATTCAGTTCTACAATGAACTGCTGAGCAGAGAACTGATATTAAAGATGGTGTGTCATGTTCAGCTTTTCTGAATAGCTGAGACAGCAAGACCCTGAAAGCATCTCCAGTGGATACCAGAAAACAGAGCATTAAAATCACCAGTTTTAGAAGTAATCAAAGCAAGCACTTAAAACTGTGTATAATGAGTCCTATGCAAAATTACATCACAATTGTAGAAACTTTATATAAGTAATGAGGAGAAATCTCATCATTTAGAACAAAACAAGAATTTTTAAAATAAGGAGGCAGATTGATTGGAAGAGGCTAAACAAAACTAGCTGTGATAAGAAAGAAAGTTTACTATGGAAATGAAACAAGTAGAATCCTAATCGTGAAGCTATAAGAAAAACTTGTGTAAACAGCCAAAAAACCTAATGTGATCCAAGTTCTTTTATGCCCCACCTATTACTGATATGGGAAAACAAGCATAAAGCTTGAGAGAATGGTACACATATTTCATATATACACTAGTAAATTATGCAGTATAGACCAGAAACTTGACCACAGTTAGAACTTTTAGACAACTAAAATTACTTTCAGATATAAAAACTTTAAGATGCTTAAATTAGCTTAGCCCATCGAGGCCTGTGTCCCTTATCTTAAAAGTGACTTAATCCAAGTTGCAGATTTGTAACTAACAATTGCATAACTTAAAGTCTTAAAAATATCAGGACACTCTATAGAATTGAGAGTTACTTGCAGATATTGTCATTTTCTCTATTTCTGGGTAAAAAGTACAAAGCTGCTGGAATGCAAAGAAAATTTAAGTCAGTTTCAGATAAGGACTTCCAGAGTTCAACACTTCACTTGATGTATGGATAGTTCACATAAAGTGTGAATACATAGTAAAAGTTTAAAAGAATAAACTTGTATTTGCTATTATTTATTTACTTTTCTCCTCACTCACAGGTAACAGTAATCTCTTTACACATTGTGCACAGAAGTGAGAAACTACTATGATTTTTTACCAGTGCCCATATAGATCATGATCTTAAGGACAACCCAAAAATTCATTCATTTAAAGTAACAAATATGGATTTGATAAAATCACATTACTACTTAATCTATAAAAAGCCTGTTTTTTTAGAATTTCTGAAAAATTCATAAACATTATTAGCACATGTCAGAAAAGAATCTTTGAGCACAAGATTACATAAATCTGCCCTTCAAGTTGAGACAACTTGGACATGGGTATAATTTTAAGCGAAAGGACTTCAGCATACTTTTTACAATGTTTTCAAAGTTATTTATTAAATTACCTTAAATCTAACTATTGTAGAACAGTCTAAGATCTTTCATGCCTAAATGAAGAGCTACAGCAAAAAAGTCTCATCTGAAAAACTGCAATTGAGTATATGCAAAAGAAAATGAAGAATAAACTGCAACTGAGTATATGCAAAAAAAGAAAATGAAGAATGAGTATTATTTTTAACATAGCTCTTCTTACTTGCACAATTAAATGATAGAATCTTTTTTAGATAAAAAAAAAAAAAAAGAAACACTAGCATCTTCTTTTTAAAATAGTTTTGAAAGCGGAGTCATTATTCTGTTTATTTTCCTAAAACAAAACATAATGTGCACTCTCCAAGACTTTGAAGCTCTTCTGGTTCACAAGAAAAGCTCACTTTGCAACACCTCACTTTTGAAGTATTTGGCTAATAGTCAAAGGAATGCCTGGCCCAACACGTCAGATTAGATGGAATACAGACATTTCCTGTGCGGCAAAGAGTGAGGATCACAGGAGAAAGCCTCTTGCCTCCACCTATAGTATCTCTTGGATAATTTTAACAAGGTAGTTAAGTATGCACATGCAGCTAACATCTTTATTCTAAGTGTTACAATACTAAAGGGTTTCTGAAAAATGCAATTGAACCATCCATAACTGTCTGCTACAAAACCTATCCTTTGTTGAAAGTCATGAGAATTCAGTTGTTGCTCCCTGTTTGCACAGATGACTATTGAGTTTGGGAATCCAAAAGGAAGTTTTCACAAAAAGGCAATTTTAATATAATAACGATAATTCCAATTTTCTCCCAAATACAGTTTCAAATGCAAGTTAATTTTCAGAAATTTGCATAGCCCTAAAGATTAACCTTTATCCAGTCATTTTACCGAATCCAAGAGCAGGCTTATGCATGTGGTTCCATATGATTTAAGGCATCCTGACCCCCAACAAGATAAGGTTCAAATTTAAGCTAATTTCTCTTAACAGAATTCCTCTCCTTGGAGAGCCAGCTGGCTTACCCAATACCCAAAGAAGGGTAAAGACTGATATACACTAGATGACTGAACACAAATTTCTAGCAACCTCATGATATAGCATAGGCATGTAAACTCAGGTTAAGTCCTCTGTGACACAAGATTTTACATACATGCTTTACGAAGCCCAGCGCAAGGATCTGAGAACTGAATGGTAATTTTCAGTCTGTAGTAAATCAAATCCAAACCAACTTCATAACTTCCAAAGGTGCTTCGCTTAAGAAAAAGGATTTTCATTTTGTACCCTGCATTCTTTCTCTTTTTATATCTCAAATTCTTTATATCTCCATGTCACTAAACTTTAAAAAAAACATTTACCTAACAAAATGCTTACCTTTGGAGAAAATCTAATTTAAAAACAATCACCCAGGCTTGTAGATATTTTAGTTCTGATTAACTGAAAAAAACACACATGATGGGATTTGAAGTTACTGTCACCACTTTGCGCTATGCAAATATGAAAATAAATTTTTACAGATTCAACTACATACTGCCACAACAGTCTAAGCATGGAGGCATAACTATAAAACATGGAATTTTTATGACAGCAACAACTGTATAGGTATTTTCTGTATTTAATATCTAAAATAAGACTAAATTTTATAAGAACAGGCACTTTTCACATTTCAAAACCTTGTAAGGATTGAACTGGTCTGGTATGTTTCTTACAACTAGAAACTTGGAAATAATATACACATGTCTACTGATATTTAATTTTTTACATATTCTCCTACTAAAACCGGCACTGAACGGCATATGCATAGTTTAGGAATAGTCAGCATCTTTAAATTGAAGTAGCAATAGCACTACTTAATAGAACTTAAAAGTTTCTTCTGCTAATTACCCTACTATGAGCAATTATCAAACCATTTCTTGTAGCACGTTTGAAAAAATCAAACGCAATAAATCACCTTCAAGTTACAACACAAATCAATAAGTTTAGAAATATTTCCAAGCTACAGCTGTCAAAAATTAGTCCAGTCTTCCCAGTAATGGTGTACCAGGACACAATCACTTACTACATAACAGACTACAAGAGATAGTGCAAAATAAAAGATTTAAAAAAAAAAAAAAATAAAAAGATACAGACATTTACATGGACCAAATTACGAAAAATATTGCAGAACTATATTGGGGAGGTTGAGGGAAGAAAGTTAATTACAAGAAGATCCTTCTCTCCAGTGTGATAAAGAGAAGCTTTGACTGAAAGAGCAAGGAAAAGAGAGAGATTCTAACCTGCTCCTGACTGGTCACCAAGGATCCTCGCCCCAACTTGACTTCAGCTACGCACCAGAATACTTATCTTTCTGAAAGTATAAAGTGACCACTCCTCGAAACATATTTCTTGAGAATTATTTAAATACATATTTATGTATACATAAATAATAATGTAATTACTTTTTGTCTCTATTTCAACAACTTTCTGGTGTTTTTTAAGAGTGTTGTATAGTAAAGAATATCTTTTATCCATTCTGACTTTCCATACATACTGGAGAAGTCCCAACACTCCTCCAACATTTTTGCCAGCTGAAATCTGACGAAATACCATTGAAATCATATTGAGCCTTTTCATTCCCTTTGGCTTCTCCAACATATCTTAAATTGCATTTAATGTAAATTCCAAAGTTAATTTTAAGAATGGTAGAAGCACTCTACTTTTATAGGATCAGATACACATTAAAATTTCAAAGGAAGAATCGAAGCCATGACATCAGTATGTGAAAAAAAAACTTTCTAAAGTTCAGAAGTGGGCATAATATATATACAGTTCAACATAAACACCAGGAGATTTGTAAATAAAAAAAACAAAACACAAAACAAACAAACAAACAAACAAACAAAAAACCCTAAATTAAAAAATAGTTCTCCATTTTGAATGATTCCAACTGTTGGAAAAATGAAGTTTGAGTCAATCTTAACTTTGAACTTTGAAAATGCTTTTTGTCACTTGAATTCATAGGCATTATCTATCTAGGTTCTTTACAATATTAGGATCCACGGAGATATACCATGAGAATGCTAAAGAAAATACAAAACACATTAGGTACTATGCACTGATATGATATGCTACTTACACAATACTTTACAAGGAGGGTAACCAGCTCCATTTTAATGCACAGTTTTCATACATAATGAAGAACAGAAATAACTTTGTTTAACTTATTTAATTCAGTATGCCCCATATACTGCCAATTTAAAATTACTATTTTCTAATATTTCTATTTTTCAATGTATTTTACTCATGAGCTGCTAACACTGAGATAGATAAACCTTTGCCTGCTAGATTCCTTATGTAATTTTTTTTTTTTTTTTTTATATCAGAACAGGCAAAAGAATCTTAAGCAATCTGATTTCATCCTAACGTTTATTCCTAGTTTAAGATTTGTGTAATAGCCTGAGGAATTGCTTTCTTAACTCTTCAGTAATAACGAATCAAGAAACAGATATTTTTTTCTATTTCTTTCCATTACATTTTATGTCCACATTTAGATGTATCTGGCAAAATCTGAAAACTGACACCAATGTGAGAGTCCCCAGGGATTCACAAATATAATTTCCATGCCACTCTGAAAACCGAGAAAAAATGGAAAATGTGAGCTGTTATAACTTTGAGCTAATCTCCTCCTGCCATAACCTAAAATGATCGTCAGCAGCCAGGTAATCTTCCGGTATTCGACAGCATAAGAAAAGCTTTTCTATCTGAGCCTCAGTGGCTTGTAAGAACATCAGTATCTCCTAAAATACCTGCACAAGTAAATTTCTTTGCAATATTTCAATTCTTCAGCTGTTTGCTTACCTAGAAGGGAAAAAACCCAAACCAAACAAAAAAAAAATGCAGCTGCAGAGTAGAGCTCCTGATGTCGGCAAGCAGGTCCAACGTCATAACAAAGGTCAGTGATGAGACCAATAATCACCTCCCACCTCTAGTAACCTTGCTTTACTCTTCTATTTATGTATCCTAAATATATAATTGATTATATATGCAGAAATTAAATCAAATCTCATCCAATTGCCAGCAAGGCATGGGGAAAGATATGTTTAAAACCATCAAGCCAGTTTTCGATTGGTCCCATTTTCCAATATGCTGTATGTCTTTAGTCTTACTGGAAGTTAATGGGACTTTGGTTTCATGGAAAAATAAGGTACTTAAGAAATTTCAGCTAAGGATAGAAAGCAAAGATGATAATTTCAAGCTATGTTAAATACAAAACTAATTACTGTGATACCACTATTTTTAACTCTGAATTTCAGAATTCCAGCTCTATAGCTATGATTTCCAAAAGCTTCTTCTTATTTATATGCAGTAACTTAAGCTCACATTCTTGAAAAAAAACCCAAACCAAACCAAAAAAAGAAAAAAAAAAAAAAAACAAACAACAAACACTACCACTTCCTTATTTACACAAATTAGGCATGCAGGGTTTATTTTTTTTAATCTAATATTTGAATGAGAAATTTATATAAAAATGTGCCAATGAACCCACACATTAATGTTTCTAAGTCTGTAATATGGATGTGTATCTGTAACACTAGCACTGTGAATCCTACTTTTTTCCAAGTTTGTGTTTGTCTTCAACCTCCAGCTACTGGAATTAAGACACCATTTTTATGACATATCTGTGTGAGCTGCTAGCCTTTGAAAATTTAACTAATGGAATTATATTACAATTTCAGAAACAAATCTAAAGGGAAGAGTCCTACATACAAGGTTTTTGTGGTTTGTGGGAAAAAGAGTAATTTTGTTCTTAAAATCAAGGCTAATTTCAGGATCTCAGGTTTAAAGATTTCTCCGTTGATTTTAAAATAGTATCAAAATCAGATTTCAGTTAATTATTCTATTTTGCCAACCCCTATTATGCTACCATCTATGTTAATTTTGACACGACCTTTCATTTCCTGTAGTTTTGTTAATGCTGTTATAGAACTTGCATGTCCTTAGTAGACATGATGAGACTGATGTGGTGAATGAACTAATTCATGAGTCTTTGTAATGCTACAGTAGTATGCTCAAGCAGCAGTATTACATCACAAGCAGCAGTAACCTACTGCTAAATGTAAACAACAAAATAAAATAAACCAGCCTAAAGTGACAGCAGTACCATGGTGAAAGGAGATCAGGTTTACCATAGGTTGTACAGTGACATTTTTTAAAACCACTTTTGCTCAACATAATGCACTTAGTAATTTAGCAATTCCATCAGAATTTTAGAAAACTCTTTTAATTTCTATACATGGATGTTATATGCCATTTACACACATCTGTCTCTGATAAGGAATTCAGGTACTGGATTTTTGTTTTGGTTTGGGTTTTTTGTTTTGTTTTGTTTTTTAACAAATAACAGTGCTGATACTATTTTGACATCACTGTTTTGCTCATCTTTAAGGCCAGATGGCCACCAGTCACAAAAGATTAAGGACAGTCTTGGGTATCACCATGAATAATGTTTCAGAAGAGATAAATAAATTTTAAAAGGCAGTATGATCATCAGACTTAAGTAACTTCAAGACAGAATGAGAAGAAAGAAGTTGGAAAAGGCAACACCAGCACAATAATCAGAAAGATTCACATAACCAAGGAGAAATATCACTAATTTATGACAACCATCTTATTCTTCCAATATGAAGGCCAGTACTACTAAACTTCTTGGCTGCAATTCCCCAGAAAACATATACAAGACTACAATCACTGAATCAATATTTTTCTTAAGCAAAGAAACATTGAAAGCTAAGGATATTCTGGGTCAGGCAAATCTCTCCCCAGGTTGCCAAACTAATCAATGCTCTGAAATAGATAAAATGATAGCATTAACTCATGACTCCATTATTATCAAAAGTATTTTGTTGAGGAGTGCCTTCTTTGGTTAAGTATATGTTTCTAATCAGCCAAGGTTGATTAGGAATAAATACTGAACAATAAAATAGACATCCAAATGTCCAAATTTTTATTTGATAGTAGGACCTTACTGAGGTAAAAAATTATAAATGTTGACGAACATGCATTTTTAGTCATTTTTTTTTTATGAACCTGAATTAAATAATTGAAATCTCTAAATACCTTTTAACTTTGCACAACGCCTGAAACTATGGTTTGCTTTACAGCTCCAGTAACATCAATAAAATAATTTCTCATTTTCCAGAACCACCTCTCAGGTATTTCATACATGTTTACTAAACAAATGTCCATTTTAGGTCTCCCATATTAAGCTTTTAACTTTGCTTGAGAGTAAACAAAGGCTCAGAGAGACTGTCATATGCCTAAATAGCAAAAGAAGTAATTAAAAAAGACTAGAACTCATTAAAAGTAATTTAGTGTAAAGCACAGATGATGCTTCTTGCACTCCCAAAAATGGTTTCTAACATGAGAAAGTGTAGCACACAAGTTTGGACTTCTTATTTCTTTTAATACGTTTTATTCTTCTCTAGTGCCATCCTGGTTTTACAAGTTTGGTATCACAGCATTATTGTTAAAGAAAAAAAGAGATACTTCTTGCTAGCATTACCCTGTCTGAAACAGAGCCCTATCACTAGTTATTGTGACAACGGTCTTCAAGTTGTCACCAAGATCATGTAGCCTTTTCTTTCCAGTAAACAATCTTGTTGAAAAATTGAGCTTTCTAGCCCTAGGCTGCTGAAAATAGGTCCCCAAAAAACCTGTGCTCCATCATTACTGAAACAAACTGTCAAAAAAAAGGTAGTTTCATTTAAAATCCTGACTGACAGCAGTCTACCTAAATATTCATCCGAATGCAGAACGACTTAGTTGAAACACAAGAATAGAAACAGTCCATGAGGCATCAGACCCATTAGCTACCTAATCTAATGAAAGTTTTTCATGCTCTGACTGGTTCTGTGAAAAGCGTTGTCTGTATCCCGGGCAGGTGGAGTACAGAAGACTGTGTTGCACTGAGGCTGGATTTCTTGACACCGCTTCCCTTTGAGAGGTACGTCAGGTCATTTTAGGCCTCTCTTTTCTTTTCTGAATTCTGGATGACAATTGTGGCTTCTAACATCCCCTTTCCTACAGGTCCTTTCAGTGTGCTGTCTCTGAGTTTCCTAGTTCAAGACATTTATTAATACAATTCTTTGTCAAGGTAGTAACCTGTCCAGTAGCTAGAGAACACTAAGTAATAAGCTTTCTATCTATCTTATGGAAAATCCTTTGCTTCTTAGATTTTATTATTTCTTTGCATAAGAGATTGAAAATAGTGTTGCATTATTATTATTAATTTATGACAGCTAGAAAGGGTCATCTTGGCCAGGAAAGATATTTTATGAAGAAGTGAAAATAACTAAGGAAGAAGTCACCTTAGCAGTGGATTACTTTGTTAAGATAATGTTGGGTCTTTTTTATGTCTTCTGCTTATATCTTAATATATTTTGATATTTATATTTGTACTGTAAGTAAATAATGGAATTCACTGTGACATTTTATTTCACAATTTAAATTTCCAAATATGGTTTCAGAATTATAATTTTCTGCAGATTTCCAATAGCAAGAAACAGCATCAAAACCACTAAATTATCTCTGAGGTGAATTACAAGAAGACCGGATATATGAGTTGCCATTACATTCTCCTTCTCTTTATACAACATCAGATACAGACTGAGCCCTCATATTTACCAGAAGGCTTAATGTGCTTATTCTACAGTAAGGAGGATCAACTGCAATATATCTAATCAATATTATGGGACTGAACACTCTCTGAGAAAACTGTTTGCCACACCTCTCATGCATGGGAATCATTCCCAGTAATGACTTTTCAAATGAAATACTACTGACAGGAGAAAATGGGCAAGGAGGTAGAATAAAGGACAAAAAAAGTTACAATTTTTGACATCCAAAATACTCATCAAAAAACCAAGACATTCACACTCTTTAAATAAGATTACAGGAACCCAGCTAGTTAGAAAAAGCAAAATTATGGAAGGATGCTTCCCATTTCCACTTACAAATTAATACCTTTAGATTCCCTCATCAGAGTTTATTAATACCTTCTTTGGAACCTGCTTATCATAATCTTTTTAAACAATTAAATATTATACATTTTAAACATACTCTTTTTAAGTTTTCAGTCACAATGAGAAATTCAGCTACCTTCAGGTAGCACTACACCTGGCAATGCTATATAGCTTTTACTCCACTGTAAACACACCAAATTTTATTTCAGGGCTTGTTTTTTTGGTCTTGTTTGTTTTTCTTTACACATACAAATAACTGTATATGTACTAGTGTCTTACTGAATAATTTGGTAGTTTAATTGGTGTAAGGAACAAAAAGTATCTTAAATCCAATGAGGAAACAGCGATTCTGACACATACTTCTATCCTTACACTTTAATGTTATTGTACAAAGGAGCCCTGTATTGCAAGATTAAACATAAAGATTTCTTCTGATTCCCACTTGCAATTAATCTGCCTAAAACATGCAACTTAATGTCATGTTCATCCTCTTGTTATGCTTATTTGCACTATCCACTGGTATTGATAAGTGAAACAAACCCATACATTAAGATAACCTGTTAGTAGTTCTACTGTATTTGATTAGCAGCAATTTTGTTCAAATCTCTAGATCTGAGGAGGAAACAGACTGGATCTAAGCTGCTATTTTTGCAAGCAGTGTCAGCTTTATGAAGAAACAATCTCCCCCCACTCTCTCAATCCTGCTACTTCTGCCCTGGCTATCAGAATACCACCCACCTTTGATTGAATAGAGAAGCTACATGCACTCATATGTCAAAACGTCTCTGTACTTGTGCTTTTTTCTGCTGTGCTGGAGGTTGGGTAAGAATGCCTAAGACTTCTAGCTGGAGCAAACTTTTTAATCTTCATGTGCTGGAGTACAGAATCACTCTTGTCTTTGGGGCAGTTGCTGCTAGACAGAAAATAATTCAGATGGAGTGGTTTAGAAGGTCCACGGTGAGCATAATGGGGCCCATGCTGATGAAAAAAAACAATTGGAAGTTTCAGCTCAAGTTCTGAAGCTTAGGAATTGTGTTTGCACAAGTCACTTCTGCCAACATTCTTCCTGGTAGTCATAGTTACAACAGAACTCCACCAAAAAGAGATTAATAGCTATATGACATAAAGTGTGAAGATTTTCTACTTCTGTGCATACATATTACAGTACTATAATGATATACCAGCTGGTTCTATTCCAATACACTGGGGGAAAAAAAAGAAAAAAGGATACATTATTTCCACAACCTAACTAACTTGCTGCAAAAGGTTCATGGTACTGGACTCATGCTACAATTCTTAGTTTGCATGACGCAGAGCTGACGTGCTATACACTTTAAAACAAAATTACCAGAAGCAACACCAGTCAACATCAAATCTAGAATTATTATTTCTAGACTGTAAAGTCTTCTGAGAACCCCAAATAAAAAGAGCCTTATAAAGAAAAAGTGTTATTTGCCCATGTAAGGGCCCTAACACAGGCCCTTGAAAACACTGAACAAAGTTGTGACTCTTCTGTTCTACATGCTAAAACTGTGTAATAGTAAGAAGCCAATGGGATTTGTCAGATGTGTACCTAAGAAAAATGCTGCTTTAAAAGATTCCCATATTACATATAAATATTTGCTGATTATTTGTAAAATCCTGCAGAACAGATTCACCTCACTGATCAGGACAAACACACACTGAACAACATATATTTCCATTGTAATATTTATGAGTTTCTCCAGCCACCTTAAAGAGCAGAAGCTCTCAAAGGTTGGAGTTGCTATGAACAGATATATTTCTCTCACTATGCTACAGATAGACCTAATGTCTTATATAAGTCTTCAGAGGACATCCTCCCCAGCATCTCTTCCCAAGACAGCATGCAAAGAGAAGAAAATTGGAGCATGTATTCTCGGGCCAGTAACAGGCTTGGTACATTTCACATTTTAAAATAATCATCAGTCTAAGGTCTGGCTTTATCTGGCCACCACTTCAATCAGTTTTGGGGCCTCTTCATATCTTAGAGTGAAGGAACTCCGTTATCAAAGAACTGATAAATAATGCAAACACATGAACAAGATCTGGATGATGTTATGGTTGGCAGGCCACAGAGGCTTATAGTTGTTACATGTGTTTTCATTAAATCAGATATTCACACAATACATTTTCTGATAACTACTCCAGCAGGTATCAAAGACTATCTGTGAAAAACTGGTTAAAACCTAAGATTTTAAATGGAAACAACAGAGTAGGAACATTTGTGGTTTATTTCTTTCTAAACCACAGAAGTACTTGGGAAGTAAGGAGCCAAGAACACACAGAGGAATACAAAACACCAATAAAAATAACTTCTTAAAGAAACCGAATTGTATCTCCACTGTTAATTCTTTTAAAAAATGTTATCTATGTTTTAACAGTTAAATGCTTCAAAAACATTGCTTTGGCTAATAAAGAAAATTGCACTGAATTCCAGTCAACAACTGTTAACTGTTGGTACACAGGGATATTTTTATTGTCAACGTATGTCAGAGCCACCAAAAACTCCTCCTGTTAATGGCTGAATTCTAATACTAAGTCACACAAAAAGATTGTGCCTGGCCCTATGTGAAGCTGATTCAGCTGAAAAATTTTGCAAGTTTTCTTTGATAACATCTACAATTTTCCTGCAGATACTTTAAGGTGGTCAGTCCAACATCACCCTTCCAGCAGCTGATTCTTGCAGATATTAAGTATTGGCCAGTAGAGGATATTTAAATGAAAGAGAATTAAAAGAAAGAAAATTAAAATAAGAAAGAATTAAATGTTGGCATCCAACATTGTTGAAGAAATGTCCTTCGGATGTCATTCTGCAGCTCAGACAGTTTAACTACAAGATGTTTAGGAAAATGTCATTACTTTCAATGTTTTCTAGAAACCCTTTTGGTAACATCCATGAAAATAATAAAAAAAATGTTATAAAAAGATTTTAAAGTCCAAATGATAATATAATTAGCAAAATTTAGAGAAATAAATAAATATGGAAATGTAAATAAATTCCCAGCTAGTCTTTTTTGCATTCAAGATCATCATCATGTAGAAGTCATTCAGTTTTACAAGGCACTCACTGTCTTCTAGCAGGGACACTTAAAAGATATCTCTAGGTGGAACACTTTTGGGGCATATAGATATCATCTCTTTAGTATCAAATAACTGTAAAGCAGACTTCCTGTCACCATCTTGAAAACTACTGGTATCTCTGCATGTAATTATAACTCCTGACACGTGAAAGGCAGTTGTGATGAAGATCAAGATTACAAAGCAATTTATAAGTAAATTGATTTATCTCAAAAAAGAAAAAAAAATCTAACAAGAAAGATAAGACATTTTATCCCTAGACTTGTCTGTGAATAGGCCAAGAGTATTTGACTAATTTTTATACATTTTCTTTTTCAAAATGCAAATTAAAAGTGACCTTTGAGTTGTGCTAGATTTAATGAAAGAGAACATTCTTTCCCCAGCACTAAAAGGCAGAAAAGAAAACAGATGGGTGTGAAGAAAACATTGGTAAGCCACCAATCACTTTTATTTCTGTTACAAACTAATTACATTGAAGACTAAACCCAAGGCAGGCTGCAAGTTCAAGGTAAAAGAAGCATAAAGGATTGGAAGAAAGAGCTGTTTCATTAAGGAAAAACACATAAATATATTCATAATTTAAGAAAACACGTTACAGTATATACTCACATGGAAAGATACATGCTTCTAGAGACAAAACAAAACAGATTCTCATTATACACTTCCTCAAAATGAAGAGGAGGCGGGAATTGAAAATAGCTTCAAGGGTGATCTCACCCCCAGTACAACCTATCTAGCCTCCTGGAACAAACTTTGGGACCTTCTGAAAGGTGAGTGAATGAGCACTATGGTTGCATTACGCCCACACCTCACATTTTCCTACTTCACCTGGGCACAGAATACCTCCCAGGTTTCAGTAGTGCTGGAAGCACCTAGTGGAGACCGATTTACAAACAAAAGATATCCTTGTCCAAATCACTAGCAATGGATGGTTTCAGTTTTGATGAAAAAGCAGAAAGCAAATACGAATTCACTTTGTATAACTGTAATAACCAATAGTAACTCAGTATCATGCATTAGCAATAAAAGTTAAATACATTAGAAATTGGCTGAAATGCCAGTCATCAATGTGTCATCATCTTCTAAGGGTATTTATCAGGGAGTGAGGAGGGACTGGCCATATCCATAAAACGTGAGACTGAATAACACAAATAAGTGCCTCTGAAAATAATTTAGAGAACATCATGGGCAAGCAATTCAATGTAGTCCAAACATGATGTTAATGCAAGATAGGTTAAAGAGATAGCGAGAGGAAATTAATGGAAGAACAGAGTAAGCATAGAAAATTATTTTACTTCGGTTCATTCATGAGATTGGATTAGTACAAATGGCTCTGATAGCCGTATTTTTTAAGGCACTTTGAAAAATTAGAAAATGTGATTAAAAAGCCACAATCCGTACTTAAGGATTGGAGAAAAAAATAAAAATAATAAAAAAAATAATCTAAGAGTGAAGATTTTCAATCATACAGTGCTTTTAGTTTATAAAAGAAAAAATTACTGGAAGGCTATTTCATTGCACTGCTTAATTTCTCTACACAAGGACAAAATACTAAATATTAAAGGCTAATATTCAGTATTAATATTACAAAAGTAGCTCTCAAGGCTGAAAAAGGAAGCCAGACCAAATTAGACACATTTTTTACCATAACATGATTAACAATTTGAACAGACCATCAGGTAAGTCGGTGGAATCTACATTTTTTAATCAAGCTAGTGCTTTTGTGGAAGATAGGCGTTAGCAAATACAACTTACTGAGTGCAGTTGAGGAAAAATTATGTAAAACGCAAGGCTTATGATGCACAGAACATCAAGCCAGTGTGAGTAGCTTTGGACTGCATGAATCTATAAACATGTGAAATATGATGGGATTGTCTGATTAAATATTAGAAAAGAAAAAATACTGAAAGAACCTTCTCCTCTGGACAGAAATAAGGCACTAAATTATCTCTTATAGCTAAAAATGTTATAATTATAAGCAAATGGAAACTCTTACGCCACATCAATCACTGCTGTTGCTGTAAATAGAGTTATTGTCATGCAAGCATGTATATATACATATCGACACATATAAAATTAGGCTATAGCTGAAATATTATTCAAACTCTTCATCCTTATCAAACTTTTTGAGTTAGACAAAATGGAACAAGTATCTAAAGTTCCATCTAAAAGCTTACAAAAATCAGAAAGCAAATTTGTAATCTACCCTCCAAACAGCGACACACAGAAAGCACCAGTAATTGATCCGAAAGCTGAGTCCCATTTAAACGCCTAAACAGTCAGAAAAAAGAGCGCACATTATGCATGCATGTAGATTACATATGCACAGATCTAGACAGGGATCATCATGTAATAAACCTAGTAAAAGTAACAGGGGTGGAAAATATAGAACTATTCCCTTTAAAGAGAATACAGAAAGCTGAGTTAGGAAGACATACATAGAAATCCAAAAAGCAGTATTTCTCTCTCTCTCTCTATATATATATATATACACACATATATATAATGCTGTTCTTAATACCAGGTTTGACTACAAAATTACCATTGACTATTCTGTTTTCTCCAATAAGCAACTTGATGTGTACAAAATGACAGATATCAGCACTGATCTTCTCAAAGTGACTGTAACTGGACCCTGAGACAAGCCAGTCTACACCAGCTTGTCCACAGGATGCACCTCTGGTGGTTCTCCCCAGAATCCACTAACAACACTTATTAGCTGCCTTTTTCCCTGCAAAGTGGATTTATGCTGCCTTCTGGTTCTCATTATTATATTCATTTCAATGTGGTTCCTGAAGTCTGATACCTCAGTACTTGAGAAGTCCTGAATGTGCCACTGAACAATGATTCAACATGACATTGTGACAGAAAACAGGGAGAAAGGATAGAAATAAAAGAACAAGGGATCAAAACAACTGCATTTGGCTCTCTGTGTGGTGTGTGCCTATCAACACCAATAACTTAACAGTGAGTCAGATGTCACATTGATAGAGGAGTCAGATCACTCACATCAGTCTTCCATTTGACTGGAAGGTATCAGTATTCTTCTCTTATCTGCAAGGACATATACAAAGATAATTGGCTGATAACTCTTCTTTTTGCATTGCTGTATAAGTTAGTTTTGGTAAGTTCTTCATTCCCCTCCAGTTTCATAGTGATTCCTGTTCATTTTGATCACTTCAAGACTTCCAGTGCTTTAAAGACTTTGCTATACAGCCACATCAGTGAAAGCAACTAACATTCTTGTTAATGCTGTGGCTGACTTAACAGTATATTGATTTGACTAGAGAAAACCTACGTCAAGAGACACCAGCTTTAAGTATGAAGTATGGATTTTGTTTGGTTTACTAACAGTAGTATTCTTAATGCTACATATATATTCAGAAAGAAGAGGAGAAGCAGCGGTCAGTTCATCTAAAAGAGAACTCAAAAGATAGACTTGTGCTCTTGACTGCCACTTACCAGTAACATGGTAAGACATATTAAATATTTGTGATTTTCTGGGATTTTAGTTTTCTCTACTCAAATATTAATTTTATCTTGGAACAGAGAGTAGCACTTTTAATACAGTGCACAGAACAACAGGGCCTATATCACATCAAACATTACTGTTCTAAAAAATCGTTAACAGTGAGGATGAGTTTGCAAACAAACTTGACTTTGCATCTTTACAATTACGTGCTAGGTTAAAAATGCGTCCAGAAGGAAGCATAGAAGAACTTGATTTTTTCCCCTTTTCATGCAAACATTTCCTTCTCTTTTGCTTATAAAATTGTCTATATGGGAGTCAATTCTGAAAAGATGCAGTGCCTAATTTTAGTTAATAAATTATTGCTTTACTATGTATAGCCCAAAATCACCTGATAAACTCTTTTTCTGTCAGAGCTCCTATAACTCAGTTAATTTCCTAACTCTGAAGATTTAAAGACTTCTGAAACTAGCTCTTCAGACAAGATGTGCTTCTGTTAGAATTTTCCACTCACTAAAAGCACTGTCAAGGTTTTTTTGCTCATCAGCCTTCCAGAACCTACTTCCACATTTCATTATATAGCATTTGCCAGTAGATAGATAGTATTCTGGGCTAGTTCTGGGGTTTTTTTTTATGCATACCAGAAAGGTCTGCTACATATATAAATCATTAGGAATTATAACTAAATTATTCCATAAATAATCTGTTTAAAAATATATTTCAGATATTTCCAAGATAATGTGCAACAAAATGAGAAAAATCTCAGAGAGAAATATACCATGTTTCAATCATAATTTCTAAGCTATTTAAATATGAAACAAAACCTTGTCAAGCTACAAGTTTCCAGCTGTTATGATGTCATAAGATAAATTTACAGCTACAAAACAGCTTGGTGAGAAAAAAGAAAAAAAGAAATTTGCTTTTATAAAGGATGGAGATATAAATGTTTCAAGCACTGGAACTGTCCAAACAAATTAGTACAAGCAAAAATAGTTGAATTCAGTATGGTTTGATTTTGTACTAGTTTCATAGCACTTGTTATAATTACTTAAAGCTGTACACAAAATGTGATTTAAAGCTTAGCATGATACATTTAATGTTAATTTAAAACAATGTAATAAAAGTATGCAGGTAGTCTCAGTGTCTAGCATTTTGTTGTATTTTATTAACTGAAATAATAATTTATTTCTCTAATCAAGCAATAATGAAGCTGGATAACTGGGCTCTGAAAGCCTGCTACGTGCTCCTGTTTAAATTCCCAACCAGAGCTAAAATGAAAAAGGAGTTTCTTTCCTCCATGACTTTGAAAAGAATAGAGTGGTGATTAACAGCAATATTTTTTTTAATGAAACACAACCTTTCATCCCTGTCATCTTCTGACCATCCTTGCTTGTACGCAGCTCTCTGACAAGTAGAATAATAACGGTCATACATCACTGCCCTGAAAGTCCAATCATCTAAATCTTCACTCACTGCAGCCTCTGAGACTCAATTACTTTATTGACATGCAATCTTCATAAGGGGAGAAATATTGTGCATGTAAGGTCACTTGGTTATGAAGACATATTATCATATTATCTGCATGAGGGTTGCAGGGCTAAGACCTGACAGAGCTAATTATAATGGTACATGATAGAGAGCTCAGTACACATTATTTGCTTGGCTGAAACTAAAGGTTAGGTAAGACCATGACATCATGGTTTCAAAAGAAAAT
Organism: Lathamus discolor; assembly: GCF_037157495.1. Taxonomy (NCBI): domain Eukaryota; kingdom Metazoa; phylum Chordata; class Aves; order Psittaciformes; family Psittacidae; genus Lathamus; species Lathamus discolor. Next base: position 95,065,954 of record NC_088886.1, on the reverse strand, counting down.
AATTCCCTTTCCCTTAGAGGCTATTACTTTTATTGCTTAGTGTTTTATACATATTATATTCATACGCTCCTCATAGGCAAGCAAGCAGTGAAATTTTTTGAATGCAAGTCTGCTTCTATTTGGAAGGATTTAACTCTTGAAGAAACCAAAGAATAATCCATAATAATGCAGTTCCTTTTATTGCAAGACTTAAATCATATCTTCCCTGTCCTTCCATCACTCTTTACATCACTATATGTATCTATACATATACATACACACAGAGCAAACTGAAAGTCCAAAATTGGAACACAGCTAATACATACTGCCATAGTATTTTCTACCTATCCAACATCACACAAGCCTCCAGTGAAATGTTGAGAGAAATATATTAGAAAGATGCCCCAAGATTCATTTTGCAAAAGAATTTAATTTTCATCTTGCTTTTCTCTGTATCAACTTCTTTCCCCCAATATAACTCTCTACGTAATGACTACTAATCCTCTGACACCTGGCAGGTAAGACACAGTCCAATTCTGTCTCAGGGTGACTGGCAAAAATGCAGCTTCTAATCCATTCCTGGTCATTCCCTTACATAAAAAGAGAACAGCCAAAAATAATGCATCTATTGTGTCTTTAAATAAGCAATATAAATTACTAAATTTCTACAATGAACTACTAACAGGCTTACAATGAACTACTAACAGGCTTCTTGGAGTTTTTGTTGTTCTTGGGGGTGGGGTGTGTTGTTTTTCTCCCTGCCCTCCCCCCACCCCTTTTTTTTTTTTAAGTTATAAATGGATATTTTCATTTCCTCTTAACTTTTTCTTAAGTTTTACGCACATCTACCTTTCAAGTGAGAAAGGCAAACTTCTCTCTTACAATAGTCAGTATGATATAGTGGTTCTATGTTAAATCATGCTGTACATTTTCCTTGTTTGAAGGCAGAGTACAGAAGCCATCCCAGATAATGGATCCCACCTCCAAGTGGGATCTTTACTCTCAGCAAGACTTTGCACCATTGTCTGACCACAGTGAGATTCAGCATGGGCATAGACATTAACTTCAGTGATATTGCCAGACTGAGACCTCACATCTAGGTAGTTTCAGTTGTCTAATTACTGAAATTGTTTTCATGTAAAAAAAAAAAAAAAACAAACCAAACAAACCCCAAACCAAAACCAAACTCCAAACTGTTATTCATAATCGTGTATTTACAGGCTACTCTGGAGGGGGGAAGGGGAAGAAAGAAAAGAAAAAGAAAAAAAAAATAAAAGAAAAAGGTGCTATGCAGTGCTAAGTGCACTTCTAAAAATATATTTTCTTTTTTCCAAATGTTTAAAATTTTACCAACTATTATGCAAACAGATATTATGCCACCATTTCACCCTGTTAACAATAGCTTAGTATGCCATCTTCTTCGTAAGTTTACATCCTGATAACTTTGTCTACTCTGTTTTGCTTCAGAAAGAATCCCATCTGAAGTTTGGTAGCATGTCAAAACTTTAAACAATTTTGTATTTAAGACCTCCCACAGTGGAGTATTTCAAAGGAATTTGATCCAAATGTTCATCTTCAGACCAGCAAAAGGATATAAAAAAGTTCTTGGAGAATGACTGCAGATGCAAATAGAAATATGTTAGGCCCTGCCTCTCTTCAGGAGTAACATTCATGGTTAAAATCTTTTGCTAGGTTAGATTCCAGCAGCACAAAGGAGACAGTGAAGCAGTCAAGACCCAGAGGAGTGCGGGCATGAGGGTGGAAAAACCCAAAACAAAACACTGCATCCTATAATAGTATAACAATAACTGGCAGACCAGCAGTTATTCAGTTGGTGAGAAACCAGTCAGGTCGAGAGCCATTAAACTAGAAATGATAAGAAAAATATCTTGTGTGACGGCTGTAAAATTCTGCCTCTGAAAGTGAGCTGTTAATTTAAAGCTTCCCACTGTCCTGCAAGCTTCTGGTAACTGAGATATGATTGACACGGAGAGACCCTAAGATGTATGCAGGGAAAACAGGGCCACCAAAACTCAGCCAAAGCACTGAGAGTAAAATGGAGATTGTGAACAGGCGAGCTACATGTGTAATTTCTTAAGCAACTATGCGAATACTCAATTTATGGGAATATGAAGGAAAAGGTTACCCCATTGGGCATCAAAGACTTTTTTTATCAAAGAAATGGAGCAAGAACTAAGAGAAAACAAATGTTAATGTCTTGCCCAAAACCACAAAACATTTTTATTGCCAAAATTGCTTTGAAACTAACAGGGCCAGGCACATGATATCAGCTCAATATATTTCAGACCTATGGTTTGCAAGGCACCTAATTCAAGTAACAAAATGTGAGGTACACATGGCTAGGTATTTTCCACCTAGCAGTAATTAATGCGGACAACATGACATCGATAATATTAACCATAGAAGAGATGGAACTGGGACACTCCAGAAAACACAACAACAACAAAAAAAAAAAATGACAATTAAGAGTAGTAGCCAAAAGGGGACATGAGATCCCCGTATTGTGTATGGCAAAGAACCACAAATAAGGGGATGACCTAAAAGTCAAGGAATAATTACAATCAATTATAATTGCTTTCCATGGATTTTTAGCACTTCCATTAGATGCTATTAAAAATACTATTAGTGAATGAAATTTTCAATATTGAATACTGACTGAAACATGTAACAGAGGCTCTTCATCATGTACTGGTAAAAAAACTTTAGCAGGAAGTTTTGAAGTTGGCAAGAACATGTCAATGAGAAACAAATTTGGCATATTGTTTAGGTACAGAATTGATTAATCTCTCCCACTTAAAAAATGGGAGTTTAGCCTACAGTGGGAGAGAAGTAAATAAATAATTCCTTGTTTAGCTGAACATGCAGAGATACTGTATAAAATACAAAAGTGTTTTCAAACTATAGCTGGAGAATATTGCATACTCTCTAATCTTGTCCTTAAGGAGAAGACTGGGGGAAGAAAAATAAGTATTTCAGCTTTTAGCTTTAAAGAAATTATCAGCTACTCTTATGTAAGATGCAAAATTTGGTGACAGCAAATGTAGCACTTGAGACTTTTCTGTAACATTGGCTACCAAGTGATGGTCAACACACCATAAGTAGTGAACAAACAATATACTGGTACTGTAGAAAAGACAAAAAAAAAAAACAAACAAACCCCCCCCCCCCAAAAAAAAAAAAACAAAAAACAAAAAAACCCCAAAAAGAACTACAAAAAGCCCACAAAAAATTTTTGGCCTTTTGCTCTTCTTTTCAACAATAAAAGCAAGCTCAGAGATAAGTAAGACACAGCTTATTTTTCTGCTACATTTCCTTACGTTACTTTTCTATAAATTTAATTATTGTGTCACCAGTGCTCAACGCTGAGCAAAACTTTTGACAAAACTTATCTGGCAACGAAATATAGACTAAGTGACACTAACATGTTTTTGAATGCATGATTTTGATTTAAATTTGGTACAAAAAGGGAAACACACTCAAACAGTGATACAAAATATTGGGGTGGTTTTCGGTATCTTTTAACTGTTTTACAATACTGGTTTAAAGCAGTTTTCAAATTTCTGAGGTAGTTCAATTAATTTTAATTGCCAATGAATTGAATAGGTACTATTTTATTTTACTGACACATTACTGACTTGTAAAGGAGAGAAATATGTCTATAAAATAGATTTCTAGTCCAGCTGGGACTCATAGACCATCAAAGAGAAGGAGGACATGATGGATCCAAATTACAATTTCCATGGGGCACTATTCCAACATACCTTAATGTATATCTTGGTCTATCCCACTTTCCTTATCCACCCCATCTCACACACAGAGATATTAAAACCATCATTGTGGGAAACACACAGTTTCCAGGAAGAGTTATTATTTGTTAAAAATAGTTTTCTGCCAAACATTACCTAAAATTTGCCTGCCAGCTGGACGTATCTCTGGAAATGCATGCTTCCAAAAAGAAAAATTAATAACATGGCATGGGAGGGGGGTGGAACCAAGGGTATCTGTCATATCACTATTTGAAGGCCTGACAATGGCATAAAGCTGTCTGAATTATACCTTGAATCTAAATTCTATTACTAGAAAAATTGGGATGTTAATCAGGAATGTCAAATGTAGCTTACCAAGCAAGTGTTGCAAATAAATCAAACAGAAAAATTTTATTAATTTTGGTAATACTAAAAATAGTAACAAACACATTTTTGCTTTCCCCACTCTGTGGGTACACTGACCAATTGATTAATCAATAAGGTCAGTAGCAAAACTCCTCACTGACTTCAGACAGCAGATTCCAGCTCTGAAGCACTATAGAGTGAAAGTCTAAGATCTGAGCTATGATGATTACTTCAAATAGTTTCACCAATATGTAATTTTTGAACCCTTCTGGCAATAACTCTTCCCTTTAGACCATTTCCCAAGTCACAGCTTGTTAGACAGAATGTTAAATGAGGATATAATGTTTTGGGAAAGGGGTAGGGAAACCAAAAGCCACAAGGAATAAATAACAAATAAAAACATTGTTTTAGTGACCTATGGTCTATTTAGAATTTGTCCAGCATATATCGTCAACCTTTCAGGATTTGCACTCTGTGATCCCTTTTGTCATGGCTTCAGGGGCCCATGTGCCTATTTCATGAGTTTGCCTTGCACAAACCAGTACGAACTGTAATAACACGAAGATATGGTAGAAAGTGATCTTAAAAACAAATAACTGCACGGTATAAAATAAAATATTGGGAATAAAACTGATAGCATCCCCTGTTGCCAGTCTCTGGATATGTAGATTGCTTCTGTATTGTTCCTCAGATTGCTGTAAAATACACCCACTTACCCTGTAACTGACCACAACACATCCAAAGTCAAATCTAAACAGCAGTAGAGACCAATAGAAGCATTTATCATACTGTTCCACACCCAGATAAAACAACTTTTCTATAGAAATGTAAAGCTTGAATGAACAAGTACCACACAAAAGTTTGCGTCACTTATGCAAGCCCAAAGACTGACACACACAATTACCACAGCAGTTTAAAGGAAGTGTGCTAGGAATCAAGCTGCTTCTTCCCCTACCTATCCAGACTCCAGTTACAAAAATATAATCATAGTTTCTCCTTTTGAATATGTGGGATTAATAGGTACTGTTATGCATCTCCCCCTTTTCAGAACCATCCACCAATATATGCTTTGTCTGCAGATTCAGGAGTTTTCCACTGCAATCTAATTCTTACACAAATAACACAAGACTCTAAACCACATCTACCAGCCCGATTTTTTTTGTTGTTTGTTTGTTTTGTAATGTATCGAGTCCAGCATTTATCAGAAGGGAGTTTTATAAGGATGAACAAAGGAAAATCTGAGGTTCTTGGCTGTTCTGATCACCTTCCTAAATTACTGGCTTGCAAAGACAGCAAAAATCCCTAAGTGTTAAGGTTAACCACATAATCACATACCATTTCTTTCTCTTTTTTTTTTTTTTTCCCTGTTTCAAATAAATGCATTACTAGGCAAAGTTACAGTGTTTTGGAGTCAGCTGTTAGGTCTGACCTCTGGAATTCATTCATCTGAATCTTCTTGAAGTGACATTGCTTGTCAAAACTCATCAGCCAATCAAAATCTTAAACTGAAGTGAGTTGTCCTCTCAAATTAAAAGGATACTTTACCCCGATTTTCCATACAAAAGTTGCATTGTGCTTTTCGGTCACAACCAACTTCATTTTCAGGAACTTTATCACAATCCAAGTATTTATCTCTTAATCTTCCAAAGGGCAAGGAGAAGGGTGCATGTAATCAACATTCCCTTTGAGGAATTGACACAATTTGAGTGAATTACAAAGCATCAGAATATTTTTTTTTGTGATCTAAGATGTCCTTATTTTAAGCCAGATGGGAAACAGAGGAACGCATACCAATTTCGAAAACCTCAGGACTCACTCTCCCAGCAGCTCCCCCTTTCTTCCCTCATTCCCAGTCATGGCCACATATTCAATTTCAGGGCAATAAATTCTGTCCTTTTGAAGGAAAAGTGCTACAAAACTCTCTCTTTGATAGAGATTTTACTGTAAGCAGACTGATAGACCTGCACGCTGGTCCCATTCCAACAACGTTTCTTCCATATAGTTAATCCAGCCCAAAAAAAACTTTTCTGAAAAGTAAGATCCCAACCCTCTATCCAGTCTGCCAGCAGACACTTACGAATCTTATTTTGAGCGTAGGTAGAGAAGGGCCCAATTCACTAGGAGCAAGAGCTGATTTTTCAAAAGAGTTTAGTAATCTAGCTTTTAGTTTGTTTCTCCACTTCTTCACTTGGTGGTGACCAGAATGTTACAAGTCTAAGACTATTAAGACTGATTGCATTTCTAAACAACAATCCTAGACTACATATTTCTGCGTAACTGTAATGGCAGAGAAAAGGCTGAAAAGGCATGCAAAGAATGTTTTGTCGGAACAGAATCTAGTCCATCTTTGTGCCATGGGACTGGAGGAAAGGGGAGTTTAGCATAACCATCTACAGCTGAAGAGAAATCCCACCGCAAGTATTAGAGACCTGGCTGAAAAATGTGGATATGGGCTTCCCAGGCTTTCACTTTACTCTACTGAGAGCCATATAGCCCAGTAGGTAGGAAAGGTGTGCTTAAAAAGGAGCATGGAAAGGTGAAGGTAAAAGAGCATCTTGAATACAGGATAAAAGTTCCTTGTCTAAATTACACACATAGGTCTGATAGAGAATCCTGAAATACTTAGAGCTGCAAAGATAACACCAAACATTAAAGCCAAGTACCAAGATGAATCATCAGTAAATAAGTGTCAACGAGACTGGATTATAAAATTAAACAAGTATATATATATTAATGTCTGCTAAATGTTTCTTTCAGGAAACATTAGGCACTAATAAAAAAGAGTGCCTTCAGGCATCTGTAGCACTGGATATATCAAAGGGGGGTTTTACTAACAATTTGGGGAGTTTATGCCTCTGGGTGCTACTGCTGTGATTTCAAAATAGAATTATCTGATGCTATGTGATTTCTTGAATCATTAGTTTTCCATCTCTTCTAACTTATTTTCCATCTTTCTTTTATTTATACACACACATACTGATACAAGCTGCCACAGAGGAGCAATGAAGAGACCCCTGGAAATAAAATATTATGTGATACTTTCTTAAAATATATTAAGTATATATACACACCTGACATGATTATCTAATGTAATATTCCTGATTAATATCTGCATGCCAAATTAATCTCTAAAACATATTGAAGGAAGCATTGCTACATCCATGTTCTGCTACACTACTGTCACAAGACAAAGTTGTGCATAATACATTCTTATCCAGCTTCTAAATACTCTAACAGGAATACCACTATCACCTATTGAAATCAGCAATCATCAGCAGTTTTAAAAACTGCATAGACAGCTTTGTGACACTTTACAGAACGGGGCCTTAAATTACTAAAATTAGGATTAAGATTTTCATTCTTTTCTAAACAAAAGACTTTTCCAGAAAAAACAACTCCTCCTGTTAAATAAGTTGCGTCAGAAAGGAAACAAAAAGAACTTAAAGAAAAAACACCAAACAACTACACCACAAATTTATCAACACATTTCTTATTTTCTTTGAAGAAGAAACTTTCGCTATTAAAAAGTACATAACTTAATTTTCCATTCAGTTCCTAAAACACATTTAACTATATACCACTGATATATACAGAAGAAAAATACCTGCCTTTTAGGGAAAAATACAAAAGAAATCAAATCTTGCTACCTCTTCTGAGTAAAAAAATATAAATTAAAATAATAAAAAGCATTGGTCCTTGTATATTAAGATTGGAAGGAAGCTTTGACTTAAAGATAGATGATCAACCTATAGGGATGTGTTATCATATCTTCCATATATGTTCCAAAATAAGAAATATGATTTTTTCTAAATTGTCAATCTCATGCCGGTTCTGATCCAACAACAGATTTTACATACAGTGTAACTTTGCTCCCTAAGACCACTAAATTTATGAGAAGGCCTAAGAAGTTTGGAGAGCGTAATTTTGATTAAGAACAGATTTAATTTCAGTCAACTGTGTACCATACAGACTATACCTTTGTGAAATTTTGCAGTCTCATAGACCAGAGAGACTCAGTTCAAATTTCTTGTGAAATCAGAAGATTACTTTCACTACCTGTCTGATGCCATTTGTCAAGATTCTGTAAACTGCTGTATATAAAAAGAGAAAGAACAATACCCTTAAGGCTGCATCTTAGACATCAGCTGGGACTTCATATGTCCTTCCCTTTATTTCTAGTCTAGGATCATGCTATATAAAGAGTCTTTCTAGGCAACAGTCCCATTTCCACTGTGAGGTGTGTCCAAAAGATGCAAGGCTGCAAAGTTGTAGTATACATCAGAGTATGAAGGATACTAGGATTAGAATAGAAAAGTAGTGAACAACGAATCAGGTAAAATTAAAGGGTAGAAGAAGGAGCAGGGAGAAACCATCAGATTTGATCTTCCACTTAAATGTCACCATTGCCTGTTGTAACAGTAGCCTGGTTGCAGATGTAACTGCAAGTATCTAGGCAAGATATCATTTGTAGCAGTAGGTAATACCTTTTATTAGAACTTCTAATGTAGAAAAAGAGAGACAGACAGGCTTTTAGGGACATATGCCCTTCTTCAGGCTTTCAGACTTACTCTCCTTCCCAGACCTTGTCTATTTTATTCATTTTTGTCAGTTGATCAAACAGATAAATTTTGTGGCCTGACAATAGACCTGAAGAAGGGCATGTGCATCTAAAAATTTCAAATGATTTTTAAATTCTGTGTCAGTTGCTCTAATGAAAGGTATCACCTGTCACTGTAAACCTTGCCTAAGTTCCTTTTCACACCCTGTAAAAACACAGAAAATTCCCTCAAGTAATTCAGACACAAGAAACACCTGCTTCTCCTCTGATCTCCGCATTGCTTAGATCTCATGTTGGGTTTAAACCCAACCACAAACCTCATTCACTCACTCCCCCCCTTCTTGCCCTCCCCCTGCTCCTGGAGGGATGGAGAGGAGAATCAAAAAGAATGCAACTCCCACGGGATGAGACAAGAACAGTTTAGTAACTAAGGTATAACACAAATCACTACTGATACCACCAATAATAATAATGATAAAAGAAATAGCAAGAGGAAAGAATACAACACCTCAACACCAGCCGACCAATAACTCGCCCCACTCCCTCCACCCAAGCACTTACAGATACCTCGTCCAACCCTGCAGTCCCAACCCTTCTGGGTAACTCCCCGTTACACCCTGGTCATGACGTGCTGTGGTATGGAATACCTCTTTGGTCAGTTTGGGTCAGGTGTCCTGTCTCTGCTTCCTCCCGGCCTCCCCTCCTCCCTGGCAGAGCATGAGACTCAGAAAGTCCTTGGCCAGACCAAACATTCGAGCAGCAACTGAAAACATCGGCATTATCAGCACTGCTCCCAGGCCAAAAGATCAAAACACAGCACTGTACTAGCTCCTAAGAGGGAGAAAAATGACTGCTGCTGCTCAACCCAGGACAAAAGACCAGAATCCAAAGTACCAAAATGCTGTAGGAAAGGATGCTATCATAATACTTCCACTTTGTCAAGTACTGAGAAGTACTAGAAATCTCACAGAAATAGTCTTCTCTCGAGATTTCCAAACTGATCTACACCTCTGACTCAAATAAGCATTCTCATCTTTGTTAGCAATAAGTACCAAAATACACAAACAACTGAAGATTCTTCTAACTTCAGCAGGAAAACAGACAAGAGTCTAGTGTTTCATTTGTCTCCTCAGTGTCTTACGATGGCTTGCCTATATCATAACCAATAATGACTTAAAATCTCAATATAGTTTGAATTAAAGCATTTAAAAGCTCACAGGGCTCTGTTCCCAGTAAGTCTTGTCTTTATGCAATGAAATGCATTCCTTCTGGCCTAATGCTACAGACTTGGCAAAAGAAATACCTTTGGTATGAGCAAAAATTCCAAACTTAAGTCTTGCAATTGCTCTTTCTGTAGGGTCATTTATTGTGCATGTTGTTTATCAGCATGTGTCTGAAATGAATGCTGCTTCAATGCAAGGCAACAGGAGGTCGTATTATAATTGCAATGTAATCAGTAGAACTGCTTATAACTTGGTTTCCTTTCTAAAATGACAATCTCTGCCACATCTGCTATTATATTAATGTTTTCCGCATTACTAAGAAGGAGAAAGAAAAACCTTTCCAGTGAGCAGCTGATGTAGTTTTTTTAAACTAAAATATCACATGAGCTAACCAAGACTCAAACCTTTAAAAAACCATCTGGCTGTCTCTCCCATGATAAATCTTAATGATAAATGTCTCCATTTTGATGTTACAAAGGAAGCACAGACCTGCTCAGTTTTGGCACAGCTGAAAACACACTGGCAACAGTAGTATAAAACTCAGATGTCCAAAATATAGAAGTAAATAATTTTGACCTAGAGGGCTCAGTATATTTAGAGAAAACCTGATTGCAACAACAGCAACAACAACAAAAAACACCCTCAAACCAACCAACCTACCAGAAAAAAAAACCAAAAAACCACCACAGAAATAAAACCCACCACACACACACACAAATACAAACAACAGAACAGAGATGTTTGGACTTATCATATTTTCTCTCTAAGGAGAAACTTAAACAATATTTTTTACTGCAATTTACCAGATGTACAGCTTCAGATCAGTTTGCTGATGTGCAACTAGAGGTCCCGAGTTTTCCAAAGAAGCTTTGCAGCATGTTTATTTGTTGTTTGAGTTTAAGGGGGGTGGGGGTGGGGGGGTGTATTGTTGGTTTGTTTTTATCTCTACAATTCTTCTTTGATAATTCATCTTTTGTTGGTTTGTCATGATTATTAAAGACAGACTCAGACTGGAAAACCTAAGGGGTTATGGCAAACACAGTTTTAAAATCAGCTCTAATTTTATGAATCTATTGCACTCCTGTGGACTGCAAAGGGTATTCCTGTTCCTTTTCATTGTTTAGCCAAACAAGATAGGAAATGTAAATAAGCTTTCAAAACTTCTCGCTAATGTCTCAGGCATTTAAGTGGTCTTAAATGCATTCCTTTTTCCCCTTCCACACTGACCTTTGCTGCCTAACGTCCATTTCAACATGAAGGTTCTATAAAGACTTCTAGAAGGAAGACTCTTTTTTTTTCTGGCCAGCCACTCTTTTCACTCTTATACATATCAGTGGGTGTCATGACACATACTTCCTACATTCGTTCACTTTCTTCTAAAATTTTAGTTTGCACTGTTTTCAAGAGTAATTCTATTTTTAGCCTGTTTAGTTCCCCTGTGTCCTCTCAGATAATTTTCCCCATCATCAGCAAAAAAATCATAAGAGGCTCCTAGTGTCATTCAAATATTGCGTAAAGGATTAGGGTGCTAAAGGATAAAAGAAATGGAATTACTACAGGATCTTGCAAAGACACAGAACTACAGGAAGGAACTAAGCAAACACCATCAAGATAAGAGGTTGTGAGGCAAAGCAATAGGGCCTATAACTAAAAAAGGGCAGTCTGCACTACTCTGGCATACAGCAATACTGAAATAGACATATGGGAAAGGACAACTGCAGACATCAGCACCTGGGATTTCACAAGATGATTCATTCATATTTCCATTATTTATTTCTACTTTTCCATTGGATCCAAGTGAAGAAGTCAACATGCAATTCACACTCAATTCATGCTCATCAGAATGATATCCAATCATTCCAGCAGGAAGCGCATAACTTCAGTAAAACTGTGATATTATTTTACCTCATTATATGTACTGTCATTCTGGGAATTGAGTCCAGCAGAAGGTAGTAGAGAATTGAATCACATCTCTTTCATTGCTCAATTTGAATTTCAAGGTGTATGCCATGTGGGTAAATACCTAACATCTCTCAGAAAACTACAGTGGGATAACTCCTTAGGGAGATTAAGTCATTAAACTGCTCCACTGATTACAGCATGCCTGTGAAAGCTATAATCCAAATGGGAAGACACTTTTTCCTCAGCAATTACTAGAATATAAAGAGACAGGAGATCAATATTTGTATTGATGCACTTTTATAAAATTTACATTTTTATCTTATTGTAAAGACCTGTGCCTTTTCATTTGTTTCAGAAGCCAATCGAACTTTTAGTATCCAAACTATGTTATACTTTATAGACAGACTTTGGAATATCTTATGAAATGCTCAATACATTGCATCTTTTATAGGCATTATTATTTGAAAGTAGGGAAAATTATTAGTGAAACACAGAACTCTTTTCCCTACTTCCAGTTAATAAGTTCCATTTACTGAAATGTAAGACTGAAAGACTTCCACTAATATTTGATCACTTGATCACAATCAATCCCTCTCACACTTCTCAAAAATACAGAGGAATGAATGACAGAATGAACTACACTACAGAACTATGATAACAGTTTAGACCACCAAAAAATTAGACTAAATAAATCCCTGAGCGTGGGGAAGGAGGAAAAAGAGAAAAAAAATGAAACAACAAAACCCAAATAAACCACAAAACCCAAACAGTTCAAAATTTAGAGCTGAAGGTTATTTTTTACTTTTCATTTCACCAAGACCTAAAAGTTCTTTACCAAAGTCTTTGCTGGACTAGAAAGGATCACAGTGGCTGGAGCAGCTATACAAGGTGAAATTTCATTACTTCTCTATTTAAGCACAAACCAGTTCATCAGTAGTACTAATTTCTTGAGTGTTCTAAACCTAAACTTATTGATGTTTATTATCTATTATAAAATCCAGTACGAATATAATTTCCTTTCATAGTATACCAAATGTTGTAAAAGATGGACAGCCAAATACTACTGGAAGAACGCATCTGAAATTGTCCTTAGTTTAATACCCTTGCCCTTAAAGAGGTAAAAACCAAAGCAAATAAACTTTTGTACTGTAACTCAGAAAGAACTGTAAGATTGCCCTTACATCAAAACCAAAGCAAAGTGAATCCCCAAATGATGGTTAAAAAGTTGTTGGGAGGTTTTGTTTGTTTGTTTGTTTATTTTGGGTTTTTTTTTTTTTGTTGTTGGTTTTTTGGTTTTTTTTTTTTTCACTCAGATAATGTAAAAATACATGAAAAAAGCAAAGAACATTTCTCTTGATATAAATGATGCCTGGGTATGACAGTTATTACATACCTAGGGTATTTTTAAGACTGAGAAAGATGCCTTCAATATTTGGATAATAACCTTGTAATTTTTGCAAGAAAACATCAGCGAAGTTCCATATCAATTTTTAAATGCTTTATCCCGAATTTCATTTTTATCATTTCTTAATTAATTTCACAATGTAAAATCTTCATTACTTACATTTTTAATGCTACTGAACTTGATTTTATTGTATTTAATGTTATAAGAAATTAATATAATTAAATCTTAAATAGTTTTTCAAATTTCAAAGACTTCATCAGAATTTTCCTTTTTAAGATGGAAAATGAGGACAATACATAAATACATTCCTAGAAATCAATCCCTAAATCAGCAGTACTCATCATGCTTTTCTGCGGCAGCAGTTAGCCCCAGATTGATCAAGTTCTCTGCAGAGTGAATAGACCAACAGCACATACATAGTATGTTAAGTTGATCTGTACACTAGCAGCAGGTCCAGACTTTCAGTGTTAACTTTATGACACATTTACATGTGAAGTCTTTGCCCATTCTTGAAGCACTCATGGGAAAAAGCTTAGCCAGGAATGGGCTGTCACTGCCAGAACAATTCAAGAGAGCTACAGCATAGGCCATGCCAGCATTGGAGGAGTACCTACGAAAGGGAGGAGCCAGAAACAAACAGGATGGAAAAAATTGGTCTAGTGGTCCACATATGGCTGGAGGCATCATTTGGGTACCACTTCTGTAAATCATGAAACTCTGTAAGCTTCATGGAATAAGCACTATTACATTCATACAGTAACGTATCACACTATCTTTACTCTAGACGTTGCTATCAATTTGAAATTAAGCACAGAAAGGTATATAATCTCTTTGATGGCTTATACACAGATCAAGAACATAAACAACCGGTAAATAAACATCATCCTTAATTACACTGCTTTTCAATTTGTTTCTTTAAGTATGAATGCTGGAAAGAGCACAACCCACCCCTGGAGGTATCTATATTCTGCTGCCTGCAGTTCACAGGAATTTCCTCATCAATTTCTCATGGTGATGGCTGCAGTAGGATTTGAAACTAGAAATGCCTCATTTGTCCATTCTCTCTTTGAAAAGTGCTAGTCATAGCTCCTGCTAGGTTAGATGGTAGAAGGTGATAATAATTTCTTGAATGCCACACTGAATATCTACTTTGGGTGTGATAACAATAAATTCCAAGGAGATTAGCACTGTAGAATCCACTAAAAGGAAACTTCACTATGGTTTCCCACTGCCATAGAGGGAAACCCAAATATAAAACTAATACAACTGTGGAGGAATATTTTGTAAAATTATCAATTTTTTCTCCAATGCATGTTTCCTATCAGCAAGCTTCTAATTAGCTTTCACACAGGTGAAAAGGAAATTTATACCAAATATCGTGGTTTAAGCCCAGGCTGTAAATCAGAACCACACAGTCTACTCTCCCCGCCCCTTTCGTCTCCCTGCTCACAGAGGGATGGGAAGGAGAATCAAAAGAATGCAACTCCCACGGGTTCAGATAAGAATAGTTTAGTAACTAAGGTATAACACAAATCACTACTGCTACCGCCAATAATAATAATGATAAAGGAAATAACAAGTGAAGAGAATACAACACATCACCACCTGCCGACCGGTAACTCGCCTGATCCAGCAGTGAACCAGCCCTTCTGGGTAACTGCCCCAAGTTTATATAGTGGGCATGACGTGCTGTGGTATGGAATACCTCTTTGGTTAGTTTGGGTCAGGTGTCCTGTCTCTGCTTCCTCCTGGCTTCCCCTCCTCCCTGCCAAAGCATGAGATTCACAAAGTCCTTGGTCAAACTAAACATCTGAGCAGTAACTAAAAACACTGGTTTTATCAGCGCTGTTCCCAGGCCGAAAGTCAAAACCACAGCACTGCACCAGCTACTGAGAAGGAGAAAAAATGACAGCTACTGCTGAACCCAGAGCACCAAATAATGCAGTGTTTTCTGAAAATCTGCTACTTGTAGTAATACAGAAGAAAGTAAAAATAATAGCTGCTGTATAAGAATTTGCAGTCTAAGAGAACTATAATAAAACTTTCGATTGCATGTCCCTCTTAAAGCAGTCAATATACTAGCTATATTCTTCATATCACAGAATCACAGAATCCCAAGGGTTGGAAGGGACCTAAAAAGATCATCTAGTCCAACCCCCCTGCAAGAGCAGGGTAACCTACAGTACATCACACAAGAACTTGTCCAGGCGGGCCTTGAATATCTCCAGTGTAGGAGACTCCACAACCCCCCTGGGCAACCTGTCCCAGTGCTCTGTCACTCTTACAGTAAAGAAGTTCTTCCTGATGTTAACGTGGAACTTCCTATGCTCCAGTTTACACCCATTGCCCCTTGTCCTATCACTGGATATCACTGAAAAAAGCCTAGCTCCATCATCCTGACACCTACCCTTTACATATTTGTAAACATTGATGAGGTCACCCCTCAGTCTCCTCTTCTCCAAGCTAAAGAGACCCAGGCTCCCTCAGCCTCTCCTCATAAGGGAGATGTTCCACTCCCTTAATCATCTTTGTGGCTCTGCGCTGGACTCCTTCAAGCAATTCCCTGTCCTTCTTGAACAGAGGGGCCCAGAACTGGACGCAATATTCCAGATGCGGCCTCACCAAGGCTGAGTAGAGGGGGAGGAGAACTTCTCTTGACCTACTAACCACTCCCTTTCTAATGCACCCTAAGATGCCATTTGCCTTCTTGGCCACAAGAGCACATTGCTGGCTCATGGTCATCCTCCTATCCACCAGGACCCCCAGGTCCCTTTCCCCTTCACTACTTTCCAGCAGGTCAACCCCCAACCTGTACTGGTACATGGGGTTGTTCTTCCCCAGATGCAAGACTCTACACTTGCCCTTGTTAAATTTCATCAAGTTTCTCCCCGCCCAACTCTCCAGCCTGTCCAGGTCTCGCTGAGTGGCAGCACAGTCCTCTGGTGTGTCAGCCACTCCTCCCAGTTTTGTGTCATCAGCAAACTTGCTGAGGGTGCACTCAGTTCCCTCATCCAGGTCATTGATGAAAATATTAAACAGCACCGGTCCCAGCACCGACCCCTGAGGAACTCCACTAGTCACAGACCTCCAGCTAGATTCTGCGCCATTGACCACAACTCTCTGCCTTCTTCCTTTCAACCAGTTCTCGATCCACCTCACTACTTGATCGTCAAGCCCACACTTCTTTAGCTTATCTATGAGGATGCTGTGGGAGACAGTATCAAATGCCTTACTGAAATCAAGAAAAACTACATCTACCGCTCTACCATCATCCCTCCACCTAGTCACTTCCTCATAGAAGGCTATAAGGTTGGTCATACATGACTTCCCCCTCATAAAGCCATGTTGGCTGTTCTTAATGACCCCCTCATCCTTGATATGCCTAGTGATGGAGTCAAGAATAAGTTGTTCCATCATCTTTCCAGGGATGGAGGTAAGGCTGACCGGTCTATAATTACCCGGGTCCTCCTTCTTGCCCTTCTTATAGATTGGTGTGACCTTTGCCATCCGCCAATCCTCAGGCACCTCGCCCGTTTCCCACGACTTACCAAAGATGATGGAAAGTGGCCTAGCAATGACCTCCGCCAGCTCCCTCAGCACCCGTGGGTGCATTCCATCTGGACCCATCGATTTACAGATGTCCAGTTTGCATAGCTGATCCCTAACCCAATCCTCATCTACCAAAGCAAACTCCTCCTTTGTCCTGACTCCTTCTGGGGCTATAGAAATCCGGGGCCCTCGGGGAGAGTCTGCAGGAGTAAAGACAGAGGCAAAGAAGGCATTCAGCACCTCTGCCTTCTTTATATCCTCTGTCTCCAGGGTACCCACTTCGTTCAGCAGTGGGCCTATATTGCCTCTTGTTTTAGTTTTATTTGCTATGTATTTGAAGAAGCCCTTTCCATTGTCTTTAACCCGACTAGCAAGATTGAGTTCCAAGGAGGTCTTAGCTGTCCTAATTGCCTCCCTACATCCTCTAACAACTGTCCTATATTCCTCCCAAGCGGCCAGCCCCTCCTTCCATAATCCATAGATTCTCCTTTTCCACTTGAGTTTGCCCAGCAGCTCCTTGTTTAACCACGCCGGTCTCCTAGATCCCTTACTTGACTTCCTACTCATTGGGACGCTCCGATCCTGAGCTTGGAAGAAGCGGTCCTTGAATGCTAACCAACTATCTTGAGCCCCTTTACCGCCTAGTACGCTTTCCCATGAGACTTCCCTTAGCAGCTGACTGAAGAGGCCAAAGTTGGCCCTTCGGAAATCCAGAACTGTGGCTTTGCTAGGTATTCTATTCCTCCCACACAGGATCCTAAACTCCACCATCTCATGGTCACTGCAGCCAAGGCTGCCATTGACCGTCACCACTTCGACCAAACCCTCCTTGTTGGCGAGTACTAAATCTAGCAGCGCTGCTCCCCTAGTTGGTACGTCCACCATTTGCATTAAGAAATTATCATCAATGCACTCGAGGAACCTCCTAGACTGTGAATGACTGGCTGTGTGAGTCTTCCAGCAAATATCGGGGTAGTTAAAGTCCCCCACGACGACTAAGGCATGTAGTCGCGAGGCTACTTCCAGTTGCCTGTAGAAAGCCTCATCAACTCCTTCGTCCTGATCAGGAGGTCTGTAATAGACCCCCACAACTGTATCACCCGTGCCAGTCAGCCCCTTGATTCGTACCCACAGACATTCCACTTGCTCCTCATCCGACCCCGGACAGAACTCAATACATTCTAGTTGCTCTCTCACGTAAAGAGCCACTCCACCACCTCGCTTCGCTGACCTATCTTTCCTAAAAAGGACATAGCCATCCATGACCACATTCCAGTCATGTGAACTGTCCCACCATGTCTCTGTAATCGCCACTAGATCATAACCTTTAGCCCGCACACAGACTTCTAACTCCTCCTGTTTATTCCCCATGCTGCGTGCATTGGTGTACAGGCATTTCAGGGAGCCAGTCCTAGTACCCTTTTTCCCCTGCGGGACAGGGTCTAAAAAACTATCCTTTCCCACAAGTGAAACAAAAGATTGATAGTCCTCCTTAGCCCGCCATCCTTCAATCCCTAGCATGTTCCTCTTGGGCTTGTCCCCAACAGGCCCAGTTAAATCCCCTCCCCCCTTCATAACTAGTTTAAAGCCCTGTCAATAAGCCCTGCTAACTCCTGCCCCAAAACCCTTTTTCTTCTCTGGGACTGGTGTATCCCGCCTGTCACCAGCAAACCAGGTGTCCCATACAGCAGCCCGTGACTGAAAAACCCAAACCCCTGCCTTTGGCACCAGTCACGTAGCCATACATTAACCTGCAGAGTCTTCTTATATATCCCTTCACCCTCGCTTGCAACAGGTATGGAGGCAAACACCACTTGCGCTCCAGACCCTTTAACCAGCCGTCCCAGGGCCCTGTAGTCTCTCTTCATTGCCCTTACGTTCCTCGTAATAATTTCGTCACTGCCAACCTGAAAAACCAGCAGTGGGTAGTAGTCAGACGGCTGCACCAGTTCAGAGAGCTTCTTTTTAACATCTCTAATCCGAGCCCCAGGCAGGCAGCAGACCTCCCTGTGGGGTGGATCCGGTCGACAAATGGGCCCTTCTGTTCCCCTCAGAAGGGAGTCACCCACCACAATTACTCTTCTTTTCTTCTTGGTTGGGGAAGTTCTGAGGTATGTGGGTGAGTGACTAGCCCTGGGTGACTCACTAGATAGATTTGCCTCACCATCTCCATTCACCTGGCCCTGAATTTCCAAGACCTCGTACCTGTTATTCAAGGGCAACTGGGAGGGAGGAAGGGATTGTGAGGGTTTTCGCTTACCTCTCCGAGGAGGAACCTCCCTCCATCCATCCTTGTCCATTAAGCTCTCTCCTTCTGTCTGATGGTAGGAGGGAAGGGGATCCATAGCTTGTTGAACCACTTCCCTCTGCCCTTGCCTTAGGGTGTGGTTCCACCAATCTATTTCACTTTCACACTCTCTAATGGCTCTCAACCTTTCTACCTCCTCCCTCAGTTCAGCCACCTGCCTGAGCAGGTCATTTATTTGCTCACAGCGAACACAAGCAGTGTCACTGGCTCCCTCCAATACAAGTGCCAGGCTCAGGCATTCGCTGCAGCCAGAGACCTGCACAGCTGCATGTCTGCAGGAAGGCTCAGTCTGGATACCCACATTAGCAAACTAATCTTGAGGACAAAATTAAGCTCTTCAGAAGTTAGTTCAGATGAGTTAGCTCAGGCAAAATGTTCGGAGACTAAAAGCCTGGAAACCAAAGTCTCAGAGGTATGGCCTAATGGATACAATTCCACAGGGACAGTTTCCCACCACTGTCAGATCACATTGCATATCACAGTTCTGCGATTTCCAAATCCTCCTAGGTTAAAAAAAATGTCATTTGAAACAGAGTGGGAGAAGCCAGGATACAGTGTCAGAACCCAAAGGGATGAGACGCAAGCATTAAGTTTTGGTCTAACAAAGACATGAGGAAAAAATTCAACAAAACAGATCTGGTGGAATGCACTAATACACTTGACTAAGTGGAGTAATGTGGGGAAACTTACATTCTATTTCATGGATTTCAAGAAGGAATGTGAAGCCATAGATAAAATTAATCCTCTCAAACATGTTTATTGAAGGTGAATATATTCATCTCTTATAGTCTAAGGGCTACATTTTTAATGTCCATATTAGTAAGGCAGCAGCATCTTCATGCAGCTAGATATCTTAACCAGTTCCATGTTATGGAAACAATAACAGCATACAAGACTACAGATGGGATAACATGAGTTGCCTGAATATTTCAGAATGGACATAGAACATGGGAACAGCAGCTCATATGACTCTTCAGACCAATATCATGGAAATTGTATGAGAAAGGAGAACATATGTAATTCCCATGAAATAACAAGGTGAAATTAAAAACATTTTTGAGTAAATTTCAAAATAATAATTCATGGAATTTTGAAATCATATCTAAACCATTATTCAGCCTAAAGCCTCATTGTGTTCATTTAAAACCAAATACAAGCCACACAAGATAGCTCATCACGTCCAAGTCTTAGCAGCCAATATAGGAAACCCTATTGGCAAGCCACGAGGAAACAAACATATCTGCCAAGGGCAGTGAGCATCATGAGATTGTAAATGTCCACTAACTCTTCTAACTGATGCATATTTCTGCTTCTCAGTGTATGGTTGAAAATGTTGATCCTTTGATTGCACAATTCCCTGTGCCACAGACTACTTAATTATGGTAGCGCAGAGGCAAGAAGGAAGACTGATAATACAGTATGCACATATGTCATGAAACTTAGCTGCAGTAGTAAATACGTATTATCATAGAATCATAGAATAGCTAGGGTTGGAAAGGACCTTAAGATCATCTAGTTCCAACTCCCCTGTCATGGGCAGGGACACCTCCCACTAAACTATGTCACCCAAGGCTCTGTCCAACCTGGCCTTGAGCACCACCAGGGATGCAGCATTTACAACTTCCCTGGGCAACCCATTCTAGTGCCTCACCACCCTTACAGTAAAGAACTTCTTCCTTATATCCAATCTAAAATTATTAGATCATTATTAAAAGTATTAGATCATTATGCATAGGCTTCCAGGCAGGAATGCAGAGAAGTGGGAAACTGAATTAGAAAAGTAAGGAAAAAGACTTATCAAAGCTTACTGGCATTTTGTCACTAATTAGTAATGTGAAAACATTCTGCTGGAGTCCACAATAACAATACAGAAATTCTCTTCTTTTTTTTTATGACTTTTAAATACTCTGGATTAAAATTTAATGCCTAAAAGAAAAGTTCTTCCTGCACAGAAATCGTATCTCTCTGAATTTTAGTTTCTTCCTTACAGATTAATAACTCAGTTTAGTGTATCCTGCACTTATTGATGGAAACTCATTTTAGAAATATTGGCCAGCATAAAACCAAGATTTCCTATAATGTCCCAAATTAGTTGGCTACCACAGGTTTATAGATTATTAATGCATCTCCTGTTGGCATTCAGCCTTATACTATTTTTCATTGAAATACTGAAGAAAATTCAATCTTTTCTAGAGTTTTAGTAACATAAAGCTTGCAAACAGCATTAACCCCTGTTCCAATAAAAAGTCTCTCACTCAATAAGTCTTTTATACATACGTTTAAAACCATCCATATTCAGCAAAAGACAAAAGCACATAATGGAATTTAAGTGACAGTTCATATGTTTTTCTGGATTAAGATAAATAATGTAACATTCTATTAAAGACATTAAAATCTTAACAATAAGGAGGATCAGCTTTTACATAATTGTGTTTACATTAGTAAAATTAATGCAGATTTTTATTGGAATAAATACTTTGAATAATTAAGCATAAACATTTATAACTGGGGTATTTTTGCAACAAGGAATTAAGGCTTGTCTTGTAATTCAGACAATGCTGTATAATTGAATACTAGGTGGGAACTTTTCCTAATTAAATTCACTGTTAAAAAAAAATATCTTTAATTTACAGTGAAAATTTTATTTTTGTCTGAAGTATTACTAAGGCTTGTAGATCATTAAAAAGGACAATTATATTCAACAGAAGTAAGCATCTATGTTTTGTTTAACCAGAGTGCCTGATGAGGTTAAATAACACAGAGTTAACACATTAACTAGATATACAGACAGAACTTAACCTCTATTTCCTCATGAAAGGCTCAGCGAAGTCCTAATATAGTTACTGAAATCTTTAATGTTAACAGTAACAAGTCTTTCTCAATATTTTTATGCTCCCATTGTTATTCTTATACAATAATTACTACTATATTTTACCATTAGGAACTGCAATATGAATGTATTTTATAAATGATAGCATTTTTCATCTGTCATCTTCAAAAAATATGAAGATACTAGCACACAGTTTAGAGAGGTTAAATCACTATCCTAACAATCTCTCTTTACTGAAATAAAAAAGCAGCAACATTCCTTCCAGATGTGCAATAAGATGAGAGAGTCACTCTGTTCCCAGAGGATGCAAGAACTCTTAGAATTTCAAAGGCTGATGCCAAGAAGCCCTGCCAGATACACTTCACAAAAAAAATGTCTGATGAATTACTATGGTGAGCATCAACTTTTCAGATAAATGACTGAAAATAAACTAGTTTATACCTCAGTGGAGAGAATAAATTTCCTTTTTGCTTTGGGAACTTGAAGTATAGAAAAAGCTGCTAACCATTCCACCTCTCACTGAGTTAATAACATTTTACTAGAAATGAGTGGCTTTCCAAATTTCCTTTCATTGTGGCTCAAAAAATTTTGTCAGAGTGAAAGACGATGTCCACAAAAATTCTTACACAAAAGTATGACAACCAAGTGATTTGTAAACTGCCTGAATCTTTAGAGATCTGCAATTTTACACACGTAACTAACTTACAAATTCTATGAAACTTCGAGATTAAGAAAAAAAACTTTAGAATGAAAGGAAGCTGCAAAACATGAGTAAAGCGTTGTGGTTCCAGCACACACAGACTCTTCTACCTTATAAGCAAATCTGATTACAACACAGCCTGTGAATAAACACTGACATGGATGAATGTTATTTAAAAATCAGCAGTGTGGAATTTTTATCAGGCAAATTCTTCTATGATAAAGCAGAAGCAAAGAGTAGGGCTACTCTCTGGGAGGAAGCTTTTAATTGCTTAACTATGAAATCTCACCTTAAAATTTCTCCTATACTTGTGAGTATAGGAAAAGCCAACCTTCACTCTGTAGCCCAAAGTACTTACATGCAGTAACGTGCCTCTAAAAGAAGAGAGACACAAAGTCTTTTTCTTTTTGACTGGTGAGAACAAACTGAGAGAACTTTCAAGATAGTAATAAGAATTGGTGAGCAATCGCACAGATTCATTTTGCATGTCTACAGTAATCAAAGATGATTTCTTATTGAACAGAAGTGAAATAATTACAACTGCTCAGAACAGGTTTCAGAATGGCATTAGCAGCTATGAAAGAGTCAGAAGCAATATAAAAAAAATATGATCAAGGACAATCTGAACTTAAAGTACTTCTTCAAAATAGTGCAAGCTTTTTATGACTTATGCCTTCATCTTCCTTTTGACTTCATCTTCATCTTGTCCCCTTCATAGTCCTAAATATTTCTGGGACTATTTAAATGACTTAAAACAAATAAAATTTGTGCTACAGAAACTCTTTTGGCTAAAAAAAAAAATAAATAAAAAAATAAGAAAAAAATAAAAATGAGGGCTTATTACCACATTTCTTTACTGGCACAAAATCTGAGAAAAGCATCAAGGTGCAAATGATCTGCAGTCTATTTAACATCATGGTTATTTATTTTTATGGGCACTCATTACTACTCCTTACCCTAAATTATAGGTACATTCCTGGCTCCATTTCCCACTGCTCTGTAATCTTTAATAATATGGTTTTTCAGATTTCCAAAACCTCCTCAATACCTCATCAATCAAAAATGTGTGTAACATCCACTAGTTGTTATACTGGGCAGAGACAGTAAACCATGGAACCATAGCTTGGACACCAGATAAAGACCTTACTCATATCCCAGGACTGGGATACATGCCATAGCTTGGGTAGCATTTACTAAGAAAACCTGTTTTTCAATATCTTAAACAGAGTCTTTGCATACAAAGCAATATGCACTGAATTAGTCTTTAAATACCACAGTTCCTATTTTATTATGGATTATGTGCTGAACTAGTTCTGTCAAGTTTAGAACAGTATGCCATAACTTTGAGTAAATCTAAGCACATGCATCTTTTTCCATGGAAACTGTATTACAAGTATGCCCATTTCTTCTGTCACAGAAAATTTTCATGAATATTTTGATAAACAGCTGTTATACTATAGCAGTTTATAGCCATAATAGCCTCAGCTTCAGCAAAGAAATGACAGCATCAAAAGTGATCACATAACACTTAATTATTTTTTGTGAACGACTCAGAAAAGTATAGTGTGGATCATTTCAATTTTTGGGTTTACTGGACGGGAAAAAACTTGTGCTTTGATGAAAAAGCCCTTGGCTTGTTCATCATCCACCCCTTAAAGCTGAGCTGGGCTGCTGTCACTCTCTTCACAATACCTTTAGAGAAGAGTGGGTTTTAACAGAGTAAATGATATAGTATTGCTACTTTCCTGAAACTGTGTTTTGTAATTACTGAAAAGAATGGCTGTTGCAGAAACAGGGATCATAGAGTGGTTTAGGTTGGAAAAGACTTGGTATATCAAGTCCAACTACTCGCCTAGCACTGCCAAGTCCATCAATAAACCATGTCTTTCAGTGACACATATTTTAGTAAAATAAAAAGTCATTTTAATGGCAGTATATCACATATGCAAATGATAATGTTACATCACCAAAATACTCCAACCCACTACAGATTAGTTTCTCCTACAAAGATCTATATGATTTAGAAGAAACTCACCTCTACAGGCAACTTTGAAAATTGTAGCCTATCTGCATTGAAAGTTCCTTGATGTCTTCAGGAGGATAATGACGTCAGATGCCCAACATAGCTTATTTTCAGCTGCCTGCCTACATCCCCTCTCACCTGTTTCTTTTAATTAGTTTATACTTCATGAGATTTATTCATCATGATTAACAACTATGTATTGAAACATCACAGGTGGCAATGACTATACAGTGCTTCTGATTATGCTTAACATGCTCATTTTAACATGTTGGAAGTTTTAAAAGACATACAAATATACTGCCAGATTGCAAAACCAGAAGGGAAAGTCAGAATGATCCAGGCAGGAGAACTAACCCTTGACACCATGAAAACAAGCATGATAAAGATCATATTATTAAAATTATTTAAGAAATGTGCATGTCTTTGATGAAAACATTTGTATTGGGGTATTCTAGTTACAAAGTCTGTGGACCAAGAATTAGGATACTTAAGTCCATACAATGCCCCAGACATTTTGGCTTAACCACTCTACATGGTGCTTTTTGCCTCACATTCTCAAATAAAAAAGTAAAGAAAACAGTATTTTCTTTCTTTTATTGATGAAAAGAGGCCGTTTATTTACAGCCTAGCTTGTCCATTTACCTAAGTAATTCACATGGACAACTTCTTGCTACACACACACCTGACAATGGCCCCATACCAGATTTTGTGATACACAAATAAGGTGACAATATAGCTGTAAAAGAAAACTGCTCTTGTTTATACATTCAAAATGAGAAAGCATAACATCCTCAAGAAAAGTAAAGGAACATAGTAGCATTCAAACCCCACAATTTTTCTCCGAACAAGCATATATGTCATTAGAATTCTCCCTGTGTTTCAGAAAGCAATAGTAGTGGCCAGCATTGACTTTTTTAGTAGGCATGCCATTTATATCAGTAGCAGATTAAATAAATAAATAAAGTGAAACTTGGTAGTTGCACAATAATCCTGCTGCAAAAAGCAGCATAAATTCCTTTGCCTATTTTCTCTTAGAACCACCTTGCTGATGTTAAAAAGAGGGAACAAAAAGGTCGGGGGGGACAGCAACAAAAAAAGAGGGCAATTCTCTTATGAGCCTTTAACTTAAGTTACTTAACTACTTAAGTAAGTAACCCTCTCCTATTGGTCTTACCTAAGTTGAGGATGCATATGATGTGATCTCACCACACAAATATTGAGAGAGATTCTGAGGCATGGTGGACTGAAATCAAGAAAAGTAATCATGCCCCATGAGTAAATTTACTAAACCTTTCTCTAAACAAATACAAAGGTTGGAGATGGCAGGTGCCAGACCCTTTGTTAATTGTGCCCTAAGGCTCCAAAGCTCCCTGCCTTACAACATTAGATCAAGCTCCCTTCTTTCTCTGCTTTCAAAATTCCCATTCTTTCAGGCTTTTCCTCTGACTTAGCCAACCTCCACAGATTATTGCATTGTAAGTGCCCAGAGACACTATATAAAAGATACTTCATGAATGCAGATTACTTTGTTAATCAGAATCTCTTCACTCTTTGGCTTGTTAGCCAAAGCAGATCTTCAAACCTTTCCCAGTGCTGCTAGTTTTCCTCCTCCCCACACCCCTTCCCTCCTCTCTCCCCTTGATTAAGCATCAAGGCAACAGCACATGGGGTGTGGGGAGAAGGAAAGAACCTAAAAACCTTCAGTTATGCAATGAGCATAAGAAAATGTAGGAGGCGGCATTAAATTGGTTAGAGAAGTTATTGTAATTGCTCAAAAGCATACCCAAACTCATTAAATGTAAGCCTATCATTTCCTGGGTGATACAGGCATCTGCGGGATTGTCCTTAAAGCTCCTCTGGATTTACATACTCACATGGAAATTCTTTTATATTTGAGATAACACTCGATTCTGCTTGTCTAGGGTTCTCACAGGGTAATGAAGTTACATGAGGGAAAAGGTAAAAAGCATGAGCTGACTAATGAAATCTGCGAGGGAACACTTTTTTGTCTAAATATTGGAGTGATTGTCAAGGAGACAGAAGCTCTGACCATATTTCATCTTCAAATTATGTCTGTCACTGTTTCTAGAGTAAAAGAAATCTGACAGGCATCCTAAGATTTAAGATTCATAAGTATCTTTTCAATGACATTTGATTACTGAAATGACAAAATTATCTTTTTCATACTGCCCCCCTTCCCCTTCTGATTTATACACGTTATCTATCATGCTCTCATTAGAGAGGTTAAATCTTATGAAGCTGTTCCTTAGGCATCTCCAAGTCTCTTTCCAAATTAAGAATCACAAAATAGTAGTAGTGATGATGATCAACTGAAAAATTTAAACTACTTAAAAAGAGGAGCACAAAGTTTGCGTATACCTTGGACAGAATTTACCCATAAGCTTCCATTTCTTTTGTTGCCATGTAGAGCTTGGCAAACAAGATCAAAACACCCAAGATCGACATTTGGATGAAGACTTCCTAGTATGTACCTAGGCATTACAGGAAATGCTCACACGGATGAAGTAATTGTCCTTTCCAGTTACTCTCATAATACACTGTCAAGAAAATTTCAATCTGCTTGGGGTTACACTTTAGGATGTAATAGAAAACTGACATATTGTCTAGCTGTGATGCTCAAAAATCTGTAGCCAGCTATGTTTTACTTACAGAGAAAGGAATATTTAGATACTTCCACATTGACCAAAATTTGTGCCAAAGATGCCTTTGCTTAGTAGTAAGGATATAGCTACTGCTTAGCAAGTAAGAAGGGAACATCTGCAGAGATGAGGTGCTCTTCTCAGAAGTTCAGCAGACAATGGCTGAATGAAGACTTTACACCCACTGTGGGAGAGGATCAGGTTCAAGATCATCTTAGGAAACTGCATGTGCACAAATCCACGGGACCTGATGAAATCCATCTGCAGGTCCTGAGGGAGCTGATGAATGAAATTCCTAGGCCACTGTGCATCATATTTGAAAAGTCATGGCAGTCAGGTGAAGTTCTCAACGACCAGAAAAACAAAAATATAATCCCAGTTTTCAAGAAGGGGAACATGGAAGACCTGGCGAACTACAGACCAGTCATTCTCACCTCTGCGGTTGGCAGCATCATGGAGCAGATTCTCCTGGAAAACATGCTAAGGCACAAGAAAAACAATGAGGTGGTTGGTGACAGCCAGCATGGCTTCACTAAGAGCAAATCACGACCAACCAATTTGGTGGCCTTCTGTGATGGAGCTACAGAACTAATGGTAGGGGCAAAGCAGTTGATGTCATTTACCCGGACTTGTGCAAAGTCTTCAACACTGTACTGCACAACATCTTTGTCTCTAAACTGGATGGACCACCAAGTGGATAAAGAATTAGCTGGATGGCCACATGTAGAGAGTTAATGTCAATGGATCAATTTCCAAATTGTGATTGCAGTGAGTGGTGTCCCTCGGGGTTCGATGCTGGGACCAATCCTGTTCAACATCTTTGTCAGCTACATGGACAGTGGGTTTGTGTGCACCTTCAGCAAGTTTGCCAATGACACCAAGCTGTGTGGTGTACTTGATACACTGGAAGGAAGGGATGGGACCCAGAGGGACCTGGACACATTTGAGAGGCGGGCCAATGCCATCCTCATGAAGTTCAACAAAGCTAAGTGCAAGGTCCTACATCTGGATCAGGGCAATCCCAGGCACAGCTACAGGTTGGGCAGAGAAGAGATTCAGAGCAGCTCTGAGGAGAAGGACCTGGGGGGTTTGGTCAATGAGAAACTGAACATGAGCCAGCTTCAGTGTTCACTCACAGCCTAGAAAGCCAACCGTATCCTGGGATGCATCAAAAGCAACGTGACCAGCAGGTCGAAGGAGATGATCCTGCACCTCTACTCTGCTCTCATGAGAGCTCAGACCTCACCTGGACTACTGTGTGCAGTTCTGGTGTGCTCAACATAAAACAGACATGGAACTGTTGGAACGAGTCCAGAGGAGGGCCACAAGGATGATCACGGGACTGGAGCACCTCCCATATTAAGACAGGCTGAGAAAGTTAGGGCTGTTCAGCCTGGAGAAGAGAAGGCTGTGTGGAGACCTCATAGCAGCCTTCCATTATCTGAAGGGGTCATACAAGGATGCCAGAGAGTGACTCTTCATTAGGAACTGTAGCAATAGGAAGAAGTGAAATGGGTTTAAACAGGGGAAGTTCAGGTCAGATAAAAGAAGCTCTTTACTGTAAGGGCGGTGAGGCACTGGAACAGGTTGCCCAGGTAAGTTGCAAATGCTCCATCCCTGGCGGTGTTCTAGGCCAGACTGGACAGAGCCTTGGGTGACATGGTCTAACAGTGAGGAATCCCTGTGGGTTGGAACCAGATGATCTTAAGATCCTTTCCAACCCTAACCATTCCATGTTTCTGTGAATACAGAGAGCATATTACTCACATGCATACGTAGCACCTCTCATCCTCAAAGATTTTAAATTACTAGTATAATCAGCAATTGGTTTGGAACAAATTTAGGGGATGTATCAATGCAACAGTAACTCACTCCATATATCATAACCTCTACATGTACATGTACCCTATTTCCCCGCTCCCTCAACATTTAATTACTGAACAAATGAAGACTTGGCTGAAAATCTGAAAAGCCTCATCATATGTCCAGCCACATCTGCATGGCCAAAACACCTTCATGTAGTTATTTTAAAGCACAGAGATGCCTAGCATATGTATGTGTTCTCTCCCCATAATTTCTGCAGGTGTAACTACAGCCAGAGGGAGAAACTGCCTATAGATTCTCCTCTTGTACTAATATATTTGCTTCCAACACAGTACTTCTAACCTACAGAAAACATTACCTAGGCTGATGCAAAAATCTTTTGTATTAAGTTCACAAAATAAAGCTTGTATTAGGATTAGGAAATCTGGGAATCAAGAAGAAAAAACAAACAAACAAACAAAAAAACCAAACCAAACCAAACCTCATATCTTTATGTCTTTTGTTTGTTAGGAAATAATACGATCACATTTGGGAAAGTAACCCAAACAATCAATAAAAACAAACAAGCAGACAAACAAACAAAAGAAACCTAAAACAACATTATATCAAAATCTATAAAATATACTAACTGGTATTAAATAGTTTGCTCTGAGAGTTAAGAAAAATCTTCCAAGTCACTGAAGAAAAAACAGTAACAAAGCAAGTAAAAACTTAAGGAATGCACTAGTTCTTTTACTTAAAAAATATAACTGTTAGCTGAACCATCCGTATTTTGGTTTTTACTTTACAGTTCACTCTTCACTCCAAGACCATACTTAAAAATACTCAGAATTAAAAGCGAGTTTGAACTTCACAAATCAAAATTATTACAAATTGCTATTGCACCTTTATTTATTTAAAAGTACCTTCTGAGGAAGGAACCAGTTAAAATTCAGTGTTATCACAATAATTCTGTCTAGATTTCAAATCCTGTAACATCAATCAAAATAGTTATATGGATTTCAAAGTTGGGTTCCTTAATGTCAAGACCTTGTTTTATGAATCAGACACCGTTTGCCTTCCCAAGCTGCCTAACGGGATTGAACACTAAGCTAACTTAGAAACTGGTACCTTCTAAAGTTTCTGAAGACTAGTTCTAGGTTCTATTTCTGACATACACAAGAAAAAAATCCTGAACAATCTCTAGAACTTCACAGAAGTAGTATTAATGCTTCACCTTTCTGCTTGTGATAGGGAAAAAATGAATGACAGAGTAAGATTGAACTCCCTGGTGAAACAGTGTAGCTTCTTTAGGAGGTATGTTGACAAAGAATGATTTTCAATATTAGTCTATCAGGAAAATGGTGTCTCTATGCAGGACGGACAATTACAATTGCATGGTTACAAGTATATTCCTTCTTGGGACTTTTTT
The DNA here is from genome assembly GCF_037157495.1 of Lathamus discolor. Classification (NCBI taxonomy): domain Eukaryota; kingdom Metazoa; phylum Chordata; class Aves; order Psittaciformes; family Psittacidae; genus Lathamus; species Lathamus discolor. The sequence goes on along the minus strand of NC_088886.1, from coordinate 95,035,449 downwards.
TTTTACATGGATCTCCCAACTCAGTACATTTCTAGCTACTATATCAGCCACAGAAAGTGAGGAAGTGACCACTAGAACTCTTTCAAGTTTTCTTTGTTCTCTGGAGAACATACCTGCACTTTGCATTTTTTCTTTACCAAACTGCATTTTGTATTTTAGCTGCTCATGGGAACTTTTTCTGCCTGAATGTTGTTTCCTGTATCTCCCAAATAAATGGTATTTAAAAGTCTTGAAATCTATTTTAATTAGTTCACCCATATCTAAACAGCTGTCTTCCCTAAACATACAGACAGCAGAAAAAAAGGACATAGGGGTTGGCAAAATAAGAGCATTTACAGACATTAACAGTATTCCAATCCCTTTCTCTTTTGTACCATTGATTGAAGTTCCAATTCTGCTCATTTGTGGGACCACTGAATCAAACTATCATACTTTATTGCAAACAGATTTTTCAACACAAAAAAATAATATAATTTAGCTCACAGCTTCTCTTTCACTTTTTTATTAGGCTCAACTTGGAAAAGAGATTACTTTTTATAATGACAGACTGGAACAAAAGTGAAAAGAAAACAGTGATGATTAACACTTAGGACAGGGACTCCTTCAGATATCTTCCACATTTCTACTGTCATTGTTATCTAGCATCAGATTACAGGGCAGATGCAAACTTCACATCCATAATTAGTAGTTGAGTGGATGTCTACATATCTTCTTTTTACCTTACTGTAATTTCACCTGGTATTTCTTTTTCTTGACACATCATGTACTTTACATTAGTAATGGTTGGCATTAGACAGCACCAAATTGCTTCTGAATGATCTAATGTCTTCTATTTAATCTATTTATTATAAAGTTGCTCTCTTTTTTCCCCCTCGTGAAATTTATCATTCACTGCCTTTAAGAAGGAGACAATCTGCCAACTTAATTAACTGGGTGGGTTTGGGAGGGTCTGTAGGGTGCATCTGGTTGATTTGGGGGGCAGGAATTGCCAACCTTTTTGCTTTAAGATAGATCCTGGCTCTTCCATCATGGCCCAAGGGATTATTCCCATTGAGCGTGTTCCTTTTATTTAATGGACTAAAATGACTGTCAAGACAGGCTGCTCCCACTTACAGTTCAGCAAAAATACCATCTGGGAGTTGCCTCCCTCCTTTGAGGAAGAGGTAGAGATAGGATAGATGCAGTTTTTCTAAGCATATTTCTGACTAAATACAGTGATAAAGCTACTAGAGGTGCCACTAATGCAGAAGCTGGTGGTGAGGACGCTAAGTTATTGTGGGGAAATTAAGCACCTTGGCATTTTGGTTTGGTTGTGATTTTGACACATATATCTTAACTTCACTCAGACAAGACATGAACCCTAATTTAGATCTCTATTAATTGTGAGAAGCTGTGTCTACTACTACAAATGGTTTTGAATGAGCCAACTCAGGCCATATGCTCTTTCCACCTCTCTGTATGTGACTCGACACTGAGCAGAAGTATAACAAAACAAAATCAGGGATTGAAGTCTGTCTTGGTCTTTAAGTAGACATCACAAGTGTTGCTTGCATCCCCCTCTGTATAGCTTTCCTGTGAAAGGACTTTTATTCACTAGCCTTACACTTTTTCAGCCTACTGTGCTAAATATCATCATTACATTTGGTAGACATTCTAACAGAACAGCAATACAAATCTGTTTCACTTGAGAAGCAAAGCCTAAGGTTCTTTAGGTTTTATAACACAGTGCTTAGTACAAATTCACTGAATTTTTCCAGTGCTTCACTATGTGATTTTAGGAGTCTATTTTCCCCAGTGGCACACAAGTACTAAAATTGCACTGCATTGCATTTTGCTCTCAGTAGGTGGGAAAGTGAATACTCAAAGGGTTATTTTCCGTTCTTTATTTCAGTTTTATGCAGCCACAGGTGGGGGGTCTTTCAGGTGGTTGCCGAGGTTTACTAGGCACTTTAGAGTCATAGACAAGCTTTCTTAAAAGGGTCTTGCAAAACATACCAATGTTGTCAATCATGCAGTAAAAGAATTTCATCCTGTGTAAATAGGAATAACTTTCAAAATCTCTTGAACTGTAAAAAGCATCGCAATGAATATCAACAGAAAAGGGATCAGCCATCCTCTGTTTGGTAAGGGACACAAAACAATTTCACTTGTTTATACTTATTGTTTACTTGTCTCCTCCCCTTCTCCCCAGGTGTGATCTCTCTGCTTAAAGGCATACAAAGCTAATGGAGGATGTCATGGTACTTCCTATGATTTCCTTTTCTAGCACTGAGGCTACTGACAGACCACAAAAATATCTTAAAACAGGAAAAAAGGGCGTCCTGGGTTTAGCAGTAGCAGCCAGTTTTTCTTCTTCTTAGTAGCAGGTGCAGTGCTGTGTTTTGACTTTCAGTCTGGGAACAGAGCTGATAACACTGATGGTTTTAGTTGCTGCTCAGTAATGTTTACTCTGACCAAGGGCTTTGTGAGTCTCATGCTCTGCGGGGACGAGGGGAGGCCAGGAGGAAGCAGAGACAGGACACCTGACCCAAGCTAGCCAAAGAGGTATTCCATACCACAGCACGTCATGCCCAGGGAGGTAACTGGGAGTTACCCGGAAGGGTATGGGCTTTCTTCGGGGGGGTTGAACTTGTTCGGCAGTGGTATTGTATTCTCTTCCCTTGTTATTTTCTCTTATCATTATTATCATTGGTGGTAGCAGCAGTGGTTTGTGTTATACCTTAGTTACTGGGCTGTTCTTATCTCAACCCCTGGGAGTTACATTCTCTTGATTCTCCTCCCCATCACTCCGGGAGCAGGGGGATGGAGGATAGCGGGGGAGAAGGAAAGAAAGAGGGAGAAAGGGGGGGAATGAGTTGAACGAGCTGTGTGGCTCGGTTTAAACCACGACAAAGGGGAAGTTGTCAACCAATTTAGTATTTGCTTTCAGGCCTCTGAAAGGAACTTTGATCAGCAAACACCATTAGGTCATGAATACAGACATTCATATCCTATCAAATGTTGACAGCTTTCTCTTCATGCATAGGAAAACTGAATGAAATCATATGAAAATACCTCTTTCTTTCCCAAAGACAAAACTAAGGAGAGGAACCTTCACCCACTCCTAGCACAGCACACACACACTGAACAAAGCAATGCAAAATACTTCACACCTTTTTGGCCATTCACAGTTTGCAAGAAATGTGCATGTTATAGCAAGATGTGCACACTATAAAAAAACAACACATAAGGATATAAAATAGCTTAATTGCTGTTACACAGACGGCTTCCCTTCTGACTGTGCAGGAAATATCTCTCCCTCCCCAGCTTTAAAGTAGGCTTTCACATGTATTTACTATGTGGGAATTGGTGCTTTTGTTTCTGATGACACATCCTCTTCTCTTAGCTCAGTAACCAAAACAACACGACAGCAGCCAAGGTCATACAAGCATGCTGTCCTGCTAAGTAGTCTAAATCCTCAGAGAAATGCACTCAAAATGGGATGTCCAAATTATTTTAACCATAAGCAATAGGAAGAACCGTGAACAACATTTGAATGCAGTAATACTTTCTGCATGTATATGATTTTCTTTATCTCAAAAGAGGGCACAGCTATTTAGACATTGAGATGTACAAACTAAAAATAAGATTCTATGTCCCATATATTCAAAGGCCTATATTTACTCACCCAAAATGGTTGCAGTTCATTAGGCCAAGTAGTTTTCATTAATAAGAAACCTGGTCTGTACAATGTATTGATACACTAATATTTCAGATGATGGCAAGCAGTTTCGCCTGCAGAAGCATCAAGAATCTCCTGAATTTTTCCTAAAATAATGCATTAAATGAAACAATGAAAATTTACTTTTTCATTATAGACTCTAATTTTAATGACAAAACACCATCTTTCACATTTCCAACACTTGAAATAGACTCAGCATGGGGCAGATATTTACTCCCTCTGGAATGAAAACATGTTTTCATGTGACAGAATATTCTAATAGAACAGGTACCATAAGGATTTGTTTTTTTTAACCAAAAGTATAAAGCTTTATCCAGTCCAAGTACTATAGAACAGTACAGGCTGTACGGAATATAGCAACACATGTCTATATGTTATTAAAACCAGCAAATTCCCATTTAAACAAGGGTTACAATCTGTGCACTAAACACTCATTAATGGTTATGAATCAGAATAAAGGGGGAGGCCTTGTAGCAGGTGTGCATATCTATGAATTTCAATACATTGTAAAACTGTCTGTAGCCAACAGCTTCATCACTTGGCCTTTCTGAGCTTGGAGACAGGCAATTTTTCATGATTTTACTATTTCTGGCCAAACAAAAACTTTTTAATTAAATATACCACATGATTCCAGATGTTTGTTTATTTGTTCCAATGAGGCTGTAAAAATGCCTGAATGATAAAATTGGAGGACTCCTGCAAAAACAGGCTAGGCTGGAGTGCTAACTAAACATGAGGATCTCTCAGGAGACCGCATTTGCACAGCGCTGTGTATGCTTTGAAACCAGTTTCTCTGGAAGGGCTATAATACTGTGGCTCATGACTGAACTTCTTTCTTGTTAAAGATTATAAGGCCAAGTGGCAAATTTAATAAACTTTTTATTTTATTGCCAGTTGCAGACTCATTGCATCATTAGTTCTCCCACATATCTAAAGAAGATTTTAGATGGGTTTATGGTTTTGGATCCCAAGTTTCCACTTAGAGAAGCCAATGTTTTCTATGTTTTTCTGCCACTTTATAGTTATGCTGCTTGGAGCTTGAGCATTCTCATAGTTTCTTATTGCCAGTATGACAAAATGAGCTATGTTGTGAAACATCAGACACTTTCTAGTTTACCCAAAAATATGAAGTTACAGTTTTTTTCCCATTAACCTTATTCCTGCTGATGTGACACTTGTATGGGTGACTGGGGCCCAAGCTGCTAGGTTAGTTTTGGCAAATATGGGGAAAAGTTGCAATGAAAACCTCAGAAATTATGAGAATGGTGACAAAATATGGAGAACAGTCAGGTCTTCTTCAGTCAGATTGGGGGATGTGCACTGTGGAAAAATGAAAGTCTTGATAATATTCGGAAAAAAAATGTTGACAATTTTGAAAGGCTGCCTGTTCCTTAGATTCCTAATTCCCATTAGATGCAGAAATGGGAACTGTTTGCCCAGATCCTTAGATATTTAATAAAAAAAAATAATCTAAATTAGATTAACCACTTAATTACTCTCTTTTTGTCTTTTAAGGTCTTGCTGCAGAGACATACTTTATTCCCACAGAGACTTAGCACTCCAGGAAGTGATTCCCCTACAGCTTACTTCTGGTCAGCTTGGTCACATCCCTTGGGTTCACTTCCAAACCACAGAATGCAGCAAAGGCTCACAAATTAAAATATGCTGCCATTTAAAACTAAATCTTACTTTTTCTGACCATCAAGAAAGACTTTGCACAAAACTGCAAGCCATTGTCTATATCATCCCCAGCTCATTCACCCCACCCCAGTTTCACATGATTTGCTCTCATCATTGCAATACACTAGATAACAGTACATTTTTATGCTGAAGTTTTGATAATCTACAGTATCCCAATACAAATCCAACATTCCTTGTATACATAGACAAGAAATTCTTGACCCTGTAACTGAAAAGAACATGAATCCAATGACCCAGAAAATGTATCTCTTGAACCACATTAATCAAGGTCATACTCAAATCCAACCACAATTTATTCCACATTTGGGAAAGTCGTTCTGCTTTATGGAGAAATATACAGGAGCTGAGAGAGGCTATGACTACTGAGCAATTGATGTAAACTGGTCCAGAGAAGACCACAGCTATTGGTGATGGTTCTATTCCAGTAAACAGCCAGATGAGGGTTTAGGAGAGAGGTGCTACCTAATAACCTCCTTAATCTTTTATTACTGCTCAGTAATGAAACCATTCCATGTCTGAGAGCTGACTGAATCATGTAAATGCATACTAGACATTTTGAGTCCTTCAAAATGCAAAATTTCTGTGTTTCAATTCACAAAAGCAGGATAGACGTCTAATGCATTTTCAGATTCAAGGCAAATACCAGTACAGGTGGGCTCCTGTTATCATATGGAAGCATTTCACGGCAGTAAGCCTCTCTCAGAAAACACACTTTCTAGCATTTCTCCCCATGTATGTTGTTCACTCACCTAACTACTCCCCCCAAAAAGGAACCATACCAGCAAAAACTGAGGAGGCTGTAAACTAGAGTGCTGCTTGAAGGGAAAACTCACAGTTCAAGGTATGAAATCAGCTGCACCACTGAAGAGATATAGGACAGTACTGCTCATCTCATCTCCAAGTGTAAGTTTGGCAGGTCTACAGGCACAACCAGGGGCTATGAGAAAAGCTTGCTTTTCTCTTAGATGCACCAGAAACAGGTCATAACAGAGTTCTTTAAACATCCAATATTATGTTCTCACACCTCCAGTATGCAAGGACTCTAATCCACCACTGAGAGAGTTTCCCTTTGCAATCCCTTTAACTAAGGGAAACTCGGACAAAATCTTTTCTTAACCAAGTTTTCTCTCATGCTGGCACTCATCTTTACCATCACTTCCCTTTCTATGCTTCTCCCATGTCTCTTGTGCTTCCATTAACGTCCATTTCCCAAGGTGAAAAACTCAGCAAGGCACTAGATCTCAATTTTTCATTTCATACTGGCAAGCCAAATGAGACTTTTTTTTTTTTTCCCCTTCACAACAGACTACTTATTTTAGTCTTCTCCCAAAGTGCCAAAAGAAGAGGATTTCCACCCACTCCCCTCAAGGCCAAGTGATGAGCATAGCACAACTCAATGTTGGGACATATTTTCTGGCATTAATAGAAAATGTCAGCTTATTTTTGAGTGTTCCTGCTCCTGGAAAATATGATCTTGCCTGTTCCATGCTACTGAGAACTTTATTTGTTCATTTTTTTAAGGTTATTCATCTCATGGTCAGAAGATCCTGGCCTAAGAGGTATGCAGTCCATTACTCACCATAACATTATGCAGCTTAAAATCTATTTTCAAAGGACACCTCATGTAAACCAACAAAGAAAGTTTCTCACTATTCACAGCATCTCTGCCTGACACAAAACTTCCATATACTGCCTGAAGTTCTCTTATTCATTCTATTGTTAGTTATTAGACAAATTAAAGAAAATACTTCTTATAATACATACATAGACACCTTTTGTTAAAAAATATTTTAAGATTCCTCAGATTAAATGAATGATAAAGTACTACCCACAGGTTTTTTACTATTATTCTCTTTTTGGACAGCATACAATGAGCTGCTTTATGCAGATATACAGAAAAATCAATTGATAAGCATAAAGTGCTGTTCACATTTAAAAAAATAACTAATTATGACAAGTTGCTACATAAATTGCTTTGCAGCTTTCCCAGCAACTAATTTCAAACTCTAAAGAAGCCTCTGGCTCACAAACACAATGAGTACCTAACAACTGTTAAAATGAAACAATAAAATAAAATAAAATGTTAAAATACATCAATGAAAACGCAGAAGACAGCAACGATAACAAACATGATACTTACCATTCTGGAAGTAAGGTTTTATGCAAACCTCTTTCCTTTTCTTTTTATGTCTCTGATTTAAAGACAATATGACTTTTCAGAATGCATATGGAATAAGTTGAAAGCCTTCAAAAACAAGAACTTTGTGTATTAACATTTCTTATTAGGAAGTGTATGTCAACTTTATAATTTTACTTCAGGAAGTAAAAAACTCTAGACCAAATTCTTGAAAAAAACAATAGACATTAATAGTTCCAGATGAACCTGAGATTATTTATTTCTAAAGTATAAACAGACTGAGCAAATTGGCACAGAACAGGTAAATACCCAGAGAATAGTTTGGCACTTTCACACATCACATCAATCATATTACTCCCTCTGGCTCTCCAAACTTCTACCTTTCTCCTACAACACCAAATCTTGAAAATAGTAGGTCTTCTTCGACATCTATTGGATTGTCAATTCCAGCACAACTAGACGGCTAAACTCCTGTCATGCAGCCTAAATTACACTTCTGTCTTGCCCTAGTGCATATCTCAACTCCTATAACGCTACTAGCTAGTTATGTACGGTACAACCTAAAAATCAATCAGAATGCATTCTTTATAGTCATACCAGCCATTGCTGAAAATTTAATACGCCAAACACTTGGAGTACAAGAGCACAGTATAATGATCATAGTGAAAAAATGAGAGAGATAAAGTTTAGGTGTCTCTCTAACAGATTATATGCCTGCATGCTTTTGCTTGCTTAGCAATGCAAAAGTTCGGAAAGATCTTAATTCCAAATCATATCTTCAACACAGTCCTGTTAAACAGAAACAGAGCAGAAGGAACCTCTCATTTCTTTTGATCAAAATGCTTTATAAAATTTCCTTCAGAGGGTTAACAGGAAGCTTAAAAATATTCTATTCTTGGGTTTCTAGGCATTACTTCTGAATGCAGTTTATGACTTTCAAACTCAGATTAGACTGTTATAGAGAATAAGAAAACGTGCCTGTCAGTTGACTGAAACATAATACTAGAATAAATAACTTTTCATTTAGGCACTCATCATTCAAATATAAAATGAGAAAATGTAACCTCTATACACACCAGAACACTTGGATAATTAACTGAATAGACACCAAAACTGGACAGTGTATTTGTTCAGGAAGTTCTTACAAGCCAGAATAGATTGGAACTATTAAACCTTGGCATAAATCCAAGCTAAGGCTCTAAAAACTACTTACATAAATACAGGCTTAGTTTTTAATGGAAACTGCTTCTTCTTCCTTTTACCAGTAAGCTATGGGGCAGACTTACCACTGGTTGTTCCCAGAAACAAGAGCGCAAGGAAAGGAATAATTTGTAAAATGTCACTGGAAACCAAATGACTTTGTCAAATGAATAGATTTTCAAGCAAATCAGGTAATAGGCAATGTTACAAAATATCTGTTTATAGAAAGGGCATCCAGAACTTTTGGGTTTTTATATAGGAAAAACAGATTTTCATGATAGTCACAAGAAGTAAAATTACTAAATCAAGAGACAGTGATAAATTACTATTTTCTACACCAAATGGAAGGCACTGTTCTTTTCAGAAGGCAATTTGAGATTGAATGCTTAGACATAACAAAGGAACTTCCTTACCAAAGATGCCATTATAAAAAAAGGAACATACACCCTGAACGGGAAGGAGGGTGGGAAGCCTTTTTCCACACAAGAACCAAATTTTCCTTATAACTACATTATTACTATTTTAAAATTTCTTTTCCATCAATTTCGACTATGTTAAGGACTGAAAGCTCTATTTAAAGATTTTATATGTACCCAGTTAATAAACTGTCAATAAGGAACAGGAGGGTACCTGTGCCATACACAAAAACCACTTAATACGCTACATTTCATCACTTGTGTATTGGGAGCATGGCCATTTCCATTTTAAATCAAAAATAAGTAATAGATATTTTATTTCTTAAAGATAAATGCCAGCAGAAAGAATGGTGGGGCCATTTTATTTTGTGTCTGCAGAAAATCTGAAAACTAGAACAATGCAAGCAATGGAATTCAAAAATAAGTGTGGCACCTTGTATGACAAGAAGATTTGTCTTTTAACAGAATTGTTTTATCTGGGTAAGAGAATTGTATAGATTTCACACAAGTAAATCACCGATGTCTAAAACCATATGAAATTAAATACCAAATGCTAGTTTAACAAAGACCAAGGAAAGACCCTTAGGAATTTGAGATCATTGTTTTGGAATCAAAACAGAAGTAAAGCTAGCTACAAAATTACCACTTTGGAAGGCTTGCCTAATGGGACAGCAATTAGACCTCAAAGAATCACATCGTATTACTGTCAGGCTCCCCAAATCTGCAAAGAAAGCCAATACGTTTTCTGCTAAAAAAACATGAACAGTGGGACTGCGTAAAGGTTCAGCTTAGAAAAGTGGGTCTAAGCAAATTAATTTAATGGGTAAAAAAACAACAACCCAACCCAACCCAACCCAACAAACAAACAAACAAACAAACGAAAAAAACCACCCAAAAAACCCAACCTAAAACCAGTTTCCACAAATTGCTAGAAATTTTCTAGAATTTAAAAATGTTCACAGAATCACAGAATCCCAAGGGTTGGAAGGGACCTAAAAAGATCATCTAGTCCAACCCCCCTGCAAGAGCAGGGTAACCTACAGTACATCACACAGGAACTTGTCCAGGCGGGCCTTGAATATCTCCAGTGTAGGAGACTCCACAACCCCCCTGGGCAACCTGTCCCAGTGCTCTGTCACTCTTACAGTAAAGAAGTTCTTCCTGATGTTAACGTGGAACTTCCTATGTTCCAGTTTACACCCATTGCCCCTTGTCCTATCACTGGATATCACTGAAAAAAGCCTAGCTCCATCATCCTGACACCTACCCTTTACATATTTGTAAACATTGATGAGGTCACCCCTCAGTCTCCTCTTTTGCAAGCTAAAGAGACCCAGCTCCCTCAGCCTCTCCTCATAAGGGAGATGTTCCACTCCCTTAATCATCTTTGTGGCTCTGCGCTGGACTCCTTCAAGCAATTCCCTGTCCTTCTTGAACAGAGGGGCCCAGAACTGGACGCAATATTCCAGATGCGGCCTCATCCAATATTTATTGCTTTCTTCATGTATTTATTGCTTTTCTTCATGTCTCAAGCATTATAATACTTGATATAATATTTACACTGATTATTCCATACATTCCACACTGATGACACACTGTCATATGCTGTTTCTATTGGTTCTGTAAGCGCGAGAGATATTTTTGCAATTCCTGAATGCTGTCTGTGCAAAAAATACAGAATCAACCCCAAAAGACTAGATCCTGTCTGGAAATAATACACTGTACTCTTGAACACGAAAGCCACAAGAGGCATGGTGCAATGCATACAGAATCACGTGGTTTTGCTTTTCCTGCAAAATTCATAGCTAAATAGTGTGAGAAACTGTGCAAGTAAAACTACCATTCAAACACATATAGCTTGCTCAACCTCTCCCTCATAATCGCTCCCAAATCAATTTATAGTCATACCAAACCACTTGCCAGACTTTCAGATTCTGGTAAACAAGTTTCTCCAGGGACAAATAAGAACACTCATAAACTTACAGCATTCTTTTCAGTTTGTATTGAAAACTGCCAATATTTACATATGCAACAGCTGACTCAATCATATTTTACAACACTGAAAGCATTCAGTGAAGAAAAAATCCAGAAAATATTCAGAACTTCAATAAAATAGCATGTTTAAGTATTTCATTCTTTTCTTGGAGATTTGTCTATTGACTCCAATTAATCTTTTATGGGCTTGTGAACAGAGATTTTGCTTTGTATAAAACAAGTTGATTGAGGTAATGGGCCCTGCCAGCAGGTCAGTCCAAAGTTTTCTTACAAGAGCTGGAATTTTGGATAGCTTTCTTAATTATTTTGTGAATATATTTTACAAATATAGATAAAAACTTAGTGGATCATGGTAACAATGTATGTTTTAGGGCCAATTTTACCCTTTTTTGGATGACGCTTCCTCATTTACTTTATTTATAACTATGCTTAATCATCTAGGAAATTTTCAGCATGTTTAGCATGCACAGCAGAATATTTCTGGTAAAAGACAGAAGTAATAGAGAATTATGTGAACAGCTAAGGATAGAAAGTTGATAAGCTGGGGAATCTAATTTTCCCCTTTCATTGTAACCTAGCAGGCATTCCCAAACCCTAGTGAAAACCATGATACTTAGAAACTGGAAAACTCCCACTCTAAATGGACACCCATATGGACAAGTCTGCAATGCCCACTAAAGCCACATAGCTGCTTTATTCCAAGAGAAGTCAATCGACAATGCAGGCACACACCTTTTGATGTTTAAAATTACTGGCATTGCTTTCACAAAGTTAGATCCCAAAAATCAGACCCACTTTTAATTCGCTATCATCTAAATAAACAAATCTGGGGATACCTGGCTTTTAACGTATGTTTTTAGAATTTAGGCATTGACAACATTCTGTCATTCTACTTATTATTTATAAGCTTACCTGAAAATCAAACCCATAACACACATCTTGGTAAATAGGGGGCAGTGGGGCACAGTCATGTTAAAATCCAGGTTTTTGGATTAGTCCTTTCTCTTCAAAAAGTTCCAGTTACTACATGAGCTCAGTGTCAGAACACAAAGCACTATAGCACTGTCAGGATATCCTATTTCCAGTCCACCATAACAATTTACACCAAGACCAGGATATAGCTTCACACCCATCTTTAGCCCTAGCACAATGACAGTGAAATAGGCTACAACAAATTAAAGTCTAATCAGTTGCTTTCCTCATCCTTCCTACTTGAATCACAGGTCTTTGCTTGGCTGCATTGCCTGCCAGATTCTTTCAGAAGGTTTCAAGTAATAAGGCATTCTACTAATACTGCCTCAATCTTCTTCAGTGCTGTAGAATTTCAGCACACACTAAAATTAAGCTACCATCAATTCCTAAATGTAAGGCTGACTTTGATTACAGTATCCTATACAAAATGTGCCACTACACAAATGGTTTCCATGATGGAATCAGGGAATCAATGTGTAATGTGAGAAATAAATATCAACATTGTTGCTCTCGTTGTAAGCTGAAAAATGCTGCCAGCTTTATGAATTTCTCCTTTTTAGAATACTGATGGAAGAGCTTGGAATGCTCCCTTCCCAACTGATTCAGTTTTTCACCTGTTCCCTGAACCTTTTGCCCCATAGGTATGCAGAAAGAATTTGATAATTTGCCCAAGGTGCTTTTTAAGTTCTAAGGATTGGTTGAAAAGGAAATTAAATACTGATCTGCCTTTAATGTTGAAAACCAAAGAAGAATCCTTTTTTACTGTAACAAAAATGTGTTAACATTTCAAAATCATAGACCTACAATGTTAAACTGCTAAAAACCTCTCTCTTTACAAATATTAGAAAGTTTACAAATTCTCTCAAAATTACTATTGCTGCATGCAATCATCTACTTAGCAATATTTAAGTACTCTAAGCTCTTTACATTTTTTTTCTCACACACACAAAAATATCATTGAATGTTATTATCCATAGATTTATTTGCTTTCCCAGTAGACTACCTTTAAATCCTATTTAATATGAGTTAAAATCTGTAATCTTGACAGGTACAGTTTTCCCATCTAGTGCTTGAAAGACACTGTGTTTTCTGCAAGGTGTCAATGCAGCACTCACTAATATAGAGAACACCTTACAGCAAAGCTTACCACCTTGCAGCAGTTCTCTCCAATATAAAGTTTAGCTCATACCTCTGTGATTGGTGAGGTCTCTAGATCCTGAAGGCAGAGGTGTGTAGTGCATCTCTGGAGAGGTAGAAGCAACATCACTGGAGGCCTGTGTGATAAAACAAACATTATCAGTCTCTGAGAGAGTCGGTGATTATGCAAAGAGGATGCACCTGTGCTATTATGTGGTTACAGGTGCACAGAGTTACCGGCCACTGAGGATTAATTTGTTCTTTTTAAGGCTGCCCAGTCCTTCAAGCTAGCTGTATTCACAAGAGTTTAAACAATGATATTAGGTATCATTACTAAATGAGTACATACAACTCACAGCTTAGGAAAATTACCATCTTTATCAGAAAACCTTTGGGCAATGTTAACAATGTTCTTCTTGGTGAAACAGTGTAATATTTTGCTGAAGGAAGTTATGAGTGAGTCCACATATAAGGAGACAGAAAATAGAATGCTAGGATAAGATACCATACTTTTTAAGCAAAAACAAACAAACAAACATAAAACAAAACCAGATTCTGCCATTCAACTGTTCTGTGAGTTAAATGAAGGGATGTCTTAAAAAATAAAAATGCCTATAATGCATAAAAGCAGACAAGTATACAGAATTTGAATAATAAACACTTAAAACCCACACCAGAACTCTAATATGTTTAAAGAGGTGAGTACCAGAAAGACTTGCTCAGAATCCTTGAAAGCAAAATGTTAGGGGACGAGAGAGGAAATCACGATCTTTCCCTACAATAAAAATTTCAAGATCCTAAGATCCTGATTTAAAGATTAGACTCTGGAGCTATAGTTTGCAAGAAACTAATCATCCAGATGGATGTTTCATCCAAAGGGAAGAGCAATATAAAGTCAAGATAAGCCACATTTAACATCTTACTTTTTAGTTATAGTCACAGCCTTGCATTCTTAGAAGGAGATATGAAAAAAGGGATCATGTAGGTGAATATGAATCATCATCAGTTTTTAAAAATCAGTTTAAGCTAGGTGGATTGATACCATGATAGTGATATGCTCTGTTTCAGGTACAGAGTTTGCTTAAGTGTTTACAATCTACCCATTGCAACATGCATAAAAGATTATGGGTTTTAATAAAAGACACAAAGGACACTGTTCCCTAAAAGTTACATGATAATTCTAATAGAAAAGATAAGGCAAATAAAGAGAAGATCTACAAAAGCTAAAATATTTATTGAATTTCATGTTAATTTTCTAAAAGGAGTCTTCAGAAAATAATTGTTATCTACTATGCAGGTTACTCCCTATTCATAAATTGGCTTATAAACTGCAAAAGTCAATCAAACAAATTCACCTCAAACTTGCTTCCTATTTTGGAATTAATCATATCCTCAAAATGTATATATTTTTTTAATTGAAATTATTTTAGAACCAGGTTTACAACAGCCACTCAAGATAAAAGTGTAAAATATAGCTAGAATGCTTTGGAGAAGAAAAAGCCTAAATACCAATTCAAATCTTGATTGCCAAACTAAACCTGAGAACAACAAACAGAAATCCCCAATAATGAAAATAAATAAAGGTAACAGAACAGAATAGAACGACTAGAATTGAATAGAATTGTTACAGATGTAAAGGAGCTTAAGATCATCTAGTTCCAACCCCCCCGCCATGGGCAGGGACACCTCACACTAAACCATCTCACCCAAGACTCTGTCCAACCGGGCCTTGAACACCACCAGGGATGGAGCATTCACAACTTACCTGGGCAACCCACTCCAGTGCCTCACCACCCTTACAGTAAAGAACTTCTTCCTTAGATCCAATCTAAGCTTCCCCTGTTTAAGTTTTAACCCATTACCCCTTGTCCTGTCACTACAGTCCCTGATGAAGAGTCCCTCCCCAGCATCCCTATAGGCCCCCTTCAGATACTGGAAGGCTGCTATGAGGTCTCCACGCAGCCTTCTCTTCTCCAGACTGAACAGCCCCAACTTTCTCAGCCTGTCTTAATATAGGAGGTGCTCCAGTCCCCTGATCATCCTCGTGGCCCTCCTCTGGACTTGTTCCAACAGTTTTGTGTCTTTTTTATGTTGAGGACACCAGAACTGCACACAATACTCCAGGTGAGGTCTCACGAGAGCAGAGTAGAGGGGCAGGATCATCTCCTTCGACCTGCTGGTCACGCTGCTTTTGATGCAGCCCAGGATACGGTTGGCTTTCTGGGCTGCGAGTGCACATTGAAGCTGGCTCATGTTCAGTTTCTCATTGACCAAAACCCCCAGGTCCTTCTCCTCAGTGCTGCTCTGAATCTCTTCTCTGCCCAACCTGTAGCTGTGCCTGGGATTGCCCTGACCCAGGTGTAGGACCTTGCACTTGTCGTGGTTAAACTTCATGAGGCTGGCATCAGCCCACCTCACAAGCATGCTGAGGTCCCTCTGGATGGCATTCCTTTCCTCCAGCATATCAACGGAACCACACAGCTTGGTGTCATCGGCAAACTTGCTGATGGCGCACTCAATCCCACTGTCCATGTCAGCAATGAAGATATTAAACAAGATCGGTCCCAACACTGATCCCCGAGGGACACCACTCCTTACTGGTCTCCAGCTGGACACTGATCCATTGACCACAACTCTTTGTGTGCGGCCATCCAGCCAGTTCTTCATCCACTGAGTGGTCCATCTATCAAATTGATGTCTCTCTAATTTAGAGGCAAGGATGTCATGTGGGATAGTGTCAAACACTTTGCACAAATCCAGGTAGATGACATCAACTGCTGTAATAGTCTGTTAAAGGCTGTAATTTAAAAATCTCCTTTGTCATAGCTATAGGACTCCAGATTACAGAATCATAGAATGGTTTGGCTTGGAAGAGATCTTAAAGATCATCTAGTTCCAACCTCCCTGCCACAGGCAGAGACACCTTCCCCTGGACCAGGTTGCTCAAAGCCCCATCATACCTGGCATCGAACACTTCCAGGGATGGGGCATCCACAACTTCTCTTGGAAACCAGTGTATATTAAAATGTTAAGAGGTGACTGAATAGCTTACTAAGCCTTTGCTTGCATGTCAGACCATAGTTATAGTCCCATTTTTGTCCCTAGCAAAAATCAGATTGTAACATGAAGACACATCATGCATCAAAACAAACATCTTAATAAAGACAAGTTTGCCCAGCTAGCAAGGATGCTACTTATTAGATATGAGTAAAAATCTAGAAAATCCTACCTCCCCTGACTCATCAGTGATAACTTTCAGGGTACTTTCTTTCCGGGTACTTTCTTTCCAGAGAGATTATGCTATAGACACAACTCTCACCTTCAGGTGCAGCGAATAATAGTTTGATTTTAGTGAACTGTAAACATGTGGCTCAATCTGCTATGGTCTATGAAGTACTGGAAATCTTCTGTCTGATGACCAATATGAGCTGATGGAACATAATGTCTCAGAGGATGAGATACGTGCTCCTAACACCCAGTAATGTGACATCTGAATTGAATTCAAAGAACAGGCATCTGTTCATCTTTTTTCTTTGGGACAAGTTGTTCGGGCAAGACAAGAAGAAAAATGTCACTAACTATTTAACATAAGACTTCATTCCTGTAAATCACTCCAAAAGCTGGAGGAATAAGTGGTCTCATACCGTACACTCTAGATGTTATCTGCCTATTCAAGTGTACTTATTTGGGACTCTGATAATACTGAAGGTTTCTCTTTGGTACTTTTAATCTCCATTTAGACTGTTGACAGCTTGA
Organism: Lathamus discolor; assembly: GCF_037157495.1. NCBI lineage: Eukaryota > Metazoa > Chordata > Aves > Psittaciformes > Psittacidae > Lathamus > Lathamus discolor. The sequence continues at coordinate 95,018,414 of NC_088886.1, read as the reverse complement.
TGATAGCTTTTCCTAAAATTACTGGAAGAGACTTTGCCTTTTCAGCAATATATCACTGAGCGAGCAAAATTCAAGAGCTTCTAAAAAGGATATTGGAGTGAAGGGGCAATTTAGCTTTATTTCCAATTTTAGGAAAAGCAAAAACAGGAGGGTTTGTTTATTGGTGTTTTGCTGTTATTTTATGTACAGTATATAATTCCCTGTCAGATATAGAAGAGCTTTCATTACCTTTGAGCTAAGCATTCAGTTAGAGGAACTTTAATTCTATGGAATATCACCCATGGTTAGGAGTGTTTTGCAGAAGCACTGGCTAAAGTTCTGAATCACATTTCTGAGTAAGCCTGTGCACCAGCAGAATGACTATTTGTTTTCCCTACCACATACTGATACTTGGCCTTAAGCTATTTTCCAGAAGGATTTATATAGACTGTATTACATTTAATATTCACAGGAATATTTTGACAGTGATGGCATTGACATGTGACAGTTATGTCTTCAAGTATTGGTGACATATGCATCAGAAGTTCTTGTTGCAGTGGAAAGTAATTACAAATACAAGTATCTTTGAGGAAATCTGGTTAAATGGGTGGTAGCTTCAATTTTATAGGAACACCAAATAGCTCAATAAAGAAATTCTAACAGTATTATTACAAGATAAGCTTGTATTCTTGCAAGCATTATAGTCATTCAAGTATATATCATAGTACCAGGTATAAAATTTACAAGGCCAGCGAAGTAATAAGGTTAGGCTACCCATAGCCTAAGTTATACACATAGCCTAACATTTGCTGAATTGAAGTATCTCTAGCTTCATATTAACCTGTAAGATTTATCTGAGCTAACAATTGTAGTACTTAATGCTAAATAGATTGTAAAAGAGTGCCAGAGTTTCAAATTATCATCAAAGTTACAGATACTTTAGAAGCTGCACTAAAAAACCGATCAAACAACAACCAAGCAAAAAAAAAAAAAAAAAACCCCAAACAAATAAACCCCTTATTTCTAAGGCATAACACAAATTGTTTACACACCTATACACATTAGTAACTGTAGTAGCTATTAATGCATTATACCTGGAAAATTTTACGATACAGGAACAGCAGCATATTGGCATGTTCTTTCAAAGGTTCAATAGATATGCAATGTACTTATGGAAAGATGGGGTTAAGTAAAATTGTTTAAACAGACACATACATTACAAAGGAAGATTTCCTTAGCTAAATACATGTAATTCCAAAATATTTTCAGAGGATATCACAGAGAAAAATATAAGTTTGAACAAAACATCATCCAAAAGAGAGATGTCAGAGTGTCAAATGAGATGTGGTAGCAAAATCGAAAATAACTAAGAAATTATTTACTACAGAGCTCAAGACACAGACTAAGGCTTCTCTTGCATCTGTTACATCAGAAAGATTTTAAGTGTTTGGGATTTTTCCTTTGCAACATGTTTGTAATCTAGTCTGGGAACATCTCAAATCTCCAACATCTCAGAATTTGACTCATTCTTTTTTTTTTTTTTTTTTTTAAGGAACTGATAAAGAGGCAAATTCCTTGGGGACAGCATGATGCTCATTCTCTAAGTCTGACCCACAATTATCAAGAATGCTTGTGTTCTGTTATACTGTTGTTTGTTTTCATTCATCACAGTTCTAATGCTTGTCAAAGTCATCTAGTAAGGTCACAGAGAAATAACCTTAGCACTTTAAGAGCTTGTTGCTTCTCATTTAGTGATTTATATTCAAATAAAACTGAAAAACAATATTGTGACATTGCAGTGATCAGCCCAGTGGTATATATCACATTATCAGATGCAAAACTTGAATTTATTAAGAAAGTATGATTTATTTTAAAAGATTTTTTTATATATCCACAGGCAAACTACAATTAAGAATGAAGGAAATGATTGCATTATCCATTTTTTAAACTGACAAAAGCATTTCTCCAGAAAGGTACATGATTAATGGGACAATCTGTGGTATAGTTCCAACTTAAAGGATTTGCTTTTCAAAATCTTTTCCTTTTATGTAGGGAAACAGTAATATTTTTCCAATAAGCTTGTTCTGTCTCAAATGTACTTAGTACTCGAAAATTAATCATACTTTAACAGATACATAGCTTATTACAATTTTAATAAATGTCTGCACAAACATCTGCTTAAGCTAAGGAGTTATTTTGGATCTCTTGGGCATGCATATCTTCACCAGAGATACAGTGGCAAGAGCCTTCAATAATTCATATATATTTTGAAACTTGCCATGAGCCAGCAGTATGTGCCAGCAGTATGTATTTACAGTCCAGAGAGCCAACTGTATACTGGGCTGCATCAAAAGAAGCGTGACTAGCAGATCAAATGAGGTGATTCCGCCCTTCTGCTCTGCTCTAATGAGACCCCACTTGGAGTACTGCATTCAGCTCTGGTGTCTTCAATATAAGAAGAACATGGAGCTCTTAGAGCAAGTCCACAGGATGGCCATGAGGATGATAAGACAACTAGACGACCTCCCATACAATGACAGGGTGAGAAAATTGGAGCCATTCAGCCTGGAGAAGAGAGGGCTATGTGGAGACCTTATAATAGCCTTCCAATACCTAAAGCGGACCTACTGGGATGTTGGAGAGAGACTTCATCAGAACCTGTAGCGACAGGACAAGGGAAAACAGGTTTAAAATTAAACAGAGGAACTTCAGTTAAGATATAAAGAAGGAGCTCTTTACTGTGAGGATGGTGAGGCACTGGAACAGGTTGACCCAAAGAAGTGGTAAATGCTCCATCCCTGGCAGTGTTCATGGCCCGGTTAGACAGGGCTTTGGGCAATATGGTCTAGTGTGAGGTGTCCCTACCTATTGGTAGGGGTGGTGGAACTAGATGATCTTAAGGTCCATTCCAATCCTAACCATTCTATGATACTATGATTCTATGATTCTATTTGTGCACCAATACATCAGCAATGAGTTGATTCAACCCCTTGAAACACTGACAGCAACAACTCAGATGTATTAACCCATGAGTATATCAGACCATCATGATTTGTTCACATTCACTATAAACCGCACAGAAACTTGCCATGGAACTCCTCCTCAAGATTTTTTCCCCCAGAATTTGAGACATAACGAACAAGAAATTGTCTACTGATTCATTAATAAAAATTGTGTTTAAATGTTTGGTGAGGAACATAGTCTGCCTAATAACAAAGAAAAAGAAAGATTTAAATGCATTAATTTGGGGTTGAATTTATGACACGCTTGCAGAGAATATCAAAACACTACTTTAGAGGCACTGCCTCTTCCCATAAGTTTTCAGAGCATCAATCACAATGGGGCTTTGATTTCACTGCCAGATCTTTGAGAGCTTTGTGACAGCAGAAAACACTACAGGAAGCAACAATACACCAAGACTTTAACCGTTCCATCCTAGGGGTTGGTTAGGGAAGAACAACTTTATTTACAATGTATTTGCTTTTCTACAAACTCAGGACCCGTAAACCCAGTGAAAGAAAGGGATAAAGTGTGAGAGAAAGGATAATACAGAGACTAGAAAATACATAGAAGCAGGACCTGACAGTAACACTGTATATGGCAGGCTACAAAAGGTCTTGATCTCTTCTCCCTAGCTGTGTACTAAGCTAGAGCAGTCAAATAAGCCCGCCTGAGTTTGCAACTGATCTCAATACACTGTTATGTTCTGGAAAACCAACAGGTGGCATGGCATGCTTACATGGAAAGACGGCTTTCCTTGATGAAATGGGATTTCCCAATTCCCCTGCTCCACATCCAAGCATCATTAACTACAAGTTAGCAGTTGCCTTTACTAAACCTCCAGCATAAATTGAGCCACATTAATTAAGGGGAAGAGGCAGAAACAAATACGTGGTGTTATCACAATTTGTCTGATCTTTATAGGCTTATTGAGATGATCTCCAAACCTGGCATAGAAATAGTGCTTTATTTTTAAATCTGGTTTTAGACATTTGACAATGGCACTGAAAAATACAAGAACAAAGCAGATGAATATTGAATGAATCTTAAACTGTGTTTCTCATATTTTGATGAATGCCACAAAGATCTGAATGACTTTCAGCAACAGCCATTTTTAAGAAAATTAAAAATAGTAATTTAACCAGTCTTAATAAAGAAGACAACAACACAATCTGATTATTCTGAACTAATATGCCATTTTTATTTATTTTTATAAAAGTATCTCATTAGTAAGAATTTCCTAGGGAAATATAGGGTCTTTTTCCCAAGTTTATTTTTCTTGTTAATAATAAAGAGAATTCATAAGACAAGAAAGGAACTTGAGGGCAGGTATTGGTAAGATAAGAGAATTTTTTGGCTTTATGTTTCTTTTGCCTACTAATCTAATATCCATAATAGGAGTTTCTCAAAAAATCATCAGGAGTCTGACCTTGTAGGTCTGTGATGTACAGTGTTTAGTATGATGTGGAAGTGAAAAATGTTTGTCTAGTATGCAAACACAAAGAAAAGCATGAAGCACTAAAAACAAAACAAAATACTTTGTAACATTTAGAAGAAAATAGAGTCAGATACAATCTGGCAATTTGCTCTCAAATGTCTGGGAATGCAATTATACCAAATAAAAGCTTCATTTGTTTAATGCCCAAATTCCACTTTTCAGGGAATAAAACCCCAGTATTTGGATGCTACAAGTAAGGGAACATCCTGTGTAGTATCAGGATATACTGTACATCTGTGCATTAAAACAAATTTATAGAGACCAGTGGTTTGAAAATACAAATGATCTGCTATTTTTGGCAATCACATAAATTCCTTCAAATATTTTCAGTTGCTGAAGGAGGTAAATGAGGGACTGTGATTCAGATAAGCCAATCCTCTTTGAATCATGGCTTGAGAGACAGTAAAATTTAAACAACTCTCCTTTCCAAATTAAATCTCTGTACTGGATATTTCCTTTTTATGTTTCTAAACATAAGAATAAATGAAAATTATCTAATATTTATACCTATGTTAGCAAAAAAATGCTGCAACCCATTTTTGACATTTTTTAATTTAATAAATAACACAAGTGTTTCAGCTATAATCAAGAGTGTGACTTTGAACTTAACAAATATTCATTCTGGACATTTTAGCAGCCTATTTTCGTATGTGATGCTATGAATAGAGTAGGCCAAATTATTATAGTACTAGGACAACAAGAAGAACAGTGATCTTCTATTTTGGTTGGCCTTCCAGTTCCAATAACCTTTAACAAGAAAAGGCAAGAGAATTTTGCTTATTCAACAGAACTGGTGGATCTTAAGAAGATTCAAAGCAGTTCAAAGTATATTTCTTTATTCTCATATGAGAGAGATTATCACTTTTCACTTGAATTTACCTTTTTGGTTTTCACTTAATGTTAAATTGCAAGGTTGAAAGCAGGGCACAACTGGATCAAAAATGTAAATGAACATCAGATAATTCTTATGCATTTAGCCTTAATTGAGTGTAATCGATATGTCTGGTGTGCAGCCAAATTCAGCTATTGTGAAAATCAGCTAATGTATGGACATTATTTTTGGACTACTGAATGCCAGAAAATAATGAGCTGGCATTCAGCATTGGTGAATCAGACCTTGAATTTTCATCTAAGAGCAGTTTTGAATTATTACTGAAGATAAGGTGTAAATGTTCAAGGGAATTTTATCCATGTTTCTCCCATGAATCATAAATGAGGAAAAAAAATGCAGTCTAAATTGCACTTAAAAGGAATAAAGTCTTTTCATGTCATACATGATTTATCAAAATGATCTCATTTTAAGAGTACTGTGGTGTATCTTGATTAATAACATTAGTAAGCATGATGAATGGCCTCTTTAATGGTAACACAGAATTTATTGGCAGAATCCCTACTTCTACCAAAAAGGGTGGGAACTAAAACACACAGCAGCTAGTAACTTGCGGAAACAGCTTAAGAAACTGTCTCCTACGTACTTTGCTTTTAGACAGCTTTGAAAATTCTTAGAGTTTATTCTAAGGTTCATTTTGAAAACAAGTAACAGGTATTACCTAATGTGGCAGCTCTAAAGTTGCTCTAAAGCACTACAAAGTCACTTTGTAGTTCCCTGCAAAACAAGCTGAACTCTGCATGTACTGTAGGGGGATGTAGTGTATTAAGGTCTTTCAAGAACATCAGCCCCAGCCCCTTATGACCTTTTTCAATATCCTCTTCATTTTGCTTTAATATCCTAAATGCTTCCCTTCCCCCGTTACTCCATCTTCTCCCTCCCTCCCCCCCCCCCCCCCCCCTTTTTTTTTTAAGCCTGCCCCAGCCTGCCCTAACTAATTTCCTTTTGGGCTGACAGATCAGAGGCCTTCCTACCACTGTTCCTTTTAGACCTGCGAAGCCCTTCTCGTAATCCTGCTGCTTGTCCACAATTAATCTTTCCAGTTGCCACATTATTAACACTACCACCCACAGACAGAGGATGCCTGAGCACGGCTGGACACTCGCTCCCCACTGGAGCATCAAAGTTGTCAATCACACACTAGTCAGAAAGTTGCCTGCTGTCAACATCAGAGGTTTTCATCCTCTCCTACCCGCTGATCAAACATTTTTCTTCAGAAGATTAATTCTGTGTCTCCACCCATTTCCTCCCATATCCTCTTTCCCTTTTAGGTTTACTCAATGATCCATCTTCTGTATGGAAAAGGAAGCAGTGTATAATAGAAATCCTTTCAAAACAAAAGTTCAGCAAAACTAAATTTAAATCCCAGCTGTTATCAACCCCTTCCCCCCCCCCATGAAAGTTAAACACCTTAAAGAGCTTGGATTAGACCTAGTCACAAATGCCTTTCTTTGATCAAAGGTTCCAAGACTTCACACAATTATAATCACAAAGCAACGACTGTATCTAAGGAGCCTGAATTGATTTGTTCTACTGTAACATATAGCATATAAAACTACCCATTAGGTTTTCTGACTTCCAAGATCGTTCTTTTTCAACTTATATCATTCAAAAGTCAATAATTTTTGCATCTAAGCACTATTCTTTTCAATCTCAGTAAGGGAATAAATGACTTCTTATTTTATGCTATTTGCCTTGTATCTTTTTTAAAATAGTATCTTAGCGATCTACATTTAAAAGCAGAAGGATGCAAGACATTCTTCTGCTCTCAGTTAAGTTTAATGAGTTGAAGGAAATCAACCATTGTTATCACCTGTCCCTAATCATATACCAGATGCTAATATTTTCATTTGTGATGAGTTTAACCGTAGTGCTCAAGTGGCTCAATATCTTTCATTATCGTAGATAACAGGATCTATCCTTAAAGCCACACTTAAACATTCTAGCAACACAACAGTGACTGTAAAGAATACTTACTAATAGAAACCAACAGGCAATCTACTCACTGCAAAACTTAATGCTAGGTTTTAAAATATTAATAAATCCATTTAAAATCACAGTACAAAATAAATTCAAAGTTGTTAAATCATATTCATCCCTAAGACAGATTTCTGAAGGCTTTGTTTGGTATTAATGAAATCAGAAAGTTGACAAAAGACCCCCAAAAGTATAAAACAATAAAGGAGTATCTGCTGGCTTTGACTCCAAGCCTGAGCTTGGGAAAGTAAGTCCAAGCAAGAAGAATACTTTTTATCTTGCATTTCTTTACCAGTATCTTTACCATCTTCATCATTTGTGAATACACATACTACCTTCTTTTAATTTACATTATGCAGAATTCAATGGACTTAAAGCTAGTAAAATAAAGTGCAAGAAAAACAAAACAATACAAAACAAAACCCAACACATAAATAACATACCCCAAAACAGAAAACTCTGAAACTATTTGTAGAGAATTTTGAGTTGTCATAGACAACTGTTCTTGGAAGTGTCTGGTAAAAGTGAATCACAAATGAACTTCTAGCTGCTAGCAGATGCTAAGCTTTTTGTAAATTCCCACCTCACCAATGCCCCAAAATGCCATTTATTGCATTTTACTCTTCACTCAATTGCTCTGAAGAAGTCAAAAAACAATACTGAGTTTTTAGATATTATAACTTCAACAGAAGGTGCAAAAACATAGGCAAGTCACTCACATGAAAAGAAGTATGCTGATAATGTATTAGACTGCAGGTTTCTTTCAGTCATTCCCTGCAATATATTTCAAACATTATATCGCAACTATAGAACACAGCACTATTGGAGTAACTGCTGCGATTTATGCTATGTTATAGCACAGCAACAGTATATAAGCTACATATAAAGACAGATGCAGACCTCAAATACACATCGCACGCAATACAGTAATATCTTACTTTTCTGACATGTATTTTGTCAGACTATTGAGAACTTCTACACATGTTTTTGTTGAGTTTCAGGGATCTCCTTGATTAATAGGCACAGGAATTAAGAAATAGGAAGGTTAAAAATGCTTTTCATAAGTTATCTTCATTCTATCATGTGGGAATGAAACTGAACCTCAGCTAAAACCTCTTGTCACACTACTTAGTCAGCAGAAGGGGGTGCTGTAGCGTAACCTATTTAAAATGCAAATAGAGTAACTTTTGTAACAGCAGATTAAAACTAGCATTTTATTCACTTGGCATCCCCACAGCATACTGAATGCTGGAATCAGACTTGTCACTGCACACCGCAGGTTATTAATAGAGCTCAGGATGGTGTTGCTAAATATGCAAGTTAAAAGCAAGTAAACAGAAATGGATTTATCTGTGGTATTTGTTCTCTGAGAGAATTCAGCAAGGCCTGCCTTACACTGAACATTTGTTTATCCAAGATAGCTGAGGCTCAATTTATATTTATTTAATTATTTGATTGCCAGTCACTTACCATTGCCAGAAGTTCTGGGGTATGCGATCTGTAACATTAACATTCTAGACAGAAACAGTTATTTTCAACCTGGACAAATAAATTTATTAAATAAGACACACAGGGAAGAGTCTGTGATGCACAATCATTACTTTCTAACAGGCCTTTCTGGACTCTCGTGAGCTACCAGCACATGTGAAAACACAGAATCAAAGGCGTTAGCAGAACCAAATCAACACATTGTGCTATGGCTTTACACTTAATTTTCTTACAGTGTCAGGTGTTAGGGCAAGCAAGTGGGTTTCCCCTCGATATTCAAGCCAATTCCTCTGTTCTCCATCTCGATCTCTCAGAGATTCATCAAAAATGCGATTTAATTACATCTCCTCCCCACCCCCCAAGAGTGTAAACATGACTCCTTTTTATCTCCTGATACATCTGGACAAGTAGACAATGTGCTAAAACAAAATAAATCTGCCCTGACAGTCACATCAAAGGGTTCAGCTAGGGGCTTGCAGCTACTTAAGGCACAGGAATGTTGTTGCTAAGCATCGCTCTACAACCTATCAGTCCCTTAAAGAAGAGCTTTTTTCTTTCAGAGAGAGATGAGGAAAGCTGGAGAGTGGGAACCAGACTGCAAAGGGAGACTGGGGATTTTTGAGGATTTTGAAGCTTAAAGTGAATTGTGTGAATAAAAGGGGGTTTGGTTTGGTTTGGTTTGGTTTGCCTCTTGACATATAGCCTAAATTGAGCAGGAGGGAAGTAGGGGAGGAAGAAGAGATTAAAACTTGATGAAACATCTCTGAATTTTCCCCTTGGATAAAACCAAGAAAAGTGTTTGATATCCTTTTCAAATCTTTGTACTTACTGTAGATTTAAAATGGAAAGATTGTGACCAAAAGTAATAGGGCTGAGATGCCAAGCCTGTTAAAACCATATTGTGAAATACATCCCACACCCTGTTTTTCTGTCAAGCATTTGATAAGTAATGTATGTGTTCCTAAACATGTGCATGTTCCTAAACACAGGAAATCAAGAATGATGTCCATATCTAATAAACATGCTCTACAGAGAAAGGAAACTTGTGCCACATATGCACATAACACAATTTGATGCTCAATTTACTAGTAAAACCTATTCCCTTTGTGGACAATCTTTCACTGAACTCATCAGTCTTCCACACTGTGCCCTGCAAGACTTGATTTGTTCATGTTTAGTGATTAAAAGTTCAAATTAAGCCAAAGGAAGGTAAAACCATGATGACCTTAGAACTATACTAATTATAAACAGAGCCGTGATGAAATGGACAGCTGAAAATTCAAATTATGCTCTCCTCTCAGAGACACAGAAATATACCCAGGGCAGACAGACAATCCAGTCTAAAAAGTATGAAATAAAGTTTAAAAGGTTAATTATCTTGAATGTGAACTAAGAAAACCAGCAGTTTTGTTTACAGGACCACTGAGAGGTGAATGAACTTTGATCACACATCGCTGGCCTTTAAAAAACAATTTAAATGTTTAAAATAAAAAAAAATAAACAAAAAAAACCCAACCTCTTTCCTTTTTAAGAATTAAACAAAGAAAATGTGAAATGGGCTCATTCTACATGCAGGGTAACTATCAAGAACATGAACAATTACTGAGCCTGTGATATTGCACAAATAAATAACACTTAGCATTATCTTCAGCACTATCATATTTATTAAACAGTGACTGAGGGCAGCAGTAACTATTTTTATTGTCCCATATAGCTCTTATTTTCTAATTAAACAGAAGGTTATTTCCACTGCCAATGCAGCCATTTATCTTATTTGAGCATTACATAATATTTTTTGCCAGCCAAGCCTGACTATAAAGTGTTCTGTGTGGTGAACTGTGGCCCAACTTGCTTTCCTGTTTGGTAATCATAGAAATGGGCCATTTTGTGCTGTGTTAATAAATAAACTTTTTGCAATTTCTCCTAAAACATGATAAAGCTTATACTTTGTCCTACCCTCTAGCTTCAATACAAGGGCAATGAGCTGTATTATTAAAGATATAGGTCAAGCAAACCTGATGATTTCAATCCTGTGGGGTGCTTTAGAAACTGTTGTCATATTACTGAGATCATTCTGCTGTTCCTAATTATTCCTCTTGGTTGCTTCACATTTCAAGTGATTTCTCTCACACTTATGTCAAAATTTATAAGCTGCTCTGTGTAACAACACTACATTATTTCCTCACTTGTTATGGTAATATAGGACAGAAACTGGGAGAATGCTTTAATCTAGCTGACAAGGATAATGTAGTCTAGAAATGTAATAAACTTTGTATTCTACTACAGAGTTGTATTTTTCCCTACCATGAAACATTTCATATATTTAGACATCTTAGAAAAACTAATTGCTACAATGACTTGGATATCCTCTTATCTGAGTTACTTTTATCAGAAAAAATATATCAGCATTAAAGTGTTCAGTCCAATAGTGTGTGCATTCTCCTTATTCCCATAATTGCTATTCTGTAACATTCTGTTGACTGTACTGTAAAACTACATACTGCCGAAGGAAACCTATTTCCAGGAAATCTGTGCATCACACAAATAGCGCAAAACATTTGTAATTAACAGGCTGGGCTTTAACAGTCCTGTAACAAGTCTCAGGCTGACTGGCATAAAATTTTATTTGCACTAAGTAGCTTGAAACTGGGAAAACATAAAATACTTTATATGATAACTTCATGTTCCTTAGAGTCTTTTGAAGGATTTCAGAATGTAAGGAAACCTGACAGTGGAAAAGGTAGTCTCATGAAAGGTTTGAATTTTAAAGCTAGTGTGACCACTGTTTACTGTGGGGCCTAAACTCTGGAAGCATCGTTTCCTTCAGAACGTACTAGAGGGTACAAAATTATGTTAAACCATGACCACACACACACACACAAACAAAACCAAACAAGCCAAAAATCCCAGAACTGCAGTCAGAAAATGTTATATGAATAACACAAACATGGAATCATAGAATGGTTTGGGTTGGAAGGGACCTTAAAGATCATCCAATTCCAACCCCCCTGCCATGCACAGGGACATATCCCATTAGACCAGGTTGCTCAAAGCCCTGTCCAACCTGGCCTTCAACACTGCCAGGGAAGGAGCAGCCACTTCTCCGGGCAAACTGTGCCAGTGCCTCGCCACCCTTACAGTAGAGAATTTTTTCCTAATATCTGATCTAATGTCTCCCAGTCCCTGACCTTGTCTTCTGTGACTTGGGCAGTGTGGCTGGAGCTCATGGTGGTAAAGACTGAGGCAAAAAAGTCATTGAGTAGCTCTGCCTCCTCCATGTCCCAGGTGATCAGGTCTCCAATTTCCTTCTGGAGGGGGCCCAATTTCTTAATTTTTTCCCCAGTTTACCTATGGAAGTTTTTCTTATTGTTCTTATTGTCCTTGGCCAGATTGAGTTCTGGCAGGGCTTTAGCTTTCCTACCTTGATCTCTGGCTGCTCTGACTATTTCTCTATCTTCTTCCCTGGCTACTTGTCCTTGCTTCCACCCTCTGTAGGCCTCCTTTTTATATTGCAGTTTCTCCAGAAGCTTCTTGTTCATCCACACAGGCCTCCTGGCATTTTGGCCTGACTTCCTCTTTGTCAGGATGTATCGTTCCTGAGCTTGGAGGAGGTGATCCTTGAATATTAACCAGCTTTCTTGGTTTCCAATTCCTTCCAGGGCTTTATCCCATGGTACTCCACCAAGCAGATCCCTCAAGAGGCAAAAGTCTGCTCTCCTGAATCCAGGTAGTAAGCTTGCTGCACACCCTCCTCGTTGCCCTAAGGATCTTGAACTCCATCATTTCATGGTCACTGTAGCCAAAGCTGCCCTTCAGCCTCACATTCCCCACCAGCCCCTCCCTGTTGGTAGGACAAGGTCCAGTGTAACCCTCCTCCCCCTCCTTGTTGGTTCCTCTATCAGTCGGAGAAGGAAGTTAACATCAGCATATTCCAAGAACCTCCTGGGTTGCTTGTGCCCTGCTACGTTGTGCCTCCAACAGGGTGGCCGAAGTCCCTGATGAGGACCAGGACTTGTAAACTTGAAGCTGCACCTATCTGTCTGTAGAGGGCCTCATCCACTCAGTCTTCCTGGTCAGGTGGCCTGTAGCAGACCCCCACTGTAATGTCCCCTGTCCCTGCCCTCCCTTTAACCCTGATTAATAAACTCTCAGTCAGCTCCTAATCCATCCCCGGGCAGACCTCTGTGCACTCCAGCTGGCCATTGATGTAGAGGGCAACACCCCCTCCTCATCCCCCCAGCGTGTCTTGAAGAGCCTGAATCCTTCCATTTCAACACTCCAGTTATAGGAGGCATCCCACCATGTCTTCATGATGCCCATGAGGTTATCAAGCACATGCACGCTTCTAACTCCTCTTGCTTGTCCCATGCTGCATGCATTGGCATAGAGGCATTTCAGTTGAGCCTCTCATGGTGCTTGGTTATTGGCTGGAGTGGCTGGAAGTCCTTTGGGCTGCTCATCAGATGCTCCATTGCTGACCTGTGATGCCTCTCCATGTTCTGGGCATCTCCTACTGGCACCAGCATCAGACTGGTAGGAAAAGGGTTGATTGATGTTTCCCTCCCACAGCAACTTTAGTTTAAAGCCTTCACCAGCTTGGAAAGCCTGTGACTGAATGTGAGATCCATCCTAGTTTTTCTAGGGATAATTTTGATGAATTAGCTTGCGTGTGTAATTTGCTGTATTTATCAAATATCCAATGGATTTCTAAAGTACTTTCAGTCATGAGCAAACTGAAAAAAGAAACCACTAAAAAATTTCTAAAAAAAGACCTACTGCATCATAGTTCTGTGCTGCATCATGACAATACAAGAGTGAGTCCAGTGCACCCAAGCCATCATACAATTACATAGGATTAAAAGCACTGGTCTACAATGGCAACCTTTAAATGGACTTTTCCCAGATACATAATATTAATTGATTATACTCCTGGGAAATAAAGAGGAGGCAAACGTGATCTGAAGGGGCCTACAGGGATGCTGGAGAGTGATTCTTCATCAGGGACTGTAGTGATAGGACAAGCGGTAACGGTTTCAAACTTGAAAAGGGGAAATGTACGTTAAATATAAGGAAGAAGTTCTTTACTGTGAGGGTGGTGAGTCACTGGAATGGGTTGCCCAAAGAAGTTGTGAATGCTTCATCCCTGGCGGTGTTCAAGGCCAGGCTGGATGGAATCTCGGGTGACATGATCTAGTAAAAGGTGTCCCTGTCCATGGCATGGACGTTGGAACTTGATTAAGGTCCCTTCCAACCCTAACTATTCTATGATTCTACTTCTGTCTTCCCTTACAGAGTTGATGACCTGATTGAAGTTAAACTTTGCAAGGTGTGAGGGTGTGGAGGTGGAGAGGGAGCATGAGGCAGAAAAAACATCTTCCGAAGTGTCTCACATCTGGGTCCCAGTTAGAAGAGCTGGAGTTCTTAGCACGTCCTGACAGTTGGCAGGGTGAACTGTTTATGCATTTATAAAGTGAGATTTCTCTCTTCCATGACTTCTTTCCCAGACAGAAGACCCAGCATATACGAAAGACACACTCTGCCTCTTTGGGCTTTTCAGCTACCACCCATCAATATGGAAAAATGTCTTGAAAGCTGCTGATTTTAAAACTGTGTCTATGTTCAGATGTGTTTTCACAGTGGATAGCCAAAAGAAGGCAGTGCCACAGAGTTTTAAAGCTGGGCTCTAATGGAAGGAGCATTTAGGTCTTAGGACTTACACAACATAATACAATACAAACATAGGAATTTCAGGGATATAAATCATGTAATTAACTACTATATTATTGGATAGCCAAAAGAAGGCAGTGCCACAGACAGTTTTAAAGCTGGGCTCTAATGGAAGGCGCATTTAGGCCTTAGGACTTACACAACATAATACAATACAAACATAGGAATTTCAGGGATATAAATCATGTAATTAACTACTATATTATTAATTTGTAAGGCCCCTGCTCAGAAAACAGGAAACAAAATTTTATGGGAATGATCAGCCATGGGGAACAGGAATTATTTTTAGGATCTTCACAAATGAAGCCATGAGAAATAAGAAATCATATATAAAAGGACTGAACTACAGTGCCCAATGAGTAGTATTACAGTAATATTTACACAGGTTTTGGTGAATAACAAAAACCTAAAAACAATGGGAGACACTAGACATCATAAAAGGCAGAGGGAATAAAAAATAGCCATAGAAGATATAATTATATAGATTTGTTAAAAGCAAAAAACACAAAGGCAAAACTGCAGTATACAAAACCCCCTGTCCTGTTGCAGTGCTAATGATTTAAGATTTCTTAACTCTTTCTAAAATAATGTCCTACATAAAGTAGTCCAAAGCTGTCTGAGCATTCTTGTCTGTGTTTGTATATCAGAAACACATAACAAGATGGAGATGAACTCTGCAACATAATTAGCATAATTAATTTTTATAATTACTTTTGTTAAACTTTTTAATAAGTGATGTCCATTGTTTAATTTTATTTGGAAAATACCTTCACCCTGCATGAGAAGAGAGAAAAAACAGCAAAAGGTTTTATCTCAAAAGTCCTTTTCCAAGCTCTTTGTGTGGATTTTTGGAGTTCAGACTGGCCATGAAATACTAGTGAGAAAGTTTTGTTTCTTGAGGTAATGAATTTAATGAATACTGTCCTAAAATGCATTGGTTTCTGCCCCTTTGAGAAACTTTCTATCCTACTGAAGAAAAGCTTCAACTAGTGGTCCCTACCCATAGTAATCCAGAAATCAATTGACAAAGTCTATCCCTCAGCTCTAGAAACTAATCCCCCAAATCTGCATAACTTCAGGATATACTACAATTCAGGGTTGAGGGGAGGGTTTTTTGTAAGACAGAGAAACTGCTCATGCATAGAACCATTGAACTTTCCTTGGTTTCAGCTGTTACTATGGTTACTTAAACAGCTGACATACTGAGCACTTCCAGTATTGACTAAAAACCTGCCATCTATGTACAGTCTGTCGCAGTTCTAAGAAATATGATCCAACAAACTAACATTGACATTAAAATTCTTCTTTTTTCTACCCTGGGTGCGTAAGCTTCAGCTACAACAGCTGGTTCTTTTCATATCCGCTGCCCATTGGATGGAAGCTCTAAATCCTATTCTTCATGTTGCTGTTCGCTTGAGGTGATGCTATTGACATACTGCGATCAATCCTCTTTTTCATGCCTTCTTGGCTACCCAAGATAGACAGAATCTCCTGGAATTTCTCATCATAACTTATCCAGTCTTCTAAGAAACCACTTGCCTTGTCTCCCAGAATTCTCCAGTCTCATAGCAACTTTCTAGAACATAAACACGGCTTCTCCAAACATAAACACGGTGTTCTAGCAGCAGTTGTAGCACTAACAAATACAACAATAGTATTAAAATTTCCCCTTATACTTGGTAACTTAAAGGAGTATGAAAACATGTCTACTCTATCAACATAAAACCTGTACACCTGTACTAAATCCACTGAACACATGCCATGTGCTATTCTAACCTCTTAATCAAAATAATGTATGCCGTATTTGCTTAATTATAATACAAAACCAAATGAAAGTCATTGTTGTCATCAATACTGAAGCTTGCAAATTGCACTGACCAAAAATAAGATGGACTAAAGGAACAAAAACATCCTTCTTCCATTCCTGTTCTCATTTGTCTTTTTGCCAACAGTTGAATCTACTGCTTCTAAGTAAAAAACTTTCAGAAAAAGCATGCACATTTACAGGATGCAAAAAGTGCATTGTGAATTGTAATACCGTTCGCGGAAGTTGGAGGTATTCTCATTTTATAATATTAGAAACATCAAAGGAATCCTGAAAATTATGGATATAAGCATGAATCATTAAACTGAGTGGGTAGAAAAACTTAAAAGAATATTTCTTTTTTCCTCACTGTGAATATACAAAATTTGGTACAAACAATACTGATACCACAAGCAGACAACTCAGAATTACTTCAGACAATGTAGAACTACTAGGGAACTGAAATTAAACAGGAAAATAAAATAAGTCTGGGTTATACACTAGGTAGATTCAAGAGCTGCTTGCATTCATGTTTGGAGTACAACCAAGAGCACAAAACAACAGCATAAAATTAAAATGATCCACAATTATTCCACTGTACTTAAATAAATGGAGTTAACATTTTCCTAAACTACTGTTTCCAAATACAAAGATCTTTCACTGTCTGCAATTCTGCATTGACAGTGGATTCTTAAGGCACAGCAGCAACTCTGATAGTCCTTCCCATTGTTTTAACATAGAATCATAGAATAGTTAGGGTTGGAAAGGACCTCAAGATCATCTAGTTCCAACCGCCCCTGCCATGGGCAGGGACACCTCACACTAAACCATCTCACCCAGGGCTTCGTTCAACCTGGCTTTGAACACCGCCAGGGATGAAGCCTTCACAGCCCCCCTGGGCAACCCATTCCAGTGCCTCACCACCCTCACAGTAAAGAATTTCTTCCTTATATCCAACCTAAACTTCCCCTGTTCAACTTTTAACCCATCACCGCTTGTTCTGTCGCTGCAGTCCCTAATGAGTAGTCCATCCCCAGCATCCCTGTAAGCCCCCTTCAGATACTGGAAGGCTGCTATGAGGTCTCCACACAGCCTTCTCTTCTCCAGGCTGAACAGCCCTGACTTTCTCAGCCTATCTCCATATGGGAGGTGCTCCAGCCCCCTGACCACCCTTGTGGCCCTCTTGTGCACTTGTTCCAGCAGTTCCATGTCCTTTTTTTATGTTGAGGACACCAGAACTGTACACATGACCTATGTGTTCTTCAGAAGCCACATTACCTACATTTCATTAGCTTTACAAATGGCAATTCCTTTTGCATTAATATTTGCATTTTTTTCCCTGTTTGCATAGAGTCAGAATTTAACAGGAACTTGCATACCCATCTGAACTAGGACTAGTAGCTTCACAGAAGAAGAAGTGATATTCTAGATACTTTCTCAGTTTCGTATTGCTCAGTATATCTGTGAACTTCTCACAGCAGACTTTAACACAATTCTGATGCAAAAAGTTTTTAAGCTTTGTACTGCCCACAAGACCAGCGTATCATATTCAGACCACCTTTTTTCTATTCTGACAAGCACCTCAATATCATAGCCCAAATATAAGTCTCTTGCATAGCAACAGAAAACATACCACTGCTATGGTATCTGTTGGTAGTAATAACTTGGGGGAAGATGTGGAAAGAAATTCTTCAAGTTGTGTCTCTATGAATTTACATAAATTATACTCCAAAATACTTATCTGAATGGTTTTGATTTGTTCTTCTAAAAAAAAAAATTAATTAATAAAATCTATTCATACAGCAGTGGAAGATGAAGGTTGAGGTAGAAAACCTAACATTTACATATAAAACCTAACGTTTAGGTCTACTTTCTAGAACACTGATTTAATTATTCCATAACCACAAATTCCCAGACAATGCAATGAAACAAAATTAAGAGAGCCAGCTTTCATACCTCTGACTTCTCTGCTCCAGTTATCTGGCTTCATGAGTGGAATAACAGAAATAAGTATCACAGTAAATATCTTCAGACACTCAGGTTTAAATGAAAGATTTATTTCCAGTTACACTTATTCTGAAACTTTTGGAAGAAAGGCTAAAAAAAATTGCTCATGATATCTTGTTTTTCAGCATTGGACTTTGGTCTCAGAACCCACCTTCTACCATCACATTTTGTTAATATTATATATATAGGCTGCATAAAGTATCAAAGTTAAAAAGATGATGACATATTTTGACTATTCATGTCAAAACTCATTTTCTGTTACTCTTAACTTTGAATTATTAGAAACAGACTGATGCACTAAATGTTTTACACTTTGCAAAACAATTGTTCCAACAACATTATTTAAGAACTGAAACTGCTCAGTTTCTTAAGTTGCAACTATTACATCTGTATTTCACTTTTTTCTCTCATTGAAGCACTTTTGTGCTTAGGACACTTTTTGTCTTTCTGTTTTTAATGCTATTTTGTTTCTTGCAGTGCCATCATCACAAAGAGTACTCGAGAAATGTCCAGATATGTAGGAAATAAAATGCCCAACATTTGCTATTTCAAATTACTCTCTAAGAGGAGCACTCAACAGATGGTCCCTTTTTAGCAGTCTCACCTCTATGCATTTTGGCTGGAGATTGAAAGATATATGCCTTTCACTTGCAGGGAGACACCTTTAGGCTAGCAACACTACATTAATTTCCTATTGAAACACCAAATGAATTAAGTTTATTCCCATTAGCATGATCCTTAAACTATTGCATCATTTAGCAAATTATTCCCATGTTAACACACAGTGATTTAAGCATTTGTACTTAGCAGAGCTGCAAGTACATCAGTATAAGACAAAAATGGAATGCCCTAGGTTGGTTAAGATGTTAGCTTGATTAAGGCTCTTGCATCTTCTATCTAAAATTATATTACATATGTAAAATTCTTCTGTTTCTTATCTTATTCAAGCTGTTCATATTAAAATTATTTTCTTTTTCCCTATAAGGCACATCTCTGAAACTGAGCTGCTAAATGTTCTTCAATACTACCGAAAATTAGGTGCTTTCTCAATCTGTTAGTTTATGGATATAATCTTGAAAGAAGAGAAACAACCAAGTAAGTTATGGTTTCTGTAAATACAGTACTTCATATATGAACAATTTAATGGTAATTTTCATCTGACAGGGGGGAAAAAAACAAAACTGCTACACATTTGAACATATTTCCAAAGTCGTATTTTATTGGAACCACACTTGCCCTCTCTGAACAGCCACAAGTCGAGGTACATCAGAAATCCACCCGCACCCAGAAAATAATCTTTCCCATCTCAGTTATTTAAAATAAAAAGGCAAACATAATATACCACCGCTACAACTTGCATAGAATCTCTTTCATTAGGCTCAGATTCATTGAGAAAAAAAAGCGTGAAGCTAAAATAAGCAGAAGGCTTTTTCAATTAAACACTCCTCTACCTGGTTTCTCAACTTGCAGAATATACTCAATTTTTTGTTTCTACTTTTAATGCTATAGCATTACAACTTTCTTTCAATTTCCATCTACAGGGGAAAGAAGCTCCCTGATTGTTTTAAAAGCTCTTACAGTTTTTTAGTGAATGAATCTTAAAGACTTCTCCAGCTTCACAGAACGAGAGGCACTGAGTATGTTTCTGCATATTGGGTACTCATATAAGAGGAATTAAACCAGCAAGGTCCATCTATCTCTAGCTAATAAGGCTCCAAAATACATTTCCTGGAATAACTAATAATATCAGAAGACTGATGAAAAAGAGTTACTTTTCCATGCACAGCAGCCACTTTCTGAAATAATCACACTCAAAGAAAAATTAACCGAAGCCAACGAAAACAAGGAAAAATGATTATTCCAGATGTTGGATTAAACGCATTGCAAAAAATACTTAAAAAAAAAAAAAAACCAGTAAACTTTACATAAATATTAGTAAAAGTAAACCATACAGAAACCACCTGATCAGGGCCAGAGACCTGTACAGAGCTTTACTTTTTTCAGGGCAGCATTTAACCATATTCTTACATGATATTCTGAAGTAAGGTGAGTTTAAGCATTTTTCTGAAGTAGGCCTGATAGAACAGGAGCTACTGTCACTTTATAGTGTGCATGTCCCAGTGTTTCAGCTTCTGCAGGTACAGTTTTAGCGCAAGAGATTATTTTTTGTCATGCATTATAGCTTTTAACCAATATCCTGTGCTTTGCAATGGATTTTATACTTTTTAAATTAATTTAGGATTTGAAAATCTTGTTCTTATTCCAAGCAAGGCTGATAATAGTGTTGGAGTGGCAACTCTGAGAAAATATTACTGTGATGTTGTACTCAGCAAGAATGGTAATGAGTGAACTTTTAATCATTTACTAGTTCTACTTGACTGAGCTTGCACCCTGTAAATGGATCATGTGATCACTGATCACAAGTTAAACTGCTTTTGTTTCTTGCATGGCATGAACCGAGGATCTGTTGTACAGTACCAGAGGTTCTTGTGCAGCTCTGTGTAAGACAAGGGAAGGTTACATGCAACAGGCAGTTAATGGCTCATACCAGCAAGCCCTCAACTGAATGGAGCTCATGAGGTTGAATTTTAAAAAGGTAGCTGACCTTGCAGCTGGGAGCTTTAAGTCTGGTTTTACCCATTTATACCTGGATAAGTAAACAGTTACTGAATGCTGAAAAGCCTGAAAGCACTGTTTTAGCCAAAGGCTAGTCCCCATTCTCTGTGGATGAAAGGACTCGAAAACCAACCAACTAAACAAACAAAAACCAAAAAAAAACCCTTTGCTTCAGGTAACACAAAGGTAAAACTGCAATAAACAATTCCATTAATTTTAAACTCAGCATTGTTACTCTCCATTTCTAGTGAGTACTTCAGCCATTAGAAAATAATGAATTCTTCTAAAAATGATGGAAACATTGCAATCACAGCAAAAAATACAATATAAGCCAAAATAGCTCATCTCATGTAGATAAAAATAAAAGAGCAGATGATCAGTGAACTGCTAGCTACATAGCTTGAACCTGATAAAAACCTTTATCTTTCAAATTGCAGAAAACACAAGCGATGTCCAAATGTAAGAGACATTATAAGGCAGTGATCCTCAGCCCAATGCATTCACTCAGGGTTTAGTATTTTTCTCAGTATTGTTGTTGAAACTAATGAAGAATTAATGGATTCCTCTCTCAAGTGTGGCTATTTCACTGTGTAAAGAACGGGCACTGGTTCTGTGAAGAAGGTCAGAAGGTTTTAAGGTCAAAACCAACTGCTGGACTAAAGACTTCTTATTCATTGCATGGATCATTCCACACGAATTTCAGCATACTATCCTAGCTAAAGGGTCTATTTTAGGATCCCTAGGTTATTTTGTTTTTTCCCTGCAACATGTATTTCATCTACTTTGTAGTCAACAGAAGAACAATGCCAACACTTTCATATCTTCTATAGCTGTCCTGTATACTTCTACATGCACAGATAAATACATGATAAATAGATGTTGGAGGAGAAGGAAGGCAGGCCAAGGGGGGTGTAGCCCTCAGCAACTATACAACATGTGCAATCTTAACAGAGTGACATGGTAGCAAAATTGCACTTAATTCCACAGATACCAACGTATTTTCTAGCTGACAGTCCAGAATCTGACATCTGATGGCTTGCTAATACCCATATGTTGCAAAGGCAAACCTTCTCTTCACTCTAAGTAAAGGCACTAAACCCTAGAATTTTAAGGTCTTGTCTATTTATTCCTCAGTCCATGAATTCAACCAAGCAGTAACAATGCAACTCCATCTCCCATCGTACACCAGTCAGTATCCTGTGCTTAGTTCTTAACCCCAAAAGAGCATCCAACTTCCATTCATTATTTTTAAAATATAGCAGACAACTACACTCCACTTAAATGGAGTGTTTACATTTTGATGATGTATCAGAATAGAACATCTTTCTCTCCTCAATCTTGTATGTCTGCTTGGAATGCATCCTACAAAGGGAATAACCTATTCTTGGAAAATCTGTTATATGCACCTAACACAATCAGGCATCTAAAACCAGTAATGCAAATAATATTATTTCTGATACTACATGAATAACAGACAAGTCAGGAGACTGTTGTGTCAATTTATTTAAAATCTAAATGGAATATACTTTTCTTAGAGAATTTTAAGTTTTAGCAAAATATAATTGCTGTTTTTTAAAGTTTGCCCTCAAATGTCTAAGACTATTTTACCACATCATAGATTTTCAACAGGTTAAAGTGAAGAGTCCTTAACTGGTTTTCAACTTGAAGAGAACACCAATATTCAGTTTGAATACCTTCACGTTAGGTAACTCACAGAAGTTAGACAAGTTTTAGCTGCAAAGCTGTTTGAAAATATAGAAACTGTAATGTTTTGTCTATCCCCCTGTAAAGAAACATCCCTCTAAAATACTACAGTAAATAAGGTCTGTTTGGATACTACTTCTTGCTAGCATTTACATGCGCTTTATGATCATTGCTGAGCTTTCTGTTTTGCAAACGCAGGGGAAAGAAGGAACTGTCTTGCAGAAGCAGGCCCAGGCAAAGTAACTTGCTGTCACACCTATTACCCATGAGCATTAGAACTCTGTCCTGACATCAAGAACCTGATTAAGATTATGTGCTTAACTGATGTTTTGCATCAGATTTATTAGGAGTATGCTGGCAGGCCTCAACTGGGCCTGGAAGACTGTCCAGGTTGTGTGACAGATGAGGCCATAGTAAAGCTATGGATAAAGAATTCTTAGTCACAAAGCATCCAAAGTCAGTTCCATTTTACTAAGTGATGTTTACATTACCTACACCTCTACTTAAGGCCTAAGGTCCTAAAAACACTAGAAACATAAGTCATCACAGCTGCAGCTGTAGATATGAAGTAGGAAAAATGCTTAGGATAAAAGAGAGAAAAAGTTTTGGAAGGATAGCGACCTGACCTAGCTTTAGAGAGAAGGCAGAAAATAGCATGTAGAAAATTAGTTTGCACCTGAACCCCTAAGCAAAAGCCCTGACTGGATTAATCTGGCAGCTTCTTGGTAACAGTGGTAAAAGAGTTCAGAAGCTAACGAAAGACTGATGCAGGAGAAAGGGAAGGCTGTACTAGCATCACTTGTAAACTTCATTTCCAGCATGGTGCCTAAATGCTCAGCCCTAACTCTTGCTTAATACAGGTTTTCATTTTACCAGTAAGACAGTCTGATGTTGGAGAATAACTGTATCAGTGTAACTCTCAAACTGATAATACCTTTAGGGAAGAAGGAAATTAAAATCAAAGAGAAGCTCAACAAAAGCAGTGTTGCAGGCAACGTTGGGACATCTGCACAGCAAGATTTCTGTAGAGGTACCTGGGAACTAGGGAATTCTCCTGAAAAGCTGCAAAGACTCTCTGCGAGAAGCTGTTTTGAAGAGAACCAAGAGCTAGAAGAAATTTCCCCCATGAATGTCAGAAAGGCCCTTGCAGAAGACATAAATAACAAAAACCAGTACTAGACAGAAGGAAAAAATCTATAAACCGATCACAGTATTTCATATCAGTAGAACCTGCTGGAATTTGACCGCAGACTTAATTATTCTGTTGAGCCATCCTATTATTTACTTTCTAATCAGCTGTAAACTGTTTGAATACAAAAGATATGACAGAAAAATACCGAGAGTTACCAAATGTGTATTAAAACATTCCAAAAAGAAAATTAAAATCGCATTTAATGATCAGAAATTAATAACATTTTAAAATAATTCATTTATTTGAATGTAGTTGTATAAATAACTCAATAGCCAAGTAATGCTAGCTGTTGTATGATGTTATCCACAGTTTTTTGATACTTAAGCTATTAATGGCAAAACAAATGCATTTATATTTAAATTATATTTATCACTCTAATGTAGCTAGAAAATACTATGACATAGGAAAAAAGTATCTCAGCTCAAATATAATTTTTTAATAAAGTTTATTACATTTGCATTCATCCATATGCAAAAAAAAATTGATTACAATCTGAACTGAGACTCAGAAACAAAGCCTAACTCAATAATAAAGTAGCATGGAAAAACATCTGTATAGTTATTTGCACATTAAACTATTAAAAATATTAAAAGCTGCATGTTGAGTTTGATTTGGAATAGGATCAAATTATTCCCCTATATGTGTTTGGAAGCTGATTCTGAAAATAAGCTTGCAATTGTGAGAGCTTGAGGGTGTATATGCAGCATTTGTGGAAGTAAGTATTCTGGGTAAAACAGAACAAAACTCTTTTAGCACCTCTCTAGAAAGAGAATGCCTGTTGATTAGCAGGAGGCTCTAATATAAGGCAATGTCTGGTTTCTGTCTCTAGCTTGCTACTAAATCATTGGCTCAACTTCTTTTCTTTCTGTATATTGAGGAATATAAGACTTACCAGGTTGTAGCATTTCTGGATTACTAATCAGCCTTGGAAAGTGCCTTGAAATCCATTAAAAAAAGGGCCATATAAGTTCCATGCATCACAGATACATAATCCACTGGCCCTCCAGAACCACATGAAGTGTGCTATTTCTCTAGTAATTAAGCTAAAGATGAAAATACACTACTTATTTGCAGTTATCCAAATTAGTGGTTTCAAAGAAATATAATTAAAAGAAGAAGAAATATTATTTTCATTAATTTACAGAAAAGATTGAAAGCCTAACTTTCTTTGCTGGTCTCAATAAATCAGTACACTGGAAACACATATATTTCATTTATAATATGTTGAACCTTAAAATTAAGAGGTGTACATATAAAAACACTTAAGATGACAGACAGCAACAGGAGACATCACAAGAGGAATTAAAATTGGCAGCCTTTCTTAAAATCCCATGACTTGTAACTGTCAGAAAGTAGCCACAAATTAATAGGTTCCTAGAAAATCTATCCCATGCAGCAAGAACAAAGGAAACTAATCATGTGGACACACTATTCCTTCCATTGCACTGAGCAATCTAATACTTAGCAATGCATGAGCCAAAATCCAGCATCCCAGTGTCTTACATGGAAGGTAACCACTGATGTTGGACAACGTCACTTCTCAGGTATTCATGTAGTCTTAGATATCTGATATCTTATGATATCTTAGATATCTAAAAAAGACTATTGTCAAAATTACTTTTGAAACATACATCAGTAATCTCCCTTCTCTATCTGATCAAAAATGCGCCTCAGTTTCTACAAATCAAACGTCCACCTAACTTCTATTCCAAACTGGAGACCATCTCTTCAACAGCAAGGAAGAAAAGCAACAGGGAAATAATGCCACAACAGTTAGTATCATCAGGGCTGAGGAATGTGGAATTCAAACAGAAATAAAGTTTATATATTACACTCATAAGAGCAGATAAAATGTCTTCATTTTTGCATAGCAAATCACTCTGTTTAGATACTTAAAAAGTAAATGTGGAGGGGCATTCTGAAGAAGCATTTGAATAGAGAGGATCAAAAGTTTACCACAGAACTTCACCATAGAACATGAAGGAAAATGCAGTAGAAATCATCTGACTGTGACCATTAAAAACACATTTCTAAACACATAAGGTACTTAAATTTATAGAGCCCAAGTCTGTCACAGATCAGACAGCTTGAGACAAAGCTGGATGCCTACTTCTCAAGTATTTCACCTGAAGAACAAAATGAGACAAGGAAGGTGCCAACAGTTCTAGAAACTAGCTGTTCCTTCTCACCCAGTCATTTACCTAAACAGAAGATCCAAAGGATAACAAATCTCCTCCCAAAATACATATATGAGCAAGAGAATTCAACCACATCTTAAAGCTGTTTTCTTCCTTGAGGTATGTGGCACACAATGTGATTGTATTTTAGAATATCATCTGGAAAAATAACAGTAAAGAATACAACAAAAATGTTTCTTTTTCTTATTTCTCAAAGCATACATTTATTCCCAATATTTAATAACCCTTCTGCTATTTGCACCACAGTTCTCACCCCCGCCACCACCTTCCTGTTTATCACAGTGGCTATGGTCTTCTCAGAAGTATGCCACTAATCATTCAACAGTTTATAGGTCTAAGTCTGCAATATCAAAATGCCTGAGAAGGCTAACTACTTAACTGGAAAATTATATGAGACACTTTTTAAAAAGTTCTTAGCAGAAATTCATTAGATTATAGATATCACTAAGTAGAAAGACGCTGAGACCATCAGTATTACCTCATAAAAACAACAGATAAATCCACCCAGAAGGCACACTAAAGCAAGAAAATAAAGTTAGCACAAATACGTATGTATGTGCACTTATCAAGACAAAAGTAATAGATTTATTAACCTAAGACAAGAAGTTGCAATTACTGTAATTTGATCGTTCTTACACTTTGTACACTTCCAACTTGAAACGGGGAATGGCTACAAAAATCTTAAAATGGATAAATGGAAAATGCATAACATTTATGAGGAAAAAGAGCAAGAAATAAAAAGTTACAAATACATTTCATGCAATAATAGGCGACTGCCACTAGAGTGATATTTTTTTTTATTTAATAACATAATACTAGATATTCTGTTAGGAGCAGTGTCTCGTGAAATTTTCATCTTGCACTGTTGGCATCTATGCATCTAATATACTTACCAGCTAAGAAGCTTGGCTGGTGTTACAGATGATTTGAGAAGAAAATATAGACAATGGCACTAAAAAACAAAAGACTATGGATAGATCCAAGATTCCAGCACAGACAGAAGCAAAAACATCAACTCCTTTTGTAATCTCTCAAAGTGAAATTGGAAAGGGCATTAGAAGCATAGCAATAACAATAATAATATAAAAAATACTACCTTCTTAACAGTCTTAATCAAGCTCTTACATTTAACAGCATTAATGCTAAGTATGCAAACGTTCATCCCACTGATCATTATGGCATCAAGAACTTATTTTCCTCCTTTTAAGAACTTATATGTCACATCACACCCCTTGGGCCTTCCAGAGATGTGTTTAAATATCTAACAGGGGGAAAAGAAAAGCATTCCAGACAGCCAGGTGTTACTGATTCACCCATTAAAGCTTCAGTTATAAAATATCCCACACAATGGTAAAACACTTCAGTCATTAGCTGATCATAAATAGATTAAAATGACATTCTAAATTATTATGACTATATGTGTATAAAATTTACATTGCTCATCACATTATCCCAGGTGTCGGTAACTCTGATTATCTGAAGTTAAAGATGAAGTGCATGTATTATTTGTTCTAAGAACTTAAGGAAAAAAAGGCAAAGCCAGATGTAGCAAATGTAATATTAATCCTGAGACAGAAGAGAACTTCAGATTTATTTGTAATGATACTCATTCATTTACTATTATATCACTGCAATGATGTCTTGTTTCTTTTTATTGTAAGCTTTCAGTCAACCTTACCATTTCACATAATGAATGTGAACTAGTTAAAGAAATCAAAGATTTCTAAACCTTGTATTTCCTAAACTTCTGCTTTCCAAATAAAGAAAATATTTAATGAACATCCTACCCTGCACATTTTGATACTAACTTCAATTACAAAAGATACAGATGGGCTTTTCAAATTAAATTAGTCTCTGTCTTTCTAATGGTATGCTGGCTACTGACACAAATTTAGTCGCTTATGTACATGAAGATAATTTCTGTGTTTATGTATTTTTTCTTTATCTACACTTTCAAACAAGATTTGAATTTCATCATTAAAACATATTTCAATTCATTTCTCCCATTTGGCTTTGGCATATGATCAGATTTCTCAGTTAATAAATTACAAAGCATCACCAGTATTCCCACAACTGCCAGTGGGCAAGCTTTTAACCCACAGTCAGTGTGAATAAATTTGAGTCAACTTAATCTAGATTAGAAGACGTCTGATCTAAATCAAATTATGTTGCCTTTACTATGAGCTAAAATTTTGTGCTGGACAGTCACATGCTAGAGACGCACAATAATGCTCTGTGCTAAAAACAAACTAACTAACAAAAAACAAAGACAAAAAACCCCAAAACAAAAAAAGCTATTTCATAATTGGGTTAAGACAGTTAAGATGTATTGCCACCAAAAGAAAAGGCTTTCCTCCCCTCCCAGTCATGCCTGAAGAGCAGTTCCATTCTCTCATATGAGCTGGCACTTGCACATGGCATGCTAGATGACCTCTCTGATCCAAAAATAAGAAGGTTAATTTTCCATCAGGTTCACAAACCACCATCAGCCAAAACCACAGGTAGAGGACCATTCCTTTGAGTTGCAGCATAGTCTTAGAGCACCCAATAAGATTGTTTGCAGGAACAGGAAAGACATGACAAAGCAGTGTGTTGTCTAGCAGTAGACCCACTGATGACTGAATGTAGAAGTGTTAATCTTACACTCCACTCCTGACATTCCCACTAACCTCGCACTCACTGTTTCAGATCTCTGCATGTCTGTTTTCCTTCCTCTTATTCTTTGTTCTTTTTCCTATGTTACTTTTTTCCTTTCTTCACTTTTTCATTTCCTTTTTTCTTTTAATGTCTTTGGTTTTTCTTTTTTCTTTTTCCTTTCTTATTCTTGACTCTTTGGCACTCTTGCCTTTTGAATTCTCAGTTGCTCTATACAGGACAGCTTGTCACTGTATGTATATACACTATCTACATGCACAGAATGCAAACAGAATTTCTAATAGCGCCACAATCTCCAGGTGTGCAAAAAGCAAGCAACTTACATCTCTGATTCACCCTATTTCCAGGCACAGCTTTTTGCCAATTTTTTACTTCCTCTTCTTTTTGTTTAATCTCAGGATAGAAATGCTACAATTTTTGCCACTGACTCCAAGAGAAACAGATTTCATTATGCACTATTTTTAATGTTCAAGATTAACTAAACATGAACTATGGCAAATGCTGTCACCAAGTTTCATAACTCATGAAAGCTACAGCAATACATCAGTCAAGACCAAAGCATCAGCATGCTGCAAACATTACTGGTTGATGTTTCAAAAATATACTAGGAAGCAGTGAGTTAAAAATAATGAAATCTAGCCAGACCACACTCTTTTTAACATAAATATACTAGTTTTCTAGTTACAAGATTATTTTTACTTAAATTAGAGAAAGGCAAGCACCCAAGAGAATGGAACTACTTTCTCTTGTGCTTGGGGATGAGAACTGACCCATTCTAGCATGTTTGATCAAATGCATTAGCTTGCTCTCAAGGAATGTTAGCATGAGACTGACTTCAAAAGACTGGAAGCCTACATGGCTTTTGCCAAAAACATGCTTCTGCCATCTGGGCTTCAGGTGTTTCTGGGTTCCCCTTTCTTACAAGGCTCTGTCATGTTTTTTTAATGTTTTCTTTGCTGTGATACACTAGGCTGAGGCTGCCGTTCACTTCAGAGAAGAAAACTTTGACTCTGTTTCCAGGCTAAAGCCCACCTGAACATTGTTTTGTTTAAAACCCATTCAAAGAAAATTAATCCATAATTAGAGAGAAGAGTCAAGACTAAGAAAGGAAAAAGAAAAAAAAAAACAAAGACATTAAAAGAAAAAAGGAAATAAAAAAGTGAAGAAAGGAAAAAAATAACACAGGGAAAAGAATAAAGAATGGGGGGGGGGGGGAGAAAACATAAAAGAAAGACTTGTCAACACATGCAGAGGCTCAAAAATCCAGAAAGAATTTTCCACAAAAAAGAATTTCTGAATTCATTCTTACAGCCAAATAAACTGAGACACAAGAAAGTTATGAGATTTGCCAAATGGAGTAGATTTTGAAACTCAAGATGATATTTGAACCATATTATTACAGCCCATTCTGCAAACTGCACTTACACTAATGCTTACCAATAAGATCTTGGAAAAAATTCTTTCATCAGTTGTAAAACTGCAAATGCTTGCAGCATTTCACCAGCAACATTTTGTCTTAACTACTGTGACTGACACTGTAGGTGTGGGTTTAAAAAGTATACAAGTAAATAATTCAGAGGTTCAAATTAGTGCAATCACCAATCACCAGAAAAAGATGCAAACAAATGATCATGTACTCTTGGCCACACTTCTTGACAAATTTATTAATAATAAAAAAAGATACAAACATAGAAGCCCCCAGATAACTCCCCCAACCATTTTTCTCTGGAAAGCATAGTTGTTTAATACCATAATTTGTCAGAACCCTAATCAAGGAAACATTAATGCCTAGATCCAAAAAATTAAAATTCTGCTGTCCTAAACCACCAAAGTCTTGCCAAAATTCAACTTCTACAGGACTGAATGCATGTTGAGTGCAGTTTTGCCTATGTCAGGTCCTTTGAAAAGGCTAACTGGAAGTGGATTAGCCTAAGTGTAGGACAAAATAAATTAAATTTTATTTTTCCAGTAGGCATCAAATATGTGCAGCACTGAGCATCTTTTTCACAGTGTGTTTATGTAGGCGTAAAAAGAAATAGGACAGTCAGACCAGGTAATAAAAAGAACTTCTCAAATGCAGATGTTCCAAACAGCCTGAATGAACCCAAAGCATCTGCCTAAAATCAGCAGAAGCCAAGCATTCCTTTTCCTTTCTTTAACTCCACTTTGCATAGTATAATTTACATCAGCTCTTCAAACCCCTATGGCACATTCTGGTACACTGGCTTCCTCTAGGAAAAGTAACCCTTGGGGATAACTTGGCAGGGATGACTAGCAAGATGGTTGGTAATTCATTTTAGTTGCAAGAGGCATTTTGGCTCAGGAGCTAATCTTGATTATTCTCTAGGGATTGTCCATCACATGGGGAAATAAACAAACATCCTACAAGGTATTTCATTACATGGCCTCACCTATTAAAAGCAAGGGAAATATCTTTTCCCATTTTTAAAGAGACGAGGTAGTGCCCAGTTCTTAGTAGCCCATAAAAAATGGCAGTGGTGATGAGTTGCGTGTCTTTTTCTCTATGAAACTCATTTTCTCTGTAGCTCAAATGCACAAGTTATTATAAATCCTATTTTCCTGACTACCCTGTCTTATTTAGAATAAATTTATCATCATCTGGGGCAAAATGGGTTAGTAATCTCAGTGACTGAGTTTCCAAAACAGGCATCAGCCTACCAGCGATGCCATGGGTTTTATTTTTCTCAAATTTTTACAGTGCGGTTTAAAACTTTGAATAAGAATCATCTTGGGGCTTATCCAAAACACACAAAAGGCAGCATGATCTTTTTATTTTGAATAGTTTTGGCTAAAGCCCCACATACTTTCAAATGGGTTATGAAGTAGAGGATTTATCTTCGAAATGCATTAATTCATTTTTTGTGCATATTCCAGCAAACAATTTATTGACTAAAATTTTGAACTTGGAAATTTGGTCAGAAATTTGGTCAGAAATTTGTGGAAAAAATATGCAAAGTAAAGAAAAATTCCTTGTAAGTCACTTGCTTTTTTAAGCTTAGTCCCTTATGAACACTTCCTAGGCGCTATGGCAAAGACATGTCAATTTCTATCATTCCAGCAGCTAACTCCAAGCTAACTGGACTGCCTGTGATGAGAAATGGGTGTGAAAAACTGACCATATAACAATACACCTATTTGAGTTATACTTATCATCATTAGGATTTCCAGCATCTAAACATCTGTAAAAGCATGCATTTACCTCTCAAGTGCCTTATGACTTTTTACTGCTGACTTATTATAAAGCAATTTAAAGAATAATACCTTTTTGAAATTCAATTCTCCCTCTGTTTGATCCTGTAGTAGCATTATTGGTTCTATTTATGGCACAAAAATTTATTCCAAGAAATGCAATGCATAAACAAAAGATTTCAGAATGCGGAAAATGCATTATGAAAAATTTCTCTACACCACTTCTCCCACTACAAAACTAACCTTGGCCTGCTGACTAGAGATGATAAGAGCCTTTGGGGAAAACAGATGGGAGCAAAGGAGCTGCTCACAGCCCCACAGGAGATGTTTGGCATATTGAGAAACTATGTCTATTATAACAGCAAATGGAGAAAGAGTTTGAATGATAACTCATCCCATGGCTTATTCTACTTTCCTGCTTTTAATGTGTTCACCAACATGAAAGTCTTTCTGTAGCAACAGCTGAAACCATTCAGCTTGATTGGGGATTTCATGTTGGACTCCAACCTGCTCTTGAGTCAAAAGTGTAATAAATGTATCCATCTAAGCCAAGTGTATCATAAGTATTTGATTTTGGTTTTGAAGCACTCAGACCTACAAATCACGTTTTAATATTGATGCAAATAGCTTTGCTGCAATATTTAGCAGGAGATGCTTATGGAGCATAGCAAAGGTGTCACTGATAATGCCAATATCTATTCCAATGCAAAGCAGGTTAACATTGCTAGAAATAGTCTTGTTTTCTATTGTGTATAAAAACAAAAGAATCTAAAAAGTCTCAGGTATAGAATACAAACTGCAAGATACTGAAACTGGTTTCTTCTAATTTTCTATATTCTATTTCTGCTGTATTTAAATTTTATATACATTTATTTGATTAGAAGTTGCCTAAAAACATGATGGATTTTGAAAAGGATAGTAAATCAAGAACTGTAGCTGAACCCAGTAACTCAGTTCAGCTGAGATGAACCAGTAAAAGCTACTCTAAAATGACTCAAAGATATTTTTTTTCCTTTTTCTTTTTTTTAATCATAGTGCTCACAAGACAGGAAGAACATCAGTGACTTCAGTCTCTGGCCTTCTAACCAAGAAAGGACTTGTGAAGGTGAATGGTTTGCAGACGAAGGGGATATAAAAGAGACAAAACCAGGATAAAAATTAAATAAAAAGTAGCTGTCTTAAACTGTAATTGCACTCCTCTGCTGAGCATGCTTTCAGATATATAAATGTGATTTACCATCAGCTTGCAACTACAAATCAGGTCTTAAGAAACACTTGTGCTATGAAATTGTTTAATCTCATCAAGCTCTGCTTTCACAGCAAGCCATAAATCACGAAGTCTTTGTTATCATAGACCTCCATGAGCGCCTCTCAGGCAGGCAATGGATCGTGGGTATATATAATCCTGACTGCACAAACACTGGGGTCGTCGCAGCCTGAAATACTTTCATAATAGCCACTGTGCAGCTGGTGGAACACAAGCCTATGATGGATATCTCATTTCCTACAGTCGGCATCTATTTCGAGCAAATTATTACCACATAAATTTCTTGTCAACAGAAACGGCCAATTAATTAAGTTAAAAATTTACTCGTGATCACATCTACAAACCAAATAGAACTGCAAGGCAATTTTACAGTTACTGAATATACTGCAGGTCAGTTTAATGAATAATTTTTAACTTTGTCATAAACTCAAAGACAGGCTAATATCTTGAGGAACCTGACTGGAGAGCAGCTGCCAACAGATTTACACAAAATATATTTATGCAGATTTTGATTGCTGACATCTGGGGACAGAAATAAACTTCATACAATTACAGAAGCTTCACAGGAATATGAAATTTCCTCCTCAAAAATACACAACTTTTCCTCTAAAACACTGTATTTAAAGGTGAACAGTGTTTAAAAGGATACAGAATTGTGGCTGGGAGGAAAAAGGGCTCATTATCAATGCTGAGAACTGCAGTAAGTAAAACACTGTCAGTTAGGCTTGCTTGTAAAATTTCTTTGTTTTCAAGCTTCTAAAAATGCATTTTGCATGCATATCTAACACATGCACACAAAAACATATAAGGTAGACATAATTAGTGGGCGGAGATAATTGTATGTTTTCTCACCCAAACAATGAATAAAATTTATTCTTTCCAAGGTGTCTTCACAACAGATAAAACATTGTCAGAAGTGCAGTGCAAGAGAAAATTCAGAACTATGTCCCCGGTACAAATCAAAGTGGGCAGATTGACAGAGGCATGAATACAGCTACTTACTCTGGGTTATTATAGACATAAAACTGGTCTGCATGAGAACATGCACATTTGTAAGTACTTCATAATTTTTATTTTAACCTTCTTTCACCCTCTTCCCCCATACACACATTCTTCCTGAAGTAAAAGCAAACATGTCCCAGTCACAGCTAACTGTGAGATGAAATAGCCTTTTCCAACAGATAAAAATCAGATTATTAATTAAAATTTGGAGTGGCTTTTGCCTCTGTGTAGATGGCTCACTTTTATTAGAGGTAGGCAATGACCCTAAGTAAAAACATGGACAAAATGGTTTGTCAGTGGTGGCTATGTGTGTGGGTTTTTTTATGTTTTGGGTTGGATTTTTTTTTATTTGTATGCAATTCTGTTGATCTAAGATATAAATATTATAGCTTTCATTAAAATATAGTGAATCAGCTGTAGAAAACTTTAAAAGGTTAGTAATTGATGGTGCAATCAACTCAAAAAAACTGAAATTCCTCATCATACAATTCTATGTGGGTAAAAATGCCTAAGAAAGAGTAGTATAATAAACAAATATGCAAATACCACCACCACCACCACCACCCCACCCCCCCCCCCCCACCCGGTATCTTCTTGATTGCAAGGAGTTTGAGTAAATAGGTGGGCCTTATGGCATATTTTAAAGTACAATTATGGCAGAGCAGTTCAAGCACCACTGGTCAGAAATGGAAAAACAAAGTACTCTTAATTATGGCAAGGGAACTCTAACTTTAAAACCTACACTAATTGTACTGGCAGCAGAATGGGAAATCATGGTAGAAAACATCTGGAAAAGTTTGATCACTCAAGGGTGACATCAAAACTATTTGAGGAACTTCAAAGTTCCAAAAAATGTTTTTATTGTATTCAGAAATTACAGAGGTATTAGAGGGAAAAAGTGAAGGCCTCTTTGTAATCACTGTAGCCCTCTGGACAGGAGGTGACCACTACTGCTATGGGCAACTGAGCTCATTCAGGAAGTCGTAGCTGGAGTAAGTTTTTGTAATGCAGGTTAGAGATGAAGGAGGGTGAAATTCAACCATCAGAGAATCTACCACAGGAAAAGATTGGCAGATCACTAAGATGACTAAGCCAGGCTGTAAAGATTACAGAAAGGAAGTTTTGCAATCAGCCCTCAAGGTGTCCATGGGGGACTATATGGATTTGCTAGAATCTAAAAAGCCAATAAGTTGTGGCATGGAACAAGCCTGAAGGAGAGGACCTGCTACAAAGAATGTGATGGGCTTTCACAATCTAATTTTATTCGCTTTGTTTCCAGAGTTTCTTTATTCTATGTTCATTATTATAACTTATGAGCTAATAAAACCATGTGATTCACAAGCTGATAAATGTTTTTGGAGGGGAACTCTGTGAAAGAAAGGAAAGAAAATTTCCCTCAAAGTTCTGATGGAATAAGGTCCCATCACAGCAAGGAATAAGATGTCAAGGTGCAAAATGTTGCAAAGATGAGAAGCTTTTTATAGCAGAATTGACCAAAATTAATTTAATTAATTTCCAAATCAGTCAGAGAACACAATCACAAGGGAACAGTGGCATTTGTATGTACCTAGACAAGTTCACAAGACAAAAAGCCATACTGTACAGCTTTCTTTGCAGTTTGAACTAAAAGCTAAAGCAAAACTATGACTTTCCTCATATAGTTGGGCTTTTTTTTTTTTTTTTTTTTTTTTTGAGGCTTTATGCTTTTTTATTTCTTTTTTAATTTTACAAAGCTACACGCTGAACCATAACCGGAGGTCTAAGGGTTTTGACCAAAAACAATGTGTGGAGGGTGGGAACGCTGAAGAACAGTTGTTTTCATTTTAAGGGCTTTTGTTTTCATTTACTTTTGAAGAAGAGTCAGCTTGGTTTATTTTAGACCTCTTGATAGTTATACTAGGCTGACATGAGTTGTGAACTCTTCTAATGACTGATTCAAGACTTTTTTTTTTTTCTGGAGAGAGAAGAAAAAAAAAAGAAAACAAAAAACAAACACAAAGTCGAGGAGACAGATGGCTCATGGTGTTTGGAACTATCTTCAAATAATATACTAGAAAAACATTTCAAAATATTTTTCATTTAGTGAAGAATAATGTAGGAATAATAAAACACTTAAATACCCCTCACTGTCTATCCCTATTTCTAAACTAGATAGATGTTTGTCTGAAGAAAGGAAGACTTTGGAACATGTTTCAAAATAAGCAGTCTCTTTAATACCTTTTTGAACTTGCAATTCTGAATTATTTATGAAAGATGTTCAAGAATATTATGTGAATATTCTCAATTTTCTATAAATGGTTGCAAAAGAATACAAGGTAAATTTTTCTTGAGTTACTATCGAATACTCAGGGACTTCTGAGTACCTTCTTTCCTACCTGAAGAAAATAGAACTGTTCAGTAAAAAATGGAAAATAGCTAAAAAAAAAAAAAAAGGGGGGTGGGGGGGGTGGGGGGAGGAGGGATGCAAAACACCTAGATGTAAACTATACAACCAAACAGCTGCAGAATTTTGGAACGACAGTACCCACAGAAAACCCTCCCAAAAACTGAGAAAGAAGTTTCCATGTAAAAATGCTTTGATTAGCTGAGAGCAATTAAGTTGAAAAGTATCTTAGACTTGCTTAAGAATGAGTATGCATAACTAACAAATCTTTTATCAAAACAATTGTGAAATGAACAACTAGTATACTCCAGTGCTATAGAAAAAACACCCAACAAAACTAAAACAACAAAACTTTTCAGGCTAAATCTTATAAACTGAGGTGGGTGGAGTGAGGGGTTGGTATTCTTCATCCAAACTACATTATAACAGTAAACATTTAAGGACTTCTCCATTTTCCATGCAATGGATACATTTTTTAATTATTATTATTCCACATATCATCTACAACTCACTACAGTGCAACTCAGTAGGGTTTGGATATCCCATGAGACACTGAACATTCACTGAACATTTTGCATATTCAAGGTTTCTGGAAGAAATAAATATAAATAAAATATATTTAACAAGGCATTTATATAATGAGATTACATGATTATCATCTCTCTCTACATAAATTGTAAGATCACCTAGAAGTACCAGCAAAATTTCCATACCTTCATTAGATAAACATTCTACACAGACCGAAGGGAAGACAGCTGCTCCAGTGAGCTAGAAGCTAAATTTCCTTTTATGTTACAG
Organism: Lathamus discolor; assembly: GCF_037157495.1. Taxonomy (NCBI): domain Eukaryota; kingdom Metazoa; phylum Chordata; class Aves; order Psittaciformes; family Psittacidae; genus Lathamus; species Lathamus discolor. Next base: position 94,981,020 of record NC_088886.1, on the reverse strand, counting down.
AAGACCCTCCATTGAATCAGCATAGAAAAGACTTTTTAGATCATCAAGTCCAAACTTTACCCAGGACTGCCAAGACCACCAATAAACCATGTCACTAAAGGCCCCATCTACACATTTTTTGAACACTTCCAGGGACAGTGATTTCACCACTTCCCTGGAAAGTCTGTTCCAATGCCTGACAACCCAGTCAGTGAAGAAACTTTTCCTAATGTCCAGTCCAAACCTCCCCTGGCTCAGCAGCTCCATGCATAAGAATGCACTACATAACAGCCATTTAGGGACGATATTGAAAATAAGAGTATGTCCTGGCAGAAAACAAGAAAAACATGGAATGATAAACTACTGATGTGATCTGTTACTGGATCCACTCAATACTGCATCCATTATTGAAGGTCTCTTAAGATTCATTAGTGTCCTAATGTCTCAAGTGAAATATGCCAGAGATTAACTGGAAGTAACACAAGTAATGCCCATCTTTAGGAAGAATTAAAACAATCAGTTGGTAGAAATGGTCACATATTTTTTTCCAGACTGCAAATGCATTTCACTGAAGAACACTTTCTGAGGTAAGGTAACGTAATACAAAACATCATTTCTGGAGATACTGTTGTGAGCAGAATACTCTTGGTTTGATTAATTTTCAGTTTGGTAAAATTACAGCTTGTTTAAAGGAGCATAAGCAATCTTTCAAAATGCTTCACTTGCTTCTTTATCCAGAAGAATAATTCATTCCAGGTGTAAATTTACTTAATTATGAAGCAGTAGCCCATCTTTCTCCATTTAAGTGGATAAATTTAAGGCCACAAAACAAATTACACAAATCAAAAACTGGCATGATAGTCCCAAGCTCTGACACTCTGCTCAAGCTAAAAAAAAAAAAAAAGAAGGAAGGGTGCAGGGGCATATACCACACAAATTCTTTTTCACCACATGAACTGATAGACAAGTAATATTTCAGTTTGTGTAATTTGTGCCATATTATTAATCATCAGTATTCCTTTGCTTTCAGAGTGTTCATATTTTTTGCATTTTATATTCTTCTAGCACTGTGTTGCAGGTCCCTTCTCTTTTCTTCTGAATCACTGAGAGAAGACCAGGCAACTAGGTCATTGAGGACTACAATATGATGGCATTCTTAGAGGCAGTACAATGGGACTCTGCCATTACGGCAGTGGTATTTAAAAAAAGGCTAAGAAACAGATGCCAGAGTGGATTAGACTATGCAAATATAGGTAGGCCCCAACTTTTACATCTTTTTGATATATTCCTCACTGAAGTGAAGAAACTTCTCAGAAAATGAGAGACAAACTGTGGAGGAAGAATTAGAGGAGAATGAGACTGGTGCAGATACATAACCATTAAATATAGCCTTATCTAACATAAATAATCATCCCAGTACTGATACATATGAATAAAAGCAAAAACTATTTGCTGATTAACACTAAAAAAATATTGCCTAAATGATATATTTTTTATCTGACAGACAGTTAAAATGCAATTCTAAACATTCATTTACCCATGTGTAAAATTTATAGCTAAGACTGACAAAGTTCTTACAACTATTAGAACACAGGCAAGCAACTAGGAAAATCACAGCTTTTTTCAGGTTCTATCTATTTTCAAGCTTGTAGCTTGATCAAGCCTAAACTAGACATGTTCACAGATTGTCGTTTCTTAAATTACTGCACTTTTGGGTTTTTATCATCATTATACATATTGAGGAAGCAATGCCTAACAAATTATTTCAATAACTGTTTTAGGAAAAAGTTCCAATTATGTTTCTTCCAAGGAAAATGATACTAGTACAAAAGAAAAAAATAATAGAGTTGGGGGAAGACATCATTTTAGGGAGGAGGAGATGGAATAAAAACATCCAAATAAAAACATGAACTGCAACATTGCTTAAGTTGTTTTATTTCAGTGACTTGAGCCATGAGGAACATTCTAGTTAGAGACGGGTAAAAAGTCATACAAAGCCATACAAAGTCATAAAAGGCTGTATAGCATTTGCCTACTGTCTATGATCTTAAGATATATCCTGTTGATAATTTTAGATATTACTATCAATATTTTGTTAATTTTATTATTTATAATACTTTATTCTTAATGTTACCTGATTTAAAAAGTTCTTATAATAGAGAAGAACTTATCTCCTGGAAGGCTGTCAGGGAATAAATTTCAATGTGATATCATCTTAAAGATCAGTTAACAACAGCTGGATATTACAACAGTGATTTTCGATGATAGTGAATAGCAAACAATAAGAAATGTACTGGGCTCATGCAAATTTTCATAGGACACAAAGTAATTCAGAAATGAATAACAAGCCAAATAACAGCAGGTCAGATTCAAACACTGCAAATATAACCAGGAGATCTGATGTGCAAGTTGCACCACTATTCAACATCAGCATTAAGTGGTTGTCTCCTGGGATGATTGCTTTCAAAACATGAACTTTGATCTCAAAGAGCAGAGATAAAACATTACAACAAAGGCAGAAATGGGAATTGTAAGAATCTGTAAAATTAGCATCTAGTAATACTGTAAAATGAACTCACAGTTCCTAGATCATTAATGTAAATCTGAGGCTTTTCAGAGCCTAGAAGTCACCAGAAGTTTCATTTAATATTTTCAGACAAAATCTAAATAGGACTAAGCGATAAAACCTATAATTACCAGCCATAAATAAAGTAGAAATAACCGTGATGCAGTGTCCAAACAAAATAATAATCACATGCGTCCATCGTGATGGGAGGAAGTAGGGCAGTAAAATGAATAACCAGGCTTCAAGCCATGAAGTCAAAGATTTCCCCGATGAAACAAAGGTTTAAGGACACTGTTGATTTACTCTGTGACATGCTGACATTCTTGTAAGCATAATGCTCAAAAGCTCATTTCAGCAGTTTTAAGCAGCATGGCACTTTTTCCTGATTTATGGATGGTTTATGGTACTTGGAAATGGACATAGGCATTGTGGTCATAGCTTAAAATGAAGTTAAGTGATGTCCTTGATGCAGACTCGGTGTCAAAAATGAAAACTATGAAAAAAAGAAAATTATTAAATACACCTTGATAATTTAGCCCAGTGGGGAAAAGGGTAAAGGGAAAAGATGACTCGTAGTGCAAAGATTACACTCTTTGAAGAAGTAAATTCAAGACTGGTAATACATAATGGCTAAATTTTCAGAGGTCAGCAGTCAAAGCCACTATAAGACTGGCTCACAAAAAATATTACAACAGATGTATTACACTGAAGTTATACATACGACTTCTTTTTCTTCGTTTTCTTCAATCACACAAAATTTTCATTTACTCCCTCAACTGCTCCAGAAAAGATCAGTTAGCTCAGGACACATACAGTGCACTCCTCAGATTAGCCTTACAGCACAAAATTTTTTAAAACTTCTCTATGCAAATTAACATCTTTCAAATAAGAGTTTATGAAAGGGGCATGAAAGAGATCAAGCAAGCTGGGGGGGGGGGGGAAGTTTTGTTTAGTTCCTTGTTTTTCATCAAGAACTTACTAAAAATATCCAATAAACTCATACCGGAACTAAGAGATGCTGGGTCTGTCTTTGAAAGTCACTCAGTATCAGCCAGCATATTCATTTAAACCAAGATTAGCATATAAAAGTCACAGTTAAAGTGCCATTAAAAGGAACTATTAGTTATTTAATCCATTACCTGTGAACTTATTAACAATTTTTTTCAGATTAAAAACATTCCCTGTATAAATACAAGTATAAGAGATGGGGGAAACACTTCAATCAAAAAAAAAAAATAAAATCACAAACTCCACATGAAAGCTGTGAAAGTTGAGAAGTGTGCGACTGCCTGAAATGACTTAAGGGATAACTGTCACTGGAATTAATACAGTTTGAATGTTTAAAAATTAAAAGAGACTCCTTTACATTTTGAAGGCTGTCTGATTCCTGCTGTGACAGCTTAATGTCCTTCCATCTGATGGAGAATTGTGGCTGTTTCAGCATACAGTTGACTAATGCCTGGTTAATGGAGTGAAATGGTCAACAAGTGTCAGAGATACAAGCGCAAAAGGTTAAATTAGGAGTAGGGTATTTATTATATAAGCACACAGGTGGCTTTTTCATCCCCATATTTTGGTGGGTTTTTTTCCTAGACTGTTTATGTTCACACTTACACTTCTAATTTATTTACCCACTACAGCTTTCAAACACAGCATAACCAGGAAATACAAGGAAGCATCTAATGACATCATGCTTATGTTTAAATTAGTACTTAATTATGTAAGTATATTTATGGGAAAACATACTCAAGAATTCTGGCTGAACTGATAGAACTACTTGTGTTCTATAATAAAGTTATATTTAAAACTGTATGCAGAGGAAAGAAATGTTCTGCAAATTCTAACAAACAGCCATTCAATATGGTGCACTCTCTATCCAGACATTACTCTGTGTGTGTATTAGAGATATAGAATATAAAACAAAGCTCTCCAACTTTCAGCTAGTCCAATGCATGCAGTGGTGATACTGAGTCTTCAGCACCAATTATTTTGCTCTACACATCCTTTTACAGTAGGGTATTTACTAACACAGAAATAGCATGCCAACTTCAATTCTGAAGCTCAAGTATACTACTACGATAAACACTTTGATGTGCTTTGAAGATAAAATTCCAGAAACATAACTTTCCTTTCAAAACTTCATGACCAAATAGCTACAAAAGTAAAATTCGTTCCACAGACAACAATATGAAACAAACAAAATCAAGCTGCTCTTGTCCCTCTTTTCTTAAACTAAGGACTTCCTATGTCAAGTATTACTTCACTAGAAAACTATCAAGTCATCATCAGCTGTGGTTAAACCAGAATGAACACTCCATTTAGAATAAAGATTACAATAAAATGAACTTAATAAGGCAAACTTTTGAAGCCAGCCTTGGCAGGAATACAGTTTTCATTTACAGTCTGAGATTAATAGCTAAGAAATAAAACTAGAAAGATAGGAGCTTGCTGGCCTTCCAACTTTTAAGACTTTTAATGGATAAATTTTAAAAAGAATGAAGAGAATAAAGAACAGAAAAGAAAACCTAAATGTTAAAATCTACTTTGGCAAAGCTTGAAGTACAGGGCCATTTTTCATAAAGCTTGTGATATAATCAAATCAAAGAAAAACAATGAGACCAATGAATCTCTGTACTCAATCCAGCCAAAACACGGATCATACATTCACAATATGGAGCAAGTAAAATTTAAACCTCAGGTCTGATTTTTCTTGCTTCAATTAGAAGAAAAAATGCTCCAATCAGACTCGGGCTCCAAATCTGAATTTAAACTCAAGTTCTGACAAATGTGAGAAGAGTTGAGCAGGGGAGGTGGCTACTCAGATGCAAACAAGATAGCCTTAGAGAGAGATGGGTTTTGTGAAGTTTCCAGTGCACATCATCACCACACAAAATATTGGTATTTTCACAACTGACTTCAAATCAAGTTTATATCTAATCTAGTAATAATTTCTGTCATCACAATTGTTTATATATTCAAAATATACAGAAAACCAGGACACAGGAATCACTGTTACCCAGACAACACGTAGAAGAGAGAAAGATAACATATGAACAAGAGGCATAAGCTAACGCAAGAAAGGAACGGCATGTGAAAAGAGTGAGAGGACATGAGAGGTGGGGTGAGAGGAAGAGAGAAGACAAGCAAAAGTGAGAGCAAGAAAGTGCGCAGGCAAGTGAAAGAGCATGTGAGAATAAGAAAGACCATGGGCAAAAGGGTGAAAGGGAGGGAGGAGAGGAGGAAAGGGGGCAAAGGAGAAAATAAAAGACAAAAGAGAGAGAGGGACAAAGGGCAAGAGAAGGAGGGATAAAAAAACAGTCAAGAGAGAATAAGTTATTTTGATAACATCAAATTAAAAGCTTGTCTGGTAGAGCCAGATATAAATCACACATCTTCTTTATCTAAAACCCAATACCTTAATGACCTTCTCTGCATGTGGCACGCAGCCAAAATGAAATTAGTCATGTGACCCTGATGGACTAGCACCCAGAGTTTTACTGGGCTTTATACACTCCATACTTTATTTCAACTCAACATGGCTTAGATACAGCCTTTGTGTTAGTAATTTCAATATAGTTCAATCTGTTATATTTTTATTTGATTCAATCCATAATATTGTTATATTTTATTCAGTTCAGTACATTTTCTAATCAATTCTCTTATCTGCTTTATTCAATTCATTACAATGTATATATTATGCTATGTTTTATTTATTTCAGTACGAGAGCTATCAATTCTGCTGTATGTTACATTAAGCCCTCAGCATGCTGTATCCATTTCTTCATCTGTTATATCCATTTTGTCATGTGTTCTAGCACACATTTTACCTTCTTTGATACAGTTTTACATCCTGCTTCTAATTTTTAAGAGCATTTGTATGGTATTAATGTGACTTGTTTTTCATCTGCTCTTGCATTAATTTTCTGTAAGCTACCTCATATTTAAAGATCAGTGAGGTAAAATATAATGTGATTACTGTTAATAAGCATGAACACACACAATTTAGTCTTTAACTTTCTAAAGAATGATTCCTAGAAGACACCACAGTGTGCTGTTGAATTCATTTGAATGTGTCTGAATTTCTAAATGTCATATTCTGTGGGAGTTAAGACTATAATGTTTCTTTTGAAAACAACAGAAGACTAGAATAGTCCCCTATATATTACATTTCACCTTCATATTTTCTATGCTCTTCTCTTTCAGGAATTTAAAGAATAAGAAGCAGAATTCCATTTCATAAGGAAATAAACCATCAAACTCCAAGCATTTAAAGAACATAAATCTTCATTTAAAGAACATAATCCCTGCAAATCAGGATGTATGATTTGAAACAGTTATGGGTTTTCTAGCCTTTAGATTTGAAATACTAGTGACATTGAGATTGTGTCTTTTTTATACATTTGTTTAGTTTTGGGGGGGACAATAGGCCATATATGAGGAATTTTTTGCACCCATCAGAACTAGAAATTTTTAATGTCTGCATCTTTTAATTTAAAAAGCACTTTGAATTCTAACAATAATTGATGTATAAGAAATTATTGAGTATCAACACAATTTTTTAAAGCTATGTTGTTATTAATGAAAATTAGCATAAAAATAAAAATTAATTTGGCATATCTGCAGAAGATGAACTTTGGCCTTATCTGAAGATAAGTCTCTGGAGAATGAATGAAGAGATGGACTGCAAGACCATCAGACTGTAAATCAGAGGTTGATTTTTCCAATGTCTTTGCATAAATATGAAACACCTGCATGTATTACCTCTAACAAATGGTAAAGTACTTCTCTCTATATATCCATCTAGCTTGCCATTATCCTGCAATTATGCTGGACAATGTCAGCATATCCCAAATCATGTTTTCCCTGTTTAGAACATGCTGATTTCCTCTTCCTAGAATTGACTGCCCTGCTCACCAAAATGGAGCAATGTTAGTTATCAATTTTGACACAGCCTGTTCTCTTCCCTCATTTTAATTTAGAACATAATCTGAAAAGATCCTTTAATTACTCATCATAGGTTGCTGAAAAGTGATACATGTTGCCATGAAGACAGAAATCATTAAATATGCTAGCAACTGCTGTAGGAAGGCCCCCTGGTCCATCCATACCTCCACAGAGGTTCCTATTCCCTGACTGCTCAACATACAAAAAGCTACATTACTGCAGAGCCCCCCACGCATCAGTGTATCATTGTGCCAACAAGCATGTTGGCCTTCAGAGATGTTCACCTGGATCATCCAGAGAATTTTCAACCTCTCAACAGGAGAGAAGACTTGAGTCTCTCCTTTCCTCACCATGCTTATTCCTTTCCTCTCCTGTTTCAGAAAACTGCTGCATGATCTAGCTGTTACGAGAAATAAGGAAAAGGCAAGTCCTTAAAGAATGTATATGGAGTTTCAATTTCCTTTCTAAATTCAATCTGTACAAAAACTGTAAGATTATGTCAGTGTACTAAAAGCAGACAAAATTCCGATAGTTCAGTCTTTTCAGATTTGTAGGACAATGCTTCTGATGTTACAGAATCATAGAGTGCTTTGATTTGGAAAGGACCTTGAAGATCATCTAGTTCCAACCCACCTGCCACAAGCAGAGACATTTTCTACTAGACGAGGTTGCTCAAAACCCCATCCAGCCTGGTCTTGAACAGTTGTGGGGATGAGGCAGCCACAATTTCTCTGGACAACCTGCGCCAGTGTCTCACCACCTTAACAGTAAAGAATTTCTTGCGGATGTCTAAACTAAACCTATCTTCTTTCAGTTTAAAGCTATTCCTACATACCCTTGTAAAAAAAATCCCTCTCCAGGTTTCTTGTAGGCCCCCTTTAGGTACTGGAAGGCTGCTATAAGGTCCCCATGCAACCTTCTCTTCTCCAGTCTGAACAGCCCCAGCTCTCTCAGCCTATCTTCATAGGGTTGTTGCTCCAGCCCTCCAAGCATCTTCATGGCTTCCTCTGAACTCACTTGAGCAGGTCTACACCCCTCTCGTGTTGGGGGTCCTAGAGCTGAATGCAGTACTGCAGGTGGGGGCTCACAAGACCAGAGTAGAGGGAGAGAGTCACCCCCCTCAACCTGCTGGCCACGCTCCTTTTGATGCAGCCCAGCATACAGTTGGCTTTCTGGGCTGTGAGCACACACTGTTGGGTCCTGCTGAGCTTCTTGCCAACCAACAGCCCCAAATCCTTCTCCTCATGGTTGTTCTCAAGCCATTCTCCACCCAACCTGTACTTGTGCTTCAGACTGCCCCAACCCAGCTGCAGGACCTTGCAGTTGGCCTTGATGAACTTTGTGAGGTTTGCATGAGCCCACCTCTCAAGCACATCAAGGTCCCTTTGGATGGCATCCCTTTGCTCCAGCGTGTCAACTGCACCACACAGCTTGGTGTCGGTGGCAAACTTGTTGAGGGTGCACTGTCCATGTCACCGACAAAGGTAATAAACAGCACCACTAGTCACTGGTCTCTGCTTGGATACAGAGACGTTGACCAAAACTTTATGAGAGCAATCATCCAGCTAGATCCCATCCCTGAGTGGTCCATCCATCAAATCCATGCCCCTCCAATTTAAAGACAAGGATGTCATATGGGACAGTCTCAAAGGCTTTGCACAAGTCCAGGTAGATGACATCACTTGCTCTTCTCTTACCCACCAAAGCTATGGCCCTACTGTAGAAGGCCACACGATTTTCCCTTAGTGAAGCCATGGTGGCTGTCACCAATCACCCTCTTACTGTCCTTATTGTCCATGTGCCTTAGTATAGTTTCCAGGAGGATCTGCTCCTTGATCTTGCTGGCCACCAAGGTCAGACTGACTAGCCTGTACTTGAAGCAAATAATTTCATAGACCTTTAACCATGGGAGAATTTTTATACCTGTACAAAGGATCAGCATGAGGACCATGTACTACAAAAAATTGGTTTGGGCTTTTGCTTGAGTTTAAATAATGCTCTGGTTTTATGCTGGCGTGATCTTCACATCAATTAACATTTTCTATTTATCGTAAGTAATATAACACTTCCAAAGTTTTCATACTTCTGAAAGGTAGAGCAGAGAGGGAACAGAACTACATCCTTTTTTAAAAAACAAAACATATAAAAGGACCCCAAATAATATCTGATTCCCTCAACTTTTTCTTCTAATAATATGAAAAACATTGTTTTGGCTCAATCAACATATTTTTTTCAGCTACAGATTTACACATTTAACATTTCTTAAGTGTGTACAGAATGTAGATTACATTACACTGTTTGGAAATTTTGGCTTTCAGAGAGACTGCAACACATACGGAGATATTCCACTGAATTTACTCCAGTTTTGGACTGATTAACAACCAACCAAGACAAGGAGCTGTGCATGTTATTTACTTGTCTCCAATATTAGAATATAATGTGCCCTATTGATGAGACATATTTGACTGTATAACGTGATACCCATGTTCTGGAATAACACTAATGTATCTAATTTTAAATATTCATTAAAAAAAAAAAAAATAAATGTGTGCATGTGCTTGCATAAATATATAATCTGCATGCTCTAATTCTGTGAATCAGTTTTGAGACCAAGGCAAAAATTTTTAAAGTCGATATCCAAACCACTCAAGCACAATTTATAATGGAAATGCGGACACCAAACTAACTTTGGTGCCATAACACTGCTCATATAACAAAAAAGCAAAGGTTGCTCAAAATAAACTACATGAACTTCAAACTCAGATAAAAACTATACAAACCTGAAATCATTTTATTGATGACTATATTCTTTGAACTCAAGCAATCCAGAGTAAGATTATGCGAGTCATGACTTTTTAAGGTTTTAATTGAAAAATGTAGGTTCTATAGAGTGTCTATGCTAACAGCTCTTATTTGTACTTACAAAACCTACATGCATTTTTTATAGCACACATTTTGGCTATTGGTATGCACAGACTCATTCTAATATTGTCCCCCACAACAAAAGCCATCATTCTGGCAAAAGGAGACAAGAAAATCTAACACTCTCCTACCATGACCAAGATGGTAAGAGCTGCTGCAGTTGCCAAATACGATTCACAAAACATTTAATTTATAAAAGTTAGAACTTGGCCCTTGACCAAGCCCAAAGAACTATGTCTTATTTCACTTGCTCTTGAATATGTCTCTTTCAGAGATAAATGACTGCGCTGTTTGCCAGTTCTCTCCTCTGTTTGGCGTTTTGTTTAGCTCCGCTTGTGACAAGCCAAGAGTTGATGCATCTGCTTGAATGTGTAATATACATCTTTGGTCAACTTAGCTTTTTTCCTTGACAATATAATGTCAAACAATCACATCACAACTGGCTCTGATCTCTTTGTTGTTAGCTAATAAATTAAAGAGTATTTATTATCTGCAATCCTTTTTTCCCTTTTAATGGTGACACATTTGTGGTGAATTACAGGGCAGCTTTATAAACTAGGCTGTGGGCCAGTATCAGCCCCTGCGTTCATGTGAATGTTCCCTCTCCCACTTGGCCTCCCAGCCCGGTGGTAAATCAAGGCAGCTGTCACAGCACACTAAGTTAGTGTGCGTCATTGGGGAGAGCAGGAAGCGTTGGGGGTATAATTCTGTCCATCAAACTAATATGTTATATCAGTAGCTTTGTAATCTTCTGCTATAAGTTATGGGAAGTGACACCTAAGAATTCACTTTGAAAGCAATGTGTTCCTCAGACTTTAAGCCAAAACAGACCCAATCTGCAGCAAGAGTTCCTCTGTTTATACGAGCAGATTTGTAGCAGCTAGCCGCTCCATCGCTATCAATGCAGCAGTATTTTACACATTCCACTGCAAGCCTCTCTCTGTTTACAGTCTTTGCAGCAGAATTTGTAAACTTTTAAAACATGATTTCTTCCCTTCTCCTTTTTCTACCCTTGCTTTAACCTCCAGTAGCAGGATAGATAAATATACTCCTTGAATGTTATCATGACAAAGTGAACTCCTGACACATAGCAATGAATGGGAGACCTATTTCCCTTGTCCATACCCCCTTCAACCTTTGCCTTGACAAATGTGGGAAATAGCCACACAGGACAGGAGAAGAATACACACAGCACTATGACAGGAATGTCAGCTTTTTTTTAAATGTACACATGATACTGAAATAAATTAGTGAAGATAACCTTAAATAGGAAGTATGTTTTCTAAACAGCTTCACAGAGATTCAATTCACACTGTATCTCCCCTAAAAGCATGGTTTATTTTCAGTGACTATTTTTAATGCTTTTGAAGAGCAACAAAAGAGGAACTTGGACTCAATTAAGTGTTTTTGCGAGGTGTGATTTGATCTAAAAGAAGCCTATGGGGCATCTTCAAAGAGTCTAAACCAGAGAAGCATGTCCCACAACCATAACATGCTGAAATCAAAGATGTATGCTAAAAACACTCTTTGCCAAACTTTTAATGATTTAGTATTAAACCCCATAGAAGTTTGCTTTGATAATCTTTGTAATCAATATTAAATGTGGAAAAAAAAAAAAAAGGGCACTAGAAAACAGTACTCTTTTATTGCTTAAATCTAATTCCAGAGGTTATTACAATATAGAAAACTCTTCTTGGGAAACCTAACTTCACTTAGCCTTAACACAAGAAGTGCTATCATAATCTCATCAAATATTAATCCAGGTTTCTATTGATGAATGCAGTTTACAGTAGATTTTAAAACATGTTCAGGAAAGTTAGAGATATTTCTAATTCCATTAATCTGTGCAATATACAAATGCTGTTTTAACTTGCATTTCAATGTCAACTTGAAAATCTCGAGTCATAATTTAAAGGATCACATGGCATGCTACATTGCCTAAAACCTTAAGAAACCTTGTGTTTAATAGCATCAGGTCTTGTTCACATGCCTTAAAAATTTCATAATTTATATATCATACTTGGCTAGACATTAACAAAATGAAACATTTTATTTTTAAAGTTATCTAGTTATAAATCACTGCTCTTTCATCTGCTCATCCCAGATAATTAAAGCTACACTGATTTAGGGTATTTCCTCTTTCAAAATATTTCAAAAATATATTTAAAAAATTCATTCTGTTTGTAACCAACATGATCTGAACAAAGCTGTCTCATTTTTAAAAGTCTAATTAAACCCACAGTTGATGGAGTTTAAAATAAAAAAGATCCATTAACACATGAGATGCAAGAAACTGTAATTAATGTATTTGCCTCAGCAATCAGCCCATACATCCATACAGTTGATGGCAAGACAGTAAGGGGTTACAATGTGGAATTTACTCACTTGGCCCCTGTCTTGTACACTTCCCAGCTGCAATTCTGTCTCACTTTTTTAAAGGTAAAAGTCCCTGTCTCATTGCACAACTTCACACCTCAGAGTGCCCGCCCCACCCCCATTTGTAATTCAACCTTATTTAGAGGATTGCTGCACTAGAAAGTATGTGTCCATGATGCCTTCCACCACATCTCTCCTTTACATGGCCCATTCAATAACAAAGGTGCATACCAGCATTAAGATACAATTTATTAGGTCTTGTTCCATGCTCAAATACCCACCATAACATGGTTATTTTCATTTGGAAAATGGACTCATAGCTCTAATACATTGGCAATAACCAACCATTCCCTCAATAAAGTATCCAGTGATTCAATAGAACCTGAAGAAACCAGGTCTTGTACTTCATGGCTTTTCTTCAGAAGCAGCTAAAAATTCAGTGGTTTTAGCCCATCTCCCAAGAATAAATCTCTAATAAGGACATTCTACAAATACCTCTTACTTAAGACAGATCATGAAAGCCAGGATTTGAAAACACCAGGCATTAGGTATGAAGGGAAAATATCTCTGATTTCTGAGTGCTCAAGAACAACTCCCAAAGAGAAAGCTGATGGTTAGAGCTTGGAAACCATGCTCAAGGATTCAATAGACTCTTCTGTTCTCTCCTCCTTACCAGTTCAGCCTTCTCTGAACAAACCTTCTTGCAGCTGCTGAGGACCAAGGCTCAGGTAAACTTATTTGACAAAGTACTGTGAAAAATGAATCAAGCATTTGTAATATTTTTCAAAGTCAAAGGTATTTTTTCCCACCTGTGACTGCTGACTAACGTGTTTGTTCTAAATACCTCAAGTGCAGCCAGTCTAGCCATTAACAAATTCATTGCTCCCCACTGCTGGATAATAACTGTATTTCACAAGTCACCTAAAAATATTATAGCAGTTGCACCAGGTTGGACACCTGAGATTTGGCAATAGCTTAGTCTTGTTTTCGTGAGTACTCATCTAAAGCCATATAAAAATTCATCCAGAGTTCAAAGCATATTGGAGGAACAGACTGTCAGCACACAAAGCTAACATTTGGACTGAATCATCCATCACTAGCTAAGCCATCAGAAACCAAGGAAAGAACACTTTATACAGACAGGGCAGAGTTCTGTGACTTCCTCACTACACGACCTCCTAAAAACAAATGTCAGTGTATTCATCAGAAAGTTGTTGCCTTATTTCTTTATCTATGCACACAATCGGACTAGAATTTTTATAGAGTATAGGGCAGCTGAACAGTCAAATTTCACTGAAAATGGGCACAAAGTGGACAGCTTATCCGCCTCTTTTGTAATTACTTGCTTTCACTTCTGTTTAGCATTTTGGACATTCAGAAATGAATGCTGAACAAAAAAACATTTTCAAATTAAATATATCAAATTAGTGTAAGACTATGCCTGACACCAATACACATAAATCTGGTCCAGCGTTTTTGAAATAAAACATTAATACGGTTCCAGCTGATGCAGACTCCAAAATCATATTCCTTGAACAAGCTCTTTGACCATGAAGAATAGGTCACATAGGCTATACTTGAAGGGATTTGTCCAGCTTTCTGTATTAAACAACTCTTAAAATTCTGCAGTCTAAACTGACAACATGCTAAACTTTATCCTAGGAAACAATTTCATTTACTTGTAAGGCACTTGACTATTCTAACTCAGTGCTCATTGCTTTTTCTTGATTGTTGCTCAAATATCACATAAATATGTTTTCATTTCATGGCCTTCTTTAACAGCTTTTTGACAATTATAATAATTTAAAGAAGTTTTCAATGAAAATTTCGTCAGCAATTCTAATTTCTAATGTTTGAATTAGATAAGAAGATTTATACTACAAATTCACAATAAGAGAATACAATGTTCTGCACCACAAGTGAGTAATTTTCAGAACACATTTCACTTTAATTTTCTAAATCTAAGTGGTTATTTTTCCTACCATTTACCAGGGTGAATAAATATTTTACTTGTTCTATGTTGGTTAAGATTGGTCTCTAACTATATGCACAGGCATTTAGTGATTTTCTTTTCTAAATGAATTAGAGGCTCTACTGGATCCAGTTTCTGCTGCTCTCTATTTTAAGTCAGGAAAAAAAAAATAAAATCTGAAGTTATTTCTCTGTTGTAAATTATTGTCTTTTTCTCATTTAAACCCATCTTGTTTCAATCTTAGACACTTTGAGACTGTAATACAAATGACAGTCTCCTTTCTTTAATATAAACAGCAAGTATTAGAAAGAACAAACATCAGCTGACCTAATCCTTTGCTCCACAGTTATTCTGTAGACTGAGTGATCCTAAACTAACTTTTCTGATTTGTAAAAAAAGCGTAGCAGGCTCAGCAAGGCTAACAGTGCATACTGGATCACAATTCCATACTGAGTTTTGGGATTTTGATCACTTTTGCTCCACCCTTTTGTTCAAATTTCAGTCCTAGAAAGCAAACCACAATCCCATCAGACAGACAACAGGCTCACAAGATGGTTTGTTTGAAAAAGCACTCCCCAGTAAGTGCGGAATGAAGACTGTTCAAATACCATTCAACCTGGGAGACGAGGGCCATTTTCTTCCACATATCTCCAAACATCATCACTTTAAGAAATGGCATATGAATATAAACAGAGCTACAGGTTGCACTTGTAAACAGACTGTTTCTCTGGAAGTGTTTAATTAAGACACTGCCATTTTTTAGTTTTCTGACTCTTTACTGCTGTTTTCAATTGGACATAAGCAGTCATGACCTTTTGTGTCTGATGTCAGAGAAATGAAAAGGCCCAGCAATAACTGGAGTTTACATTGGCTTCATTTTCCAGTCCAGAATTAAATACACACTGCATCCAGCGCACCATACATTCTTGAAGGCTTAAGATGCGATTCAAGCTCTCCTTGTGTGAAGAAAACAGATAACAGCTGGAAAACTATGGAGCAGTTCCAGCAGGGACTTCTGCTTCCTCATAGAGCCCTGCTCAATGAATTACAATTATAATATCTCTACGGCTGTCAAACAACTACTTACTTTAAAAACTCCAGCTGTACTATGCTGCCTTTTCTTCTTTTCTTACTGCAAGACTTATCAAACAACTAAAATATTGTATATTCTTCAGTGAAAGGCTGGACTGGAAACTTTGAAGAAGATTAGAAGAAAACAAAATAAGACAACTTGTAGTTGCTTTGTATACACTAGCTAAAATTATCTAATTCTTCTACGCTTAATGTTCATCGTGGCTTCAAACTACACATTTTTTGCAGAGAAAACAAAGCACATTTTACTCACATAAAGGAAAAACTATCTAAATAGGATGACACAGTCTCTACCAATCTGCATTTGATTGTTCAAATGTATTTCTAACATGTAGGTTTCTCAAACTCAGCTTTAGATGGTATTTTTGTACATTTCTCTCTTTTGCCTTCATAGAATCATAGAATCATATCATGGTTAGGGCTGGAAAGCACCTTAAAATCATATAGTTCCAACCCCCCTGCCATGGGCAGGGGCGCATCACGCTAGACCATGTCACCCAAGACTCTGTCCAACCTGGCCTTGAACACTGGCAGGGATTCTTGAACTCCATTCTTTGATGCTTCGCCTTTCCTTGTTCCACCTATTTTTTTTAATACCTCCCTTTGCACCATTTCAGAAGACAAGTAGGTGACAAGACTTGTTTGGAAATTACAACTTTTCAGTGTAGTCAAATTGACAGCCCTGGGACAGAGTGCTGTTTAAAACCGATAATGCTAAAACTTGGCAACAGATTCATTCAAAGCATTAAAAATACTTATTTTCCCCACAGAGATTTTCTTATTTGTTTGTTGGGTTTTTTTTTTTTCTTAATTACATTATCTAGGAAAGAAAAAACATATTTTGGGAGTGATTT
Source organism: Lathamus discolor (assembly GCF_037157495.1). Lineage (NCBI taxonomy): Eukaryota > Metazoa > Chordata > Aves > Psittaciformes > Psittacidae > Lathamus > Lathamus discolor. The sequence continues at coordinate 94,964,315 of NC_088886.1, read as the reverse complement.
ATTAATCACTTTTGATTAAAGTCTGTTTCATCCCATGTCCTATAAAGTCAGTCAAGATCAAAAGGCTCTCTTCATTTGTTGTGCAAGCCTCAAACCAGCAGACCCTTCTGTGAAAATGCTCCATGAACATGCCCAGAGTCTCTGAGGTTATTTTGAGCCATTATTAATCCTTCCCAAGTAATTTCTATGTACAATATTTAAACTTTTCACATTCTCATTTGTTCATCTGGCAGTGACAGAATTTTGTGTAAAGGAATTGTAGTTCAAGCATTTGTTCAGTTTGTTATTTCTGCACCTCAGGATTGCAACATTTCTTCTAAATATCTTTTTAGTAGTCAAGTAGCTTATATAAATTCATCTATTCCAAATCTCTTCTTCCAAAAAAGAAATTCCACCAAATAGAATGAAAATAACCCACAATTTTATTTTATTTTTTTTCAGTACTGAAATACTTGAGTAACTTTTGGACGCAGGTAGCAACATGACTGTAGACCTATCAGCTTTGCTAACTGTGAAGAATGTCATGTATCTGAGCACAGAGCACACAGCTAACAGAGCAGTGCAACAGTAATTGCATAGCCCTGTGGGAGCCTTTTCTAACCACATGGCAAGAACTTTCCATTTCCCATTATAAATATTATAAGGGTTTCGAGTCACAGCTGAGCACAGAAATGCTTTGTGGTCATTTGGAAATAGATATCAATAGGTGCTCAGTAAGCACTGAGACTCAGCACCTATCAGGATGAGAGCATTTTTGCACAGCCTTGAGGGTCCACAATGTCACAGTCTGTAGGTGAAGCAACTCCAGAACACGTTTAGGCTTCAGGTACTCAGGCCATAGAAGTTAACTCTGTTTCTCTATCCAAAAAGAAGCTGACAATAAAAAGTGAGAATTTTGCATTCAGATTTCATGAAACCATAGAGTAGTTAGGGTGTAACATATTTAGGTTCTAAAAAAAACCTGGGTTTATAGTCCCTGTAGTATTATTTCACTATTTTTGCTACGATGCCATAGTATTTTCAGTTTAAATTGCCTGCTGCTAGAACAATGTTTACATTACAGTTGCAAGTTCTGTCTATATATCTTCCCATCCTATCTTAAAATACTCATTTATTCTTGCTCAAACTAGATTCAAATTACATCTGTACCTACAAGTATAAAAAGGCCAAAGAAGAGCTTCTCCATGCTAAACTTATGCTGGAACGTAAAAGATCAGTCCTTATAGAGCTCTAGACAATTTGGACTATGTTCATGAAATAGCATGCACTTTTCCAAAAATGTGAGTGCGAAGGTGGAAGAAGCAAAAAAGAAAGAAAGGGAAGAGGGTGAAGGAGGTAGATCTCTATTTTTAAATGCTTCATTTCACCCCTCTTCAGCTTCAGTTTTTGCCTTCCACACTTCCATGAAAATTAAAAACTCAAATGCTCCATAAGATTGTCACTGCATTCCCACAAAAGTCTTAAACTGACTTCCATTAAATAGAATTATGAAAAAGAGTTACCAGGCTCAGCAAATGAAGAAGCCTAATACCATCTTCTTGAATTAAGTTTGGTTAACCTATCATCAAAATTAAAGTTGGAAATCATCCCATGTTAAATTTGAAAGCAAATATCAGGGGGTTATTTTGTTGCAATATTTTTTTGAGTTTTCAATAGAAATAATATTCATGCATAGAGCATAATATTGCAATTTAACCAATGAGTATAGAGCCATTTTAATTTCTGAAGGAGACAGTAAACAGTGTAGGCAGGGGTTCTACTTAACCCACACACTCTGCTAATACATTTTAGATAACAGGCCAGTGCATTTAAATAAAGTCCAGATTCAATTTAATAGTATTTGTTACAAAGCTTTACCTAATTATATTAGTCAATCTTTATTACTATCCTCACAAGTGCAGAGAACCCTATTATAATCCTTCTTTCTAATGATCTCTTCGCTATCATAGTAATAACACTCAGCTATAAATTAATCATCTGTTTGCAATCATGAGTAAACATCAACTCAATTAACAATTGATAAATAAACAGTCGACTCTGGAGGCTATTTCTGTTATAAATGCAAGTAATGAAGGATTCAGCACAGCTTTGCTATTTAACTTAAAAGAGCATTTCTGCGTATTCAGATTTCTTTTCCGCACAGTTTAAATGAAACGTGTTACATGAGCTGTGCAGACTTCTCACCATAGTGGTGCCACCCATCTTTTGTGCTTCTAAGTGTGGGGGAGGATACTGTCTGTCTTTTCCAGGAATTGCTTTGTTCCTCTCAGGCTAAACAGAAGGTGAAGCTAATGTATAGAACTGTTTGTTTCTCTTGTTAGAACTGCTTTGTGAGATTTTTCCTTTCTAAACATTCAGCTCATTTTTGAGCCCAGTGCTAGACCACAATTTGTACACTTTAATTATTTTTTCCTCATTTCAGTTGTTTTGGTTTAGTTTGGCTTTTATTCCCCCTTGGTGCAGGTGAACAGACATTATTAAAGTGACTGTGAAAAGGGGGTAAAACATTTCCATTTCTTACCTACAATGACCTGAAAGCAGAAGCTCAGTCACCATGCCTCTTTGTTTCAGTTTTCAAATTCTGTCTTTTAGAGTGCAATGACAACTGAATCAACCCACAAGCTCAAGGATATCAAACTATTTTAATGACTAAAGATTCTGGCTTGGGCTGGAACTAGAGGACTTCCACCCCACTGTTTCCTGTCTATCCACTGTTCTGTATTTCCTTTTCTCCCATAACATTCCTGCTAAATTTTCTCATTTCTTCTGTGTGTCATGTATAAACTTGAAACACTGACAGCTCTCTAGAAGACGACACAAATTCTTGGTTCTCTCTCTCCTGGCCAAAGCATAGGAACTACAGGCAGACTGGCTTACCCAGAACATAAATTCCATTCACCTGCTATAAAACACACTATCCCTCAACAAAGACTGGGATTACCCTCATTTTTGCAGGTGCACTATGTATTTCTGTCTCAGCACTACAGCTTGAGTTAGGCTTCTGGAAGGAGAAATAAACTGCAATCCTGCAGAAGATTCTGAGTTTCCTGCTCAGAAATGATGAAGTAAAGGAAAAGCATCTCTGTCTGGAAACAGCCAAGGGCTGATCTGGCACAAAGGTGCCTCTCAGACACCTGTCTGCTACAGCCTGGGCTGGAGTTTGCCCAGGAATATGTTCCTGTTTTGACAAGAAAGACCATTTTCTGCTGTTATTAATTCTGTGTTTCTTGTGGGCAGACACCTGGCCCACATGTAAAAAAAAACAAAAACCAAAACCACCCCCAAACCAACTACTTTCAACACGAAAAAATTCTCACTGGAAAAATGTAGTAGTACACATGGAATACAGCAGGACAAACACAAACACAAGAGTGGAATCTGAAGAAAGAACAAGAAAACCTGTCTGCTCATGGCTGGGGTAAGTGATACATAATCTATGTATCATAAAGAATTATCTAAATTTTTAGAAATTGGTATTTTTTTCAGATTATTACCCTTTCCTAATATGTAAAATATTTCAGTGTTGGTGACCATCTATGTAGAGCCAGCGCCTGAACATACTTTGTATTTGCCCGACTCTGAAAACTGTCTCTTGAATGAAAGACTAGCTTTTGGGGGAACTCTCTAGCTTGACTAATGGTAATTGAGTTACCAAAGAGACTTGTCTTGAAGAAACACATGCTTTGACCATAATACATAAAGAATTCTTAAAGTTGCTTTGAGGGAAAGAAATAGTGCATCACATGATGAGTGATGAGTCTAGTGTCTGTGAGGCTTTCAACATCACGACTGTATGTTCTCATAAACTGTGGAACACTGTAAGGATATGCTTGGTCAGTCCCCCAGCAATTCTTGCCCCAGCCAGCATCACTTCAGTCACTCTTAATATTTGTCCTAGTTCTTGCTTTCAATTTCAGACTTTGTTGGAGTAATTTTAAAGCTGTTTTTTTGCAATCCTTTCCATCTGCTGTACCAAAAAGACCAGCATGCAGAAACCTAGAGAGATTCACACAAGAAAAAGACTAAAATTATGACTGCTCATAAAGTTTTTAATGAATGAAACTAGGCCTGACAACTGCAGATACCGTAAAAATCATATAATCCATGACAAGCCTTGACTGCAGTTTTTCTATGGTTGTGACTGTCTTGTAACTCACAATCTCCAGGAGGAAGAATGTCTCTTTAATCAAAGAAAAATAAAAGGGGTCATAATATCTATTAACTATTCTGTTAAAATGGCACTGCTGCATGAACACAGACATTGAAAAACAAAAATGGTGAAGTTAATAAGAAACTCACCAGAATGAAAAAGTAAGAGTAGAAGTGATAAATAACGTATAGCATTTTTCGTTGTTTCTTACAGTGGGCTTTTTTTTTTCCCCACCTTAATGAAGTCAGCACTGACTTCTGTTGCTAGATAACAAATCCCTGTGTCAGTACTACATAAAACGCCCATTAGTAACCCTGAATGTTCTTATATTTCTGACGTTCTAACTTCTAGTAAAATAAATTGATAGCCCATTGTAATACATGGTAGTTAGTAAGCCACTCAGAGAAAATATTTTTTAAAACACTTCTAAGCTGACACTCCACAAATCTCAGAAAAGTAAAGCAAAACTTGGACAGAGAAACAAAGGCCTGTTGGTTCAGGATCTAGTGCTGTAAGTCCCCCAATCTCACAATTCCCAGTCTCACTGAAGAATTCCTTCTGTAGGATGCTCTAATAAATGGGGAGCTAAAAGTGCTCAGCTCTGAAATGGAAATTATCAGCAAGGATAACTCATAGGGTCAGATCTTTCAAATGTAGCTTATCTGATGTATTCCAGGTCAACCTGAAGCCAGTTCTATGAGCAAAAGTCAGACCCAGACTCGTGAGGAGGTAACTATAAACTTAAGCACATACCTAAAATTAATAAAGTAGTTTTCCTGAATGCAGTGAATCAATATCACATTTAAAATAAGTCATGTGTGTTTCCCTTTTTTATTTCTTCCACTGCAACTTTTGGAAGATAAAGGTGTTCTAATGTGAGGGTTTAGCTGTACTGATTTCAGTAGGTTACCCAGTGAAATAGGAGTCATTATGAATGATGACCTCCCATTGTCCCTGATATGGGAGATATAAGGCATATAACTTGATCCACATAAACTGAGATGCTCAATGATGCAGGAATTTCATAACCTCTAAAGAATTCATATTCTTTCTGCAACACTGAATGAAGTGGAATTATACTAATCTTCTGCCATCTTATCCTACATCTTAATCAACTGCTAAAGATGGCAATGGCCATTTTGTTCATCCATTAGCTTTTTCTCTACAATAACTTGGAAGACAGTTATTACTAAGTTATAAAGTCTATATATTAATAAGAGTGCTACAGAATTCAGAGCAGCGACATGACAATACATGCTCTTCCCATCAGTTATTAGGAAGAAAGAAACTTCAGCAAAACAACTTCAGTCCCAGTGGAGCAACAGTGTCTTCAGCAGCAGAATTCCTCATTAAAAAGTCTGAGAGCAAATTGATGCTGTGTTTGAAAAAAACAGTAAGCCTGGCTTCCAAGGACTCCTTTTCCTATAGAGTAATATGCAGATCATGTACACTTCCACTTGGAGCTATGCTGGAAACAGTCTCTTGAAAATAAACAAACAAACAAAAATCTACAAAGCCTTCTAAGATGCTTTAAAGATCTTGCTGATACCAGTTTCACCAATATGCTAAATACTTTTAATGCAGTTAACAGTTTTTAAAATGCTTTCCTTAATTTCTTTTCAGGATCACAGAATAATTTTTAGAAATAATCTCATTCTATGCAAAGAGGTTCCACCAATTCCTTAAGCACAATACATTTCCTAAAATGCCTTTATGCTATCCTGTTTGTCTTCTTAGACAGTATTATCCTATAATCTTCTCAGCTTAAAAAGTAAATACTGAAAGCAACCACACAGGGCTATAGATAAATCTACTGCAACCTATCTAGACACATCTTTTTCAGTCTGACCTTTCATACTGAACAGAGAACCAGATCCAGTGACAGGGTACCCTACCTTAAAGTCTTTTGTAATTAGATGGGTAGAAGTCTGCAAAGATGGGAGCTTGTAAGAGTAAAGGTTAAACCTCAGTAGGATTCAATGAAGTCTATATAACAAAAAACTACTTTCCAAGAAAAAAAAAAAAAACCCACACTGGAAATTTTTACCCGATCTACTGCAAAACACCCACAAGATATTGTTTTTTATTTCTCCTCTGCTTTTTCTAAATATTTATGGCAATAAACAGCTACTCCATTAAACATTTGGAGGTGGAACGGCATAGTAATGAATCTTACCCAAATGTAGCAGATCTGGATTTAAAGTAATGATATAACAATCCCAAAACCTAATTTTTTTTACATTGATAATATCACACACAGAATTTCAATGGAACATAAAGCTATGACACCACATAGAGATGGAATCAATTGAAGCTCTTAGCTTAGAAATCAGGCTAGAAATCCCAGACCATCTTTACAACATTTTTGTTTCCAGTGCTTCAAAATAAGCAAGCCATGCTCCTCAGTATGTGCTATTTGAACAAAGGTCATAACCACCCTGCTACACGAGGTAGTCGTGTACCTCCTCAGGTAGTCTTGTCTCTTCGCTTTCCAAGGGAACTTTTTCTGCCTGCAGACTCTTCCACCTTTTGCTTTAATAATTATTGTTTCTCCCCTGGCTGTTGATAGCAACAGCTGAATTTTACACAGCTTTGCAAAGAGCAACATTTGTGGTCATTCTATCCTCCTCCAGAACCAGGTTCCACAGCCTTAAGCCAGCTGCTGAGAAAGCTCTGCCTGTTGCTCTCACAAGCATCATCCTCAAGGATGACAGTTTCATAGCTCCTGTGAAATGCAGCTGTCTAGGAATCTCTCACTACAGTTGGAGAAAGGCTATGTCTTAGTTTGAGACAGTTCCATGGACAGCTCTGAAAATTATGGGGAAGAAATGTGAATTTAACCCAATATTCCAGGAGCAATAAGGGTGGGGACCAGCAGTGGAGTCACAGAGAAAAACTGCCACCAGTCCTTATTGCTTATAATCACAAGAGAACTGTTTCTCTTTTGACATACTGGCTTCTACTTTAAACCCAAATTAGGAAATGTGCAGGTCTACTGGCAGAAAGTGAGACATTTCTGTATATTTGAGTCTCTCAGAAAGGCTCCAAGGGAATTTGGGATAGTTCTTATTATGTGAGATCCTACACCATATTAATCACTAATTTGGTTAATGAAAGAGGAAACACACACATTTACAATTCACATATTGTCTATAATAGAAAAACTGCAGAAACTTCAAGTATATTGGTACAACAAAAAGTGATACAAATTCTGTTCCATGCAGGTAGTTGCATATTGAGTTAGATTCCAGGAGGTTCCTCGACTGTGTGGAAGACAACTTCCTCTGCAAGTAATAGAGGGGCTGACAAGGAGAGGTGCCATGCTTGACTTCGTGCTCACCAACAGGGAAGGTCTCATTGGAAATGTGGTACTCCAGGGCAGCCTTGGATGCAGCAATCACGAGATGATCGAATTTGAGATCCTCAGGACAGTGAGAAGAGCGTGCAGCAAGCTCACTGCCCTGGACTTCAAAAGAGCAGACTTTGGCCTCTTCAGGAACCTGCTTAGTAAGGCTCCATGGGATAAAGTTCAGGAGGGCAGGGGGAACCAAGACTGTTGGTTGATATTCAAGGATCACCTGCTACAAGCTCAGCAGTGCTGCATCCCAACTAGAGGGAAGTGCAGCAGGAGGGCCAGGAGACCTCCATGGATGGATAAGGAGCGGCTGAAGAAAATTCAAATGAAAAAAAGAGGCTTATAAAAGGTGGAAGCAAAGACAGGGGGCCTGGGAAGAATACAAAGATGTTAACCGGGAAGCTAGGGACCAGGTTAGGAAGGCTAAGGTCCAGTTAGAATTAAACTTGGCTAGGGATGTGAAAGATAACAGGAAGGGATTCTACAGGTACGTAGCGAATAAAAAACAGACTAGGAACAACATAGGCCCCCTGAGGAAGCTTTCGGGAGAACTGGCTAAGCAGGATTTGGAGAAGGCTGAGGTTCTGAATGACTGTTTTGCCTCAGTCTTTACTGGCAAAAGCTCTGACCACACCACCCAAGTCTTGGAAGGTAGATGCAGGGACTGCGAGAATGAAGACCTTGGGCCCACTGTAGGAGAGGATCTGGCTCGAGACCATCTTAAGAACCTGAATGTACACAAGTCCATAGGACCTGATAAAATCAATCAGCGGGTCCTGAAGGAGCTGGCAAATGAAGTTGCTAAGCCACTGGCCATCGTATTTGAAAAATCATGGCAGTCAGGTGAAGCTCCTGACGACTGGAAAAAGAGAAATATAACCCCCATTTTCAAGAAGGGGAAAATGGAAGACCCGGGGAATTACAGACCAGTCAGTCTCACCTCTGTGCCTGGTAAAATCTTGGAGCACATTCTCCTGGACGGCATGCTAAGGCACATGAAAAACAACAAGGTGCTTGGTGGCAGCCAGCATGGCTTCATTAAGGGGAAATCCTGCCTGACCAATTTGGTGGCCTTCCATGACAGGGCTATGTAATGGATGGACAGGGATAGAGCAGTTGATGTCATCTACCTGGATTTGTGCAATGCGTTTGACGCTGTCCCACACAACATCCTTGTTTCTGAATAGGAGAGACATCAATTTGATAGATGGACCACTCAGTGGATAAAGAAGTGGCTGGATGGCCGCAAGCAAAAAGGGCTGTGGTCAATGGCTCAATGTCCGGCTGGAGACCAGTAACAAGTGGTGTCCCTCAGGGATAGGTGTTGGGACCGGTCTTGTTCAACATCTTTGTTGGCGATGTGGACAGTGGGATTGAGTGCGCCATCAGCAAGTTTGATGATGACACCAAACTGCGTGGTTCGGTTGATATGCTGGAGGGAAGGGATGCCATCCAGAGGGACCTTGACATGCTTGTGAGGTGGGCTGATGCCAACCTCATGAAGTTTAACCATGCCAAGTGCAAGGTCCTACACCTGGGTTGGAGCAATCCCAGGCACAGCTACAGACTGGGCAAAGAAGAGATTCAGAGCAGCCCTGCAGAAAAGGACTTGGGGGTGCTGTTCGATGAGAAAATGAACATGAGCCGGCAGTGTGCGCTCGCAGCCCAGAAAGCCAACCGTATCCTGGGCTGCATCAAAAGCAGCGTGACCAGCAGGTCAAAGGAGGTGATCCTGCGCCTCTACTCTGCTCTTGTGAGACCTCACCTGGAGTATTGTGTGCAGTTCTGGTGTCCTCAACATAAAAAGGACATGGAACTATTGGAACAAGTCCAGAGGAGGGCCACGAGGATGATCAGGGGACTGGAGCACCTCCTGCATGAAGATAGGCTGAGGAAGTTGGGGCTGTTCAGCCTGGAGAAAAGAAAGCTGCGTGGAGACCTCATAGCAGCCTTCCAGTATCTGAAGGGGGCCTACGGGGATGCTGGGGAAGGACTCTTCATTAGGGACTGTAGTGACAGGACAAGGGGTAATGGGTTAAAACTTAAACAGGGGAAGTCTAGATGGGATCTAAGGAAGAAATTATTTCCTGAAATTATTTGTGCTCTTGTGAAACCTCACCTGGAGTATTGTGTGCAGTTCTGGTGTTCTGAACACAAAAAGGACATGGAACTGTTGGAACGAGTCCAGAGAAGGGCCACAAAGATGCTCAGAGGGCTGGAGCACTTCTCCTATGAAGACAGGCTTAGGGAGATGAGGCTGTTCAGCCTGCAGAAGAGAAGGCTGCGTGAAGACCTTATAGCAGCCTTCCAGTACCTAAAGGGGGCCTAAAAAATAGGAAGAGGGACTTTTTACAAGAGCATGTAGTGACAGGACAAGGGGAATAGGCTTTAATCTGATAGATGGAAAATTTAGATTAGATATTAGGAAGAAGTTATTTACCGTGAGGGTGGTGAGGCACTGGAATGGGTTACCCAGGGACGTTGTGAATGCTCCATCCCTGGCATTGTTCAAGGCCAGGTTGGACGAAGCCTTGGGTGAGATGGTTTAGTGTGAGGTGTCCCTGCCTATGGCAGGTGGGTTGGAACAAGGTGATCTTAAGGTCCTTTCCAACCCTAACTATTCTATGATTCTATAATTCTTACACATTAGAGATGAAATAAGATACACTGACAAGTCATACTGAGTTAACTCCTTCCATACCAGGGAGGAAATAAGCTATACTAATACAATTCTTTTTCAAACTGGTCAACTGTATCCACCCTTGATTCAGTCCAGTTTATTCCTACATCAGCCCCTGGGCATTGTCCGTTCCAAGCATGTAACACCCCACTAGAATGAGCAGACAGGATAGGTACGTATACCAGTTAAGAACCTAGCTAGAAGTACTTATTGTGATCAGTTATTGTTACGACAGTGATTGAATTCCCTCCTCAAAGAAAACCAAACCCTCACCCCTTCCCAATCTGAGGAGACTGCAGAGCCACAGATATAATGTAAATAAAATCTCACATCCAGTTCTCTGCAGCACATCCCTTTTGTTACACTGGCATTTCTGATAACAGGAATTACAGCCACATGGAGACTTTTTGTTCTCCACTAAAAGTGTGATATCTCTGACAGCAGATGATGGCTTTATTACACAAACTTTTATAGTTTGGAAAGAGCAGTAGTAAAAGTTAGTTCAAGGCTTTTATGGCTTCTTTTGTTCAGAGGAAACTAAGGGAGGAAAAACATTGGTGATGTATGAAAAGATTGCTTGTTTACAATCAGTACACAGATCCTTGCCTTTTTCATGAAAGGAAAGGAAACCAGTGGGAGAATTACAATACGGAGCACCTCCCAGGATCTCTTTCACCATTCTCCCCATTTGTGTATTAAGCAACAAGGCAGCTGTTGAACAAGTACTATCAACAAAGCAATCTTCAAGCCCTTTGATTTAGGCTATTCATATCTTCTGCCCTGAAATAAAATGACTTTCACAATTAAAACACCGAAATCAATGCTGTATCTATTGTCATGTCTGCAGGAGAAAAGCTTTAATTACGACCCTAGTTAGATAACACAATCATTACACCTCCTTAATCTCAAATATAAAACCAGTACCCTTTGAGTGCTATGCCACCCTTTCTTTGATTTTTTTAATGTGAATGGCTTTTTATCTGAGCACTTTAATTTGCATGCCTTTGCTTCGAGGCAGCTCCCCGTGATATGTTAATTGCAGAGTGCTTTAAGTACTAAAAGATTAACATAAAACCCTTTGCAAACAAGCTAATAGTTTATGATAATTTTTGCATGGCCTTTGTCTGTCTATCACTGGATTGCCTCTAGCTGTAATTTTATAAAGAAGCTGTAAAATATCATTTAAACAAGTTCATTTACACATAATTATTACCAGAATCACATTATTCAATTTAGATACTCCAGCCTATTAACAATCCATGAACTAAAATGTAATTAAACTATTTTCCTTTTATGAACCTATTCATTACAATGTGTGGGAGATGGATCTCTCAGTTTTACTGAAAATTTCAGCACTTTGTTGTTGGAATTGACAAGTCTGGCACTCATTCTGTGCTTTTAATTATATTAAAAGTATTTAAAGAGACCTAAGATAAAGAATATATTTAGAAAAGAATGTGTAGAAACACCAAGATGGTGTCATCCAGAAACATATATTTATTTCATCCCACACAGTTTGCACCTTATTATCAGAGAAAATAAAACCAGGATATATCATTTCAATTAAAAGTTCTCAAGTCTTTAAGTTTTTGAAGAAATATTAAGAGAAAAAAAAATGTTTATCACTAACAAGATTAAATATTTCAGTTACAGTTTTAGACTAAAATCTCACAGTACGTGGACTTGCATTCTTGCAGCTGTGGACATTTCCTTTTGAAAAAGAACACTGTAGTTCAAAATCTGAATACATTTCAACAAAGACTAAAAATTATGTAAGCTGCTCATTTGTCCACCATGAACTGTAAGAGTTGCCTTAATGGGCCCAGAGACTAACTGACATTCATACACTCAGATGCTACACATAGCCTTTCATACAGCATGGGTGTCAGACCCTGTTCACTTATTGTATTTTTATCCCAATTATCCTAACATATCAAAGGAAGAATCTGATCTGGGTAAGGAAAGCTTCAGTCCTCACGCAATGATACAAACTACGGATCCTCCTACATAAACCACATCTCAGAAGCACTGCTGGAATAAATCCAATGGAAACCTAAAACAGATAATTTACCCTTGATGATGAAAAATATTTTTATCAGAAACATACAAATCAGCCTGACACTAAGCATTTCCTTATATCTTTGAGGATAGTAGCCAACACATACAAATCTCACTCCTGAGAAGGACAAAAAAGGTGGATGGACCCCACAATAACTACAAATACTAACTACCCTGAGTTGAAATTCTCTCACCCCTGTGTTAGAATAGGGAACCCGTTCAAAATTTAAGCTGGGAATTAGATGGTGCCATTCCTAAAACAAAGATAGGTCAGAGGTATGCTGCAGAAGAGGAGTGAAGCAAAAATCAGGTCATTCCTGTAAAAGGCATGAAGGTCAAGAATCTCTCTTACTTCTGGTGACCCTGTTCAAAATCCATTTTCTACAAATTCACTATACCTAATGTCTAATGCCTACCTTTTCTGCTGAATTAAAAAGCTACAGCTTAATTGCATTATGGATACTTCTCTTAATACAGGTAAAAATACTGGCCCTAAATGTGTTAATGATTGAAGTTTTTTATCTGAAAGATACAGATGAGCTTTTGCTCAAAGTCAGAATCATCATATAACATCTAATAAGAAAAATACCAACAGAAGTCACTACAGGAGTAAGATGGACTACATTGAAATCCTATTGCAAAAGTGGATGGATAAGCAAACCCTAAGAGATTTTAGTCTAAATGACCTGGGATCTGTGAATCATCGAGGCTCATATGCTTAATTATCTGCAGCACTCTTTGACAGCAATTCATTCAAATGTCAATCTGAATTTTACCATTTAGATCAGTTCCTAGAGAAGCCAATGACTATAAACTCAGTGGATGATTCTGACAGAAGACTGCCAAGGAAATGTAAGACCTTTCAATTTTCTCTAAGCTCCTGGTCTATGCAAAAGAGCTACATTGCTACCTCAGCCCTTTGTAGTGGACTTTGCAGAAGCCATCAGTTACCATGGTTCAAATAAAAAATAAAAAAAATAAAATTATGGTGTATACTTTCTCCCTTTTTTTTTTTAATTTATTTTAATCTGCAAGGGTACAGCTTCAATAGGGGAATGGCAGATTTTAGATAAATTCAAGTTTGATTGTCATTCTAGAGCACAGTTTATCTCTACCGGAACTTCTTCTAGCTGTCTAATAGAATTAAAGAGGCCAAGCGAATTGCAGTCTTCAGTGCTCTTAGTATTACATATTTCAGAGTCATTAAGAGTTCTAATTTTTTATTATTTTTTTTAAGCATCAGGGGAATATAAATTATTTTTGCTCTGTGAACTGTCATCATCTGCAGTTTATCTTCTTTGTCAGACCTGTAAATACTGTAAAACACAACTGACACCATTCCTTCTATATACCTACTCAGGATTTAAGAAGTCATTGGTGGAGTAAGATTAGAACAGTTTCACTGATGAGAAAAGGTGTTAGAAAGGGTAGCTCAGGGATGTTTGCACAATCTTAGATGCTTACACTTGTTTAGATATTTGCAATTGCACAGAAGAACCATTACTTGATTCCTATAATATCCATATGGTTGAGAAAGAATTGACAACACTTGCAGTGTTATCTCAACTCAAAACAAAACTAGCAAAACACTTTAGCATTCCTGTTTACAATAGTGGCTTCACACTGGTTGAGATAACGGTCTAGGAATAAAACCACTGTATTTCCTTTTCACAACAATAGGCTTCATCCTCAAAACAAGTTATAAACCGTAGTTCAAACGTGTGGGTTTTTTTAGTTTCATGCTGCTTTAAATCAAACTGGTTTTTATGTAGCAATAAGTTTATGAAGGAACCACAATGTATGAAGAGAAGCATTTTTTCATTTTAGTATTTCCTGGTTCATTCCAAACTCCCATTATTTGGACTGTCACCCTGACACTGCCCGAGGTGCATTCCAGCTCTGTGCAAGAGAATCTGCTTTCCCACTAATGGGGCTGTTCTTGCAATGGCAAATGTAATTTTCCACTCCATTACAAATAGTGCACAAAAGGACCTATTTCTCACTGCGCACAGACCAGTTTCCAGTGAAATCCTATTCACCAAATATTACAATAGCAGAATCCACTTCAAATACAGGTGCTTTTTCAGGGCTGGACAAACAGCTCTGATTTAACCATAGGCATACCTGAACATTCACTGCTCTAATATTTATCGAAGTTAGAGAAAAATACTCAGCAGTTCCAGCGAAGGAGCAAGTTAAAAAGAAACTGAGAAAGCAAATACTGTCATGATACTTTCTCAATATACTATTTTTCCTACTGCTTTTCTTTAAAGCCAGACATAATGCAGATTTATATTGTGACTGTTACTCTCTGGTGTAATTCATCTAGACTCAAAAAATCTATTAAAACACCAAACAGTGGCCTAACTATATTTTGAATGTCTTACAACGTTCAAAATTAGATGCCTTTGCAGCAAAATAAAACTCAAGTGAAAGAAAATCAACATTTTTTGATACCAAATAGTGATGTCCAGCTATAGTTTACATTTATTGTCTTATATTATCTGTATAACATCCTCAAGACAATCTTACAAAAAGGAATAAAAAATTAACACAGAAGAGTATGCTGTGTATCATAAATCAATAGAAAGTGTTCCATGCAATACCCTTCAGGAAACAGTAACTCTGTACCCACTGATTAAAAGAAATAGAACAGGACTTTGTAAAAAGCACTGTCTTTGGTAATTCTACGCCAAGAGTTCTAAACTGGGCATTAAGCTTACAAAAAAAAAAAGATAGCAAAAAAAAATTAAAACTGACAGCCTCAGAATGCAAGTTTCTGAGTTTCCCTCTTTGTACCACAGCAATTTTTAAGTAACTTCAATAAATTGTAGGACTCTATCATGAAAGGAAAAGATACCTCCTATAGAGTCTACAGTGTGTATTGTAGCACCATTTGGTAGGCAGAACAATTAACAAATCTCTCACTTGTATTCACCCATACACTTCCAGGACTGAGTGTACAGAAGGCTAAGAAAACACATTCTAAAATAAAGCAAAAATTAAAAATCATGTTTTTATTAATCAGGGTTCAATAAAAGAAGTATAAAGGTAATGCTGTACTATTCAGGACTTCATTCACACTTTCTAGTTCATACGATTGTGCTTGACCAAGATTTCCAATAGGAACACATATCAATATTCTCAGATATGTGTCAGTATTTCCTGAAGACGAACATGACTAAGTTAAATAGATTTCTTTTTCAGGAAAGTTAATTTTGAAAGTAACAAGCTTTCCTTTTTTTCTTTCTCTTTTAATGTGATAATCTTTAAGCTTTTCAGTTTCAAAATAAATTTTTATAAAGAGTACTTGAATTCAAATCTAGGAAAATGAGATCTAAAGTCTCAGGGTACAAATAAGCAAAGAACATTTTTTTTATTTCTAGCCATCACCATTGAATTAGTTCTAGAAAAATAAGCAGTCTATATAGTGTGCCTTTGTCTTGTTCAATCCCAAACATGCAACCTTGGGTAGCATGTTTGAGTCTAATAGTTTTACCATGGAAAATATTTTCATTGTAATTTTGAAGGTATGCAGAATCACCATTGTGACAGCATGCTGACATCTATGTAGATATCTATCACTGTTGACGGCTTTTTAACTAGGTATTCAAAAGTTCAGAAGTATTAAAGAATATAAAAATATCACATCTAGGGAATCTTCAAAGAGTAAGCATCAAACCACTGATCTGAATGATAAAGGCAGATGACAGGTGACTACAGTAAAAGAAAGAATAATAATCAATGGACTACAATGGATACTTCCATCATTTATCATGGCAAGGATAAGAAAAGCACCTTTCTGTAGCCTGTGCAGCTTATGCCATAGAGCTATTCAGATTCCTTAGATGGTAAGTAGAACAATAGTCAAACACTTCAGGCAGGCAGTTCAGTGATTAGTTACCAATGTCTCCCAGGCAGACTCACTGACAAACTCAGTGAAGTAGCATGGAACGACAAAGCACCAAATGCTTGACAAACTGCAAATGCGACTCCTTAACTTTGAATGACTACTCAAGCAAGCCTAAATATGAACATTTTAAATACCTTTTCATTTTGTTGCATCTCTACATTTTAAAGTGTTACAGTTAGCAGGATCTCTCAAATTGTCCATGTCAGTTCTAGCCAAGAGGTAAAATTTCTTCTGTGAATAACACTTGGTTCTAAATTTTAATAAGGGCAATCCTTATTCTGGAGACAATAGAAATAATTTCAATAACTTCACATTTTGAAAAATTATTTTTTTTTTAAGTTTAGAGGAATATTCTTATATGAGTGTGTAGTTACAGTCATCAGAATAATTCACTTTAAAAGAATCACTTGAAAGGGGTATCAGCTTTCTTTCCAAAGCTATTGCCCCAAAGAAACAATCTTTTAAAGACATTTTAAAGTCTTTTAACATGACTTAAGAAGCAAATTATAATTTGATTAGAGAAGATGCTTAACATGTATTCTCAACTATAACTTAGCCATTAGCAAGGTGCCATTCCTTTGGTTTTATGCAGTTTACAACTCAGAAATACTTCTACTTAACTAAACATACACCCGATTTTATTTCAAATATTCAAATACGTTCTTTACTTAAATGACAAAGAAAGCAAACATTCTTACAGCTCAGTGCTATCAGATCTGTACAGTAACAGAGGTGAAGTAGAGAAGCTATATTTACAAATATCTGTTAATCATGATTATTATAGGCTACATGACTACACTGAGCCTGCTTCTGTAAGAAGGTACAATGTAGATGTACCTAACTATGGTAAAAGAGTGTTTATAATTCCTAACTTTCATCATGTTTACTGGCAAATTGCTATTTTATATAGTCTTGCTTGACCTAACAAGTTAGAAGACACATAACTTCTCTGAAACTGCCCATGTATTTATACTGTTCAAGGGGGACATTACCTAGACAGGAGGCTAAAAGCTAGCAAACCTGATCAACTACATGGATCTACCACACTATCTTTAGATTTGAGTTCGCATATAAAGCTTCAATACCTTAATGTAAGATAGTTGTGTTGCATCACAGAATGGAACAGAATAAGGTTCAGGTACAGAACCCCAGAAAATTCAAGTTATTTTAGTGCTACAGGTGGTTGCTGAAGATAGGGCTAAAAAAACCCTCTAAATAACAACAGCAACAAACTCAAAGGTGTTAAAACATAGTGGAAATACCAACTTATTTATATACCCACTCAGCCCGAGAATAGTCTTATATTTATAATGTTTCTGGCATGTTCAGTTTGACCTCCATAATGATGTCTACTGGAGTTTGCTAAAGAAAACAATCATGGGGTGGAACAACAAGAATTATATACTGTGGAGAATATATTTACAAATTACTGCTACTTTGCATTTTGCTAATAGTCTTAATTCTAACAGAATTGCTATGCAGCTCATTAGGGGAGTCTATAATTTTTCCCCCTCTTGTACTAGCAATATTTTAAACCTTGGTGTAATTAATGTAATTAAGTTATTAATAAAGATTGAAGGGGTTGGACACTGTATGAAATACTTAATTTTGTGTATCTTTAACTGACTGTTTAGGTTTGTATTTCAACTGTCAGCCAAATTATGCGTAATTAAGACACAGCAGAGATCTGTCTCTCTTTTAACCAGTGGTGATGTCAGACAGATTCATAGCTCTGGGTGGCAAATATCTCACTCTTTTCTATCTGTTGCACTTTCCTATTATGCTTTATTCATGTACTGCATGTATTAGTGTATCCATACTTTGAATTTCTCTATTTGTCTGTAATGCAGAATAGATGGCTATGCCGCAGAAATAAAATTCTCTGAATTTATCTAGCAACAAAATGGATGAACTCTTGTCCTTATGGAATTTATTCTGTTACTGTGGTAATCAGAGCACCAGTGTGAAACTGCTTGCTATCTCATTGTTCTGCTTTCTCACTCAACATCTGTACAAAACTACTTCTAGAAAAAAAACCAAACAGATTATTTGTGTCTTACTCTCATTGAGGACAGGTACCGCACTGAAGCATAGAGAACTTTGAAGAGATTGGCATTATTTGTTCCACATGCAATCCTGGTGCTGGAAACTGATGCCAAATATATCTGAAAATTCTGGATCGAGTTTTGGCCAGGGCACAACAGCTAAGGTAATCTGTTGGTGTAATGAAGACATTTCTTGAACTCCCCTGCTGTGTGACAGCTTGCCATTATGTTAATATTTGGAGGCTACTACTGAAATGTGCACACATGACTCACATTGTCAGCAGCACTGGCCCACATCAGTATCTCATCTCAAAGAGGTGCTATATTTTGTTAAATGAACAGTTGTAAATGATTTCTGCAGGCCTGAAGTTGTTACTACACTCACTTAAAAATGCTGCAATTCCAGGTTTCTAGGGGACTAAGATATTTGTCTGTATCTTCTTGTATCTCATGGACTTTAATGATATTTTTTACAAATTGTTTGGTTTGGGTTGTTTTTTTCATTTGTTTTATTCTTTTTTAATGTCAGCATCCAAAAACACCAGAAGTAAAACAAATAAAATACATGATTCAAGTCAATAATAGTTAACAGGTCTCGAAATCATTTGAAGGTACCTGACATTAGACTATGTCCTGCCTTCTAGACAGTCAGAGTCATAAAGCCTTTATATTTATCAGCAGACAGACACTTCAAAGAAGTATGAAAGCTTATATTTGTGATCTTTCTATTGAGCCCTGATTTATAACTATATTCCTATAGGTCATTTACACAAGGGAAAAAGACAAAGATGATCCTAAATATGAGAGCAGTCTTGGACACCTTGCAAAAGCTAACAAAGATAAATAGCCTTACTATTCCTATTCTTCCACCTATAGCATTTTATTTACTGCTATAACATTAAAAACCATTTTCAAATTCACAAATAAAAACTTTAAGCACAGTTGCAAAAGGCTGTCAAATAGCAGCCGTTGATATCCCAACTCTTCTCTGTGAAATGATATTGAAAGCAAAATTGAGACTAGAGAGTAACCTAACTCAGCCACTTGTAATGGACTTGTAATAAGCCAATGATTTTAAATGCAGCAATACTCTCAATGATGACACAGTTCCCCAGACTGCTAAAACTTCTTCACAGACTTTGTCTTTTACAAACATGAAGAACATTTTCTACCTAAATTTATTGTGACAGACACACAGTATAAATGCATGAAAAAAAGTCAAGTCTGGGACATTTCAATTCAAACTGACTGTAGTACAAATATCACGTGGCGCTCATGAAGAGCATTTTAAATAAATGTGTGTCAAATTTTCAGAATATCCTTTTATTCAGTGAGAAAAACAGCAGATCTTTACCTTGTTTATACCCTTGTAGTGATAAAAGGTTTATGAAACACAGTCTAGAAAGCTAACTTCACTTCTGAGGTTCATCTATAAGAGCACTTTAAGCTAAGTAAACCAAGCTTTCTGTCCACCCCCACTGTAACCCCCACTATTCCCATTAAAGGCTCATGAGGTGCTCTGGTCAATAAAAGCAGTTGGAGATGTCCTTGATCTTTCTGTGACTTTTATAGAAGCCAGATGGTTTGGCTCTGGAGCATCTCATAATTTAGTAACATGAAGAATAAAAGGAAGAGTTCAGAATTAGTAAAATTAAGCTGCATGATAGTTACTAAGAGTCAAAACTACTATTTTTTTTCTACTAGAATGTTATACATGTACTGCAGGCTCTCAAGTAAGCTCAGAGAAAAATAATACTGGGCTGAAATAGTACATTTAAATAGTTAAGAGCAATGGATTTAAAAGGCAGGGGGAAAAAAGAAAGAGGTCCAATATTTTTTTTTCCACTTAGCCATACTTTGTCCAATATGCCTACCAACCCAATAGCATATATTTTGAGCTAGTTTGGTTCAGTCTTCCCTTACTCCCCAGACAAAAACACTGTTGATATCACAGCAGAATCATCAATATCATGATAAGACAGTTAGTTGGATTACACTACAAATAGAAATAAAATACTGTGTACAGGACTAAAGCAAGGATAGTGTTAGGAAGTCACCATTATCTAAATAGAATAATAAATCTTTTGCACACATATAAATCTTTTCACTAATAAATCTGAGAACATTTCTTATGCACCATGATACTGGCTCTCCAAGACCCTGGGAAATACATATTTAAGCTGAAAGAACTTCTCAGCCAGAAGCTTGAATTGAGTTCTTATTTTATCATTATGTCTGTTTAGCTTACAAGCTCTTGTAGGTACTTTGCTTCATATTTATTCAGCACAACATTAACAGACAATCACACACCTTGCTCACACTATCACAAATTATTTAATTATTCCTAAGACAGAGAGCTTGTTACGATTCCTTTATTTACTCTACAGTTCTGTTACATGTCATACATTGGTGTCATGTTTGAATTTCATTCCTGCCCTACAGCAATATCCCATGTGATTTTCTCTAAGATCTTGTGATGGTTATTGAAGACTTTGTTTTCAGAGAAAACATTAGCCCTCAGTTTTGAAGAATTGCTTGAGGTGGAAAAAGAATTTGAATTATAGCCTGCTAAAACTGTCATCAAAGTGAATTATTACTATTTACAGCTGTGTTCATTAATTTTACCTGTATGCATCCATCTAGATAATTCATATAAAAACAGAATGTGCATGAAGAGGCATTCTGTAAGAGGCTGCGAAAGAATATATATATATATAACCCTCAGCAATTAGAAATGCCAGGATTAAAGTTGCTTGTGCAAGTGTAATTGAAACCGCCTTTGTACAACTATTCTTGACATCACAACAATATTAACAAATCTAATAGCAGATCACAGTAGTAGACAAGGTTTAAACCTTTTCTGTCAGGTTAATACCTGAAATACAAGAAGATAGTCTCCCTTGTTTTGAACTAATCTATTCTGTTTACTTCCTATACATCATGCTGAGACTTAGCAGAAGTCTGATATCTTGAAAAGGTCAAAAGTAATCCTGATAATCAGTACCCTGATATGCACAGCTAAGAGGTGTATCATGAAGGCAAAACTGCAGTTCGTTCACTTTTTAGAACCAGACAACAGAGTGGCTTGCACATGCCACTGTAGGACATCAGGAAATGTCCAAGACCCCAAAAAGATGGGGTCTATTAGCAACTTTGAAGGAGAATTTTTAGCAAACATCTACACAAAAGCACATTCCTAGGTGCAATTAAGCTGCATTTATGTTTTCCAATCAGCATGGTAAATGCTTGGCCAAGCCGTTTGCATTGAAAACAGGCTTTTAACAAAAAGCAGGAAGTGCAATTTGTTGTTGACTTCACACTCTATTTTATCTGCACAAAGACATATGAGTTATTATTTGCTAATTATTACCTTGTTATTTTGTATAATGCTTGACATTGCAATATGATGTCTCTCACTGGTATAGTACCTCAATTGCATCCAGTTACATTAAGAATTTGTAAGAAAACATAGCAGAAGCGCTCTGATATCCTGAAATAAAAAGTATCTGCTGATAAAAACAAAGTGTCTATCTAAGAATAAATTGAAGAATAAATTACTTGTCACACAAATCCAACAGTGAACTTAAGACACTAATATAACTGAAACCGCACGTTTTGCCAGTTTCAGGTGATATCTCCAGCATATGCAATTAAAGCACATATAAAGCTATCCAACAGAAAATACAATTATACAGATTTACTTTTTTTTTTTTTTTTTCTATGATCCCTATGTCTAAGCAGCACAGGGGCAAACATTAAGTATTATTCAGCAGATTTCTCTAGGCCACAACCCAAGCTAAATCTTGTCCAGATGTAAAATTGTACTTCAGTCTGAGAATTCTGACTCATGTTTACCCCCAAAAGAACAAAAACTTATGTAATTCAGGGTACACGCAAACACAAATCCCTCCCAATTTACAGCGCCTGTAAGTCAGTGTGACCAGTAAGAGTACAGGATGTCCAATGCACCACACTACATGAAACCTGAAAAATCAGAACTGTAAAGATGGCTTGCTACATTTTCTGAAACAACTTGTCTCTTGGCGGTCTCATTATGCATTTCAAGACTAGTCAATTTTATTCCATCTATTAATGTTAATTTTCCATTGTGCAAAAATCAAGAGTGCAGAAGAGAGAGGGCTGTCTGCAAAAGCTAGCAGGAGGGCAGGACAGCCATGTTGCAATACATATAAAACATAGGTTAGACTGACAAATCACATTTAAAAGCCTTTCTTCAACATTCACAATACAGAGCTCACAATGCGCTTCACCATGTAAATCCAACACTATGTAATGAGGATACTTTACTCCAAATCTGAAAACCAGTCAGGTGTGCCCTAACAATACTACACATAAAACTCTTCAGCTGATAATAATTACACTTCTAAATGATGATGACTTAGAAAGAAGGAAAGATTTCATCTTCAGTAATCAAAAAATTATAGCAAGGTTTGCAGTTAATTTGGGGGAAAAAAACGACAAGATATTCTTGGCATAATTATCTGACAAAGTGAATTATGTTCCCTTAGGTATTAAAGGTTATAGTTGCTATCTATGAGTACTATCCAAAGCCATCCCATGCACCTGAAGAACTTAAAGTATTCCTTTTTTATCTGTTAATAAATGGTTAACTGATACGCTGCTCATTTTCCAGATTTCAACATCAGTAACAGTTGTCTCAAATAAGCCTAAACCCTCATTATATGTTTCAGGTAAGAATATACATTAACAGTAAAACAAAGTTCATAACAACAACACTAATAAACACCAAAGTTAAGAACTATGATGATGAAGTTACAGGAAATGATGTAATCAGCAAATTCAGTGAAACGTTTTCAAAACCCTCCATGTAAATAAGGTTCATGTACTCCCACTTCTAACAGACATATTTAGATATTTGCAAAACTACTTCTAACTTTCAATGATACTTAGGCTTGGAAGTAATTTTTTAATGTATGATTTGAATCTTGTCTACCCTGGAAAGTAACACAAGAACTTAGGTCAGCTACTTGCTCTGAGACTTCCATGCTCCTAGAACATGCACACTGATGGCTTCTTTGCTCTCAGCACATGTTCTCACAGAATGCACCACCAGCCATGGCCTCACAGTTCCTGATACCGTCCTGCTTCTGGACCCTATCCTTCTTGATATTTTTCAGCACTACAAAGTAGATGACAGGCTAGGATGTTCCAGGATGACTAATATATCACTTGCCAAGGCTTCAACTTTAGTTTCAAAATTACAGAGCACCCCTGCATGAATCCTCATTTTTAATCATTTTAATTAAGCTGACTTAAAAGAATATTTAAACGATAGAAAAGGAGAAAAGTACTTAGAAGAGGAAATAAGTGTAAGTGATAAGAGAAAATAAGGAGCTATTTCTCAGATTCAGTCCTTCATTTCCGACAGATACAAAGCCAGCTAAAAATAGCCTACGTATTTACACAGTGGATGTTTACACTATAGACCAGTGCCTGTGGGAGGTATGAAAAACAAACCAATAAAAAAGAGATTGAATTATATGCTGCGAAAATACAATTTTCATAAAATATACTTGCTTCTGTTTTGTAAGTTCTTTCCCGTCTCTGAAATTTTATATGAAATTTATCATATTCACATTCACAGAAAAAGATTAACATGATAAAATCTCACAGTGCTGAAGCAGGCGCTTTAGTCTCAGAGGCTAATATTTCATTAAATATACAGCATAATA
Source organism: Lathamus discolor (assembly GCF_037157495.1). Taxonomy (NCBI): domain Eukaryota; kingdom Metazoa; phylum Chordata; class Aves; order Psittaciformes; family Psittacidae; genus Lathamus; species Lathamus discolor. The sequence goes on along the minus strand of NC_088886.1, from coordinate 94,940,400 downwards.
TCAAGACAAGTTTTGGAACTCTAGTGGGTTTTTTTTCTTAAAAATCCCCAAACATATATTTTTATTTTCAAGCTTTTGTCTTAGTTTAAAAATACCCACACTCAGCTGCCAATAGTTTTACAGAAAAGTTCCCTCCAACTGCTAGGGAGAGGCAGCTTTATTTTAACAAGGGAAACAAAAAAGCAGCAAAGAGAATAAGAAAAAAAGCTTAACATAAAAATCACACACCTTAACAAAGAACTTCAACTCATCATTACAAAATATTAACAAAGGTAATAGCCTTCACAAACCCTTGCTGTGCACTTCCCCTTTCCCTAAGGTCCAGATTTACAAAGGGTGTTTCATTATGGCTTGGTACTTCTAATGTATAGCCTACTGCATTTATACCAAAAAATCTGATTTTGAATTGATGATAAAATAGACACCCAGAATAATTTATAAATAATTGTAAAAGATGTATCACATTGAAAAACAAACAGTCCGTTACTTGTGATTACAGTGTTTTCCTTTAGTTTTCGTTACAGAAATGCTTTCCAGTTACAGTTCCCACACAAAAAATGTAGCTTGTTGTTTGGGTTTTCACTTGGGTTTTGGTTTTGGTTTTTTTTGGTGTTGTTTTGTGTTTTGTTTTTTGTCGTGGTTGTTGTTGCTTTGTTTTGTTGGCTTTTTTTTTTTTCATTTTTATTTGCAAATACAATGTTATAATTAAATAAAATTGCCTGTTCACTGTGTGCCATTGTGGGCTGAGCATCATTACACCAGTCCATTATGGGCTGTGTTTCTTCGGCTGCACTAATGCATAAATGACTATCCATGTTAATACACCATGACTTAGAGGTTATTGTGACAGTAATCCCATCCAAAGGTGCACTGCATTTATTAAAATAAAAAATAAAATACCAGCTTCTATTGTCATTGCGATAAGAAAAGTTGCTTTCTTGAAAAGATTTTGAAGAGTGAAGGGTAAGACAGTAAAAGCCTGAAGCTGGAACTGAATGGCAGGACCAAATGTGTGATTAAAGGCATTTAAACTAATTGTAAAAAAAAAAAAAATAAATCATTGGTGAATAACCTGACCCTCAAGCATGATCAGAAGCAGGAATATCAATTCCTCACTGGATTTCCAGGCCAGTATCCATCTTCAAGAGATCAAAAACATCTTTCACACTGAAATTCACAGCAGACCTGTATCTACAAGTCTGAGTTACCAGTATGCCTCCACCACAGGAAAGGGGCAGGTGGCTTTAGAAGTCTTTGTTTTCTTTAGTGTAAGAACAAGACAAAATTGTAAGAATAGTTTCTTTAGGTTATTTTTGTTCTGCATAACAAACCTCATGAACTACAGAGGTGCAGACCCCGTCAGTATTCAGCTGCTACAGGGCTGGAAAACCAGAATGTAAAACTCAGTTTTCTGTGATAGTAATGAATAAATGATTCAGCACAGCAAAATGCTCCTAGAAGACAAGTTATTTGCAGAAGATATAAAAGCCATGTGACAATCAAGATAAGAACAAGATAACCTTTCACTTTTCACAACAGCTCTTTCCATTAGACCACTGTGACAGGGATCAAAAGTTAAATTCCAGCAACCAAGTCAATCTTTCAAACAGAAATATTCAGTCGTCTTCATGGGAACATGGCTAGGAGAGTAATTTAGTTAAACTAACCACCACCCTAGTGATCACAGTTCCCAAGATCCTAACCAAGCACAGGTTACATCCTTTCATACTTAATCACATCGATCTAATTGTTAACTCACCGCAGTGAATTCAGGATTTTATAAGCCTCACCTGTCCAATATCTTCACAAAGTCTCCTCACCAATTCAACCACTGTTCAATACTTGCACTCCTTTTCTGAGATTCTGTCTATTGTGCACATATAAATGAGGTCATTATAATACTTCTTTTGGTCAGATTATTTTTTTACTTCTTCTATCTTATTTCAGAACATTCTGCTTTGCAGGAAAATATCATTGCCTTCACATAGAAAGCTGACAAAAGGAAATCAGTGTTTCTTTGTTAATTATGGTATCACTCATAAGTATCGCAGTCCTAAACTGAGACCTCAGATGTGTTTTATCTCCATATTCAACTGATGTCTTTAGAGAAGAAGCCACTGAATACTCAAAACCTTATTTCAACAAGTTTTTCAAATTGCTTGTCTTTTGGCTTTGAGGGGTTCTGGTTTGTGAGGGTTTGGAGTGTTTTCTTTTTTGTTGGTTTTTTTTTTTCTGTTGTTATTGTTTTGTTTGTTTGTTTTTAAATCTGATTACAAAAATTAGATTGTTAAATATTTTTTACCACTACTGTGAAGATTGTTCTTGAATTTCTACTTCTCAAGCTCTTCTCAATGTAAAGAAATGCCGTTTGAAATGTGACAAGTGACAAAAGCAAGATACTAAAAATTAGAGGAAAGAGTTGCAAACCATGTGGAAATAACTCCTTTTGTAGAAATTAAATAATTTCTACAAGGAAAGTTATGTAGGTTGGGGTTTGGTTGTGGGTTCTTTTGGTAACTTGATAAAGGTATTGTCACCCGGGCATGTTAACTCTTTCAATTATATCTGAATAAAAAAGAAAAAAGAAAGTGTTCTATTGGCAAACCTCTTTAAACTGAGGAATAAGGTTATGGTTATTTCAGTAACTGGAAAAAAAATATCCAGTTCAAAGTGTGCTATTAGATGGTAGGGGAGAGGGGGAGGGATAAAGGGAATGTGGAGAGAATGGGGGGGGGGGGGTTGGGGTGTGTGGAGAGAGAAGACAATGTCTCTTGAACAGAAGACAGAACAGAATAGAGAAAGAGATTCCAAAATTGTTAATTCTGCTTTTCAATGTTGTAAAGCTAGTTAGCCTGTCAGTTCAAAGACCCATTCTCCCATTCCTTTAAGTCCCTGGGATGGGTAAACCATAATTGCTGGATAATTGCTACTGACAGAGACACAGTCATGGGATTAGACCCTCGTAGTACCACAGAGGAAAAGTCCTGCTTCCAGAATGCTCGTGTGTCTCCTGAGAAACAGATGTTGAGTACATTTAATTGAGTGTTCTCATTTCCCCAGTAAAGGTACAGCCTTCACCAAGGCATGAAAGTAAGCTACTCACTTTGTTTCAAGGTAAGCAGGGTTAAAAGTTACTAGCTACTGAAAGGAAAATGGCAATATCAAAAAATATTCAGAGTGGAATTGAGGAAAACTTATTTAGCATCTGGTAAAGAATAAAGGTAGAATGCCCAAAGGAAAACAGATATGAATAATTTTCTGCAGCAATATGACCATCAATTAGCAATTCTAGGTGAAATTAGCAAAAGATTGAGATTCCAAACAGTCAGCACTGGTCTTGTTATCATCTCAGAAGGAAAACTTCCTACTCAGAACCAGCTCAGAACTAGGAAGCTGAACACAGGAAAAACGCAGCTGTCAAAACACACCTACTACTAACTTACAGAATGGAGAGAAACATGCAAAAACTAGAGATGCCCAAAATAAAAGCCTAGAATCCAAACCAAATAAATAAAAGTAATTCTTTTCTTAAGTCTCGGCATATTTTCTTTATTAAGAAACATGCTACTGAATAACCATCTGTAAGCCAATATTACAATATATGCACACATTACACTCCATAATCTCTACCATACATCCAGATGGTGGACACTTGTAACAGTTTCACTTTTACAGACAATTACACCAGACACTACAGTAGCTTCACATGGTAGTAACAGAAAACACTGGTGGTGTCCACACCACCTTTGTGTAGTAATTCTTAATGTGAAGCAGTGGACTGCCTAGCCACCTTTGTCTTCATGTTAAAAGATACGTGTAACAGTTGTTGAAGCAACAGCTCATTGAAGCACTTACCTTTTCTGTTAATTTCATAAATACACTTGTCTTGTCATTCCCAGTATGGGTGTACAGCTGCTGAGTTGAATACTTGGGCAGAACATTAAGCCTGCAACTTCATATGCCAGTGATGAATATCCTGCAGGCTCAGTGAGTTTAGTCCCTTAGGCCGTCCATTAAAACACTTGGGACAAGTGGCTTAGGCTGGTGACCGCAGTTCACTCAGTTGTTACAGTTACATTACAGAAGCACTGAGGGTTGTAGGTTTTTAAACATTATAACAAATAGTTTCTCAGTTTCCATGAGCCTCCAAAGTTGTGGTACTCACAGCAACTGCCTGAATCAGAATGCAGCAGAACAAAGAAATAAAATACTTCTCTCATGCAGAGAACAGTCTCCCTAGAGGGGCAAGAAGAAACATTCTGTACATGTTGCAAAATTCACAGATTATCACTTTGCCAGGAGTATTTAAAAGGCAGAAGATGACCACCTGTTTGGAGAAAACGGTTCAATAACAGTCATTTTCATCCAACACAACTTCTTTTTAACTGTCTACAACTATTTGTGAATGGGATAACCACTGCTTTTACAGGGTTAACTATCTAAGCTCATCATCATATTTTTCTTACTGGTTGGTCAACAGCCTTGCATAATTCAGCATATAAATACCACAAGCCTTCAATGAGTCCTTATACTATAACTATCTTAAAAAGGCAATACATGGCATTCAAAATTATCATCTTAATTCAATATTAAACCAGTTCCTGCATCTCTAGCCGAATGGATTTGATTCTTTTAACCTGGACCTACATTGCCACTATAGAGTGAGTTCTCTCTCCTTTCCTATTCTCAAGACCAACAACATCAATGGTTCTCTAGGCCAAACAATTTCCTCTCTCTGAAGAAGCCTCCTTCTGTCCATCACTTATGAAGGCTGGCTTTTTGTCTGTTCATTGTTCCTTGCAACAGCCTTCCATGTCTTTATTCCTTCTGCAAATTCCCTGTCTGCTGGTTCTTTTGCTCCTCACCTGTTTCATCTTATCCTTAGGTGGATTTTCTGATGACCATGCTCAACCTCTTGCTACCTCCAGAAGGTCCCACCTAACCAACAGTGAGTGCAGCACTAAGGAGTGTAAACAAAGAGCTTTCCTCTTTCTGATCAGCCACATTGTGGCAACATCTTTGTTGTTTTGGGTGGGTTTTTTGTTGTTTTTTTTTTTTTTGTAGGTTTTTTTTTTTCATTTTGTGTAATAGAATATATAGTCCACATAAATCAAATTCAAAATAAACCAATTGAGCAGTTCAACCATGAATCAGATGGGTCAGATTTTCAAAAAAGAATACACACTTCATGAACTGCTTCTTACGGTAAATGCCTTGTGTCCTTAGAAGATGCAACTATCATTCTCCCAGAAGTCTCTCTCATAAACATTTTAAAACATCACAAACCCCACTTTTTTAAAGTCATAAGTCACATGGCAATGTAAATATGTTCTCGTCTCTTGGATAACACTCATGTGAAGCATTTTATTTTGTCTTTACTGCTAATGCTCCAAAAATATCAAGATCCTGGTATGAAATGCTTAAATACAAAGTGGCCAAATAGCACAGGCAAAAATATGGTGTTTAACTTTACAGTCTGAAGCTTAAGAAAAAAGAAGAAAAAAAGAAAAACATTTGGAATGAATGTGAGTGTATCAATAAAACCAAATAAACAATGCAGAAAAATTATGTGATGACAGAAAATCAAAGAAAAAGGTTATCAGACTGAAATAGACACAGGTCCAAATCCAGATACGTGGAGGTCATCAGCAGTACCTCTATGTACTTTATTATCCACTGGATTGACCTGATGTGAGTGACCTTTTTAAGTGAGTGTCTAACATTTTGCTATAATTTTCAACTCAAACTAAAGGTGAATAGTAAGAAAAAAATCTTGTGGCATTATGAAAAGATACAGTGATCCTGTTACGCATTTTGAGGGGGCAGGAAGGTAGGAATGACAAATCACCACAGAGCACAGATCTTTGCAATTGGTAATTATAGTTTGATGCATCAGCTGTACTCACCCCGAAGGCCCACTTTGTTAACACTCTTAACCACATCTACCACTTGAGTAACTCCTGTAATTTACACCTCAGGGCACAGATCACAAGATTTCCTCAGCAAAACACTAACTGACATCACATGAATATGTTTAGTATCCTCTCATTGACATGCTAGATAGAATTTTCTGTAGTGTAACACTGACAGTAATATTAAAACCAATTTCCTACCTCAGTTTATTTAGTGACATGTTTGAATGGATTAAATTCCACAGGAAACAGGTCATACATATCTACCAAGAAAGCTTTAAAAAGAGGGGGTAGAATCGCAAAATCGTCTTTAACTTGCATGCTTTTTCTTCAGATTCTGTACCATTTTGGGTCTGCATTTTGAATAACTCAGTTTCTTAAATGAATAATTGAACATTAAACTGGTTTCTCTTGCGTTAAAGTTTTTTTCTCTTTTATAAGAACATCTTGGTCTTATTTTAGAGAAGAATGTCAGATTTACATCTCCAGATTGAGAATTTATGACAAAACATGTAACAAAAATTGCAGGTACCAGAAAAAAAAAAAAAAAACAGATGAAAATGAATAGGCAAGAGTAAGAATTGGAAGGGTCTTATAACATATATACATAAAGTCTCAAATTCTAATTTCAGATACTGAACATGACAGTTCAAAAAAGTAATATCCCTGGAATTTGTTTAAAATGCAGAAGATGTCTCTTGAGGGAGAGTGCTTGTGAGGTGAGCTAATCACTGAATTATGACAAACCCTAGAGCTTCAACAGAGTAAATTTTAAGATCAGGAAATGGATTTGAGTCACATCTGCAGTGACTTGTCCCAGACAGTTCATACATACCTACATGAAAGAAAAACACTGCAAGAAAATCTATATAATTCCTCAGAAGGTGAGACACATACAGCTGGTTTGTGAAGCTTGCTAAGTACCACTAAACAACAGATAGATGCCCGAAAATGACACAAAATTCTGAAAACATGTAATTTTACGGGGGAATTTAATTCTTTTCTATTAAATTACTGTTAAACTATGGTCTCTCTTACACATTCAAACGCTGAGTACATGATTCATTTTCAGCTATCCCAACAGACTTGAATACATGCACAGTTAGATCAGACTCCAAAGGAACATAAGCTTTTGTGCATCAGTCAACAACTAACTGATGAGGTTAAGTAGAAACTTCACCCGGGGCAGGTGATTTCAATAACTGTGCCCTGTTGAGTTTCTTTGAGTCTCTGGTCTGGAACTGGCTGGGATCTGATAACATGAAAGGACTGTGCAAGGCAAACATCTTAACCACTGCTTGGTTAAGGCTGCACTAACCACATATCTATCTCCACGGACTGACACATCTGTGAATTCTCCAAGACCAATTTTCTGAAGACATATTCAAATCAGACCAGTTTTAGACAAGCTACTAGTTATAACAGAATGCATAAGAATTAAAAAAAAAATGTGCAAATAATGCAGTGTAAAACAAATAACATATATGAAATAGCTGCTAGAACAGCAAACAAGTCTAAGACTGAAATCTCTCTTCAAAAAAACAATCAACATATTTAAAAATTAAAATGTACTTTATGTGTTTAAATTTTCAAGTGTCTCTCACCGTTTCCAGTTTATATTTAAAAATAAAGCAAACTTAAAATATTACTAATGCAACCCAGACACATGTTGGATTTCAAGAAACAGTCTTATCTACAGCTAAATATTTATGCAGTGTATCCAAGACTGACAATGAGCAGCCTACAAGGCTTTTTATAAGACATGCTGAGCAGCAATAAATGTTAAAGAGTAAACTTCAGTTTTAAATATTTTTCCCAACATTTGATTTGCTTTTAAATACATGTTCCTATATTGAGAATCACAAATAATAGGGAACTTACACTCAGTTTTCATGTTTATTTTCAAAATACACAGCCCTTTTTCATGAGTACACACACTCAAAAGTTACGTATAAATTATATATCAACTTAAATCAAACATACACTGGACCAATTATTGTGCCATTTATGATTCTGTCAATGAATGTAACTTGCAGAAACAAATTTTGAAGGCTTCCTGACTATTGTTAACTACCATACTACTCTTTAATACTGTTAAAACATGTAAAATTACAGTAGATGTATACAATACTGATCGATATTTTTAATAGTGCCAAACTGGATCAGCTTTTTTTTTCTAATTTTTAAACAGAAATTTAAAGAATATACAACAAAGAAAGGATTATGGTAATATGGCCATAATTTATGTAATAATTCAAGGAAAGGAGTATATAATAAATTACTAATACCACATGAGAAGCATTTATTACATTTTAGAGTGCAGTACTCTGGGCAGTCCTCATTCAAGATCTCATGGAATGGATCTGTTCAATGCATTAAATCTTCTCCTCCTAAATGCCATTAAAACTGTTACTTCATGAACATTAAAAAGATGGAATAAGGATTAACTGAATAGACAAAAATGAAAAAAAATAAAATTACATGATACAAAGGCCTCTGTGTCTTTAGGAACCAAGATATGAATAAAGTCTTTTCACCTATTGCTGGACTGTGAACTGAAGAAAAGTCTGGCATCTTCTATGCACAAGTATGAGAAAGATTACTACTGTGTTCAGTGAACCCTTGCCCACACATATATTGAGACTCTCAAGGGAAAAGTGGGTCACACTCTAATCATAAAAACCACACTGACTTGGACAAGAAAACATTTTATTACCCTTTAAACTTTTGTTTTTGCAGCTGCAAAACAGCTTTATTAAGAGAGATAACACATGTGTGATCATCTGACATCGCAGTAGTGCCTGTGCAGTATTACACTGTTGACACAGTTTCTTTTCAATGATGTTACTAAAATAGATATACACTTCTAGGGACCTCCTATCTCACACTATTAGTCTAAAGAGAACAGTCAGTAATCAGTAAAAGAGGTATATCTGAAGAAACACACTGATTCTCTAGCAGCTGAATGCTTTCAGAGGTGTATAAACAGCATATTAGATTTGTTAGGTTTGGTTGTCACTGCAAGTTATAAAAAAATGGACAAAATGGGAAGATTTAATAAAGTTATCTATAAACCAATTACAGAACGAAAACTCAAAAAGGCATATGGCTCTTCATATCATTCTTCCGGAAGAGAACTGGACCATGTGTTTAATAAGGACCCTCACATAAATTAAGAAACACAGCAGCACTCTCTAAACATGTCCTTCAAATTACTTTAAAAAATAATAATTTAGAAGAGAACACATTTACATTGACTAGGATGTTCTAAAAGGCCTAAAGGCCTTATTAGGTGAATAATTTCATCCTGCCTTTAAATCACTGCCTTGCATTCCACAATCAAATTAAAGCTGATTATCATCCAAAAGCCTAGATCTCTCCAGCATGATTCAAGAGTAAAAATTAATAGCAGGTAGCCCCTCCACACTTGTCACACAACCTCAGAACTGTACACCTGCAAAACACTGAACATTCCTTTTTGCCATACATTTCCTTTAACAGCCAGCAAAAATACATTCACTTTGCCACACATTTAAAACAGGTCAATTGATCAGGCGTATTTTAGAGAAGGATAAGGAGCAGAAAAGGTCCCTCCTTGTCTTTCTCCCCTCTCCCTTTTTTAAATGAAGGTCATTCTAGCAAATATAACTCATGCAAGGTTTCTACTTTTCTAGTATCACTTCCAGTGTTAAATCAATTGTTAATCTTGTGTGTTTTGTCTGCACTTTGTTCACTTCATCCATAAATTTAATTGAAATTAGTCTGTGACTGAGAATAAAAAGGTCTTATCCAAAAAGAAAAAAAAAACCACCCAAACAAACAAAAAAAAAAAAAAAACAACCCCAAACCCCAACAACCTAGAGAAAAAGAATTTGAGTTCAGATGTTTAGGATATGTCAGAGAACACAGTAACTGCCATGTACTGTTCCACTGTAAGCAGGCTGAATTTTCTCTTCAAAGCCAGGGATCCCCAAAGAAAAAAAACATTTTGGCTATGTAGGGAAAAATATAAGGACACAAAACACTATAAAGGATACATGTATTCTACCTGATTTATTTAAATTGAAAGAGACATAAGTGCATTTATAAGAGTTGCTTTAGCTTTTGTATTTATCAGGGTCCTCAATCTTACTTCCATTACAGTCCTGACAGAATAATTAATTTCAGTCAATCAATCATTTAACACAAACTCACAAGTGACCTCAAAATAACACATAATCCACCAAGAACCAGTCACAACAACAATCTTTAAATTCCCTTGGAAAGGAAAATTAAGTCAGCTATGTGTGGCTTGGGGCAACCTAAGCTGTAAATCTCTCTTTTCTGATCTCTTCATATAGATGAAAGAGTAGTGCCGCTCTGGATTACATAGAACAATTATGTGTTCTAAAAACTCAGGGAATTGGGTTTCAGACAGCTTTAATCATTACCAATTAACTGCATCTTTTGCCACCCGGTAATAGTTCCACCAATGCCTATGAACATTCAAGAATCACTTTAAGCAGCCAATCTTACATTTAGGTTAATGGATACTAAAAGGTCTGCTTATATTTGTCAACAAATCCAAACAGAGGTCACCTGCCTGACTGAAAAAAATACCCACCTTCTCCCTCTACTGAATACCTTAAAAAAGGTGGAGCAGACTTCAAACTCTTGAGTAGGTTGCTACTCTAGTGTGAACACATGGAAGGAACAGTGGATGAGGGCTTAATTGTTTGCTGTGGAAACCACTCAGAAAATCTAGATATTTAAGTTACTGTTACCTTTTTTAAGGATATAAACTTGTACTGTCCTTAAAACTAGGAGTCATTCTCTTTAGTGGTAGCCTTTGCTGCTCCCAAGACTGACGATATGCTTTTTCTACCTCCCTTACAAGAGCCTTTCCTTTGAAATTTCCCAGCAGCACACCCATCCTGATAGAAACAAATAGTGTGGATACTAAAAAAAGAGAAGATACCATCAGCTGCCAGAATATTACCACTATGAGGTCAGTCTGAGAAATAATAGATGACACAGTGGTAAAAATGCTGATGCCTTTTCTATACTCCAACTCTCATCATTGCTACCCATAGAAGTGTTTCACCAAGGAGAAATTTTATGAAAACCTTGGTGAAGATAGCCACTCAGGGTTGCAACAAGATATATATAAAGTCATAACAGTCCAGAAAATGTGAAGCTCCTGAAATACAAAAGGCTCAGCAGTGTAAATCCAGGAAGATAAATTGACTATAGCTTGTAATTCAACCAAGCAATGCAGTTGTTAGCTAGACAAAAACCCTTAGTAAAATTTACTTTTGTTTTTAATTACACAAAAAACCTTGTGCCCAGAAGAACCACACTTTGATTTAGGAACACTAAATTCCTGTCCACATAATCCTTAGCAGTCAAAAACTACATGTTAGCCAAGCTTTCACAGCCAACCTAAAAAAAACAGGGAAACTGCTTTCAAATAGACAGCAGCAGAGGAAATCAATCCAACAGAAAAGATGAACCCTACCTCTTCAAGGCTGCTGTTATACCAAGAGGCAACTGAATTGTTGCAAACTCAAGGATACACAACAGGCAAGAATACGCTTTAAGAAAAGCAAAGAATGGTAGAGGTAATAACTTACTAGACCAAGGGATATACTTACGAAAACTGGACAAGCCTTTTGACATGCATACCATTCTTCCCATCTGAAGCAGAATCAGCAACATTTGATCTAAATACTAGTTGAGAAAAGCTGCTAGGAATTTAGCCATATAATGCTAACCAGTGAGATAATCTGAGAGAAAAAAACAGTTAATATCTGTGGCACAGAGAGGACTGTTAACAAGGAGAGGGTGCCTGGCTCACATGACTTAAGCCATGATTTTACCCTCCCTATTTGTCTGCTGCTCTAGGCATGTTACTACTTTGCCTGAAACTCATGCAAGCCTGGTGAAACAGCTGAACTAAAAATTGAGAAAAGATTCTTTATATGTTCATTATAAACATACCGGAATATCAGCAGAACGAGCACATGTTCTGAATTGGCAGGAAGTATTTCAGGATTCAGTTCTGTGAGACAGGGAGATTCCCCCATGACAAATAAGTATTATGACTTTGACTGTACAGCTTCATGACTTTAAACTGGGTTCTACCTGTCACTGTCTTCATACAAACACTAAGTACCACAAAAAACTTAATTGCGTGAAGCCATTTCTTCTGAAATCAGAAGAAAATCGTTGAAGAAAATCAACAAAAAGGTTGATTACAGCAGCTGCTGAAGGTTTGTGAGTAGTGTAAACCAGCAGCATATCCATATGCTACCTGCAAAGCAAAGGTTGTCTTTTTCAAAAGCACCCTAGAACCTCTTTCTCCCAGCAGAGGCATGTCTGGGTGGAAGGCTATTATTCTTCTGAAGAGGTCTCCATGAAGTTCTGTCTTGGAGCACTATGTGGAGCTCCATTATCACCAGCACAGTTTTCAACCACCAATGTAAAATTAAGCCAAAGCCATAAATTCAGTAAACTTTGCCATCAGCACACAGACACACATACACACAAATTACTAAGCATTCTCCCCAGTTCATAGGCTGTATAAGCATATTTCAGAAACCACATGTGGCGGGTACCCAGAAAGTTACTTTTGAAGCATCAAGTCTCTGTTCTCTCCTGGACAATGAAGAAACCACCCATCAAGTACCTGAATGAAAAGTTCAGTGATCTTCACCACCTCCTCTGGTGGAGAAGACAAGACAGACAGGCAGATAGATTGACCAGTCTGAGCACAAGACAGCCCTGAATGTTAGGCAACTGTCATTTCTTCAGAACAAAAAATAAAAGTAAAAAAAATAAAAAAGAGAAAGTACATATGCTAACATTGATCTACATCACACACACTTATCCCATGCAGATTTGCTACAGAACTAAATTGCTTACAGTTTTGAGTCCTATGCACCATAGCCAGAGCTCCTACCACCACAAGATGTCCTTTATTCAGTCCAGTCACTGAGCTGTGAAAAGATGCCATCCAAATCTTAACAGCTGTATATTCTACACAGACCTTTAAGATTTTTACTGAGTTTCCTAGTTCTGTTTTTGCTTTTTCTTTTTTTGATCTGAAAGAGATCATTACAGCCCTTTTCAAGGACGCTCTTCAAATGTGTTTTACATTTTCCCCACAGCAACTCAACCTAGAAAGGATGCAGTAGACAACTGCATGTAAAAGTTGAGAAATCTTTCATACCATATTGGTGCAGAAAAATAACTTTCATACTGTCTAAGAATCCCATATTTGAGTAAAATAAAATGCCTGCTATTTACTTGACAGAAACAGGTGATTCTATTTAAACCAGACAGGTTGCAATAAAACATTTGAGCTACCAATTGCTGAGTGCTTACTTCTACATTCCAACCACAAAATGTTGGTACCTTGATAGTCATTAACCACTTCTAATGCCTCAATGAATCAGCCATGCTGCGACAAAAAGTGAAAACTACCACTTTGTTTCCCTATAAATGTAGATTGCAATACCCAAGACAGAAATAAACTAAGCAGTGCTGCTGGGCTGCACTGCTGAAAATTAAGTACATCTGAGATGACTGAAAATTCCTGCAACCTGGATTTTAGCTACACTATCACAATTCCCTTTCTATGTTACAAAAGACTCGTGGGTTTCCACAGTTCTAGTATTTGTTAGTGGTGTTTTCCAAAGTACCTGTATCTTTTTTAAAGAAAAACAACTTGTTTTGAATTATTTCAGGAAGCGATTAACCTTCACTCCTTTGGAGTGGTATTTCAAACAAAAAGAATGAAAAATATATACACTGAAGGTCCCGCTAACAGCAGCACAATACTTTCTCAAGAGCAAGTGTAAAAACCAAAGAAATCTGATGACTCAGCTGCCTGGCAATTAAACAAGCATCCCTACCCCGGATCTGGACTGAGTTACAGGGGATTGAAGATCCACTAACACCTTTCCAGTGGCTGGAGATGACTTTTGTCAGAAGCCTGTCCTGCCCATCTGACTCACAATAAAAACAGCCTCAATGTAGTAGACAGTAGTCTGCGCCTCAGGCTACAGATTATTTTTTGTTTATAAAATTTCTCCTTGATATGGCAAATGAAATGATATGAGTACTTTATAGTAATATAAAAGAGATCTGCTTAATAAATATCACATTATCTAGAAGTATTTTTAACAAGATGCAGATTGTGTTTGTAAAAACTATAGAGAGCATAAGATTCAACAATGTATTTTGTTAAGATGACAATAAATTCCATTTCAATAAGTCATACTACCCAGGAGACATTGGTATTATTGGATTGTCCATATTTTAGTGTTCCTGGCAGTGAGGAAGCAATAAGTTTCCCTCTCCCCGCCCCCACCTTAAGGATGACGGAAGAAATTAAGCATGTTAAATGCTTAGAACATCAATTAGAAACCAAACTGAGTTTGCAAGACTTGAGAATTGTCCTGTGGATCAGTTTAAACCACGACAAGAATGCAGATATTGTTCATGGGAGTAGGTATGCATAAGGTCTGTACAGGAGTAATGCTTACAAATGCAGAAACAAGAAAGAGCGCAGAAGTAACTTGGTGTGTTTATAGACCTCTATTCCCTTTCTCTGTGCCTGAACTTTCGTTCATGTGAATATACATTTATTATTCTAAATGTAAAATTCAGATTATATGAAAATTAAGGATATCTTACCTTGTCTACAGTGCATATTTAGCATCTAACTTGCCCTCAAGTTAGACTTACTCCTGAGCAGAAAATTTTCTTTTTATACTTTAATCTACAAAAGTTGTTAGGCATAGGCCATACAGTATACAAACGTATGTCAATACACTGTACATACTGTGGTTCAATTGTACAATAATAAACAACCAGACAAGTCTGGCCTTATCATGATTAATTATTCTTGGGTGAAAAAAAAAAAAGGAAAAAAAAAAGGAAAAAAAAAAGGAAAAAACCTCCCTCGCACAACTAATTGCGATTACACTGCAAAGGCAAGAGGTAACCTCCAAAGTTAAATAAATAGTTTTGTAGGCTGCAACTATAAAAACATAGTATCCCTATGAAAACATATGTTGGCCTTAGAAACTGTACTGGACCTCTATCCAGCTTTATGCCATGATCGTTAAAAAAAAAAAAAAAAAAAGCCAAAAAACCCAAACCAAACCTACCAACCAACCAACAAAAAAACCCAAAACCACAACAGGAAATCTCTGTATATTTGAATAATGGGTCAATATCTTACTTATGGGTTCCCCAAATGTAACATTTTGTCTTCTCCTTTACAGATATTAACACTGTCTTCCGACATATGAAAGATATTTCCCAGATTTTTGAGAATTAACCCAGAAAAGAGAGAGGGCTGACATTAACAAGTCTACAGGTTCTGAGCACTTCAATCTTTAGCCTAAGGTGAAATAAGTTATTACTGGATTTTTGAAGGTACTTCGTATCCATAATTCCATGTAGTTCATGAAAAATGCAGATGCATAAAGAGAGAAAAATAACACTACACATCTCAGAGCCAAAAAATAACTCACCAAAATTAGCAGACACTTTAAAACGTAGGCCTCCGTGATTTGACTCTAATTAAATGGAAGTTGAAGTCGGAGCCAGGATTAGAAGCCACAGGGGGATCCTTTGATCTCAGTTTCTCAGACCAGGCTGCTTTTTGCTCTACCACACTTCACTTCAGCAACTCTTATGCTGCTGCTTCAGCAGAAGGGCCAAATCAGCTACAGGCATGTGGCTGGGAAGGAATTTTTGGCATCTCTACAAACATCCACAACTGGCATTATCTTCAACAGATGAAGACTGATATTTCCAAAGTCACAAGTCCTCCTAAAGCTTTGGTCCACTGGACCCTCACAGTCCATGTTTTTCTGAGTATCTTATACAAGTTGAGCATACTTTAAATTGTTTACAATTACACAATGGCACATCTGAAATATATGCAATATGGCATTGCAGAACATAACAAATAAAACCTTAAAAGGCTGACAATATACAGTTACTACCAAGCTAACACTCTGTATAAATATACTCAGAGGGCATTTCATGCTCTGCCTTTATAAATAACTATTTCTCCTTCTGCCACAAAGCCCTTTTCCAAAATTAGTACAGACATTAGGCTCCTGAGAAATAGCATGAGGAATGTTTAGCTTGTAAACTTTGGACATGCATTTTGATAATGTTGAAGGAACAAGTGTAAAAGTAGTCTTTAATTATCTCACAGCAAACAGGGTTCACTTTTTTGTCTTCATATGCCAAAAAAATAAACATGCAAAAATAGAGATTTTTAACTAAAAAGAATTTGTCAGAAAAATATAAACAGGTCATCGGGGAAATATAACATTGTAATACATATAAAATTTACCAGAAAGTTTACATTTACTATAAAGGCCCCAATCCAGGGGTGATATATTTTGTGCCACTTCCACTATAAGAAATTGAAAATAGAGCTTCATTGAGCAGATAAGGCTACATGAGGGTGCTATGGCAGCACAGAACTGGTGCAGACATCCCCAGATCTGCAGATGGGGTGCAGACCTCTCTTCCAAACAAAGTGCAACTGTAAAAGAGGAGTGAAGAGAAGGCTTTCTGGTTTCTTACCTCTTCCCGTACCTGAAAGAAGTAATTTAAAACCAAACTTAGCAGCTCTAAACTACACAGGAATATCTCACTGTGCTCCAGTAGGCCCAGAATTATTCACTGTATCTCTCCACCACTGTCAGAGATGATGATGGCTATTTTTGAAAGTCATCTTTTTTAAAAAATCCTGACCACTATTCTCAATCTGCTAATGTAAGTGAACCTCAGTCCATAATCATAATCCAATTAAATTAATTTCTGAAGACATGTAGCTTTTTACAAAGATAAAGTTATTTTTGAGGCTACTGAATAATGTATACAAAGATTGAACAATGCACATTAAGCTGCAAGCCATTCCGTTTGGAATGGATCTGTGCAGGCTATTTAGAGATTTCAACGAACGAGTCACTGATTTTCAAACCATTCCTACATGATATGGACAATTCAAGAAGATCTTTTCTCAGTGGACAGAAATCTAACAATGAATTAGTGCTCTTTTTTTTTTTTAATTTATTACAGAAGTCTCATTTTAGTGCAAGTACTATAACTTCCTAGGAATGTACTAGAATGACTAATAGCATAATTAATTTACAGAATTTTTCTTCTATTTATTGCACTGCTTCTATATATAAAATTCCAAAAAAAACCCACAACATACAACAGATTTCCCTCTCAAGAAGTATATTAAACAGTCACCATTCTTTTTTCATACCTTAAAAAACATACCTTCTAAAGATACGGGAAAGACTGAACACTTTGAGTGCCAAATTTTGCTAGCTTTGCAACTTCTACTGTGCTAAGCAGTAGATGCTGTACCTTACATTCAAGAACTGAGATTGCTTTTCTGGTGAAGAGTACTGACTGTTCAACCTCCAAAACTTTGGTTGCACGCACAGGTGACAAAAGAATTTTTCCTGATCAACAACATTTGACAGTGTCAGGAACTTTTTATGCAGTTTAAATGGAAAGGAATACACATACTCCTGAGAATATTCATCTGTTCTTTTGTAGACATGCTTTACACTGTTTGCTTACTGTACACAATACTTAGAAACCTGTTCCAACTCATTTCACCCTGAAAACTTAGTAACACCTACATTTACAGATTTAGGTTATACAGATAAAATAAAGTGCTATTCAGATGCAAAATAAGTTGACTTCTGCCTTTAGAAATTTAAAGCTGCCTTCTCTCAAAAGACTAAGTCAAAGCTCAGCTAGCTGATCTTGCAGAGATCAATTTGTTTAAATCTGCACTAGCTGCAGTTTCTGACAATCTGTAGTGTAAACCTCTCATTAGCCAAAAGATACTGAGTTTGAAATATTAATATCATGGTCATGAAAAGGGCAACAGAAATTAAGCTAATGTTAGCCTGCTGTGTCCTTTTCTCTTTAGCATAAGCTGTTGCTACGGTTTTGGTGATTTTAAAAAAACTGTCCTTAAAAGACTGTTCACTGTATCAAACGAAATGCCTTAAAACTCTTCCCAACCAGCCCATTTCATTTGCTAATTATTTGTATTTTCCTTACTTGAAAATAAGAACATGAGTCTAAACGGTACTGAAAGCTCTGCCAAAAACATACAATAACAAAAATCAAAATGCCTGCTACAACAGACACAGACATTCTCCATAGCCACTAGTACCTAGGTTTATGATAGAAGATGGCTGTATCCATCATTAGCCAGGGAAAGTTATTCAACCAACCAACACAGAAAGAGGGAGTCACCTTACAATCATTCTGTTCGAAACAACCTAAGAGCAAAAAGGAGAATTTGTCAAAGTCTTCTAGCTTGTTTGCGGTTGCGCTTGTTTTTGCCATCACTTTTAAAGACACTCTTACTATCAAGGGTCACCTCTCTGAAAATTGACCTCACTAAAGAGAAGTTTCCTTGACTTTGACAGTGATACAAAGAAAGGAATGCTGTTTGAGAGGAAAGAGAGAAACCACAATAAACGGAGTTTAAGTCCGGTACTCTAACAGTTGTATTTAACAGTAAGAAATAAACTGGGTGAAAAAAAAAAAAAAGAAAAAAAAAATAAAATGCTCTGATATGGCCAGCATTCACTAGAACACTCTAGTAGGTGGCTAGTATAAGGCAGAGCATTTTAGCACTTTATACAAGCACATTTATAAACATGTTTTGGATGCTTATTCTGGGATGCATCATAGCCCTCACAAAGACCTCACTTATATTTGAATTACATAAAAGCTGAGAAAAAGCAGTAGTTTTGCTCATTATACAAGATAGTATTTTTAAAATACTAACCGGTGGGCAAAATATATTGCTCTAAGTAGTAGTAGGCCTTATGTTCATGGAGACAGAACAGAATTTTGAGAAGAGAAGCCAGAACTTGGACATATATTATGACTGCTAAGCTGCTTTTCTGGATTAGTCAAAATTTCATCGCCGCTGTGGGTAACATTTCTAGTTTTGTAGCTGAATTTTCAAACAATGAAATGTTCTGTTTCTCATGACTCAAGGAGCTAAATCACTTATAAAACTCTTAGCAAATATAAGCGTTTTGAGTCAATGTTGCTCCAGGTAACACACTGTGCTTTGGGACTAAAAATAAAATCACTCATTCAGAATATAAGTGAGGAAAAAAAAAGCAAGCTCTGCAGAGTTTTCAAAAATGCTTCTTCCTTCTGGGTTTGAAGCTAAACTCACTATTTACGTGAAATCCTGACAGAACATAAAAATTTGAAACAGCACAGCTGCAGAGTGTCAATTCTTTACCTTGTGTAAAATGATAGGTCCTTCACTACAATGACATTGGCAAGTTAGTACAGGATACATGTATTAAAAGAAAAAAAAAAAGAATCCTATTTAGAACTCCATTACACAAGATTTCTTTAGCCATGTGAAAGGTGCTCAGCATAAAGTTCCCTACATTTGATAGAAAACAAAACTGCTTGGCACTTAACTGAAACTGGCTAATGAATGGTTTCAATAATCAAGTCAGGAATTTGGGAAAGATAGAGTGAAGTCAAAGAAAATTCATTTCAATAGGCTTTAAATCAGAACAGGAGTCAAGAGGATAGATGACTAAACTTGATTATTTCTTCAGTTGTATGCAACTAACAGTGCTAAACAGTCTCCTTGCTAATATTTAAACTTAAATGAGTGACTTATTCTGTGTGTGATCCCCAGGAGATTAATCAAGAAAACAATAGAAGAATTGAAAACAGTCATCTATCCAACAATGCTATCAGAAGCTATAAATTTCCAAGACTTTCACGTTATGCCCATACTACAGTAAGAGAGCTTTACAAAAGGAATCTGATCAGACTCTTCCAAGTTAGAATGGTGGCTTCTAACTTTAGGACACTTTACTGTCTTAACATGCCGTATGATATACAAGCAAGCAGCTATGTAGAGTTTTCCTCATTTATTCCTGTGAATTAGTGTCTGTGATTTTATCTCCAGCTTCTCCTGTGTGCATGCAAGTGTGTATGTTGTCATGCCCCAAGCAGTTCTGTGTAGTTCTCAGGGCTGAAGCAGCTCTTTTATTGTAATCAGTTTTCATTACAGTCCTTTGATCTCTCTCCATTCTTTGTATACAACACTTCATCACCTTTATTTTCTGTCATAATTGCATGTGAAAGATTTCTCCTTTGATAGACCCTGAATGCCAAATCAGTATCGAAAAGAGTGTTGAAAAGTGTCATGTGCTCTGTCTGCTTTAGAAGGCATCCCATACACCTGTGGAAGACAAACAATTTTTCAGTGATATGACATATCTATCATCCGTCCACAGGATATGAGCTGTTCTGTCTGCTTAATAGCAAGAGGCTATGCATAGCAAAATAGTAACTGCTGAAAGAAATGTGTAGCACATTGCAAACTGTCTGGCAGCCCTCCCTAAGCCTCATCTCCTTCTGGCCTGCTGATAATTCACAGACTGTTCCTGTGCGCTCATCACTCCGGCAGTAAGAGTGGCTAGATGGGGCCCCCTGTCTCTGCTCCCTGTCACACTGTCATTCAGGTGTGTCTGTCTGCCATCACCTGCTGACAGAGCCACATGCGTCTCAATTACAGAAGAGGCCTCCATTCGCACTGCTGATGAAGATGTTCAATCTGTACTGGCTAATAGTATTCGCCCATAAAGATGTGTCTTCTGGAGCCTGTAGAAACAGATACCAGGTGAAGTCTGTTGACTGCTACAGAGCAATATTTCTCACCATAGTTTTGGTAACAAATTATCAGTGGCCAGTCCTTTTCTCCACAATTTCTAGGCTCTGCCATCCCCTACTGTGGTAAAAGACAGGAGGGATACAAAGATTTTTTTTTTCCCCTTTCTACTTCAGTGTGAGAACAAGTGATTAAACAGCAAAACTGGAAAGCCTGATATGATACAATGTCTGAGTATTTTATTCCTCTTTCATGTTACAAACTCCAATAATTTTTATAACCAAGGAAATTTTTAACACTGCCGATCTATATTCAGCTTATTGGTGGGGAAAAAAAAAAAAAAAACACAAAAACAACACGTACAAGGAGGGAAAATTGCTGGAAGTCAATAACATTGGATAATTATTGTTTTATATATAAGCCATATAACCAAAGAGGATAACAGTCAGTGGTGCTTGACCAGCAATGATACATGAACCATTATTGTTGATATACCAGAATTTCCTTTTAGTGTTTTAGACTCCTCAGGGATTAAAGTTTTAATACCTGTGTGTGCTTCAGGAAGCATCGTGTTACAAGGATTTATATTTAGAAGTGATCTCTGCACTAGGATTATGCAGAATATGAAAAAAAAATATATATACAACTACACTCTGTGGGGCCAAGTTTTAGCAGAACAGTATAACAATGTTATTACACTTATAATTGCTAATAGTAGCAGTGATAAGATGTTATGCAGTTTATAAGTGCTCAGGATAAAATGTGAGGTTTCATTCTCATACAAGGTAGGTTATTATGTGAGATCTTTCATGCATCTATGAAATACTGTGGCATGTAAGGAGAAATTATTTGCATGTAGTCCTGGCTAAAAAAAAAACTTGGAATAAGAAGAGCTCACTATGGAAAGAAAGGAATTCACAAGCAGCAATTTCTATTGTTAGGAAAGGTAAACCTAGATCTCTCAAAGTTAAAAAATGAAATTAAAAAAAATTAAAATAATAGCTATCATAGAATAATAGAGTGGTTTGGTTTGGAAAGGACCTTAAAGATCATATAGTTCCAACCACCCTGCCATGGGCAGAGACACTTTCCACTAGACCAGGCTGCTCAAAGCCGCATCACACCTGACCTTGAACAGTGCTAGGAATGGGACATCCACAGCCTCTATGAGCAACCTGTGCCAGTGCCTCAGCACCCTTACAGCAAAGAACTTCTTCCTAACATCTAATCTATATCTCTCCTCTGTCAGTTTAAAGCCATTCCCCCTTGTCCTATCCCTACATACCCTTGTAAAAAGTCCCTCTCCAGATTTTTTGTAAGCTCCCTTTAGGTACTAGAAGGCTGCTATAAGGTATCCCTGGAGGCTTTTTTTGGGCTGAACAACCCCAACTCTCTCAGCCTGTCTTCATAAGAGAGGTGCTCTAGCCCTCTGACCATGTTTGTGGAGTCCTCTGGACTGGCTCCAACAGGTCCACATCCCTCCTGTGTTGGGGGCCCCAGAGCTGAACGCAGTACTGCAGGTGGGGGTCTCATGAGATCAGAGGGGGAGGATCACCTCCCTTAAACTGCTAGCCACTGACCTTTTATTGTAGCCCAGGACATGGTTGGATTTCTGGGCAGTGAGCACACACTCACAACTACACATGTTGAGCTTCTTGTCAACCAACACCCCCAAGTCCTTCTGCTCAGGGCTGCTCTCAATCCAGTCTCTGCCCAGCCTGTATTTGTGCTTGGGACGGTCCTGACCCAGATGCAGGACCTTGCATTTGGCCTTGTTGAACTTCATGAGTGTGGGAAAGATACAGTGAAGTTTGCATGGGCTCACCTCTCAAGCCTGTCAAGGTCCCTCTGGATAGCACAACTGCATAGTGAGATTATAATATTAGGCTGTAAAACCTAATAAATAAGTTGTCAGTTTTGCTCAAGTTCCCAATTATCATTTAGACCTTTCCATTTGGAGTAACAGGCATCTACTTCAATGACTAAAGCAACTAACATACACTTCTTTATACTTTATAGAGTGCATATAGAAAAATAGGAATCCTGTATGAAGCCCTCACCCTGTCCCAGCTTAAGATCTAGACCTCTGCCTTTTTCTCTGGTAACTGGCAGATGATCAGGCAATGTTAGTCAATAATTTTTTCTGAAAGTTTTACAGATATAATCTTAGTTTGCATAATAGAATCATAGAATCATAGAATAGTTGGGGTTGGAAAGGACCTCAAGATCATCTAGTTCCAACCCCCTACCATAGGCAGGGACACCTCACACTAAACCATCCCACCCAAGGCTTCATCCAGCCTGGCCTTGAACACTGCCAGGGATGGAGCACTCACAACCTCCCTGGGCAACCAATTCCAGTGTCTCATCACCCTAACAGGAAAGAATTTGCTCCTTATATTCCTTTTAAAGATAATCTGTTGTGCAGCTCAACACACTTTTTTCCATTTTCCACCTTTCTGTAATTGAAAAGCTTTTTGGACCTACCAGTTTCTCCTCTTGAGCAATATCACTTTTCTCCTTCCCCACTGACCATAAATTTCCCTTAAACTGGGAACTGTCTTCAGTTCTAGAAACACACTTTCACTCAATAAGACTTAAATTTAATAGTACTTCATCATTAAATTCAGATCCACATATTGGAACTTTACAATAAAATTAAAGTAACTGGTATGAATAATAACAGTATTAATGCAATATTTTTATTTTTGCACAGATGGGTACATTTTTGTTCAGATTTGTCCATTTCCTAGCAGTCACAAGTGATAAATGTGATGCATAGGATTTAAAATGAACAGCTAATTTCTGTGACATCACATACTGGAATTAAAAATTTTAATTTCCATTACCAAGCAGCCCAACACAAGTAATACATATTGAAAATAAAGCTATAGTTATCTTTCTTTTTTTTTTTTACAGTATTAAAAGGAGACATAGATCTACCTGCCATTTCTGTATAAATAACAGCCCTTGATGCTTAAGAGCAGCATTCAGCACATGTTCAATTCTACTCTATCAAAAATCTCATTTATGCACTATTCCTAAACATGAACAAACTGAAAGAATAATTACTCTAAAGTAGAGAACACTGATGCCTAGGTTATCCGTCCTTGAACTCAGATGAGTTTCCTGCTCAAACTCCTTCTAGATGATGACCTTTAAAACTCTGGAAAACAAGATTATTATTCAACAACAAGGAATATTTGCAAGAATGAATATAGAAAATGAAACTCAAGGACAGTCATGTAGCCACTGCCTGGATTTAATCTTTTTGAGATTCAAGATATTAAATTAAGCTCAAGAGCATTCACATACAAGAAGCAGAAATGAATAATTATAATTGGTACGACAAGTGAAAGAGGAAAGTAAATCTAGTCCTCTCTCCCCATTTTTTAATTTTTAAAAAGGCACGGTTTGTGACCTCAGCTCAACAAATAAGAAATCTTAAAGCTAAAATTACTTTGTAGTTAGACTCTTTGCTGCTTCTTCCCCGCCTCAATGTGGACATAAATGGTGACATGCTAATTTGTTTTACACTCAGTCTTAATGTTCTCAAAGATAACTGGGCTAAAAAGCCAGGCAAATAAAAATATCCATACCACAGCTGTGTGGCTGCCTGAACTGCAAAGGAATAAATACAAAGAAGCAAAGATTTATATGTATGGAAGAAATGTTAAATCCCAGCTGACAACCTTTGTACATAGAGTCAATTCACTGTGTGCATTTCTGCAATTTTTAGAAGTACCTTAACTTACTTTAAAAAAAAAATTACACAGGGAAAGAAAGGAAACCCTCAAGTAAGTGAATGCTTAGGGCTTTCCTTCCTACCTCATAAAATAGAATTAGACTCAGTAAGAACCAGAAGAGGAAGAAACCTAAGAAACTTTCAAAGAAAAAGCTTTTAATTTCTCTGTCATTGTTTATTCATGAAATACATGAGTTTAGGACTGAATCATCCTCCCTTTTATACTTCTCCAATAATCTTCTAATACATACTATCTTTTCAGAGCCAAACATTTCAGAAGTGTCTCAATTTTTGTCCCTAGAACACCCCTCTTCCCCCCCCCCCCCCCCCCCCCGCCCCAGACACACATGTGTGTCTCTGTTTCTATCTCAGCAGTTTCTCAAAACTGGAAGTTGAGCCTCCATTTTCTTGATCATCTAGCTCCGTATAGTGTATTTAAAGCACAAAACCTTCTGTCTATACCTTTTAGTAACTTTAATCACCAGAGAAGATTTATCAGTTTCTAGTTCTCTATTTAAATATCAAAAAAAGCAACTCTAAGCAATTAGTATCAAAGCAACTGTAAGTAATATTTATAATGGCAATTGGTAAGATTTAATATTTTACAAAAAATTATTTTTAGTCATATTAATGATTGATTACACTCTTTAGAATACAAAAGTGTAATAGAAAACACTTCTAGACTTTTAAAAGTTAAGAGCTGAGCAGACAAGACAAAAAATTAGAAAGAAAACAGAGGCAGACAGTGATTAAATTGTTTGCCCAAGGCTACATAACAGGTCAAAGGCAAAAATGTGGACTGGAAACAATTCCCCTAGCTTTCCAACACAGTTCCTGAACACCAGAATATCCTGAGTTTTTAAGTTTGAGGTAAAAAAGCCCTCCAGTGAAAAATCTGTATTAACCCCATTAACAAAAAAAATCAATGGAATGTTTAATTCATTCATTAGGAGTTTTGCAATTATTTTAAATACTCTGTATGCACATGTTGTGAATGTAGCTGAAATCTGGTGGCTCTTGGCTAATCATGAGTGTTGCCTCACACTTCCATAGGATGAGAAAACTGTAAAGCAAAGCTGATCGAAACTGTCACCCCTGGGTCACAGGAGTCAACACTCTTGATTATGCCAGAGGATGCTCAGGGTGCATCTGCTGACATCGTGTAAATCATTGTTATTTATTTTTTAAAGATATTTAATAAATTATTTTAACATGAAAAATGTTCTCTATGAGAGAAACACTCAACGAAAAAGATGACATTTTAGAATAATGGCATTAAAAAAAAAAAAAAAAAATCGCCACAGCACCAAGTATTCAGTGTGATGTAACTTGAGTTATGGACTCATCTCTCTTTTAATACAGATTTCTCAATGTACAGAAATGCCAATATTGTATATTGGTGTTGATGTAATAAACACAACTAAGAAAATGCAGTCTATAAAAAATGAAGGGATCCATAACAGCATAGCACATTCAAATAAATAAACATAATAAATCTGTGAAAACAGGTTTCTTCTACCTTGACTCAACAGCAAAGCCAGCAGAGGTGTCAGTAGAACAGAACAATGTGTAAAAACTCAGTATCGCATACTCCATCAACTCAATGTGTATGGCCTCATCTATGTGCTATATTCATGATTATGAATTATGAACACAGAGCTCCAGTTGCATCAGTCAACAGAAAAGTAACTTATACTTCCAAGTTAACAGTGCTGATTGTGACATAACTTAAATCCTGTAATAATCTGTTGGAACTCACTTCACAGAGCAGCACTTTACTTTCAAGGCACAGAAAAACAGAATCTTGTTTCAAACCTGTAGCAAGTGATGGAATTAGACAGACACTATAGCACAAACAAAAATGGTTACTGCACAAAAGATCTTGTGACATCACAAGCTCCCTCAAACAGCTACGACATATGCCTTTTCCAAGTATAACTTTTTCAAAGAAGCTTTTCCAGAATACATGCCATGCTGATATCATGAAATTGTGAGTGAGAAGGAAGAGGGTCAGAAAGACTTTGAATAAGCAAGAGAAGTGTGACCAGTACCAGTGTTTCAAAAATAAACCCAAAGACCAAACTTCTATTTTCAGGACAACCTCAAAAATAGAAGGGAGCTGGAAAGGAAATGCTAAAAACTCTCATATAATAAGAAATCAAAACAAAACCCATATTCCAACATTCATGTATACAGAATACTAATAAACACACGAATGGGACTTTTAAAGAGAACAGGAACTGCCTCCAACTAAATAGCAGCAATTTAAATCCCTGTGTCTGCCTGATAAGGTACACACTATCCAGCTAAACTGAGAAATGAAACTAAAAAACCTGACGCTAGCAGACTCTGGGTTTAACAGAGCTTCTTCATTAATTATCTAGACATTGGCACTGCTACTATGAACTTCTGACTATACAGAGCAAGAAAAATTCATCTGGCCACAAGCACTTGAAGGTCAAAAAAAAAAAAAAAAACCACCAAAAAACCAAAAAACCTACCAAGAAAAAAAGTCTGCATTTCACTGGATGCAGCATTTGTATGCTTATCTACAGGTTTTTAATGTCACTTTACAGTTAATAATTAGCCCTCCTCTGGCCTGCACAAAGAGTGCCACTGAGACAAAGGAAAACGTTAAGTGTGTTAGCTATACTTGCCACTGGTATAAATAGTCAAAGGGATGATTAATGAATGAAGGGGAGAATTAAACAGAGCAGTGAACAAAGACAAAGCCCGTTTGCTTGGCTGCCCACAAACCAAGACAAGCTGCATCGATAAAGAAAGTACAGAAAGTGACAAACAAAAAATCAGCTTAATAGACAGCTCATGAAGACTTTATTTAACCCCACATTATGACAGCCTCAGCGCTTTATTAACACTCTGACATGTTAAGATGCCAGGGTCATTTGAGGCTAAAACACACATTTGTTGGGGGGAAAGGCAGAGGAAAAAAATGCACATTTTCATGCCACAGAAAGAAAAACAGAGAAGGCCCAAATAACTTAAACAACACCCTTCAGTTCTCCTTTGTGGAGCATGCCAAAATCGACATTTTTAAAGAGTTGTTTAGAGATGTCAAACAAAGCAGATGAAGCACTAACACAAGCGGCTCAGAAGAAGTAGCTTGACAGGCCTTATCCTTTTCTTCAAATGGCTACATTTTAGACAGATGCCTTTCAGATTTAAAAGAAAAAAAAATTGTGATGGCTTTTAAATTTAAAGCAAGTTATAGTCGCTTTTTCCCCTTTATTAGAGCTAGTGAACATTCCCAGTTACCCTGCACAGATTACTACAGATACCAGAAATCTATGATTTTTTAATAACAAACTATGCAATAAAGTTGATTAACACAATATAGTCCAGCATCTTGATTGCTTGGGCCATTTTCAAACTTTGACTTTAACGTAGTCAAATTAAATATATACTTTGAGTTATCTTGCCTTTTCTTTTGTTAGCTAGAGTTGTTGTTTTAAATAAAGATAGTAATTCTCACAAGTATTCTGTTTCTCTTCATCAGCTGCACTAGACAAACGCAATACACTAGACAAGTCTAATAAACTTCTAATAAGAGATAAGATATATAGTAAAGTACAGAAAATGTTAAAAAGAAAATCACAGTGAAAACCCCACAACACGTGAACAAGTGGAATAATTAGATAACTTCTTGTCCAGCTTGTAATAAGTTCAAAACTGCGTACGTGATGTCATGAGTAGCTACATCTTCTAACATGACAACACCACAGTATGTAAATATTTTGTAGATAATGAAAAATGAGAATAGAAATTTCTTGTTGCTATGAATTAAATATCGTGTATTCCTGCAGTGTCAAAAAAAAAATATTTACTCTCTCCATACCGCTGTACAACTTTTTACTAGATAAAAATAACTGACCTACAGAACTTTCTTTATTGAATTTTACATTTTTAGTAGAGATATTATCTTCTCAAATCATCATTAATATTCCTTTAAGCTTCATTCTCATGCTTTTTTCACTGTACAATACCACCGTCTCATCCATCTTCCTACTGCAAAGCTTACTTTTATATGCTTCACTGCTTGATTTTCTCACTGTAAGGTCTGTGAAAATAAGCTGGAGCAGAAAGCCATTCTATATTACTTAAATGCTTCTCTCTACCATAATGCAACAATGTCCAGAACTGGTACCTTTATGAGTGGCTAAGACACACCCTTCTAATAAACAGCTTAATGATTTGAAAATTGAACACGCTCAAAACTTAATGTGAGATCACGGACAAAAAGCAGTCCACATTTTCTGCTAAAGACCCTCATGTTGCTCTGTAAGAACAAACTTGTTCAGGCTTCTACTTTCACTTCCATCAAATATATGCCACCTTTACAATATCTAAATTTTCTCCATCAACTGCATAATATCTCCTAAAACACAATGCAAAATTTTGCTTCAAACTCCATTTACAAAGAACTGTAACTCCATTTTTGAGGGGTGTCAATATCACATTTTCAACAAGTAAGGCAACTCACAGTTAAGACAGCAACTTGTAGAGAAAACAATGTAAATTTTCCATTTTGAAGGATTCACATTTTATCCTCAAATGTAAGGTTAAATCAAGTAATACAAGAGCTACTATAATACAACTTGTACTTTTTCACTGTGTATTCAGGATAGTGTTTTTTAATACTCATAATGAGCCCTACAGAAAGATAGTATGGGAAGTAAGCAGAGAAGCATATGACACTGTTCTCTTCCCTCCCATTTCTAAGGCATGGCAAAACTCCTTATACCAAAGCTGCTCTCTCTTTGTAAGAAATCTTAAGGCATTCATTTATTGCAAAAAGCTTTAGCTGGCAACTGAATATGCATTGGTGAGTCCATACCATATGCTGATAATATCCGGACCAGCTTATACACTGTCAGAACTTTATGAATTTACTGAGGGCCTTCAAAGGAGACTAAAGAGAACTCTCCCTTACTGTGCCCAAATTATCTGAAGTTTTATCTCTGGTTTTTCTTATGTTATTTCCTGTGTGAAAAAAAAATAAATAATAAAATCAATCACACTTTGGACAGTCAAAATAATTATTTCCTTTAGTACATTTTTTAGAAATAAATCAATTCCAAGTCAAAACTCCAATTAAACTTGAGTAGGTAACTGCTCTAGATTCCTCTGAAAGCTCCAGATGGATTATATATACTTTGAGCTAAAATCTCTCTTGGTATATATCTCAAAATACAGAATGTGCTATATATAAAAGAAACTGTAGAGTTTGCCTGAGCCTTCCAAGTTTCAATTTCTTAGCCCAGTTCTGATCGAATATCAAAGATTTTATTTTAATGTATAATACCTTTCAGAAATAGTTTCCTCTCCTCCACATTGCAGTTTTTTTAAAAAGATTTGATATAAAATTTTAACTGAGATGGGGAGGAAGAGGTAAGTTCTTCTCCTGATGTCCTAAGAGGTGAAAGATAACTTAAGGAAGTGTTCTGTATCAGTTCTTACACATGCCAACATACTGTTTTACTTTAGGAATGCAATGAAAACCAATCATCTGAGTAACTAAGAGGTATCAGCTTCAATAGTGAAAGCTATATTTTCCTGGGGGACCATCAGAAGGAGGGAAATAAGTAATCCCCCAGTGTTCAAGTGTGATCTCTACAGGTAACTGCCACATGCAATCACATATCCACATCTAGAATGTGCAGGCATTTTTAGTGACCTGTCTTTCTGCAACTGCCAATAAACTCATGGTTGATCTCCTGTACTGCTGTATCACTCACAGAATCACAAAAGGCAGAGGCACAGGACACACATTAGGGCATCTATAGATAGAAAGGAACAGCCTCACGCTCGCAGGCCCTTGTCCTCATGGGGGACTTCAACCACCCTGCTGGAGCAACAGTACGGCCCAGCACAAGCAGTCCAGGAGGTTCCTTGATTGTGTGGAAGACAACTTCCTCTGCAAGTAATAGAGGGGCCGACAAGGAGAGGTGCCATGCTTGACCTTGTGCTCACCAACAGGGAAGGTCTCATTGGAAATGTGACACTCCAGGACAGCCTTGGTTGTAGCTATCATGACATGGTCGAGTTCGAGATCCTCAGAACAGTGAGAAGAGTGTGCAGCAAGCTCACTGCCCTGGACTTCAAAAGAGCAGACTTTGGCCTCTTCAGGAGCCTGCTTAGTGAGGTTCCATGGGATATAGTTCAGGAGGGCAGGGGGACCCAAGACTGTTGGTTGATATTCAAGGATCACCTGCTACAAGTTCAGCAGTGCTGCATCCCAACTAGAAGGAAGTGCAGCAGGAGGGCCAGGAGACCTCCATGGATGGATAAGGAGCTGCTGAGGAAAATTTGAAGGAAAAAAGAGGCTTATAAAAGGTGGAAGCAAGGACAGGCGGCCTGGGTAGAGTACAGGGATGTTGTCCGGGAAGCTAGGGACCAGGTTAGGAAGGCTAAGGCCCAGTTAGAATTAAACTTGGCTAGGGACGTGAAAGATAACAGGAAGGGATTCCAAAGGTACGTAGCGAATAAAAAACAGACTAGGAACAACATAGGCCCCCTCCGGAAGCTCTCAGGAGAACAGGCTACACAGGATTTGGAGAAGGCTGAGGTTCTGAATGACTGTTTTGCCTCAGTCTTTACTGGCAAAAGCTCTGACCACACCACCCAAGTCTTGGAAGGCAGACGCAGGGACTGTGAGAATGAAGACCTTGGGCCCACTGTAGGAGAGGATCTGGTTCAAGACCATCTTCAAAATCTGAACGCGCACAAGTCCGTGGGACCTGATGGAATCCATCCGCGGGTACTGAAGGAGCTGGCAAATGAAGTTGCTAAGCCACTGGCCATCATATTTGAAAAATCATGGCAGTCAGGTGAAGTTCCTGACGACTGGAAAACGGGAAATATAACCCCCATTTTCAAGAAGGGGAAAATGGAAGACCCGGAGAATTACAGACCAGTCAGTCTCACCTCTGTGCCTGGCAAAATCTTGGAGCACATTCTCCTGGAAGCCATGCTAAGGCACATGAAAAACAACAAGGTGCTTGGTGAGAGCCAGCATGGCTTCATTAAGGGCAAATCCTGCCTGACCAATTTGGTGGCCTTCCATGACAGGGCTATGGAATTGATGGACAGGGGTAGAGCAGTTGATGTCATCTACCTGGATTTGTGCAAAGCGTTTGACACTGTCCCACACAACATCTTTGTCTCTAAATTGGAGAGACATCAATTTGAAAGGTGGACCACTCAGTGGATAAAGAAGTGGCTGGATGGCCGCAAGCAAAAAGGGCTGTGGTCAATGGCTCAATGTCTGGCTGGAGACCACTAACAAGAGGTGTCCCTCAGGGATCAATGTTGGGACCAGTCTTGTTCAACATCTTTGTTGGTGACATGGACAGTGGGATTGAGTACGCCCTCAGCAAGTTTGCCACTGACACCAAGCTGTGTGGTTCGGTTGATACACTGGAGGGAAGGGATGCCATCCAGAGGGACCTCGACACTCTCGTGAGGTGGGCTGATGCCAACCTCATGAAGTTTAAGCATGCCATGTGCAAGGTCCTACACCTGGGTCGGAGCAATCCCAGGCACAGCTACAGGTTCTGCAGACAAGAGAGTCAGAGCAGCACTGAGGAGAAGGATTTGAGGGTGTTCGTCAATGATAAACTTAACATGAGCCAGCAGTGTGCGCTCGCAGCCTAGAAAGCCAACAGTATCCTGGGCTGCACCAAAAGCAGCGTGACAAGCAGGTCGAAGGAAGTGATCCTGCCCCTCTACTCTGCTCTCGTGAGACCCCACCTGGAGTATTGTGTGCAGTTCTGGTGTCCTCAACATAAAAAGGACATCAACTGTAGGAACAAGTCCAGAGGAGGGCCACGAGGATGATCAGGGGACAGGAGCACCTCCCGTATGAAGACAGGCTGAGAAAGTTGGGGCTGTTCAGTCTGGAGAAGAGAAGGCTGCGTGGGGACCTCATAGCAGCCTTCCAGTTTCTGAAGGGGGCCTATAAGGATGCTGGAGATGGACTCTTCATTAGGGACTGTAGTGATAGGACAAGGGGTAAAGGGTTAAAACTTAGGGGAAGTTTAGATTAGATCTAAGGAAGAAGTTCTTTACTGTAAGGGTGGTGAGGCACTGGAATGGGTTACCCAAGGAATTTGTGAATGCTCCATCCCTGGCGGTGTTCAAAGTCGGGTTGGACAGAGCCTTGGGTGACATGGTTTATGAGAGGTGTCCCTGCCCATGGCAGGGGGGTTGAAACTTCATGATCTTAAGGTCTTTTCCAACCCTAACTATTCTATGATTCTATGATCTAGTCCATACCTCTGCCAGTGGGTGGGATGTACTTAAATGAATAAAGACTGGAAAGGCCTTCCTGGATTTTTCAGGCTGCGATATCACCCTCACACTACTATCATCCTCTCACAGATGAAGCTTTAAAAATGACAACCAAGTGTGACACACACTCCTAAATCAAATAAAATAAAGTGAAAACCATTACATTTATTCCACATCTACACTGTCAAGCATTCAAATCTCTGGAACAAACAAAACCTTTTTGTCACATATATTTATTCTTGTTAACTCAGGCATGCATCTTTTTATGAGTAAAAGAACTTATGAGAAGAGTCACTGTGTCCAGTGTAGGGAGTTGACTTGTATTTAAGAAAAGTGCCCAAAGGTCGTTGATGTTAATTTACTCTGTCACAACGCTGTCATATATGTGTGTGTACACACATATATAAACCAAATAACGCCCTTCTTAAAACAGCTAGGCCATATTAGTATCAAGGAATGCATAAAAGCATTAATCCTCAGTACTTACAATAGTTATATTGTATGTGTATGTACACATATGAGAATGTAGTTGAAAATAACAAGAAAAGTGAACAGAAACTTACTACTACTTATTTAGTAATCCCGTAACACTCTCTATTGTTCTATAACCTCCACTGTCAGTTTGCTAATCTTAGAATAAGCAATCTGTGTTAACTTGAGTCACTCCAAAGACAAAAAAACCCCAAAACTGTACCACCTGCAAAGTAAATATTTTTTTAGAAAAAAATGTAATTCAAACTAACACAACATGCTTTGGCAAAGTGCATGTGCAAGGAGGAATTAATAGATATAACACTGTTTTCTGATGGGTCATAATATCTCTTCACAGTTTTTAAATCCAATCAATTAGATTAATTGATGCTATTGATTTCATTATAAAGTTTACTTCCATCTACGTTCTCTCCAATACCTTGCACACTCCCAGCCTACTAGTCTGGTGAAGAGAGAAAGCCTTGGTGCTGTGCAAGCATTGTTCAGCAACAGCCAAAACAGTGGTGTGCTATCAATACTGCCTTAGTCACAAATCCAAAAAAAAAAAAATACCCTAACTCCATCCCAGCCAGACTCAAGTACAAGTTTATATACTTAAAGAAATTAGTCAGTTTATATAGTATAGCTGGCTCGTGGGAAGGTATAGAAAACTGCTGCGGAATGGTAAAAAGAAATCAGTCACTTGAAACTTAGTAGACAAATAGTGGCAGCACAGACTCTTCTTATGGTGTCCAGATTAAATTTAAATCTGCCAAGTTCCAATAAAAATTTAAGATCTAAACAAGACACTGTATTCATAGCAGCTTGTTTATTAGAAGACAGTAAGAATAAAACACTTCTCCAAGTCCTTCAGCAAGGCTGAGCACTCTTTTTAATTTATTTTAAATTTGGTTATGTACACTGAGCAATTTAAACAAGAAAAGGAAAACATATTTTACATCATTATTTATCATTCTATAAAACAGAACAGTAGCCTATAAAATGATCTACTTCCCTATGCATCATTTTCATTCTACTTCAAATGTGCAATCCAATTTTTTTATATGTTAGATTGGAAGGTTAAAACTGCTCTCCTTGCATGCATCACAATAAAGAGACAATGGATGCTGGGTTCTACAACTCTCTAAAGTAGAAACTAGAGACACCAAAAATGAGAATCAAATGAAAAAGCCATTATACGAACAGAAATACAGAGTTACTTCCACAAAAGTGATCATGCTAACTACAGGCACGTATGTTCAATCCAAATTTTCTTGAGTGAACAAAGAAAAATGCCTCCCTTGGCCGTCTTCACAAAGCAAAAAAGAAAAATTATCAAAACATAGTTCTATATATATCTATCAGCCCTACAATACAAGGTAGTAGAATCACTTAGGTACAGTTAGGTACCATTTCGATTTCCTTATGAACCAAGTTCAAAGGAGCTGTCATCAAACAAGCAGAAAGTACACTCTTGCTTTTTGCAGTCCAATATCATTTGTTTTCAACCTTAATGTAAGAAATTCAGCAAGAGTAAGTGTCTCTTTTTTTTCTTTAAATATATTTCAGTGGCTGTTAAGGCAGGAGTGAGACTAGCATTAAACCTGTACCTCACTTCCTTCCAAATTTTAACTAAAATATATACCATAGACTTCAAGGCATAGGGTTACTTAACAGAAAAACTGAAATGCTGAGATCACTTCAGCAAACTTTGATGGTGCCATATGACAACTAGATCCATAAAGCAAAATAGCCTTTTTCTTCTTCCCAAGAAACGCATTTCTAATATACAACAATTAATTCTGTGCCACTCTCACAGAGGAGGAAAGGACAGCCCTAGACAGCAGGAAATTGCTCACTGCTCAATCACAGTGTTTTGATTACCAGTCTAGTTCAACACAGCTACAATTTTGGCTTTTTCAGGCTCCTTAATTTGTTTTCATGGTTTGTTTTTTTTTTTTCTTCATTTGATCATTTCTGTTATTTTTTCACTGAGATATTTACTTCTCCAATTTCTTCACGTCAATCTGTATAAAGCTATAACATGTGAAAGAATGTAACCACCTCCTCTAGATGGCATTTTAGAGTGGCTTAATAATCTTGTGTCTGTTAGCATCAATGAGTATGGCTTCACAGCCTGCCATTTACATCACCTCCAGTACTTTTGGACATAAGTTGAATGCCCAATAAGAATGTCACATTTCTATTGTGTTGTCAGCTTCATCAATACTACGTTTCTTCCAATAGCTCACCTAAAATAAATGAAGATCAGTAACAACTCCATCTGACACCATTTTAACGCATATGGCCGTTGGGACTGGACAAGTGTAAGAATGCTGGGGAAACATACCACCTTTTGTAACAACTATCTAATCAGTAGGTTTTTCACCTATCAACACAGTGAACTTCAAATACAGCTCATGAATAATTGGCAATCTTGTATCCTCCGGAACCAGGAGACAAATAAAAATTATCAAGACTCTAGTTCATCTAATATGATGACTAAAGCATTTCAGATATTGCTCTAACTTAAATGTGTTGTTCAATTTTGATGCTTATTGAATGTATTAAATTCTGGGACAATAACATGTAAATAACTTTCTCCCCCTTTGAGATTTGATTTAGGCACAATATTAAAATGACAGAAAAATAAGGATTTATTCTCTTAGGAACATCTGATCTAGTTTGTCATAATTATAGTTTGGGAAACATTTTCTCTTCAAAATAGCTTTGCTCTTGCTGAGGAGAGGAGAGCAGTTTAAAAGCATTTCTCCTCTTTTTTACAAATGCTGGAAAAACTTTAATTGCACATATTTCTAGTAATTTTTGTTTCTTAGATACATTTAAAGTTTTAAGACATTGAAATTCTATATATTTTTCTGACAAAGGGATATTACAACTTTATCTCTTCTTGGTGTTTGTAGGTTGAGATGAACATACCAAGCGAAAGGGCAAGGTGAAGATAAGTTTCCATGACATTTACTATAACTCTTTTATATTACCATCTGGCTATTTTATATGTAGCATTCAGAGGGAAATATAAAAAAAAATGATGTAAAGCTGAAATTATTTCCTTGATAACACTTGTTTTAAACACCACACAAGTAAATAGCTAAAAAGTCTCAAAAGTGAATGCATGAAGCATATAAAGGCTACAAGCCTACTTACATAAATTCTTAAGATTAAAGTAATAACTTCTAGAAAAAGGTGGGAGAAAACATACTACAATAAATCTGTTTGTAATGGTATTTGGGTTCCAGCAACTGCTTTCATTGTTCTCAAGTGGCTTACATAAAAAACAATACATTTGATGTATGATTTCAATCCCTTATGGAAAACTGTTCTATCTGCAAGCAGCCTGTCAAACAAAACAACAACAGAAAAAAGGCTGCTCAGTACTAGGAAGAAATAAAATACTCAAAAACAAAGTGAGGACACTTTTTAAAAAAAAAAAAAAAAAGAAGAAGAAGTCTGTTTCAGACATCTATGAGAACTGGTTTACCACAGAGAATGGGATGTGGATGTGGGCTTGAGGAGAAATGGGGAGAAGGGAGGAGGGGCAGGAGTACAGGAAAACAGAGATGGGAAGGTGTACCACACA
The DNA here is from genome assembly GCF_037157495.1 of Lathamus discolor. Taxonomy (NCBI): domain Eukaryota; kingdom Metazoa; phylum Chordata; class Aves; order Psittaciformes; family Psittacidae; genus Lathamus; species Lathamus discolor. The sequence continues at coordinate 94,903,654 of NC_088886.1, read as the reverse complement.
GCTCTAAAACATCATTCACAGAAGCTGTATAAGAACATAGGCTCTTATAATAAGTCATAAGCATGGTATTACCTGGCAAAGAATATTGCCTTCCTTATAAGTTAGTCTACGCCCAAACTGAAGAACTGCTGTATAGAAGGATGAAAGAGCACAAAAATGAAACAAAGGTGCTATTTTCACAGCGTAGTAGCAATAACGCTAGCAATTAGACAAGATTTTCACAAAGCTGTTTGACCTTTTTCATTTTTTTTAAATGATAGCTACTGATCTGTCATTCATAACAGCAACAGTGCAGTTCTGATTACCCCAAAACACCATTATTGTTATTCATTCATATTAAAGCAACACCTGCATGCTTTATCCAAGGTCAGATACCACCAGTGCTGGGCTCTTCACAATCACAGAATAACATGCAGGCCCTGCCTTGAACAGAATACAATCTAATATGACAAGACAGAAAATAGCATAAAGCACAGATATAAATATCTTGTGCAGAGTCATATAATAGGTTGATGGGCACACAAAGAAACAAGCGTTTGTCCCACATTGAATCTCTTGCCCCCACTGATTGCAAATGGCTGTCTCTTTAAACTGCATTTGCAATATATATGCTTGTCTCAAAGTAATCTTGTATGAAATTCTGTCTCATACTGATCAGTGCATGCTAGTTCCATGATTTTCAGGAGTTTCCCTCTCTAAACAAGACTTTAATGTGCTTACACACTGCATTAAAGACAGAAAAGGACTTACCCTGTCCACACAGAACCAAAAAATGTCATACATCTATATTACTCTTGTGCTAAACTGAATTAAACTGAATCTAATAAATCCTGCTAATAAGCTGGATTCACAGGCTGATGCTCACACTGACTACATTTAATAGCTTTTTCTCAGCTTGAAGCATAAGCAGAGCAAGATTGCAACTGCTCAGGACCTGGGCAAAAGTAAGTTTCAGTCTCACCACTTTGTAGTCTCGTGGGTTCCTATTTTTACTAAAAGGGCTGCAGCAATGTTACAATGCTACTTGTAATAATCAAAACGACCTGCCTGATCAAAACTCTTAATTTGCTTCCTTTCGTCCCAGTTTCTCATATTCTGTAGCTAAACCTGCTTGGCATGTCACTATGCAAGGTCACAGTGCCAATCTCAGAATACGGCCTCTTTCTTGTTTGCCATTTACCAGTTCTGAATTTTAGGTCTATTTTGGTAACATGGAAGCAAAAACACATATGTGCTGTTTTCAGGAAAAGAAAAGTCTTCTATTTAGTTAGGGTACATATAGTCATATTTTTCTAGCAACTCTATTGATATAACTAAATAGCATTTTGAACAATTTTGAATAAAACAACCAGCGGCTACTGTGCATACTTACTTGTTACTGAAGTCAATGGATGACTGCAGGTTTGGGCTTGTGGTAATTAATTTAATTCTTTGTGACTTGGTAACCTGATACATTGTTGGATTTGTAACATGATAGAAGGAAGAAAACTGTACTGGAGCAGTTTAACTTATAACCACAGACAAAATAGATTTGGTTGAAAGCTTTGCTCACAATTTCACTGTGTAAAGTAAAACTATTACTGAGAAAATGATGTCTCTATCCAGAAGCTTTCTTTGTTACACCCTATAATTCTTCAAATGCTGAGCTACAGACCAACAGCTTCTATACTAAACTGGTCTCAAGATGCCTCATAACTCCAATTCAGGCATGCTGAAACACAGCGTCAGAAAAAAAAAAAGTACACATAAGCTGAATATTTCTTAAAAATCTGGAAAACATCCTGACAAGTCTGGGCAATTGCCTCTAAAAACAGTAAGATGACAACAGAGGACAAGTGAAGCACCTGAAAATATGACTATACAAACTAATCTTACCAGTATACTAGCACTGGACTTGATATACCGCAGAACTCTATAGTGCACAGCATTTACTAAAACTTCCAATATTCCTCAACATTGTATCATGAAATTTTCTACTCAGATTTCTTTTGTATTAACCTGTTTTTTTAATCTTCCACTAGTACCATGTATGTAGGCTCAGAACAGCATGAATGCTTATAATCATGCAGAAGGATGAATATGACTTGTAGCCAAATTCAGTACAACTTTAAAAGCAAACACAGAGTAATACACCTAAAAGACTTATTTTGTTCCCAATGTAGCAGACTCTGAAAAGGTAAAATAGTATATCTTGTCCAGGGAGACAAATGTCACATAAAATTTCATTAAGAGATTGAACTAGAAAATAAAAATTTCAAAACCCATAGAGATTTTTGCTGTTCAATTTGAGACACTTGAATGATAGTAAACACCATGTGTTTTGGAACTAAGACTTGTTCACACTGTCTCAGGTTGGCAGTCAAACAAGCCCTTTCCCTTCTAAAGTAATATAGCTATTCCTAAAAAGTTAGACTAGAATATGAGGATTATCTGCTAGTTCTTAGCAAGTACTGAATAAAGATTGAAAGTGCTTCAAGAACCTCAAAGAAATATTTTATCCCCACCAAAATAATAAAAAAAATATTATTTGGGGTTTGAGTACAATTTGAGGTTAAAGTTCAAATTTTGTTTCTATGTTACTGTAAGACTCACCTATAAAGTACATTCTAAACTGATGACTGAATGCCAAAGTATCTGATTTCTGTATTGGTTCTAAATGAAAGCTTTATAAGAAGACCCCACTGTACAAATTATCAATCTCTGTCACTGTGGTTAACAGCATGCTTTGAGAGTGCTGATTAAAACAAAAGGTCAGAGCAAACATCAGTGCTCCAGACACTCTTGTAGATAGTAGTGTAATTAAAATGTAACTCTAAACTACTCCATGCTTTCTATGTCAGCATCTTTCCAGCAGGGAATGGCAAACTGAAGCGGCCGCAGTAGAAAATGGCAGAAGTCTGATGTGGGAGCAAATAGATAGCCATCAATGTTATCAACTCATGCTACATACTGGAACTCAAACAGCCTTTTTTTCTTTCTTTTTTCCCCCTTTCCCCCCTCCCCTTCTTTCAGCATGCATGCTGTCCTGTCTTTTGTTCTGGCAGTGATAAGATGTATAAATTATGAGTGGTTGACAAAGTATACTCCAGTGCCTTAGGCAGCTCATCAATCATTTTCCATGTCGACAGGTAATTGATGCAAGCCCTGCAGGCGCATCTCCATCAGGTAAAGGGAGGAAGGAATTAAATCTGCTGTCATGCTTTGAGCAGATGATCTGTATTTAACATTCTTTTTAATTTAGAAGTTGTTTATTTTAAACTGTATTTGGCTGCTCTAGCTCCCTCTTATTCCCTTTCCGTCTTCCTTTCTCTCCCCGGGACCTCAGAGAGAAAGTGGTGTGTAACTGGTTGCACTCTGTGTGTCACACGGAAAAAAAAAAACCCTTCAGCAGGGTGAGAGGGTGCTCAAGCAAGAGACCACCCATAAACTGTTAGGGAGAAGCTAAGGAACTTACTTTCTACTTCACTGAAGCTTAACATCAAAGACACTGCTTGTCAGACAATTATCTGTCAAGTGAGTTAGATTTTGACCAATCTAGGATACTAAATATACAGACTTTTTCCTTTGGTCATTATCCTTACTCCTTTCTCAACCTGATTATCTTTTTTGGCTTTGGAGAGAGCATTTTAAAATTAAAAACTTAGGGCAGGGGTAAAGAATGGGGAAGTAGGAAATTGTACTAGGTCTGTCTGGAATGGAGTTAATTCTCCATAGTAGCTTACATAGTGCTGTGTTTTTGATTTGTGACCAAAACAGTACTGACAACACACAAATCTTTTAGCTATTGCTGAACAGTGTTTGTGCAGCACCAAGTCATTCCCCGTTTCTCATGCTGCCTCCACAATGAAGATCGGGTGTGTACGAAGGGTTGGGGAGGAGACACAACTACACAGATGATCCTAACTAAGAAGATATGCCATGCCATATAACATTATGCCTAGCCCAATAAGGCAGCAAGGAGGTGGATTTAGGCACGTTAGTCACCAGAACTAACTGGACATGGGCCTACCAATGTGAGGTGGTGAGTGACTGCATAACTTCTTTTGTTTTTTTTTCCCTGTTGCAGTTAAACACACTACAACAGTTCTTTGTAATCTGTGGTAGTTACCATTTATTTTGGAAATCAGTTAGGAAATATAAACATGTTATACCCTGGATGATATGGAATCTCACAGCATTAGACACTCTCTGTAATGTAATTAAGCATTCTACATAGACTGGAGCTGAGCTCTTCTATCACAACTGAGACAGCATTTCTCTGCTTAACACCAGAATTGAAAGATGGCATATCACTCATTGTTCTATTGTGGGTGGAGGTGAAAGCGAAGTGTTAAAAGAAGGTTTGTGTTGATAATGTTCTGTATCTTCTTGATCTTCTATGTCTTCTCAGTTGGGACTGGAAATAGTCAGTGCAAATCCAAGCAAATAGTGCTTGCCATGTTCATCAGCTTCAACACAGAAGAACTTCCTCCATGAATTACTCAATATTGCCAACTCAAAGGCCCTCTAAATCCTTGATTTACTAGCACAATGCTCCCAAATACAACACAGATGGACTGCAGAAGAAAAAAAGCTTTCACTTCATTTGTCACTGAAAACAGAAATACAAAAGGACTAGTCCAAAGTCCAATGGTTCCCATTAGTTTCAAACCCAAACTTAGTGAGGCCCAAAGATGATTGATTACATACTAGCTATTAGCTTTCTTTATGGAGAAGAAAGAAGTAAAAAATATGAAAAAATCAAACTACGGAAGTATGATGCCAAGCATAAAAAAACCCAAAACAAAACAAAACAATAAACCCAGATCAAAGTCAAGAAATCCTACACTAAAAAAGTGTAGATCCTAAAAAGACCAGCTGAATAAAACAGGAAAATCAATTCATTAAAAGACTGACTACAACTACAGAAACTACAGATTTCTAAAGGCATTGCATTACCTTAAGCAGAACAATTAAAAAAAAAAAAAAAAAAATGGAGGGAGTGGAAGTGTACTGGGGACAAAGAACACTTTAAAGTAATTCAAAAAAATTTAGAATCATTCCAGTAAGAATTGGAACTTTTCTAGTGTTGTGGTCTAAAGAAGTACCAGAAGTAAATACTCACAGAACAAGAGAAATATAATTGAAGCTACTTTTGTTAGTTGCTGATCTAAAAGGCTTTAAATAGATCAAAGAAATGTATGTCTTGAAGTTCTCTTGTTATTCTTAATTTTATGCTGCTTTTCCTGACAACGGAATTAAAATGAACAGATAAAACACATATGGATTTTAAAGCCGAAACATTCTTATAAGACCATTATTTACATTTTTAAATGGTAAGAGCTTTCAAGAGCTTTCTCTGTGCTTGAGGAACTTAAACACTTTCTGTAAGAGGACTAAGATCACAAAAATCATTGGCAAACAGACTTCCAAAAGAGGACCCGCATTGCTTCGTGTTTATGACAAACAAGACAAATTCATTAAACAGTATCTCTAAAACAAAAAGCTACTTCAAATAATGTAGGTATTTAAAGTTTGGGATTCAATATCACATTTCACAGAAACACAGTCATTAGGGTTGGGAGTAACCTCTGGAGATCACCCAGTCCAACCCCCCTGCCAAAGTCAGGCCACCTAGAACAGGTTACATAGGAACTCATGAAGGCAGGTTCTGAATATGTCCAGAGAGGGAGTTATTTGTGTAATTTTAAATAGTGTTTCATTTCAAATTCTAATGTATTTCATAAATAATGAAATCTTTGGCCTCTTCAGGAGCCTGCTTAGTAAGGTTCCATGGGATATAGTTCAGGAGGGCAAGGGGAACCAAGACTGTTGGTTGATATTCAAGGATCACCTGCTACAAGTTCAGCAGTGCTGCATCCCAACTAGAAGGAAGTGCAGCAGGAGGGCCAGGAGACCTCCATAGATGGATAAGGAGCTGCTGAGGAAAATTCAAAGGAAAAAAGAGGCTTATAAAAAATGGAAGCAAGGACAGGTGGCCTGGGTAGAGTACAGGGATGTTGTCCGGGAAGCTAGGGACCAGGTTAGGAAGGCTAAGGCCCAGTTAGAATTAAACCTAGCCAGGGATGTTAAGGATAACAGGAAGGGACTCTACAGGTACGTAGCAAACAAAAAACAGGCTAGGGACAAAACAGGCCCCCTGAGGAAGCTTTCGGGAGAACTGGCTAAGCAGGATTTGGAGAAGGCTGAGGTTCTGAATGACTTCTTCACCTCGGTCTTCACTGGCAAAGGCTCTGACTGCACCACCCAGTTCTTAGAAGGTAGATGCAGGGGCTGTGAGAATGAAGACCTTGGGCCCACTGTAGGAGAGGATGTGGTTCAAGACCATCTTCAAAATCTGAACGCGCACAAGTCCGTGGGACCTGATGGAATCCATCCGCGGGTCCTGAAGGAGCTGGCGAATGAAGTTGCTAAGCCACTGGCCATCATATTTGAAAAATCATGGCAGTCAGGTGAAGTTCCCGACGACTGGAAAAAGGGAAATATAACCCCCATTTTCAAGAAGGGGAAAATGGAAGACCCGGGGAATTACAGACCAGTCAGTCTCACCTCTGTGCCTGGTAAAATCTTGGAGCACATTCTCCTGGAAGGCATGCTAAGGCACATGAAAAACAAGAAGGTGCTTGGTGAGAGCCACCATGGCTTCATTAAGGGGAAATCCTGCCTGACCAATTTGGTGGCCTTCCATGACAGGGCTATGGAATTGATGGACAGGGGTAGAGCAGTTGATGTCATCTACCTGGATTTGTGCAAAGCATTTGACACTGTCCCACACGACATCCTTCTCTCTAAATTGGAGAGATATCAATTTGATGGATGGACCACTCGGTGGATAAAGAACTGGCTGGACGGCCGCACACAAAGAGTTGTGGTCAATGGCTCGATGTCCAGCTGGAGACCTGTAACGAGTGGTGTCCCTCAGGGATCGGTGTTGGGACCGGTCTTGTTTAACATCTTCGTCGCTGACATGGACAGTGGGATTGAGTGCGCCCTCAGCCAGTTTGCCGATGACACCAAGCTGTGTGGTCCGGTTGATACGCTGGAGGGGAGGGATGCCATCCAGAGGGACCTTGACATGCTTGTGAGGTGGGCTGATGCCAACCTTATGAAGTTCAACCATGACAAGTGCAAGGTCCTACACCTGGGTCGGAGCAATCCCAGGCACAGCTACAGACTGGGCAAAGAAGAGATTCAGAGCGGCCCTGCAGAAAAGGACTTGGGGGTGCTGTTCGATGAGAAAATGAGCATGAGCCGGCTTCAGTGTGCGCTCACAGCCCAGAAAGCCAACCATATCCTGGGCTACATCAAAAGGAGTGTGACCAACAGGACGAAGGAGGTGATCCTGCCCCTCTACTCTGCTCTTGTGAGACCTCACCTGGAGTATTGTGTGCAGTTCTGGTGTTCTCAACATAAAAAGGACATGGAACTGCTGGAACAAGTCCAGAGGAGGGCCACGAGGATGATCAGGGGACTGGAGCACCTCCTGTATGAAGACAGGCTGAGGAAGTTGGGGCTTTTCAGCCTGGAGAAGAGAAGGCTGTGTGGGGACCTAATAGCAGCCTTCCAATACCTGAAGGGGGCTTATAGGGATGCTGGGGAGGGACTCTTCGTCAGGGACTGTAGTGACAGGACAAGGGGTAATGGGTTAAAACTTAAATAGGGGAAGTTTAAATTGGATATAAGGAGGAAATTCTTTCCTGTTAGGGTGGTGAGGCACTGGAATCGGTTGCCCAGGGAGGTTGTGAGTGCTCCATCCCTGGCAGTGTTCAAGGCCAGGTTGGATGAAGCCTTGTGTGGGATGGTTTAGTGTGAGGTGTCCCTGTCCATGGCAGGAGGGGTTGGAACTAGATGATCTTGAGGTCCTTTCCAACCCTAACTGTTCTATGATTCTGTGATTCTATAATACACCTCATTTTATAGAATACCAGTGGTTAGTACATATTTCTAATTAATTTTTCAAGTCACAAGAGCATGCTTTTGAACCAAATTATCTTTTTTAAAACTCTTTCAACACTGAAACTAATAGATTATAATAACGCTCCTGATCTATCTGCAAAACTTGCCAAGATCAGTTCATGTTATGAGGGTAATAAACTTTAGTGAAAATTATACACAATGATTTTGATGTAAGGGAAAGATAAAATGTAAAGGAAGTTATTACTTCAAGGCAAAAAGACAGCACCCACACAATACAAAAACCCAGAAGTTCAGTAATCTTGGTTTTGAGCCATTGCTGCAATATATCACCCACATTATCCATTGCACCCAACAAGACTGAACTTTTTACTCAGATAACAATATAGAGCTTGATTGCACAGCACACATACATGAACTCTTGTCAAAGTTAATATCAAAATTTGTCAGTACAACAGAAGCCAATCAGTGAGTTATCAAGGATGAAGACTAAGAACTTTTGTTTAGCCTGAAGAAAGTTCTAATTAAAGTTCCCTAGCCCTGAGTGCTTTACGTTGTTTGCTAGACTCAGACTGGCTGCTGACAACTTGAATCTCCTCCTTATTCCTGAAAAGAGCTTTTTCTGCATTCATTGTGATGTGGAAGCTTTAATGTAGCTGCCATTTCCAACACATTTTATCAGTCCTGAAAAAGGCTTTTTGTTTATTCTAACTGGCAATGCTTTTTCTGACAATGAGACTTCAAGTTGGCAAATGTCAAAGGTTCCATATACAGCTCTACTTTTCTTCACTTCTAACTTGACTGGTATGAGACTGTTAAGTCAAGCCCATATCACAGACAAGTTTTTACTGGCAATTTGACTGTTTTCTCCAGTCTGTTGTTTCCCAGATCAACTCTTCCTCACAACTCAAGGTACCCTTGATCTCTAGCTAAAACCATCACAAATACGCATAGCCTCAAGAATGTATATACACACATATATTGATAAACATGATCATGATGAATAACTTAAAATTATGTTCACCATCTCAAATACACAGGTAATGAATGATATAAGCATTTGACGTGGAATACAAACATTTTATAAATATGAGAAGAGATATACACATAGCACTCTGCTACAGAGCACTCTCAGGATCCATCTACTGAATAAAATAAACTGAACTCATGGATTTCTACCCTTTCACCAAGGTTCTTGTTCTTCCAAACACTGAACAAAACATTTCTGCAACAGGCTGGCTAACAGGAATAGAACATGCTTGCAAGATCTACTTTAGTATTTTAATTTCATTGCACATAATATAATTATATATTTATGAGAGATTGTCCTTCATATGCTGATACTCCAAACTCCATGTGACCGACTTATGCCTTGAAGCTCAACTCAGTAAATCTGATTACTCCAGGGAAATTATTCTTTGTCCATAATGATGTAAATTACTCAATAGTTCTAAGCAGCACACGGTCCCTCTCATCAACTGCTGTACTCAAGTCTGTGAAGGCAGTTATTCTTCCCTACTGGTGTGAACCAGCTTTTGCTGGCACTTAAAGTAGATAAAGGCTAGAGCATCTCACTTGGAGCCCGTTTCACCTACAGTCTGGATTCTGAGCTACTCAGATCCTCTATCTTATTACAAGGCAGCATTGTATTTATTGAAGTAGAGAATCAGTCTTTCCTCTGATATTAATCATTATAGTTCATAAACTAGGATTTCATGCCTTTAATTAATTTCCAATTTTATTGAGCATTTGACTACTTAGCATGCTTTCTAGGCAACTGTTTTGGGCATCATCACCTTTGTTGGCAATTCTCAAACTGCGTAAGTTTACTAATTAAATTAAGCATTGCTTCATGTAAAGAAGTAAGGGAGTGTGTTATTCTAACTTTATGTTGGTGAAACAAGGTAGTCACTTGCTCAAAACTGACTAAAATGTATTGCTTTTGACTTACAGTCTGTGCTCCAAACATGTGAACACTACACAGAATGTGTCACCATATAATGTAATTGATCAAATCATATAAAACCTCCTAAAACCAGATCATGAAATATCTCAAGTGCGATATCCAAGAGAAGCACTCTCTTCATTATCATACAACTACTGCAAATCAAAAATTATCATCTAATGATATTATATGTTAATATTAGATGATAATCATCTAATGTAATTAGATGATAATCATCTACTCTACACCACTGATATAGTCATGCAAATAACTTAGAAATAATACCATGCTGGTGAAAATATGCAGGTTGGTATCAGCAGCAATTCTTGTACTTTTAGGAACAGGTACAGTTTATGGTGAACAAGACTATAAGCAGATCCCAGTTACTTTTACAATGTGCCCCAAATCTGATTTCCAGACTGGGGCAGGGGGGAGGTATAAGGAGCATGCAGGAAAGAAAGGAAAAGATCTCAGATTCTACTACTATTAAAGCTTACATTTTTATGCTGAAATGCAACACTCTATTTTTATAGATGCATATTAGAAACTATATTAGAGTTATTAGCATTCATACAAGCATATTTAAGATAAAAGCAATGGGAGGTGGCTAGAAGATAAACACAGCTGCAGATGTTTTCCTTTTGGCATGAGGAAGGGAAAACCACCATAACTTTATGGAAAGAGACACCAGAAGTACAGGAAAAACTTTTAAAAAAGAAATATGTACATACAGAGATGTAGTTTGCAACCTCTTATTTAAACCAGTTTCTCCTTTGATTTATTAAAACAATAAAATTATTCTAATGAAAAATTCAGCATGAATTTCCATGAAGATTAACACTTTTCCTGTAAACTTGCCTCAAGTCTACAGAGTAAGAGAGCAAGACAAGTTAATGGAGAAAACGCATTTTCCATGCCAACACTCTTCACTACATATCCTGAACTTCAGAACTGGTTCACAAAATATTTCTGTCTGAATGAGAACCAGAAAAGTTAACACATTGTCTAGCATTCTATCTGAATTAGAACCAGAAAAGTTAAAACACTAGCATTCTAGAGCACTAAACAGCTATCCTATGTATAGAATTCTGGATTTCTCTACAGATGTTTTGTTTAGAAAACAGATTTCCACTGCCTCAACAATCCTTAAAGGACATTCATGGCATAAGCATTTATGTAGACATCCCAAAGAGAAAGCCAACATAACTCCAAAGTTACTTTATAGTATGAACAAAATATTTTATGAATAATTATCTCTACTGCTTTTGTGCTGCTCTTGGGCCTACTCAGGTTTCAAGTTTACAGGAAAACGTTTCACAAATATAATGAAAAGTACTGCCTGATATTATTCTGCAGATAGACAGTGACTGGAGAATATATCCATCTTCTAAGTGATTATTTGTCCATGGGGGAAAAAAAAAAAAGGAACAAATCAGGAATAAATAAGATCAGAAGAAAACCTCTATCTGCTTTTAAAGATGTCCCTGCGCAATGATAGGGGTATATTTTAAAAAATATGTAATACATTACCTATAATGTGACTTTTTCTAAGCAAGTTACTATAGTAGCATCACCTTCAATCAAAGCTCAAAAGCTATTTGAGTTTAATGAATAGAAGTGAAAATCACATTATTTAGGTGTGGACACACATATACTCACTTGAACTATTGACAAGAAATTTGTAAACTGCCCTCAAAGTCAAAAAGTTTGGAAAATTTTGCTTAACATTTTTCAAGTGTCTTCCAAGAGAAAAAAGACATTAAAGTTAAGGTCAATTGTAAACAAGTTTGGAAAAAAAAAAAAAAGTGAGGGGAGAGAGTAAAGAGAAATAGCACAGTAGTTTGAATGATTCATTTCAAACTATTATTTTATGACCAGGAGTACAAACTAAGAAAATCAATACTATTCATATACTTTCATGAAAGATGGTTTCCACCTGACAACTCATCTGCTCTCTTATTTGCTTCCATTCCCAATGAAAAGGCAATGAAAGCCTAGCATATATTTATATAAGAATATGGTTACAACAATCCAACAAAATACTCAAGAAATTCAACACCAAAGCTGACTAAAGCAATTTTTCCTGTCTGCCACACACAGGCTGTTGTTGCACAGGATTAGGGGCATTTCTATGGAAGGAGTTAAACTTAAAAAACTAATCTTCAAAGGAGAAAATAAAACCAACCCCACCCCCTCAAAACATAATACACTATTGAACTTGCATTACTTACCTAAGAGACAATCTCTCAGATTTACAGTGCTTACTTGTATAAATGCATATTTCTGCAGCCTGAAGAAGGATTAATGCATCTAAAAGGTCTCCCTTCTTTTCTATGTCAACAGAGCTAGCAAAAGGTACAACATTTCCTTATAAATTTGACCTGCATGTATCCTTAGATCATCAGTGCTACAATGCCACTACTGTTTGAAAGCCATCTTCTAAACTGTGAGCCATGTGATTAACAGGACAAAGAAGAACGCAGATACAGAATTTTAAAGTACCAGTTATCATCAAGTATTATGAAAAGCAGAAATGAAAAATACTCAAAAACCCCCTAGAAGACAACTCAACAACTATCCAAACAAGGGTAAAGAATGCCTGCTTCAAGAAATGCACACTTTTGCCTAATGCTCAAAATTGACCACAATCTCCCCTGTGCTTCATCACATCAAATTCCACCGTACTACTCCATAACAGAGAATGTCATTCTTTCAGACCCTTTCAAAAACCTTACAATTTTCTGTTTTGAGACTAATGGGATCCTGCATCTTTTGTGTTACTTCAGGGAACTTGGCCTCTGAGCATCCCACTAGGACCAGAGATCAAGCTTAACATACAGCATTGCCCTTACTGACTAAACTTAGACAGCTTTCAAATTCATCTTTTATTCCTGTAATAACCAGGACAGAAGCACACTGTGAAAAAAAAACTAAAAACTTTCACTGACCACATAATCAATTTTGAAGGATCAGAAAGCAATCGTCTTGGAAAGTCAGTTCAAATTATCCCTGTTACAGGAGAGGACTGGGCACTGCATGGGGCCATATCACAACTGCCTGCCTTTAGGCCTTCTTGTAGAGTTGAGGGAGTGGCAAGAGATGAAGACAGTGTCCTTGTTGCCTCATTGTCCTTTGCAGAAATTCAATTAAAAAGCCAGAGCAAAGGGGAGGAAAAAAGTACTTAGGAACAAATAACCCTACATGCTGGGACATCTCTAAGGTAGTTGCAATTACCTAAGTGAGATTCAAAATGAAGTTTTACTATAGTGATGGATGTTGGACACTGCCCTTACTATTCCCTGTACTAATATACTATAATAAGAGCAAATATAATGTACAGTTAATGATTCATAAGGCAGCGGCTAATGGAGGTGCTTTCTACTCTGGTTTAGAATCTGTACTTTCTGCACAAGTTCTTTGCATTCTTTTGTGGTTGTTGTTAAGAGTACATAACAATTCTATTTGAACGGAAAAAATTCTAACAAGTTCTTTGAGCTGCTGTATGGGTGAAAGCATACATCAGCTTGCAAATCACATCTGTAAGCAGATGTTTATTGCTGAAGCCAAAATATGTCCAAGTTGCACACTTTTCCTGCTTTTATTTTCATTGCTACAGAAGATCAGAGCAAACACAGTAAGGTATTCAAGACTGGATGATTTTCTGACCAATAACACCATTCTGCAGTTATGACAAGGATATTAAAATGTTATGATGGAGACATTAAGGAACAGGTCTTCTCATGCATAAGGCTACATTAATTCCCTGTTGCATTTTGGGGTCATCCTGTGAGCACTGGACAGTGACAGAGGCAAGTAACTGGAACTAAGGAACCAGATAGCTAACCTGTTAGTGTGAATTCAATAAGCTCTAAAGAATGTTTGCTCATTCACAGTTAAATAATACTACCCTTTATGCATTCATAAATATGAAACGTATCCCATATCCTCATATAACCCATAAAATCCTAGTCCTTCTCTTTTTTAATATTTAATTAAACTGATATCCTGATTAATAATAATTAGTCAGACACAAGAACAGACACTTTAATTGTTCCCTGGTTGCTTAAGCCCTTCCATAGGAAGGCCAAAGCCTGACATATTCTTTATGGACTACTTCTGAAGCCCTAGAAAAGCTGTCTGAGACCTTAGAAACAGCAAGCACAAATGGCACCACTCTAGTATCAAAAATGTTTAGACAGAAACTTAAAATGTGTACATGACCAAGTCATGTTTTTGCAGTTCCTGTCAATGAAGAAGATTCATCTGAGTTTATGAGATTTATCTCACTGTTAAACTGTCACTTAGACAATAGTCTCATTCAACTATGTTTAGCCCTGTGAGCCAGTGAGCCCAAAAAGGAGGCTGGGGATAACACATTGCTTTCATTAATGTGTTAGTTTAAAAAAAAATAATAATAGCAACAGATGTAAAGCCTCCGATATTTAGGAAAAAATGGTGAGTACAGAAACACAGGTTAAGGGTGGGCAGTTCGCTAGAACAGCTGTTGTGAGGGTAGAGAAGCATAAACCCTAACTATTTGGTACCACTTCGGTACCAGCCATTAGTTCTGAGCATTCTCCTGAGCCAGAGTTATGCTTAATGAATAGGACAATTAAGGAGCATTTTAATGGATTTTACAAGGATCCATGAAATTTCACCTTTGGTCTCCTGAAAAAGCGTCTCCATCTCAGTATGTTAGATCATTTACTCTCTTACAGTCTTTATCTATTTAATTTTGTAGTAGCCATGTAAACCAGATAACCAACCTGAGATATGAATTAAATGTTTCTTCCCTTACTGACTACCCAAATACAGCAGTTTCCATGTTCACAATGCAGTACTACTTTCTGTGCCATGCTGCCATTAATTATTGTTAAAAGTAATACAGATATGGAGTATAATAATCACAGAGTAAGTCAGGATGTAATTCAAGCCTTTAAGAGACTTTTTCAGTTAAATAAGCACTCTTAAAGGGAAACTATTTCACATCACTTGGCAGAGTATCACAGTGCATTAGGCACTTTAAAAAGTTATGATAAAACACTGTACCTCTTATCAATATTTACCTTTTGAGACAACTAACTCTTGAAAACACCTTCAGAAAAATAACTGATGTGCCCATCTTCTCTCACTACTCCAATAATTAGTACAAAATGCAGACATACCTGTCTCCGGTGCCACAACAGCAGAAGTAGCAGAAGTTAACTAACCAAAGTTGAAATAAAAACATTCAGTGTACAGTAGATATATACTTGAAGACCATTAGACAGACAAAAAAAAAAAAAACAAAAAAACCCCAAACAAACAAAAGAATACAAACAAACAAACAAAAAAACCCCACTACCAAAAAAACACAACTCAAAACTGGTAACTGTTACCAAATGTGCTTTTATGACAAAATACATAATATGGACACAGACTTGCAGAATTATATTCACTGACTGCAAAACTCTTAGCTTGAAAGTCAAATTAATAAAAGATAAGTGGGTATGTTTCTGTTCTGTTAATTAATGGGAATGGAACAAAGAAGGTTGTTTCTGATCTTTACCTGATGTGTAAATTTCAGATTTGTGCCATATTTAGTTTTAAAACATTGTCCTCTTTAAAAAGAGTGCAAAATTTCTACAGTTTTGAAATGCTGCTTGGGACTCAAACAAGTAGTATGAATCTTTGAATAAACATCTGAGCAACAAGCTACTGCTGCAGCATACTTCTGCTGTTTCCATAAAACAAAACGAAAATATATTGCACATCTCAAGGTAAAACCTGTAACACTTCCAATGTGAGAATTAAATCTTTTACTGGTTAAGTAGGGGGACTAAGCCTTGACAAACACTTGCAGGTTCAATTCTAAGAGTTAAGAATGTGTCAGAACTTATCTGTATTGCAAATAGGCCTTTAAAAGTTTTAAGTCCACTTTGCCAACTTACCAAAATTTCTCTGAAGACTCTACAGACTGGTTTACATATAAACAGTTTCAACGGATACAACACAGATCAAAGTCTTAGTTTTAATTCTTTCAAAGGACTCTGCTAACAAGAAAGCTAATCTATAATTGAAAAGAATAGTGCCAGTTATGACACAACTGTCTGAAACAAATGAGACAATTCTCAGTAACTAGAAAAAGCTAGTAACGTAACAGACCAAAACCATCCAGTGTGACACACAGGCCGTATCCATACCAGCAATTCATTCAGCAATACAAGCAGATTGGTTACTTGAAGCAGTTATTGCTGTTACTGCTTGAGGCTTTTCACACTGTCTCCCAGTTCTTTCAACTGGAAGCCCTACAAACACCCAATACGTAGTTCAAGCAGCTTCAGCTGAGAGGACCTGACCGCTTGGGTTACTTGCAAGTAAACCATAATAAATAAACAAATATGCAAAGATTTGTGCCAGATAAACCTCCTCTAAACTCAAACTGCTCTCTGTTTTGGTGTTTGATTTTTCCTTTTTTTCCAAATAAAGACAAGTTGTGAAAAGTTACATAGCTACTTTTGGGAATAATAAAGCTTCCTAAAAATCCGTATTTCACAAACTGAAACTCAAAGAAATGAAAAATATTCCTTGTTTTAAGGAATTATGATTGTTAGTTTTGTATACGTACACAGTGACAGATTTTAGTGTATGGAAAAGAAGTTTCACAATAGCACAAAAGTTAAGCAATTTAAAAGAAAATATATGGCAAAAATAATAACAGGTACACTGAGTGCTGGAGACAAACAGCAACAAAAATTACAAGTAATAAAACTGTAACTCAATCAAACGTAAATAGTCTCCTAAATACATACATTATAAAAAATTGCACCAGATGTAACACTAACTGCCTTCTGAACATGACTTCATATTTTGTACAATAGCTATGACACTTAAGGGCAGTCTGTACAGTCTGTAGAGATTCAGTTTGAGAAGAACGTGTTAGCTGCAGCCATGATGGACTTACACACTGCACTATAAACCACTGAAGAAACATTCCTGAAGGTGTTAAAATGAGTGATGGCACATCATGTTTCCTCTTCACACTGCCTCTGGAGATATCATGGATAAGATGCTAAGCAAGAAACACAAGTTCTTTCCTCCTATGTCTTTTCCACATTCCTATGCTGTTCTCTATGTGACAGAGGATATTTAAACAACAAGGGATAGCTTTTTTATTTGTTTTTTAATAAATGGTGGTTCTGAGTTACTGGCTGGGCTTAAACCACGACAAGGGGATAGGAGGAAGCAAAAGAATGGAATAAAGAACACAAATATACTGTTATATAACATTACCAACAATGGCTTGACAGCTTACAGGGAGGGACTACACAAACTCACGCACAGACTTTTGATATCAAATATATTTATCACAAAGGTATTGAATCTTGACTGATTCCTTTTGCTTTGTCTTGAGAGGATGACAGCTGTTCAGGTTTATTTATATTTAATCCAGTGTAGTAGTTTCCAATCCCAGCCACTGTCCTATGTAACAAATATTGCAACATCAGATTGTTTCTCTATGTGGTTTGACCTGAGCTTTTGGGAACTTCTGCCCAGTTTGAATTCTGAGGTTTGGCCAAACTTTTGTCCAAGCCCAAAACGAAACGCAAATTTGAGGTGATGGAAAACTCTGAAAATTGCACATCCCAGAATAAGGTTACACAAGCCTCTACATAATTCAAAACATCATTTTTCACAGAACTCTATTTAGATCTGTAATTTGTTACTCCATTTATCCTTATTGAGAAAGAGTATTCGTCGTCTCTTTGTCCATGATTCACAGCATATGTTCCAAGTAATGCCAGTTCCCGCTCTGGGCTGTCTCATATGTTCACTGAATGTACCAGCCATGGACAACAAGAAAACAACAGGACCTAACTACTACCAGCTTGTACTAGAATACACTAAGTCAACCTTGACATGCAGTGGTCCAAATCTGATGTTAAACCTCACTCCTTTCCTAAATTATTAAATCATAGATTGAGCATAAAAGCAGCTGTACTGATCAGAAGAGGTCTATACAGCCACTCTCTGACAGCGACCTATGAAATGAATCTCCAAGGCTTCATGAGTCTGTGGCTCAAGGATTCCCTTAATTATTAAAGCTCTTTTTTTGTGTGTTTGTTTATGTGCATCTGAGGGGGGGGTGGGGAAGGGAAGGGGATAAGGTGTCCAGGACTACAACCAGTCATATTTTAGAACCCTCTAAATCTTGCAGCATCCATCACAGCATGTGGCAATGGGATCCACAATTAAAACCAGAAAGCATATCTGAAAACTATCTCCTGGTGTTCATTTTGCACCTGTCACATGACCCTTTCACTCAAGATACATGCAAGTTCTTAGATTTGCCTCCGAAGACTTCAGTTCAGCAAACCAGAATTAGGACTCCACTTATGAGATCATGTCAAGCTGACTGTTGCTGGGGTGTTGTACAGTCCCTTTGGAATATCACAAGAGGCTGCAGCAAACACATCATTGGGCAAACATATAGCTAAAAAATTCTGAACTCAATGAACTATAAAATTATCTGGGACATTTTGGAGACAAAGACTGAATAAGCACGAAAAATAAACTTTGAGAATCTCACCATCAAAAAAACTACTTATTAGAATACAAAATTAAGGAAAAGAAAGCGGCATGTAACAAATCATATTTAATACATAAGAAACAAACACATAAGCCAGATTTTCTTTTGTTTTACATCAGAATATTTTAAAGCAGGTTTTAGGAATACACTGAAGTTAATGAGCTTTCCCACCATGCAACACCTTGTATTGTACAATGACAGGGTCACACTGAGAGCTCAGGACTCACAGTATGAAAACTTATCCCAACTTAATTAGTAAATGGTTTCCAGCGTCTCATGAAACTTTAAGATAGCAGCACTTTACCAGCCACCACAGCAAGTAGCATCACATCCAGAGCATGTCCGTGTGCAAATTAACCATCACCTACTCAAAACAACATGTAGCAAGATGTTCTTAAGCAAAAGCCATTGCCATCTCAAAGTCACTTTAAACCAGAACAGCTATCTTGAAAAGAAGAACCATAGGTACAGAATCATAGAATAGTTTGGGTTTGCAGGGACCTTTAAAGATCATGTAGTCCAACCCTACTGGCAATGAGAAGGGATATCTTCAATCAGATGAGGTTGCTCAGAGCCACATCCAACCTCACCTTGAATGTTTCCAGGGATGAGGCATCTACCACTTTTCTGGGCAACCTGTTCCATTGTTTCACTGCCCTAATTGTAAAAAAATTCTCCCTAATTTGTAGTCTAAATATACCCTCTTTCAATTTAAAATCATTACCCCTTGTCCTATTGCAACAGGCCCTGCTAAAAAGTTTGTCCCCATCTTTCTTAAAGGCCCCCTTTAGGTACTGAAAGGTTGCTCTAAGGTTTCCCAGAGCCTTCTCTTCTGCAGGCTGAGCAAGCCAACTCTCTCACAGCCCCTCTTCACGGGACACCTGTTCCATTCCTCTGATCATTTTTGTGGCCCTCCTCTTGACTCACTCCAACAGGCCCGAGCCTTTCCTGGGCTGAGGACTCCAGACCTGCATGCAGTACTCCAGGCAGGGTCTCACCAGGGCACAATTGCCTCCCTTGACATGCCAGTCACAGTTCTTTTGATGCATCCTGGATACAGTTGTCTTTCTTGGCTGCAAGCCTGCATTATCGGCTCATGTCCAGCCTTTCCACCACTAGTATCCCCAAGTCCTTCTCTGCAGGGCTGATCTCAATTCCTTCATCCCTAGCCTGTATTGATACTGGGGTTGCCCCAACCCACGTGTAGGACCTTGCACTTGGCCTTGTTGAACCTCAGGAGATTCACACAGGCCCACTTCAGCTTCTCCATGTGCCTCTGGATAGCAACCTATCGCTCAGGCATGTCCCTCAACTGCACCACTCAGCTTGTTCTCACCTGCAAACTTGCTGAGGGTGCACTCAATCCCACTGTCTGTGTTACTGATGAGGATATTAAACAGTACTGGTTTCAGTACAGACCCCTGAGGGATAAAGAGAAGCATTAAGTTATAAGAGAACACGTGACTGAAAGAGAAGGGGCCTAACCCAGCCTACATGGAAAATTTTTGCTTAGAAATCCTAGTAAAACATGACTACAAGGTCCCAATAAAAATAAAAAAAAAAATTAAAAAAAAGGTAGGAAGCAGTAGCAGTATATAAACTCACAAATGAAATCTGTATCTTATTGACAATATCTGCTTTTTCCTGTGTTGAGATGAAGACAAAGCTCCAAAAAATAGAGGAGAGCTCTACACTTGGACTGTAAAACCCTGCTCTAAGAGATTTATCCAGCTTCCCTGACTGTACTTCTAAGTGAAGCTCAGACTCACAAGCAAATAATGCTCTGCAATCAGCATTAATCAGTTATTTTTCTGCCATCTTTCTTAAAATGAATTATTGCATGCTTTCACATAAAGTACGAATATACATTGATTATAAAATCTATACGTACACACATTCCTCAAGTACATCCATAAGCATCTAAGTTCTACTGACTATAACCAAGAACTAGCAATGTGTTTATTCCCTACACTTTCTCTCAGCTTTGCAGGCTCTTCACCATAACCGAAATTTAGCTCTCTATTTTCCAGAAATGTTGAGCCTGCATATAATGAAATTTGAAGATATAAATTTTACATTTTATTTGTACAATAATCAGTCTCTTCTCAGGATTTCTTTTGACACACTAAAAATGTATTTTCAGCACTAGACAGGCTTTGAAAAGCAGATTCCTTCAGGGCCATTTAAGAGCTATGGATTCATCTGTAACAAAGAGATTTAAAGATTCCTCAGTGTAAAACAGATCATATTTATAGTGAAAGACAGACTACTCTGTGACTATTAAACTGAAGACTTCACTCAGTTTCAGGATTAATTTGCCACATGGTCTTCAAGCATCATCATTACAGCTGTCAATTTTTTTATGACTGTGCAATTATCACTCCTTTCAGGAGAGAGGCATGAAGAACACAATTCCCCTATTAAAATCATGTGGCTTCACAGTATGTCACAATAAAATATATACGAATTAATGGCCAATAGCTAAATCAGCCATCCACAAACAAAGCCACCAGCTAAAGAACAGCAGATGTTGTCCTAGATAGTGGAAGGTGTCCCTGCCTGTGGCAGGGCTGTTAGAACTAGATGATCTTTAAGGTCCCTTCCAACCCAAAGAGTTCTATGATTCTATTATTCTAATAGGTGTGTTAGATCTAACTTCACTGCTAATGTTAAATAGAGGAAGGGATGTAAAGAGTGAAATCTGTGGAAGAAGTCCTTAATTTTCAGAAAGAGCAAAGCAGGTCCCTCCAGTGATGGACCATGTTGTTGCACCATAGGAAGTGCTTAGAAGAAACACCAGGAGAAGATGAAAAGAAGGAAAAATTATCTTAGCAGGTGTGCAAAGGGTAACAGATCTGGCAAAGAAGCAACTAAAGAACAACTCTCTAGCTGTAGGCAAACTGGAGTAATTGAGCTGTAGACAAGCTGGAGCTGCTGGGAGGACTGGATACACAAAACCGTTTATCCAAAACCTGTCCTTGAATGAAGGAAGCAGAACACTAGCAAGCCTTAGTCACAGCTGTCTTTCAAGTGACATCTGACAGATAGAGAACAAGACACCATTTATGTCAACATTGCTAGACTTGTACCATTGTGATGTAACTGTGTGCATGGAAATCTTTGCATATAAAGCTTTACATGCCTCTCCCTGAAGCTATGCCAACTGCCAGGCCCACCTGTATGACTTTCTGCTTTAACAAGTCTATTTTGGTTACCAGGTAGCTCTGTGAATGTCCATCTTTTGGAATAAGTAGTTCTCTGACTTCAGATATGAACCTTTTTGAAGGTTGCCAAGCTTGAACCTTCTGCTCCCATGTCACTTCGTATATGTAATCTATGCCATGTAATCTCAACAAACTGTGCAAGTCTAATTTGCAAATTTCTCCTCTCCTACAAAGTACAGAAAGCAGCTTCAATAATTCATGTTTCAAAAGCTCTAGGATCCTCTTACAAAAGTTGTCTGCAAGATAATGAATTCTTAAAGTTGAGACAAGGGGAAAAGGCAGGAGAGAAATACAACATTGTTTAATGTCAGCAACATTTGTATCATTCAGCATTGCACATACAAACACTCCTCAAACCTCACTCGTGTAAACATTACTTGGTGCAGGTGTTTGCCTCCAGAGCCCTATTATCAAGCAAATAAAACTGCTAAAATCCCTTATTAAAGTAACTGAAATCACTTCATCTT
Organism: Lathamus discolor; assembly: GCF_037157495.1. Lineage (NCBI taxonomy): Eukaryota > Metazoa > Chordata > Aves > Psittaciformes > Psittacidae > Lathamus > Lathamus discolor. The sequence goes on along the minus strand of NC_088886.1, from coordinate 94,881,535 downwards.
GAGACTTTCAAAAATATTGACCAAAGACAAGTGAGAACTGATGAATTCCTGAAAAACAAGAATACAATCTGCAGTTTCTAGCTATGGTAGACTCAAACACATCACAGCAATATACATGATAATTCTTGATTGCATTGCTCACTGAGCTTTTGGTAAATTCAAATGTGATTTTTCAAGAGGTAAGAGTTGAAGAAAATATTGGCTTTTTTATGTAGATGAAGTGTATTCCAAATATTTTCAAGTGACTGTCCTTTTTTGCTTTGCTCTTTTAACAGCCATTTCACCAGTTTAAAATGAATTAAAAAAAAAAAAATCTGGCTTTTATTTATATACTTGTTCACTTTCTGCTTTTCATGAAGTGAAATATTTCAACTAAGTGCTTTTACCTTATTATAAAGGAGCTTACTAACTTCTCAGCATTTGTTTGTCAAACTGTTGGAAAACAGTGTTGTCTTTCCATTTAAAACAAAGTTATTCCCATTAGATGCAGTAGGAGGGAAACGCTCCGCTTTGCTTTTTTTTTTCCAGTTTTAACACCATGATAATATTTAAAGTCAGTCTTTGTAAATGCTTCTTTTAAAAAGCCTGCACTTGGAGCCTACACTGATTAGGCAAAATCCATTTTATTTCTCTGGACTTTCCTCAGTTATATTTTATCCCAAATGAGCCCTAGGAAAAGGACCTACACACTACATTGACACAAGGATCCCAAGCCACTGGCTCTGCCAAGCAACTTATTAATCTTCTGCTTTTTGAGAGCTTAATTATGTTTCCCTTTCATGCTTTGTTTGTTAGACTTTGAATTCCGCCTTTTCTTTCTATTCTACCCAAGAAATAACCAGCTGACTTCGAAATGCCAAGTTTTCTAGTGTGTCTTCTCCAGAGGATAATATAAATGTCCATTGTGGAAGAACCAGATTTTCCAAATTTGGGTCTCTATGATGTTTTCCAAAACATTCCCACAGTAATATTTTAATATGCACTCAGGATGTATCTTGCACATCTTCATTTAGATTCACATTTTTTGTTTTACCTTTGTTGTCACACAAGACTCTCATTGTTTTCTTCTAATAACACTACACAGGCAAACAATGTAATGAAGAAATCTTTCAGCAATATCTTAATCTGATACATTAAACAGTCGCAATCACTAAATATCTAGAGTAAAATAAGAATCTCTTTTCCGTATACATACACTTTTCTTTAAGTGTTGCCACTCAAGGAAATGTAAAATACTACATTGAAAAAAAAAGAAACTCTTATAGCCAGCCAGGGATTTTCATAGTACTATTGATCCAGGTACCCAGGATCCACTGCATTTTTAACTAATTCCATATGCTCTAGTGTCAGCAGACCTAGCACCTTCCCAGCAGAAGCAATCTATGTTGCCCTGCCACTTAAGCATGAGGAGCATCAGTGCTATCAAGGCTTGTCATCTTGCCTATTAGCTTGATGTCTTCATTCACAGGCCATCTGCACCACTGAGAGATACTGAGGCAGCTAATGTCAATATGAACAAATTCCTCTTCTTTTACAAGAAATGTCAAACACAGGACAGTACAAGAATGACCCCAGGAACACCAACAGATGTTAGCTACAAGGCTTTAAAAGAAAAAAAAAAAAAAAAAAATCAATCTTTCCTACTGGGACTAATTAAGATGAAATGAAGAGCAAAAGTAAGAAAAAAATCACGCCATTATCAGGAACTCCATACATATTGTCTAAACTCATTATTGGCATACTGCCCTGTGTCCTTTGAATAACTGCTAAAAACCGGTATGGTAATGGGCAGAGTTACCATAAAAAATAAAAGAGAAAGATTCTATTTCGCACAGCCATGACCTAAATTTCACAATGTATTTGGCAAGAAAAATTATGCATTGTTATTACCACAGTACTGTTTCAGGTAGAAAAGAAATACAGCAGCATTCAGTCTAGAAATGTGTATCTTAGAAAGAACTGCTGATATCAAGAAAATCTAGACATGTTACAGTACTTGGGCATTCAAGAATGCCAAAGCCACACTGCATATTTCCATGTAACAAAAAGATCTGATGATCAAGGTCTCCCCTCCTCACTACAAAGATTAATAATTAGAATACAAAATTTAAAATGGCCATTTTTGCATCCCTATTCAGAGGCTGACAATTAGCATTAGTCCTAATCTGGCCAAGTCCACACAAACTCATCTTCATTACAAAAGAAAGTCTTCTCATTGTTATTGCACATTGTAAAGATGACGGGTGAGAGGAGATGCATTAAAAGTATCTACTTGGGATTAAACAGCCAGAAACTTTATTTTCCACAGCAGCAGCTCAGCTAGAACTCAGATCTGTGGTTACAGGGAACCCAAGCATTTCAGCCCTGCTGATGGAGCATTATGCTCCATCAGGCACATACAGGCACATACAGGCTCCAACATGAAAATGCCAACTCATTTTCACTCCATATGCTGTCCTGGGATAGAAGGATATGGTTGTGAAGAATAGCTGAGATCTGTGTCAATGCAGCACTGGCAAGACAGACCTAACTGTATTTGAGGCTGCTTGAACATGCACACAGACTTTGTCAAAACCTGTGGCTCTGTTTGTACTAGAAAGAATTTGCAAATACAGCTATACCAGAACAACTCTATATTCTACACCCAAGTCCTCTCTGTGCAGCTATTTCAGCTCAGAGAATTACCCTGCTTGCACAGTTTCAGCTACTCCTCAATGAAACAGGATGTTTTTAAGAAGCAGGGATGCACATTAAGTTCACTGTGGTCTTAGCTACACTAGTGAGGAGCATGATTCTTCTATCTCCTCTCCTCCTGGTATCCCCAGTAAGTATCTTGAATGAAAACCAGAAATACCTCTCCACAATGAATTCATTAGGCAATGCAGCAGCAATTCTCCACAAGGTTCAATATAGGTCTGGAGACAGATATCACTACAAATTGTATGCAAAACGTGGACAACCTTTTATGCCTTACACTATATTCACTAGATTTAAAGATTTAAATGCACCTTTTTGTAGAAAAATAGGTTTGTGTTTTAACTCTATTACAGCTGCATCTTGCATTTTCTCTGGATGATGATGTCCATTCTATTGCAGATGCTCTTTCACATTAATGTTTAATAACCTTGAAATCATATGTCATAATTACAACTATTTCACAAAACCCTTTTACACTATCAATACACATCCTACGAGTTAAGGAAACAGAGACATCTCTGTAACTCTGTATGGAAATTGACATCAAGCTTTCATTAGTGTTACTGGTAACAGAAACACACCTGAGTGCATTATGAAATATACCAGATGCACACCTGCACCTCCCTAAGAATCAACAGGGTAATTCTAAATTCAGACAGAGTGCTTCAGGCACTGAACTGTATAAGACAAATCACATACATTGCTAATGCAATCACATTCAAAAATGCAAAAGCTTGCAAAGCCTATTGAAGGACTTGAGTCACTTTGGAATATTCCACTATGATACTTATTTTCTGCATCTGAATTAGCAAATTACCCCTAAAATGAACATGTCCTTCTTTAACCTCTTTTGGACAGTAAAATTGTATGTGTTTTGATTGCTGATACAGCTTTCATTTCCTCCCAGGTTTGCACAGAGGTTTAAAAGTCAGTCTTGTCTCCTCTTGTAGCTGACATGCAATTCATATCCAGGCTTACTTTCTGATTTACTGATCAACCTACGGGAAAGGATATACAGTGACAAGAGTTTAAAAAAACTGATAGCTAAGTTTGAGACAAACAATGGCAAGGCAAACTATTTACAAGATAAGTTGTCACAATTTATCAAAGTCTATCATTTTTGTGGGAACACAGTAAGAGAGAGAACTTGAAAACGCCAATAAAATCTTTATGCTACGAGAGATTTGTGTGCTTGTGTATTTTTTAACAAATTAGAAAATAAAAATCTAACCGATGTCAACATCTGGAGTGATCAAGTTGGAGATTTTAGTTGTCTTCCTCTATAGTTTTTAGAGTTCATTCTTACCTACATTCTCCCTATTTGCCACTCTGTGACTATGCACAAGAGAAGCTTTGCCATCTACCATCACTGGTCCACTGAAGTGTGTCTGTTTCCTCTATTAATTCTATATTGGGAAAACCACTCTGAAAAATGACCTTTTGGCTAGCCAATAAAGATTCAGAAAGTGTAAATTATAGCATATGGCAGCTGATTTGCTCAAGGGAGCATGGCATTTACCCTACCCAAAGCTCTCTCTGACAGCTTAAACAGTGGCAAAGAACAAAAAGTCTTAGAACCACAGAAATGAAAGCCTTTATTCAGAATGGCTCCCCTTAAACTGGTGAAAATACAGAATAAAGAAGTTCAATTAAATGCAAAAGCCTAATGCTGGAGCACAATAACTTGTGCTGGTTTGACTGTACTATATTGGATTTCTGTACTCCATGTTTTCATCCGTAAAATGGAAAGAAACCATTCTTCTCAAAGATATGTAAAGCTGAGAAAAAAAAATTAATTACATAAAATAAAATTTTACCTTTTGCAGTTAAACTGGAAAAGATACTCTGCATATGCTAAAACAGAAGCTGAAGAAAACAAGATTATAAATGGCAAAAAATAGTACCAAACACTAATAACCATGGCATAACAGCAATAAAGTTTGCACAGAAGAATCTTCTTCACTTGGAGATGGGGTGAATCTTAGTCTCCAGTTTCACTTTTGGTTTTGCCTTGAATATTAAACGTGCAGAGGGAATTCCATAAGGATGCCAGTGCTAACATTCCCTTCTCTGCTTCTATAGTACAACAAAAATATTTTTTACCATTTCTGTGATAAAACGGTCTGTTTAGCTGACAGATAATACTCTAGCAATCCCCTTGCTAATCCTGTGTTGCGTGATATTGCAAGCTAGAGTATGTCAGGATACTTAAACTGCAGATGTGAACCTATGACCTAAGAGGTGAAAGTACTCTGAAAGATATAAAATATCTTACTAGATCACCACAACCTAATAAAAAGGAATGAGGACTTTTATAAACTATTTTAACTTCCAAGACTGTCTTTCCCTAAATGGAGCAGTTTTGATGAGAACGAGATAGATTATATATACTAGTACAGGAAAATGCTATACTAAGCCATCAAGTCTATCAAGCCTTATCTGTACTGAAGCAAATCTTCCCCTCTTGCCATAAAACACAGTGTGTGGTATTTTATCTAGTCTATACACACACACACTACATCTACAGTCTCCGGTAGCATATAAGAAAGCATAAACCAGTGGCGATAGTATGATGTGTTGTACATTTTACCCACCCAACTTGGCAATGCTATAATTCTTCAATAACTATGGAACATCTGCAGTTTTTTGATACTTACTATGTTTCATTCCCATGATGCTCTCGGTGTCTGTTCAGAGTACAGAAAGGTCAACAAGCCCATCTGGAATCTTCCCCATTCATCCATTCTTGCATGCTGCCTCTCTTGCAAAAAGAGTTTCTGCAGAATTTGTCACTTCCACCTGTTCTGACAGGTTCTCCCTGCCTGACCTGGAGATAGCCCTTGGGGACATTAATCATACAACAGTCTGAGCTGTGAAAGAAACAAGGCTTGGCTGGATACTGTTACAGTCTCTGTCACCTACTAATCATATCCTGTGACACAGAGGGGCTTAATCAGATGGTCAGGTTTCTCATTAATCACTGTAGCCTCACAATAAAACTCTTCTTAGGGAGATTAAAGTTTAGATGATCTTCTCCACCCTGTTCTTGCCCAACTGCCTAAATTTAGCTCAACTCAGAAGTACTATAATTTAAGCTCCAACTCCTATTTCCTAGAATCCAAAAGTTGCATTTTAAGTTTCTTATCGTGACTGAGAACATGAATCTTCCCAATGAGATAAAAAACCCAGCACACATATGGACAGATAGATGAAGAAATAAATTTACTGATAATTATGTATTAATATGAAATTTCTCAGGATGCATATATAAATGACAATAAAGATAACTGAGCCATTACAATAACATTAAGGTAGCATTTATTTGTACTAAATCAACATGAAATTAAAGGAACCAACTTTAAAAGAATAAAAAAATAGCCATTCTAACAGACATTTCCTACAAGAAACTCTAGTCCTCTCATTATAGTCAATGTTAAATCTTCCACTACAGCATAATGAAATAACTTCAGGAAGTAAAGAATAAAGGTAATAATCAAGTGATTTTAAAACATGAAACAGCTATAAAAACCCCAAAGCATCAACTTAATTACAGTGTGCACCTTAATCCTGATCTTGTTTCTAATTTTCTAAGTTTCAAAAGGCAACAAATTCCAACACAAATTCTGCTTTGTCTTGGCAAGTTGGCTTTGCACTTCCTCCTTGTGTTTACTTTCCCTTCACCATACAATTGCAGGAAACATGTATAATTTTGACTTCTAAATCATGAAACACACATACTTCATCAACATCTAAATCAGCTCTCATCTTGGCCAGGGTTGGGGTGGTGGGGGTGTCAACAGGAGAAGACAGACAGGGTATAAAAAGGAAGCTATCGCCACCATATGATTAACACAATCTCCTACCTGCCTGAACTTGACCTGACAGTTTATTGCAACAAAGTCAGCAAAGAAACACTCAGTTCAAGAGTTACTTAAACGCATGTGCTTACCAGGTTCCCTAACAATACACCTCTTCTGAAAGCTACCCACAAAAGACCTACAAGGCAGTCTGACTTAACTTCACAATGCTGAGCTGAGGCCTGGGTTTTTTTGTTGTGTTTGTTTCTATTCAGTGATCCTCCATAGCTAGCCTAGAAATGACAGTAGGTGGAAACGCTATCTTTCATTACACAAAGTATAAATAGTGTAATCTATCAGCACTGTCAATCAAGATGATTGATTACAGGCTGTCATAGAGAAGAGTGACATATTAGAAAAGTTTTGTTAACAATGCCTATTGCTAGTCAGCCTGCCACAGAAGCTGGTGATTAATGTGTTGTCAGCCTGTAATCCCACACCCCTGGCTAATGAGGCAGGAATTTATCATCTTTACAGAGTGGCAGATGTCAGAAGGAAAGGAATCCAAGTGCTGGAAACAATATACTTTTTCTTACCACGCCTGACAAGTCTGACAGGCCTAAAAAACCACAAAGAAGCTTTGTGTAAGCACAAACTTAAAACGAGGAACTTTCATTTGGCATCTTTGCTTTAAATAGTGCTGCAAATCAGCCTCTATCCCTCAAAGAGGGCACAATAAAAAGCTATATGAACTCTGAACCTATCCTTGACAACTAGGAAATCTCAGGAAAGGTTTCCATGGCAGGCAAACAGACAGCTTGCTTTGTGAAAGCAGCAGCAAGTAACTTTTAACTTTACCTGTGAACTTGTGAACTATTGCAGGACAAAAATTCTTCTGACCGGAGTGCAGAATGCACTCCACTCCAATGCTTTAGCAATGAAGGTCTTAAAAAATAGCTCTCCAGAAAGTCCGTACCAGTTTTGTATTACAGAGTCATGTTGGGATGGAAGAACACAGGACAGAGGATTGTGAATATTCTGGAAGCTATTTCTGAAGAAAAATAAAATGTGACACAAGCATCTGCAGTGAGAGGCAGCTCTACTACTCAAAACAGTTTTACATCTGACTGAAATATGCTCAGATTTGATAACTCTTCCTTCAGAGTATTTGAAAAATATTTGAAAGATTCTCTTTTAAGTGCCTGAAAGCCACACAGACATTCTATGCCTTCGATACATCTAAGTTACATCAAAATCTCAACGGAACACTGGTGAGCTGCTTAAGTTTGCTTCTCCAAAATTACAGTGTTCAAAATTAAGGTTTAAAGCAATGATTTCTCTTTTGCCTTTAAGGCAGCTCTTTAAGGGAGGCTCATTTTTGCCTTCACTGCAGTGAAGATTATAAATTACCTTAAATGAGGGAAATATAGAGGAAAATTATGTGTTTAGGAAAAAAAAAAAGAAAGAAAAAATCAGTCTTCAGATTTCAGGCAGCTTACACCACTATTGGCTGGCACTGTCAAAATCAACAGCTTTTCAATTAGGTGTATTAAGAGGTTAAATCTTCTGGGTCTGAAATTTCCGATAGGCTGCAAAAGGGCTATATTTCGCAAAAGATTATGTGCAGCTTAGGCTCCTGTCAGTCAGTAAGGAAACGGGCAAATCATCTGTCTTAAGTTTTGATTAAAGTAATCCTTTTTCAAACACAGATACCTCCAGTAATGCAGAAAAATGCAACATTAAGAAAGGGAGAGAGAGAGCAATCGGGGAATAAAAACACTGCTTTCCGTCAACAGTACCCTTGGGCTAAAAACACAGCAAAACATTGAGAAATTTAATCTCCAAAAGGCAGCATTCTGGAGTTAAGACTTATTTAAGGTTTATGAGAGGCTGGAACTTCCCACACTAGTCAGTGAAAGAGAGGTTTACTGGCCTATAATCTGTGCACCCAGGAGGAGACCAAATCAAAACAAATAGCAATGCCATGAAAACCAGACCCTTCTTTGCAATAATGGGATCCAGTGACAACTTATGACCTCCGTGGAAGGCAAAATGTCCCTGACAGCTACAGCAGTGCCAGCAACAGAGCAGCATTTTTGATTCCTTTCAAACCAAAGCTCTCTCTAGAGAATCTACAAACAAGTGGTAGCTGGAAGTGCAAAACAAGTTGCTGTGATTTGACCTATAAATGAGGACACAAAAACTGACTTTGAGCACATGCAGTTCTGCATGCTTCAATACATACTAGTTAGCCATTTCAACTGCTGATAAACTGGAACAGCCATATAGGTTTTCTTCCCTTTTAAAGGGAAAGTAAAAAGTAAGCCCCATGTCACACTTAAGCACAGGCTTGCAGATGAATGACTCATTAACTAATAATGGGACTGTGATGGTGAGCTTTAACTTTGCTTTGGGGGAGGGTAAGGTCAATGTGAATTCATGTGCCCTTTTCTGCTTTGAAATATTCTGATAGACTCAGTGCAGACATTTCAGACCATATCAGTAAAGACGGTACAGATGTGTCAGACATCTCCTGACTGTGGGAGCTCTTGTTCCCTCCTCAACCCAGTAACAACAAACCTCATATGCTTTTCTCATGTGCAGCCTCTTTGCAACCTCCCTAGTTAATAGAAAAATACATCTCCTGAATCTACATAATTCAAAATGTAATTAAATGTTCCAGTTGTAGCTGGAAAGCCTATTTCTTCCAGGGATTAGACTAGACTCATTACTTTGGTATGTACTGACCTTTAAACCTCTTGGACACCTCTTGGCAAGCTGTGACACTGCACTGACTTCTTTGGAAAGAACCAACTGTTCATTGTCCCATGCTTTTGGACTCTTTTGAACGAGGTTGATACGAAGTCTTCTTCGATTCCATAACAGTCACAAAATTTCACTATTTCACTTCAGCTTCTATCTTGAAAAGTCTTAATTCAAACAACTAGGAATTTAGGATAAGTTTAACTTTTGAAGACATCAAAAGAACTATTTACAATATGCCATGGTAATGTCCTGGATTATGGCCATGACACTCAATGCTTCATGGGATTTGGCCAGAAGCCTGTAATTGTCAGCAGTCTTGTTCACAAAATTTATACACATTAAAAAACAAAAACAAAAATCCAAACAAATTGGATTGGTTCTAGGTCTACATGCAAATTTCAGAATCTCCTATGGTCAACATATTAAATGCTATATTCTCTGGAAAAGCTATTGCCACTTCTGCTCCATGTTTATACAGCTCCTATCACACACAGAAATCCAAGAGTAGCATTATTGATTATCCAAAAATAGTATTTATTGATGTTACAAACACGGGTGCCTCTTCATATACCTTTTTAAAAATAAAATTACATACACTGCTTTTTGCTGCATCTGAAGACGTGGCTATTACTAGATTTCTTTCCACTCAAAACACCTGCACAAATTAATTCTTTTAAGGAGTTAGTTCTAATAGCACCTATTATAACCCTGACGCCCAAGCCATTTCAATCTATGAAAAAGACTCTTCCCGTGTCTTAATACTGTCTCTAGGACACAGACCAATAAAGAAAATTAAAACATGTTTATGAGCTTGCTTTACGGAGTTTGGATCTAATAAATCATAATTTTCCACAGAATTATGGTTGAGCTTTTTCTTGCATTGAGTTACAGAAACCTTTTGAAAGTGGGAGCATAATGTCTTTTTCTGAAGCTATGTTATTATTTTGGTCAAAGATTGTTTACATTAAACAAATCCAATTTACTAAACTTTGACATGTTTGCACAACTGGATATAATTTATATTGGAAACATGACTTTTAAATGAACTTTCTGTAGTCTAGCTCTCTGTTTTCTAGCCTGCAGTTCTAGATTCTTATACTTCACCAAAAAGCTTGTCACTGGTGCAAATCATATTCTCTAAGAGGCTTCCAATAGAGTAAATAATGACTGTAATTTCAAGTTGTTTGTTAATACCTTCAAACTATTAAAAGGCTATATCTATCAAATACCAATCTGCCTTTCTTGTCAGGTGCAGCACTTTGTCACGAAAATAGCAATCTCCAAATTAAGATTACGGAAAGCAATTCCTTAATGTTACCATTTCCTTGTTAAGCTTATTTTAGATGGTTTGATAAGTGGAATTTAAATTAGGATTTCATCATTCTAAAGCATCAGAGAATGACTGCAAAATAACCCTTACTAAATCCATACTGTCTCCTACAAGTTGATATACTTATTATGGTATACTGCAATTGTATCTGTATTGTCAAACACACTAGGTTGCTGGGGTTTTCTTCATTCTAAAAGGCCACATGTGTAGTAAATATGAAGCCAATCTATACCGTACATTTATGGGTTTCAACACATTACCTGCAAAGCATTTTGCTGGGAACAAACAATGCCCAGTGATTGGATGACTTTATGTGCAAGATACCAAGTAAAATTTAACATTTTTCCTAAAATGTTTGGTTCTCAAAGGACTGCACAGTTTAGTAGACAAATGCGGAAAGAAATGAAAGTTAGAAGCATCTGGAAGAACAATGTAAGATGGAAGAACAATTTTTTTCTTTAAGAACTTGCCATCATTTTTTTAACCATTGCCATGAAGCCACCCCTATTAAAATTAGTCCTTTTCTACCTTCACACAGCTTTTCTCAAACCACTTGCTCCACCTGCAAGTATGTAGGGGGTAACAATAACTGCAATTACCTCTCCACTGGGAGAATTACTGACTAAGATCCACAGCTTTACAGATATTGAGACACATGCCAGACAAGACTTCTAGTAACTCATTGGGCAGATGGAAACACAACTTCCACTGACTTGGAATGGGTACCGAGAAACCACTTTAATGTTTCTATTTAATAAAAATGAACCTTCCTCTTATTTGTACCTGATTTTGCAGTTGCATTCCACATCACTGTCCTCCAGTATAAATGAAAAGTAAAATCAGACGTAGCTGATTCACTTTTACAGACAGAACATCAAACTGCAGAAAAGTGGCTATTATTATTTTTTACTTTAGTAAAAATTACAGTAAAACCACAAAGCCCTAGATAAGAATGAGCAGTGAATACTTAATATTAGCCCCTTAAAACAGTGTGCAGAAAAGTAATCTTATTCCAAGAAACAATCACATCCCTCTCTTCTGAAACTATGAATGCTGTCTGAGGATGCTTAAGTCCAGTTTACAAATAGCTGAAATAATAAACACAACCTAAGATTCCTAAAACATGAATCTCAAATTTAGGCTAAGCAAACACTGTATCAGCATACTATCCTTAGGTTACACCAACATAAGCAGTTCTGTAATGAAGATTGCACTTTTAAAAATTTTTGTGTGGCTATAACTTCTTTGGTTCTTAGTACCGTTTAAGTTGCTGCTCCAGCCTAAGGAAGTCTTGAGGACCTCTGGATGAGGTGTCAATTAAAAATTCCACCAGGTTTGTAATGCATAGGAACATACAACAAAAATTACAATTTCTTGAAAATTATACGGTTATAACTTTTTTTTAAAAGTGCACATTAAAAACAGTTTAATTTCAAAACTTGTCAGTCATGAAAGTATCTGATAATACATAATGATTTCAAAAATACAGAAATATTTTGTATGCATGTGTATATTTTTGTGGCAAATTTGCTTTACTCCACTGTCCATTTTGCTCCAAACCTTCTAAGAATTTTAAATTTTTCAACAAAAAGCAAGGTCCTACACCTGGGTCGGAGCAATCCCAGGCACAGCTACAGACTGGGCAAAGAAGAGATTCAGAGCGGCCCTGCAGAGAAGGACTTGGGGGTGCTGGTCGATGAGAAAATGAACATGAGCCGGCAGTGTGCGCTCGCAGAAGCTAACCGTATCCTGGGCTGCATCAAAAGCAGCGTGACCAGCAGGTCGAAGGAGGTGATCCTGCCCCTCTACTCTGCTCTTGTGAGACCTCACCTGGAGTATTGTGTGCAGTTCTGGTGTCCTCAACATAAAAAGGACATGGAACTGCTGGAACAAGTCCAGAGGAGGGCCACGAGAATGATCAGGGGACTGGAGCACCTCCCGTATGAAGACAGGCTGAGGAAGTTGGGGCTTTTCAGCCTGGAGAAGAGAAGGCAGCGTGGAGACCTCATAGCAGCCTTCCAGTACCTGAAGGGGGCCTATAGGGATCCTGGGGAGGGACTCTTTGTCAGGGACTATAGTGACAGGACAAGGGGTAATGGGTTAAAACTTAAACAGGGGAAGTTTAAATTGGATATAAGGAGGAAATTCTTTACTGTTACGGTGGTGAGACACTGGAATTGGTTGCCCAGGGAGGTTGTGAGTGCTCCATCCCTGGCGGTGTTCAAGGCCAGGTTGGATGATGCCTTGTGTGGGATGGTTTAGTGTGAGGTGTCCCTGTCCATGGCAGGGGGGTTGGAACTAGATGATCTTGAGGTCCTTTCCAACCCTAACTATTCTATGATTCTATTCTATAAAACAGTTCCAAATTCCACATTTTTATCTCAGAAACAAGTGAACATGTATTCAAGGGAGGCAAGGCAAACACATCTTTTCATCCCAGTTTGTAAAGTCTAGCAGGGCTGGACATAAAGAACCCTTGGAAAGGAGCCTCCAAAAGAAGGGCTAAGAGGGAAAGTCCTTGAAATACTGCAGTCAAAGGGGATAATAAACATAGCATTTATTTTATATGGCTCAAGTCCAACAGAAGAAACATGCAAAATAAATACAGATTATACTAAACACACCTTCCCCAAAAACGAATGGAATGCACTAGAAATGTGGCATAAAACTCACATAAAAAATACCAAAGATGAACTCATTAATACAAGTAATCTAATTGCTTTTTAGGTAATGTTACATCTCTGCCAAGAGTCTGGAATGAGAAAGAGAAAAAAAGGCATGAGGAACCATTTGTACTGCTTTGATTTTATAATTTTGGTCTCTTTAGTAGATGCGCTTCACAGGTACTAAATATTTTTCTACAAAGATATGACCAAGTCAGATACAACTGTCTACCTACCTTTAATCTGTGTTCATTTTGATTACATCTCTTTGAGGCCTTCATTTTACAGACAGTTCATTTACAATGCTATGCATTTCAAGGAATTGTCTTATATTAGCTTTTTTTACCTAAAAAGTGGCCATATTCTTTCAATCTCAGTGAGTTGGTTTAGGTTAAAAGAAGCAGAAGAAATAATTCCCTTGTTATTTCCTCGGGGAATATGCAAGCTATTTTTTTGCATTGTATACTTGCCCCCACTCTGAGCACACACACTGCCACAGTTTGCATGCTTCTGTTTTGTTAAGCTCCAGGACATATTCCCCCACTTAAGGACATATTCCCCTTTAAACTATGCAAATCTAAGGAACACAGTGCTTTACTTGGGTTTGATACACAAAATGGCAAGTCATAATAGAAAGCTCTAGGTGCTCCTTCACAGGTAAATCAGAGCTTAACTGCACACATACGCATTACTTGCTGTCTGTGGGAAGCTGGAACAAAAAGAACCAACTTGGAATTAAGACCACTACGAATCTCTTTACAAGAAGTTCGCTGTGCTTATGTAAATTAACTCAGGTAGGAAATAGAGTTGCTAGTCCTGCTTCCCGAATAAGGACCATTCTGCTCTACCAGTGTCTTTAATCCAGTTTAGTTTAGAACAAAGTATAGCAGAAGAGGCATGGGTGCACACATGAACCATTTTCTGCTGGGTAGTGAAACTGACTGCTTCTCAGCTATGACTAGCATACACATCTTCACCCTCTTCTCCAATGTTATTTAAACACAAGATGCTCAAATACTAAAATCAGCCCCAGATGAGCCTCCTGCTATCCTATGAAAAGTCATGCCTGCAATCAGATAAGCTGAGCCAGAAGAGTAGGGAATAATAGGGGCATGTAAACAGGCACTACTGACAAGGCAGTGTTTTTGGCAGAATCTCAGTCAGCAGGACTTGCCTCTCAGCAGCAACTTAGAGAAGAAACTCACATGGTCATAGCTTAAAATCCAAAGCCAAAATTAAGTCCAAATCAAAACTACAATGTAGGCACAGCCAAAATTGTCTCTGCTACAGATACAGCAACTAGAGGAATAATGATTTTTCCTTACAAAGTGAAAGTTGACTCTTGAGATTAATATCTGAGCTCCATAAAGGTGGTATGCATCTTCAGAACATAAATAACAGATCTGAACAGCTAAGTAGATTCCAGGTGTCCTGTCACGTATTCGCAAATATAGAAATTCTCAGTAACCATTCCACATTTACCAGCAATACTGATACATAAATTGAACAGTAGCAACATGAGTTCTTAATAGTTCCTACACCTGTGTATAACATAAATATTATCAAGCTTTTGAGAAGTAATAGCATAGTCCCACACAGAAAAATTGAGCAGATTTCCTACAGAAATTGAGGCTCCCACTTGAAAACGAGTTACTCAGTACTACCCCTTTGCCCTTTTAGCCAGCGGATGCTATTTTTTGAACTGGGAATATACATAAATATATATATTTGTGTGTGCTCGTAGTATTTTTTCCCCTTGAAGTTTTAAATCTCTAACCAGCTTTGATTTAAGAAATAAATAAGAAATAAAAATTGTATCTGTTAAGATAAACAGTCAAAGCGAGAATTTGCTGTTAAGAATTTCTTTCCTTCCCATGCTGCTAACTTGATAAATCATAGGACTTGTCAGCCATGTCCAGGAAAAGTTTTAGGCTGCTTTGACTTGGGAATCTCTAAAGACGACTGTAGGCATTTCAACAACAACACAACACTCTGACTCTCTGAAATGGAAGGAAGAAGCTTCAAAGAATAAAGTGTTTTGTCACAGGAATGTGGCTGCTGTTTCAAGACAGAAATGTTCATTACTGTTTGTAGTCACATTTCAACCTGTAAAGGCATCAACACTCAAAGGCATTTGTACTTTGTGAAGTATAGACACAAAGAAACAGACTTGCATTTAGAAGTCAGAACTACTGCTGCTTGGAAAACTATATGATTCGGTGGCATTGATAGCATTCAGGTTGGTCGAACTCATTGGAACAAGATCATTTAATGATGCATTAGATGTAGACCTTGCTATTATATAGCAAGACACGATCCCCCCGACCTTACCAGCACTGGGGAGTGAGAAAGAGGCTGTGTAGTGCTTTGTTGACAGCTGGGGTTAAACCACAACACTGAATTATTCTTAAATTATTGTTTTTTCTGTAGCATACATCACTGCTTCACTGCTGAAATTACAAAGATTTGGTTTTGTTTACTGCATTTAAAAGATGGACATGTCGCTTTGTTTGACAAAGGGTGATAATAGATGTTATCTCTCTGAGGTAGCATAAAGTTAATACAAAACATACATTAGCATTCTATTTGTGGCTAAAAAGAGGCACTTAACAATCTGACTTCTCATATTCAAAGACTTATAATTTATGTTTCATACTCCTTTTTCCACTGTCCTTAACTATTAGGTAGATTTATCATTTAGTTGATGAAAGTCTGGGGAGACATGCAGTGGTTATTTCTTACCTATGGGATGATTATTTGTTTTTAATGTGATGAGATGGGTTCATGGGTTCAAGTCTTCTAATGAAAAAAAAAAAAAAATTAATGGAACTTCCGTATCTTTCTTGGTAAAATCACTTTTTACATTGTATTTTCCTATAAACTCTGATAAACATTACAATGTTAACAGTTTTCTGTCTCAAAAATAGCATCTTTTTTGTTATACTCCCAAGTTTATGCTTTTAAGTAATATGTATCTGTAAATGCACATTTTATTTATATCAGATTTTACATTATTTTTTTAAGCTGCTTTCTTCACTATATGTACATGTTTTCATGGCTCATAACCATGAAAACATGGTTTATTCTTCCAGCAATCTTACTGCTGGTTTATTCTTCCAGCAATCCTAGAATCACAGGAGTTTTCTCTACAGTTTTCTCTATACAAATAAATAATTTGGGGTTTGCATTTATTATTCAGTAATGTCTTGGGCAGTGATTCATGGTGGGGACGGGTAGGATGACATTTCAGCTCAAAATTATTTCTTATTGGTACATATAAAGCTTTTGAACTTGACATAACTGAAATCCTGACAAGCCTAACTACAATTTATTAAATTAGGTACAAAACTCTCCATTCTGCACTAGGTGGGGGGAGCATATTCCTCCAAAAATAGTGATGTCCAACTATCTGCCAAGACCTGACTACTGAGAGCAATTTCTAGCTTGAATAATAGTAGGCATTTTCCGAAGCCAATTGCTACTCTGCAGTTTGATCTTAATTGGGAAAGTAAATTTAATTATTTCTCTCCCGAGATGGAATTCAGACTACTTATGTATTTCCAAATATGAAAGCAGAATATTAACTCTGGAAGTTGCCTCCCATCAAACCTCAACACGTTGCCAGTGACACATCACAGCAACCCATCACAGCTTACTAAGACTCACCATACCAGACAGACTGCCTATAATAAGCATAGTGGGTTTTACTCAAAGGATTTACAGCAAGGTTTATGGGAAATTATTTTCTACTACAATGAGACTTTTGATGAACAATAGCTCTTCAACTCAGGAGTATTATCTCCAGAAATCTTATTTGCTTCACAGACTATGAAGGTTGTACAGCAAACAGATCAAAGAAGTATTTAAACTATTATTCAAGAGTCTGTGACACAGTTTTAATATTTTTAATATTGTTAAATAAAATTAATTTTTGAAATATTTCTCATGACATGTAAATAAACTGAAGAATTTTATTTGTAAAACATTAATAAAAATGTGTCTTGTATAATGTTAAATACTATTTTCTGTTGACATTTATCCCCATCCCTGGATGTGTTTAAGTCAGGTTGGATGGGGCTTTGAGCTACCTGGTCTAGTGGAAGGTATCCATGCCCATGGCAGAGGTGTTAGAACTGGATAATCTTCAAGGTCCCTTCCAACCCAAACGATTCTATGATTTAGCAAACATCATCCATGACCACTATCAACTCTGAAAGGACTCAGTCATATATTTGTTTGAAAAACTGGTGAGGCTATTCTATTATGAATTTCACTATGAGAGAAAAATCACTGAGAAATACACTTTTGCAAACAAGCCAACTGATAATTAGGTGACTTCTTGAAATCTTTAGTATTAACAGCAAACGGACTTTCGAGGGTATCTTGACACAGTATACCTTTGAAAAAAACACTATTTTCTGTATAATTTTTCTGCCCTTTCCCCTCACCCCCAACAGAACTATCTTACAGACCACCACAAAGTTATTCCTATTCAGTGAAATTGTTATGCAACTACTCTAAATTCAAGTTTATTTACATAAAGGATACATAATCCAAAATCTAACAACAGTACTTTAAGCAGTTAATATGATTAATTAACTCATCACCTGATGCTGAAGTACAAATAACCTGCAATTACTAGCTTGTTAAATACAGATGGATTTCCTGGAAATACAGGGAATTTTGTGTTTGGTTACTTTAACAAAACTTAATCATAGGTAGAAAAAAAGAAAAATGAGGGACAATCTTTGACAAAAGGTGAATTTGTGGGAGATATGAAGGTCACTGAAGAAATATTTAGGAAAAGTGACACACTTGAAGGACTGAAAAGAAACATGAATGTAATAACATCATTGGTGAAAAATTATGTGTTAGTAATGCAAGCATAGAGTAAGGCATCTCTTTTCTCTTAATGAGGGGCAGGAGGGTTTTTTTTCCTTAAAATGTGAAGATTATAAAGAAACATTGAATCTTAAGAAGAGATCCTGCGGAGTTTTGCAAAATCTTCAGAAGTTGTGGAGGCATGCAAGTGTAAGACAATCTGTGAACTGTAAGTGTTTGATAATATTCTTTGGCATCTTTTCATATTTTTTAGTGAAGTTTTCTATAAAAGGCAATCATTATTGCTCACTTTAGCTGTTCTGAGAATTTCAATTCCTGTTTGTATTTAAAAGGACATAATGTAAATATTTGTAAATAACAAATAATTAAAAAAATAAAAAGGCTGAAAATCCTATTGTATTTAAGAATTCACACAGCATGATGATGTATGGAGCCTTTTAGCTCTTGATCTACCACTTGGATCCATCACCAGATCTCTAAGTGGGCAAGATCGCAGTACATAACTCTTCATGGACCTTCACCATCTCTACACATTATTGAGAGTATTCCTAACTGTTCATTGCTTGACCATTAGGTTTTTAACTTTTCCAACAGAGAAGCTAAGAACTGAGCTGACACAGCACTTACAACTCCTGATGGTTTTACCAATATAGGACACAGTACCCCAGCAGACCCCATGTATACAGATCAGGAATAAAATGGCATTAGCCATCACATGTATGGACTGAATATCTAACTCCTCTTTGCAATGGTACCTGTCCAGTACATCTCAAAAGATGTGAATTCATTAGACTGTCTTGAAATTCCACTATTTTTGAAATTTAGAAGCAGCAAGCAATGCTTTAACTCCAAAAGAGAATCTAACCTATATTGGATAATGTCATCCAACTAACTGATCTCCTTCTATGTGCATTAAAAGGCTGTATTAATATTACACTTGGGGCCACTATAAATGTCTTACATTGCACACATTTAGGATACATCAAAGTTTTATCACAGTCATTACAAAAATGTCTCTTCAAACTATTTTTACACTAATAAGATGGTCTTCAGTTGAATAAATTGCAGTTACAGAGTGATTACCACTGTTACAACTTACATTTAGTTCACAGGTTAGTACAGTGATGGATAACATGCAGAGAAAAAATTGATGCATGATTCAACTTTATAATTTGTCACTAACCAGGTTGATTTAAGTCATAAGTAAAAGTTGAAATGTCAAATCTACTTGGAAGATATAAGGCAACAGACATTCCACTTGCTTCTGAAGTGCACAACCAATAACATACTATTACTTATGCAGACAGGGTAAACACATTCTCTTAGCCCACACTGCAACATATTTTGTCTCAAATTAGCCAGTAAATCACTACTGCAAAAGCTGTTAACAATCATAAAGCCTTTTGAGTTTTACAAGGTGTTCGTAATAGGCCATTCTATACGATTTATATGAAAAACATGACTCAGGTCTTCAAATGCAAGTATCTTTGGATGTGGGGCTTGCTGTGTGACTTTTGTTATCTTTGAGATTACACGTAAAACTTAAATCTTTCTTAATATTAGTCAGACAAATGCAGTGATAAAAACACTCAGAAGAGTTTCTATTAAAAACATGCTTAATTTTGTTGAATGAGTCTTACACAGAAATTCTGTCTTTTAAATGGAACTTAAATAGGTTTCAATACTAAATAGGATTAAATTCACCAGGAAGTACTTCAAAACAGACATAAGCAGTTATAATCACCAGTTATGTGGATCTGGGGAAGCAGTTCTTTAAAATACAGAATTTGTTAACTAAATTGGTATCCATTAAATTACATTTAACAGAAGTCTATGACTTTGCCAAATGAGCGTTAACTTGGTGTATTTTAACTGTTGAAGTGGTAAAGAAACAAAACACTTCTTTAACTGAATTCTGCTAGGAAGGTTTCAGAGAGGGCTTTCCTTCTGTTTAACTTCTCTTTAATGGAAACAGTTGCATTATCTAAAATTTTCTTAGCTTCATTCAAGATGATGTACATTTCTGATCCCACAAGATAAACTGCTTTACACTTCTAGCTTCCTCCCATCCAGTTGAGCTGTGTCTTTTCTATGTTTTTCCTTTGTACAACTTTTTTCTATCAATGCTTCTCAAATCAACTTACAGACATGCTGTTTTAAACAAAAAGGAAAAGTGGACTTAACGTTAAGATTTTCCATCACCTCCTCTTCACAGCTACAGCCTGGTTTCACTTCTCAAGAGCAGCTGCTGCAGTTCTAGCCTAGTCTATTTATTAGCTATCAAAGCGAAGCTCTAAGTTGATAAAACTAAGCAGATCTACTCTTTACAAACTGAATTACTATATTTTAGAGCCAGTTAAAAAAGAGAGAGAATTAGAGAAATAAAAATAAACTTTTTCCTCTGGAAGAACCTGGACGTATGATTGTACCAAACTAACTTTAGAAGAGCCCAGAAAATTAAATTAAGCTAAATAAATTAAAAGTTAAAATTCTACACTTGCTACTTTGAGACTTACTTACTTCCCGTAATGACCTTAGTTAGAGAATCAAATACAAACGAAAAATAGAAAAAAAAAAAGCCCAGTTAACAGAAGAAAACTCAAAAGGAACTAAGAGAGGAGTTAATTATAAAACTGAAAACATACCAAAGATTCAGGGATAATAAATATATAATATTAAAGGAAACGGTTGTTTTGGAGGGCTGTGGTTGGATGGTTTCTATAAATAGATATCCATGCATGCAAATGCTTTTATGCATATGTCATATATGTGTGGCATATATGTCACATATGCAGTGGCATATGTGACTGAACCCAAGTGTACTTGCCCCTTATATATGTCTGCAAGAATAACCAGAAAGTTATGCTTCTACCTGGGAGATTTGTCTCCAGTGTTGCCAGAGATCTGTGCTATGCATAAACACACCCTGGATGTTTTATTTATTCTAAAAGCTATCAGCAACACAAGGAATCTTGAGCCTGCTAAGTGTTGGACCAGTAGCAGAACAACAGTTGCCAATAACACTACTTTGATACTGGTTCACTCCACTTCTACTGTGTGCGATTTGTCTGTGGCAAATATTTATAGATTTACAGATAACTGCATGAATCAAATATGAATCATAAGATACTGCTGAATGAAAGCCATAAAATCATGAATAGTATGTATTAAAGAAGGAAAAAGAAAAGAAAAAAAAAATCAGCATTAGCTGCTATACAACCTCAGACCAGCATTGCTCCATTAGGTATAAGAGTCAAAGCAGGGCTGGCTGTTGATAACCTCGTCAAGGGCCTGCACACACGGGAAACAGCTTCAATGTTATCAAACATGCTAATCTGTCTCAAATCAAATAGGCAATTACTTTGCTACTTCCATGAATTCTGAGGCAAGTATAATTTGATAGCTAGACATTAATAAACCTGTTTCATGGATCTTACCACTATCTGATTAAAAAGCTTTTTTTTACTTAAAGTAAATTTAATGTTATTAAATAAAGTAAACTCATATCTGGCTAAATAGGCTTCAAGAGTGCTAATCTTAGCCTAAAGCATTCTAATTCTAACTCTTCCTCAGTAGGTTATATCAATATTTATAAAGATGTCACATGAAGAGCAGATCTGACACAGGGCTTTAAAAGACTTCTCATCATGTAGAGAACTTGGAGAAAGACAAGATTTTGTGAAGACAGTGAAGCTCTTAGCCCTCAAAACACCCTCTTTTAAATCCCAGAAGGCTGGTAATAGCACACAAACATATGTCTGAATCTACACAAGATTTGCATCAAGGCTGTGATACCAGCCTTCCAATAGTGATATCTCATGCTCCACAGGCTGCCTTATAAGATTCTCTTCCTACCTGGCCCATCATCTTTTCTTGATAGACAGCTTTTTCCATGCCCCTAACAAAGGAAAAAGTCATTATGCTATTTTTTTCTGACTTGTTTCTGAGGGGGGAAGAAAAAGCACTGAAAACCTACATGAAAGACAAACATGCAGTCCATTCTCCGTTTAAACAAATAAGTCTTTGCCAATACAAACTGCATCAGAAAAGTAAGTATTTCTTTGAATAGTGCAGAAAAGAAAGCATGAAAGCCTGTCTCCACTCATAACACAGTTTATTTCTAGCCATTGCACTGCAGGCAGGATTTTCCTACAGATACAAAGTCTAGGCCTGGAAGATCAGCCACAGGAAAAGCAAATTATTTATTTTATTCCCACTACAGCAAGTTTCTACCAACTAAAACTATTCCATCACACCAATATTATAGGCCAGAAAATGACAGACCAGCAGTTTAAGCTCTTCTCCACCTTGACATCAAGTACCTATCATTTATAATTTAAATGGCATATTAGTATTTGATTTGACTATTTCTGTAAGAGAGCAAATGAAAGAATAATATTTTCTGCCACACAGAACCAATATATTGTGTATCCAGCTAAACACTAGCCCAGATAATTCAGTGTTTTCATTATTATTATCAGTAGAGGGATTAGAAGGGACTACTCTCATCTTCAAGTAACTATAGTATAGGCAAAATCTTCAGTTGAACCATTTCTCCACATAGAAGCCAAAAGAAGATACCTAATTTTTCAAATTTGCCGTATAAATTTGTCTATCTACATACATTTTGACATTCCCTGACTGAAAATAAACTTGAAATTAACTTCCATGATCACTGAATAGTCTACGTTCCAACATAGCTGCTTTGCAGCTGTAAACCTGCAAAGAATATTAGGTATGTGCCTTTCTCTCCCAGACCACACAAGCCCTCATGTTAACTTCACTGTATCAATATTAGACAAGATTTATAGGGGTCGAATTAATGCATTTTAAGTTTAATTAGAGATCCATAAATTTTCAGTAGCCCTGCTTCAGCCAGCAATTGTTGGTTTCCCTGCATTCTGGGCAGAAGGTAGAAGGCCAGACCGTAAAGGACAAGACAACCACTGACTCTGTATACAGCAGTTTTTACAAGCCAAACCCTATTTCACTAGGGGTTTATTCAAATCAAAAAATAGATTTCCCACTTGCCAAAATATGACCTCAAGAGGACAAACCAAGTAAGTTCTCTACCAACAACATATCTATTCATTTCTGCTCGGGGGGAGGTGGAGGAGAGGGTGGAGAAAAAGAGCACTTCACATAAACAACAATTCTTCAGTGGTTCTTCCAGAGAAACCAATAAACATGCGGGTGAGAAAAAGACCCCAAAACTATGTTGCTGTTGCCTTGAAATCAAGAAGCTGTTATGAAAAAATCAGATCTCTCTAGTTGCATGTCCAAAAATAAATCAGGAAAATAAAATCCATTCTATTCTTTTTCTTTTCTTACTTAGCAACTGTCAATGGCTTTGAAGCAAAGCTTCCCAGAAAGTTAGGTATGTCCTCTAATCAGAAGCCATGCACCATTCTGGCCTGGTACATGAACTCAGTTTAAAGATATTTTTCTATTCACAATCTGAATTATTTTCTCACCTTGTAAGATTTCTGTGATGTCAGAGATAAACAATAAAATCTAGAGTACTGCTCCTATCAGTGAGTTACCTGTATAGCTGCTGCTGAAAATCTTGCTAATGCAATATTTCTTTACATTTAGAGAATGACTGCTTGGTTGTTTTGAAACATGAATCATGTGTGCAGACATTTGAATGAGTTCTGCTTTGGAAAGACCATTTGACATGGCACAGATCTATGTTTGTTAGCTGACCACTCTTTCAGCATCTATCCTACAAGAGTAAAAGTGGATTCAAAGGTTTTCTTCGTACTAAAAAAGAATTTGGTGCCACATAATACAGTGCTTTTGCCTAGTCCTGTTATAGTATTCCATCCTTCAAAATTGCACACTTCTTTGGCTTGTTATTTAGAAGTAAATAGTACCGTAGAGTCTTATTCAGACCATAAAGATATGAAACATCATCACATAAGAAAAAGGGAAAAAGCTGGGGGACATTATGCAAAACCAACAGTTATAAATTTAAGCAGACCTGAGGCAATGGATTAATACTGTGGCCTGTTAGACATCTCTGTAACAATACGCAACATGAAACAAGGCACAAAACTGCAGCTAAAACGCATTCAAAGTGAGCATGTTCTCCAAGAATAGCTCTAAGACCCAGCGCCACCAGTATTTTATGCTTTATGTTCAAAAATCCAATGGACTTGACCTGTACCTAACTGCAAAACATGCAAGTGACATCCTATTTCAAACTCAGGAATGCTATTTTTCCATAGAACTATGTACAGTTTCTTCCAGTTCATGCTTGATGGGCATGACAAGAACAAGTAAAACAGGAACACTCATTGCCTCTACCACTCCGCTCTTTTTCCTAGAGAGACTGCTTCTCTGGTATTAGTACATCCACCTTTCACATTGAAACAAACATTTAGTTCACATTTCCTCTTGCAACTAATAATGATAACAGCCTGATCGCTTACTCCTATTTAAATGTTTTACATAAATTTCCAACTCTTGGTGATTAGGTAACATTAGGACACATGCTTAGTAGAAAATTACAAAAACAATGCAAAGAGCAAAACTATTATTTTCATATACATGCAAAATGCAACAGTGAGACTCACAAACACTGCCTGGTAGCAGTATAATAGCAGGGGAAAAAACAGGAGAATGCAATAATAAGAGACGACAATAATTTACACACTTATGCTAGAGTGGATACACCTCCTTGCTTACAAGAATTACCAGTTAAACTCAGCCAAATTCATATCATACTACTGAAGCAGGATCCTGACTCCACAACATGACTGCAGATAGTTGTGTATTTCAATAAAATGTTTTCTTCCTCATTCACATACTTTCTGTATGTATTCACACTAATAGTCCTTTTGATAAAACCCTCCAGGAAACAATTAACTTTAATAGTTCTTCTGCAGCTAAAGCAGCACAACGAGGTGGCAAATATGAATGAGCTTCCTACAGCAAAACTTAAGTCTTCAAAAGAATTATAAGAAAAAAAAAAGATTACAGGTTCAGCACTGCTTCTGGGGTGTAATGTTTATATGTGATAAATGCATCAAATCCCCTAAAAACTATGCCCATTGAAACTTCATATTTAGGCTGATTTGCTTTTCAATTCATATAGACAGCACAGTTGTGTACAATCTTTAAACAAGTAAAACCACAGAGAAATGCTGAGAGACTTAAGAGAAATAAAAGCATGATCAGGTAGCTTGTAATCTTCCTTTCTCTTATTCTCCTCCCTATAGCTGCATTAAATTGCCTGTTGAGAACAATAACATACTTGTGCTTTTATACGTAGAATGATTTGTATTATGTAAAGATTTGGCTAACAGAGTAAAGATGCATTCACACTGAGTTGGATTACATGCTGTTAATAATTTTCTGGATGCTCTAGGGGACCCATAATTCTGGAGGACTACAGATTAGCATTTGAATATATGCCTTGTAATACATCTCAAAGCAGACTTTTTTAATTTACTTCTTGCCATTTTTCTAGAACCACACTAACCAGAAATGAAATCACTGAAAGCATTTTGGAGGAAAAAGTATACCACGATCAAGTTTTTATCCC
This sequence comes from Lathamus discolor, assembly GCF_037157495.1. Classification (NCBI taxonomy): domain Eukaryota; kingdom Metazoa; phylum Chordata; class Aves; order Psittaciformes; family Psittacidae; genus Lathamus; species Lathamus discolor. Next base: position 94,855,891 of record NC_088886.1, on the reverse strand, counting down.
CCGCCCACATACATTCTTAAAGAGTACACAGAAAATCTGCCTTTTCCCAACTCCCACACCATTTCAATAGCTTTCATTAGAATGTCAGACTACCCAGAATATGTGATCAGGCTTGCAGTACTGTTCTATGCATGCTGAATAAATGGATAACTCAGCAAGCAAACCAGAATCTGTTGTTCTGAATAAAAGCTCAAGCTATCTAGAAAGCTGGTTTTACTGTGGGCTAGCTTCTCTTTCAGAAAGTAATTTTAAAATACATATTTTATAAAATTAATAAAATCCCTCACACTGCAGAGAAATACCTGTCAAAATATGCTAGCATTCTTTTCTTATTGAGTATAAACTTCAGCATACACCAGTCCTGTATTTCTGTTTTCACAAAACACTGAAGTCTTTTGCTCACCATTTACTAAACATTGAAATGCTTTGTAAGCTGCATATGTCTTTTCATAGTTTTTGAAATACTTACTACTTCAGAACAGTCTAAAAGTATATTCTCACACAAATTCAACTGGGAAACATACTACAGTGTTTCTTATTTAATAAATGATTTTTCTTAGCATTATAAGGTTCATCTAGCAAGTCCACATTCAAGGGACAAAATTTATTTTTCATGACCTTTGGTCCTGAGTTATAATTAGTTGTCTGGTCCCAGTTGTTTACAGTGTAAACAAAGACTGATAAACCCACACTGGCTGCATGTATTTATTACATTACAACACAGCTGCCAACTGTCTAACCGTTCTAATAAAAAACTATTTTCTAAGGTTTATGTTTTATTGCATGTATGACTCCCTTATTGGTTAGCATTTTGGAGTTGTGGAAAAGGTTATGAATTTAGAAACTGACTGCATTTATATCATATTTAAAACTTAATGCCATTTTATTAAAGACATATGGGCCTCCAAAGTACACATATTAAATGTCATGTAAGAAAAGTAGCAGTTTAAATCATGGTCAAATTCATTTTTGACGTGACTCCTGAGGCTTCCCAAGATCTGAACTATTTCTTTGTAAATCTGGCAGTTTAACCACACTCATAAATCACTTTCAAAGCATATTATTTCTTAATTTTACTGCATTAGAGAGCATTTGGCCTACACAGTGAACTGTTTGTAACCGTTACGTGAACAAAGTTGTATATTTAGTCTTACAATGTGGGAAGAAAAAAAAAAGTCTTAATTTCTCAATCCTGAATTTACTTCTTATTTTAACTCAAATGATACATTTCCTAATGAAACTTGCCAGAGTAAGATATATAGGAAAGTTTGCTGTATTGATGTTAAAAGAAATCTTAATCTCCTTCTGCTTCAAGCTCATAAATTAGAAACACAAAGGCAATTGTAATTTTATCATTAAGCAAATATGCCACAGGTTCTTTTACAAGAAAGAATGCTTAAGGTTTTCAAGCCCCACCAAGACTGAAAGAACAATGAATCACCTTTGGGACAATGCACATGCATTTACTAGGTATGTATAGTGATAAAATGCCATTTGATACATTAGAATTGAAGCATACCTTAAATACACTTAAAAATTATATGCACTTAAGGACAGATTCCCTGCCAGCTAAAGTGACAAAAAAACCTAGCTCCAAAACAGATCATTCACAGAACAGGATTGAAAGCAATGCTATTTTTGATAAATTATTGATATTTTCTTTACCAGAGAAGTTCTTAATGGCAGAGTTAATTACAATTTGTATGTTTTGAAATGCATATTTTGTCCTCAGATGCTGTGAATAACAAAGATAATTTAGGACAACAATTTATTTCTTCAAACAGAATACAAATCCTCAGTCACAAATGTTTTTGAACTTTCTGTGCATAACCAAAGTCACCAAATCTTTAATGTTATATGTCAGCTCCATTGTCTGAAAAATGGGCAAAATGTTCTTCGGTTAAGGTTTAAAAAATAAAATAAAATTTAAAAGGTGGGTCTGTAAAATGGATATGAAAGATTTTTTTAAACAAGAAAAAAAAGTAAAATAGGGAATTCAAAGTTCAGAGAAATCACAACATGATTTTGGTAGAAGACATGTCAAGAGCTTTAAAGGGTGTTTGGATCAGGATAAGTTTGTGCATGCTTTTCACCTAAATCAATAGAGATTCCAAGTGTGTGGAAACTGACTGTATAAAGACTATTATTACACTGCCCTAAAGTCTATTCAAAATCTGTTGCTTCATTCAAACTGGGTAATATTTTCAATGGCAAGCCTGATTACGACAAGCTATAATTAGCTCTGTATTTTTTAACCAGGCACAGAATTCAATAAATTATTCTCACCATATTTTAACATGATGAGGTTAGCATCAGTTTCAACTAACATTCATGAACTGGAACCAGAATCTGTAACTTCAATATGATTTTAAGGAAGCAGATGAAACTGTGCTGTGACCTTTTTCTTTCATGAAAGGAGCAGTTTTAGAAACTCGGGCAGAACAGTTCAGGATTTCTTACAAAATAGCCCTTTGGCCTAAACATTACTGGTAAGGGTGGAGACAAGGGGAGAAATATTAGTCCTTCTCTGAAAACAAATTATTCATTCTTTTTCCTGAAGTAACTCATAAACCAGCTACAAAATAGTCATGTTCTTAGCTGCGAATGATGATTGGCATCCTTGAGCTTTCAGAAGATGACCTCATCACTATCAGCCCTATCTGCCTCTTGGATCACATTCTGGCTGATGTTTGTGCAGGGGAAGATTATTATTATAATGCTCTGGTGCTCTTTTGCAGCACATGGTCGCTCTTTCAGCACGACAGGAAAGGCAGGATTCAGCTACTTACACACAAGCTGCTTCTGCTGTAGAAGCCTCCCACAGTGGCTCCAGAAAAGTTTACATCTTCCATAGATACTTAACTGCCATCCCTACAGGTATCTGCTTTAAACTTTAGGGTTTAGACAGTTTGGGGTTCAGATACTTCAGGGTATCTAAAACGACACTAGACTGATATTTTTAGGTGCTTATGTTGTTTCCAAAGAAATGGAAAAGTACCATGAAATCCAGAAAAATTACCCTGTAAAGACTGGGGAAACCCTTCAGTAACTTAGATCCTAGGATTTGCCAAGCATAGAAGAGACTACTGAAAAACAGAAGAGTACACAGTGATGTACTGACAACAACTATAAGAATCTAAGATGACTTGCAATTACTCATTTCATAGATGTTAAATTGCATATGAATGTGCAATTTAACAAATCTTATTATATAAAACTCTATAAACCTTTAGCTTTTTTTTTTACCTTCTTCAAAATACTAGAAACCTAAAACTATGTGGCAACACAAGTTGGTGTGAAAGAACAGGTCATAATAGTGAGAGTGTGATATACAAAAAAAAAAAAAAAATATTTAAAGGTTCACACAGTGTTCGTATACATGTGAGAATCACCTTTCCAAAAACATACATTATAACCTCTGCTAGGGAGAATGCCAATGAACTTGGTTAATGTAAAATACAACTGTTTACATCATGATCTCCCTGACAGCATGTTGTCCCTTACTGCAAGACACAATTATGGAAAAATCACAACCACAAATTATTTTTGTCTTCATATGTGTGATGACATTTATCTCTAACAGCTGGTGAGCTTTTGATGGGTCAGTGAAACAGTGAAGCCAGGTCTTAACACAGCATACATATGTACCGCAAAGCTTGCTGTGAACAAAAAATAAATAAATAAATAAATAAGTAAAAAAAAGTAAAAAAAATCACGTGTGGTAACAGCCAAAGAATAGTCCCAGAGTTTTGCCAACTCCATATCAAGCATGTTTGGGTTTGTTGAGGTTTTTTTCGGGTGGGGAAGGTCTTTTGACAAAACGTAACATACAAACTCTTGCACCTAATATTGGTGTCATCTGATTATGAGATCCACTGCGTTAGTTTTTCTGAAAAGAGCCACAGAAGAGTTCATTGAGGTCTGCTTGTACAGCAGCAGTCTTTTAATTTCAAAAAGAAAACCAAACAAATCTTACAGGATAAAATTCTAGCCACATTGATCCACTGGGAATTTAAACCAATCATAATTCTTGCCATACTGTCTGATAACACAGTATTACGTTCTGCTGAATAACATTTTGTTAAGTAGACTGAATAGGCTGATCACAAGACAAAAGCCAGACCATATGCTTGCAGCATCTACAAACTGAAGTTTCCATACTTTTGAATCCATGAAGAGAACAGTAACAACAAAAGAAAGTATATGAAATAACGGCAGTAATAAATAAGTCATGCTAACTTCTTCAATTAAAAGGATGTGTTAATGAGATGCAGTACCTATTGCCATTCATCAGAGAACCTCTAAGTGTTTTACAAATATTAAATAAGTCTTACAAAGGGATTAATTTGCTCACTACTACTGAAAGACAGACACCTTTCAGGTGCAAAGTAGCAGCTGGTTAACTAGCACACTGCAACACTACATAACAGTTTAGGGCATAAGGTGGAGAAGAATGCCTTAGTAAATTGAGACTGCAGAGAAATCCATGGAGGCAGAATGTAATTACCTGAATTGGAACCAGGCCAGGGCTCCAGGAGTAACACCCCTTCCTATCTGAAAAGTGCACTGGGATCATTAATAGCTAAAAGGACACTGGCTTCATGGCAATCATACTCTTTTTTTAAAGGGATAATATTACAAAAGAGACATCACCTTTTGCATTATGTACTTTCAATAGTAGTTAGATACTGAAATGTAGTCCACATAATGCCTGTCCAAAGAACTAAATCTATATCAGTTTTTCAGGAATTATCACCACAAACAATGAAGATGACTCTTTCCCCCTATCCTAACACATATTAAACACACTTGTCTATTCTTCCAGTTTGACAGCTGGAATTACAGCAGGCTAAGCAAAGAGGATACATTCCCTTGCTATTCCAGCAGCTGCATATTTGCAGCTTAGTCCCCATTTCTTAAATTCATTGCATTTCTCAACTCCCTTTAAATGTCTTTGCTTGCAGATTCAACTACTGAATGCAAGCTTCTTACTTTCTGAGCTCTTTGTAGCTTGGATTCCTATCTTCACCTTTACTATCATAACTTGTCTTCACTTCTTCTGTGGATACTGACCCTTCTCTTCCTACTGTTGGCTACTTCTTCCCAAGCCTGCCTTTCAGTTTGCTTCAACACAGTTGACCTTGCAGGCAGAAGGGCAACTCTTTACCAACTGGCCTTAGTAGGCTGCTCTAGATCCCATTATTATTTCCACATTTTCCAGGAGCAAGAGCTTCCTCACATGATGCACAAATTCACAGCCAGATCAAATATATTATTAGGTTTCTTCACTAGGATGACATGCTATGTAGCAATGCAACACTGGTCTGCTACTGAACACAGGCAAAGACAGTGGGATCTATCGCACAATAACTTGAACCAAAGAAAGGAATCTGCGACTGTTCTTCATTCGCACGTGCAATTTGATATATAACCAAAGGAAATGTAAAAGAAGGCATCACAATATTGATAATTACTGAATTATTTCATCCAAAGATTATGTTAGGCAAGATCCAAACTACAGTAGCAGTGCTTGCTCACCTGTATCGTTATATACTGTAACCGTATGTTCACAGGTCTACGTATCTTTCATCACAGTGTTTCACAGGTTCTTCTGTGGAGTTCTATAAAACTCCATTAGCTGTTTGATAAACTAGCAGCTTCCTGCTTCTTAGTCTAGTAATATTACTTTTCAGTCACATCGTTAATCCCCGTATCACCTGCGCAGCTACAATAATTAGATTTCCCATTTCTTAAAATTTCATGTTACTAATTTACCCTACAAGCACCATGAGTTGTGATAGCAGATATGACCTCTCAATACTAAATCAAGACATATCCATATTTTGGCAATTGGTTTTTTATTGCTACAAAAACTGAGGACAGCTTTGTAAAGTTTTCTGAACAAGGTATTTATTAATGTAACAGCTCAAATTCCATTTTTGGATTCACTATGCTTTGTGGTGAGTTCATGCACACAAATGCATATCGTTGCTCTTACTGCAATGTTACTATCATGGGGACATAGAGATATTCTCAGAGACAGAAAGTTAAAAAGTACTATTTGGTATTTCAAGAATTAGATCATATCCGAAAGTTTCTTCTGGTCTTCTTTACAACCAACTGGATAATAGAAACATATAAAAATCTAAGCTTCCAAATTAAATTAAAAAAATTTAAATGTGGATCAGTATACCATAAGGAATCAGAAAACAGAATGAAAGACATAAGATAATCTCCCAGTTCTACAACACCTTGATCACTTCTTAACATTGGAACTTCACAATGCTTATCTTATTTTTTATTCTACCACATTAACCATTTCACCTATTCCCTGCAGGCCAAAAAAAGGCTTATTTCAAGATGCCACGCTCCAGGTTTAGGCAAGTAAAACCCACCATTTTAGGAAAAAAAAATGCAAATGTTATTTACACACAATTATTTAATTTTTTTTTTAAGAAAAAATAAATTTCAATATGTTTGCTTACATTGGTTTTGGATCAAGGGATTTGCTTTAGACAATGGGATTTTAAAAACAAAAATTTCTAAATGACTGAACTTAGGTTTGCCAGCTTAGGTCTAGCAAGCACCACTCTTGTATCTGACAGATCCTACTCAGCAATGTTTTCTTTTAAACCATCAAAGTGTTCATAGATAGAAGCATAAATTCCATATTATTTTTTTTTATTATTTTCTATTCTTCTTTTTGATGGGTCATTAAGGCATTATAAGCCAATCAAATTATGGACTTCTGCTTAAAATATTAAACTTTCCAAAGAGCAAAAAGGAAACTTCAGTTTGCCAAAGAGTAGCATGACTGCTACAATGTCTTTGAATTCAATATTATTTACTGCATCACAGTCTAAGCTGGAGTCTTAAATTCATGATGTTGTTCTGCTTTAGTATGTGAAACCTTGATATCTGGTCAATAAGAAACCCTATTATATAGAAGATCTCTTATATCTTACTAGCTAGCAGCTCATTGACATAATGATTCTTTATACTTTAAAAGCCCTTTGCTCTCTATCTACTCCTAATGATGTATGTTCATAAGTCAAGATCTCTACACAACAGTGTTGGAAAAAGTAAAAAAAAAAACCCAAACAACTGAGCAATGCAGACGTTCCCCAAAGATTTACCTTTGCTCATCGTATTTACTTCTTAAAACTAGAGCCATTTGCCTAATTTATAGAGGGGGAAAAAAGGGTTCATGAGATGCTAATGCCTTACCTAAATTCTTGGAAGCAAATAGCATATATCAATTGAAGAAAAGTATGATTCTTGTTAAACAGTTAAGGACAAAAAGTACTAAAATCACTCCATGTAACAGTGTGAGCAAGAATCACATACACTTAATACATCAAACACAGATATTAGACTTAGCTTTCTGGTTAAGCATCTCCATCTCAGCTCCTTAGAGAACAAATGATATGTCAGGTTTCATAATTATAACTTGTGATGAAACAATGCATCTAAGGGTAATAAAAATCAAAATACCTATACTGCCATCTTTTGTCGTACAGATTTTCCCTTATACCCAGTGGACAAGATGTTCTTGGTAAATTTGCACAAAAGCAGAATGACTCCACATAATATCGTCAGATACTTAGAAGTATACCTGCTGATGTCTAGGTTCTATAAGATGTAAGAGTATTACATATGACTAAATGCACGTTGCTTGCTTTCGCCACTATAAATCAAACTGATAAAAATGCTAACCTTAAAAAACGCAGTAAGCTAAAAAATAGTTGCTGGGTAGAGGGGTTGCAAAATACTGGGAAATATATGTATCGTATAAAAGGAAGTGCACTGACCCATGTAAAGCAATATTTAGACACTGCGGTGTGTATTCATAGCAACACACTTTAGATATAATGAAAATATCCACATTTTATCATCTAGATTAAATGATCATGAAAATAGACCTATAAAATATAAAAATATTATGTGCTTTGATATATCATAATTTCATTTTGGTTATTTATATCATATGAATGTAAAAATATGGAGTCTTAAAATGTATTCTCAAATCACATTCTGGTTTGCATCTCTACGTTTTAAAGACGAAGCAGTTAGAAGCACAATTTATATACCTGTAAAGCAAAAAAAAGGTTACAGTTTTAAATAATTATGTCAAGAAATGACAACTGTACTCTTTGTAGAAGCAGGGATGAATAATTACAAAGCTGGGACATAATTAAGCAATTTTGACTGTCGTATTCTTGAGCTGTCTTTCTGATGTGAAGTGCTGTCATGCCCAGAAACACACTTCACACTGGACAGGCATCTTCCACTTTGATCTACACTATGCCAGTGAAATGAGGTCATGGTCTGGTCATTAAACAAGGCTGCCTCATCTGGCTTAGTGCCTCTTATCCAGCCAGGTTTACCCAATCTTTATTAAAATCAGGCATGATACAATGTTCAATATTTTGACAAAATAAAACATAAACATCACAGAATAATGAAGTTTAGCTCACTTACATAGTGAGATGGAACACTGCATTGTAACATTAACCTGTTTTCTAATAAATGACTGCATCTTTCCATAAGACAGTCATATCACAAACAGATGCATTTTAAACAAAGGATGAAATGAAGCAAAGCGCCAGAAAGTACTCTGTTCTGCTAACCCCCCCCCCCAAAAAAAAAACCAAACAAACCCAACCAAATAAGGAAAAATGAAAGTAGAAAAATTTATACAAAATAAAATATTTATGACTTAGCGATGACTGGTGATTGCTAGATACTTTTGCATTTGAACAAACACAAGCTAGTCAGATGGAAATTTCTTGCTTTTATTCTCATTTTGTGTATTTTTTCTTGGTGGGGTATTTTGCTCTCCCAAGTATTTCATGTCAAGACTAAAATGAAAACGACTCACCACATCGCAGCCTCTTTAGATCATCAGTGCTTTTTATGCTGAATAAGCCATATCATCTCCTACTTACCATAATGGGGAAAAAATAACAAAAATAAACAACCTAACTTAAGATTTTCTGATTTGTGGGGGGGAATGGGGAGGGCTGTTTGTGTGTGTATTTTTTTCGTTTTTTTCTGAAAAAGCAACTCTGATAGGCTTACTGTTGTTACTACATCTGGCAGAATAACATTTCCATGTGGCATCCACCAGCATAAACACTAACCACTCCAACTCTATTCCTGGCAAGCAGAGGCTGACACAGTGACACTATATCGGAGGAAAGAAAGAAAACATTCTTAGGAAGCTCACTATCAGAAGGGTCTATTATCACTAGGTCAACTTCTGAAGGAGTTTTCCTCATAAACAAAACAGGATATGCTGCAGCCTTCCTCTTAGTTTGGATCAAGGTGCATTCTCCTCTAACTTGTTTAAGAAAGCTTGGAATATATTATCGCTAGCTATCTGTTAAATTTTGCTGAAGCTGGTCAAAAATATCAACAAACATATGGGAGAGGAACTGACGAACAGAGCGCACGAGATTCAGAAAACCTGACGGCTGAAGAATAAAAAATATTATGTATTCAAAATGAAACATATGATAGAATTTGAAAGTACAGTTATTGCACACACCATCTTTGTGATATATAGAGGAATGCTGCTTGGTCTTTGAGTATAGCTATAAATAGCTGTATGTATACATATCTGCATCTAAAAACATGCAGAGAGGACTCTATGAGTGTTCCTCAGGCATAAAAAGAGTTTGCATGCATGCGTAATAAAAGCATGAATATCCTAGGAAACAAGCACAAATTCAAAACAATTTTAAGAGGTTTATAATATCAGCTCTGCATCCAATTTAATATTTATTTTAAATTAGCCACTTCTGAAATATGTATATAATATTGTATGATAAGGGTAATTTTGTAGCACCTTAAAAAGCATTAATTCATTCCATGGAAAGCATTTACAATGATTTTACCATCAGCAATTTGTACCAAACCATTTGTAAAGAAGAAAAAAAAAACTTTAGTGTGGCAATAACAACAGTAAATTTGAGCCTTCTGTAAATTTGCTGAAATAAATGTATGTTTTAACATAAGACTTAGTGGGTAAATAATTCAAAACTATACAAAAGGTTCAATTACATATATAAAAGATAAAGACATTATCCTCACATTTGTGAAGTAAATTACCCTTAGCTATTGACTGGTTTCATCTAGAAAAGAAACTTCAAATTTAAGAAACAGACACATTCTTTTCTCTCTAACACTATTGAGGTGGTCAAAATTCAAAGAGCTGCCTCTGACATGAAAAAAAACAATCTAATTGCTAATAAAATTAAAAAAAAAAAAAAAACAAACAAAAACAACTTCACCAGATCCAAAATCTAATTAGGTAAGTATTCTAAAAGAAGACAATGCATGTATGCTACATCTAACACATTTCTGCTGCTGCATTTGGCCAGATTCAGCAAAGATAGCCTGCTGTGAATAAGATATCCACAACAGATTAGAAATAAATTATTTCATTTATTACATATATGAAGCTGAAACAACTAAAGGCAGTGGTAAACGATCTATCAAAGCTATGCAAGTACCAGAACTGTTAACATTTTTGTAGTTATAAATGAACCAGCCTGAATTAATTTGTTTTGCACTTCATGATAATGCACTTATCTAGCGACACTGTTATGCTTCCAAACAGTGTATTTCCATAACTGCTACAATGTCATTCAGCATTATTGGAAATCTGCAATAAATTATTGATGTTGTATTTTAGAGAACAAAACAGCAAACAGAAAGCAAGTAGACTGAAAACTTGAGTGAAGTTTTAAGAAAGATCTGCATCACTAAAAGACTCTGCAGCTCAGATTGCTCTTATTGTGTATCGATCAGCAATGGAAAAAGAAGGTAAAGTGGGGAATTCACATCGCATTCTGTTTGCATCAGCAGTATGCAGTACGCCCAGAGTTGATGCAAGTAGTATCAAAAGCTCAGATTACGGAAAATATCTCTCTGATTTTGTCAATGCTTATTAGCAAGAGACCACATTAAGTAACATCACTGAAAATTAGAATCAGCTGGTCCACTAAAAGCCAATAAACACTATAGGTGTGAGCTCTGTGGTAGACATTTGTGTTTAACATACAAGGTAGGGGACAACTTGTCAGAAAAATTGCATTCTTTCCCAAAAGTATATCATACAGTTGTATATCTTTAGACAGGGTAAAAATATCCTTTTAAGCTCAGTGACACTTATTAGTTACTTTGTTATATGAAACAGAGGTTGGAAAACAGAAATTTGATAAATATAACCACAGTCCATTAACCAAATGTAATAGTAAAGCTTGATATTAAAACACAGAAAAATTACTAAGGTCCCTCACCTGACCACATTTACCAGTCCTTTCATTTGAAAGATTTTGTCTGTCACTTTAGTGAAAGACACAGCCAAGCTTTTGGAGTTATTTTAAAACAGTGTTAATGAATCACATGGTTACTTCTATTAGCTCTCCTACCTTAGCATCCTTGGGCTTAACCACTTTCATGAAGGCACCTCTTACTAAGGCTTCCTCTCTCTCCCTCCTGGTTACTTTCCGAGCATCAAGAAATTTCAGGTTTGTCAATTTGTGCAGGACAAAATATCTAACAGATAGTAAAATGCACACAGTTAAAATCCACTGATACACAAAGACATAATCACAAATTAAATTACTAAAAAATAACAGCAATAAGCAGCAACAGTCTGTTTCCTTTCTTTGTTTACCTTTTTCATGCAACATAGTTTATGTAAAAAGTTGCAATATACTTACTTTACTCTCTCAAACAAAACTTCTTGTAAGCTGACCAACGATTTAATAATGGGTGGAACAAAGAGATTTAAAAAAACATCACTGCAGGTGTGTATGTTGCCTGTAGGTATTAGCGAGGTATAAGGTATACTCAGAAATAGAATAAATTGGAAATTGTCATATTTTCCTTAAAACACGATGATCAACAACATTAGAAATGTGAACAGAAAATCAGGGAGGAGTGTAATATGTCTTCCACCATAAACACTAAACCACCATTCTTTGTCCTGAAATCAGTGTACGTAAGTGTTCAAAATCCTAATATTAACAAAGAATTTGTCAAGAGAAAGCATGGAGAGTTATCCTGGTCTCTGCTTTCAAGGACTACATTTTGACACAGGCATCATTTGTAATGAGAGTTCTAATTTGGTCCTGCTAGAGAGACAAGGTGTCTTTATAGCATACGTATACCAGCTCAGGATTAAATACAGAAGCACATAGAGAGAGACTATTTTTATTAAAAATATTGTAAGAATTCAAAGTTCTTGGTAGGATCCATCTATATTCCATTATTCTATTTATCCTTTTAACTCAAAGTACAGCATCTTTTCAGCCTCAAAAAAAATACCATTGCCTCCTTGTTTGTAAAAGGAGAGAACATGGCAGATCAGAAATAAAGTAAGGCACACAACCATGGCAAATCAAAATATCCAACCACCTCAAGTACATGTTATTTACATTTAGTCAACCAAATGTGAAGCAGACATTGCAAAGTGAAGGAAGTGCCAGACTTTTCCTGGCAGGGGGTAGAAAGGTGATTGATAATGTTCCCCATGCCTAGCTGCTTTGCATAAAACTCCAGTCAGTCAGTCAGAGAACCTCCTAACTATACCAATCTCTTCTGGCACTGGGAGGAAGAAATCAAAGTAATAGAAAATTCTGCATAACATAACATGTTGAAAAAGAGCAAAACACAAAAAATGTGCTATAAGATGTAAAAGTTATATTATAATACTGTCCTCAAGACCATATAAACATGTAGAAAAGACTGTAAGACTCCCCTTCAACAACCAAGCAAAATTTAATCCTGAAAAAAAACCTTTCCTCTGAGGCACTAGCTTCATAAATTAGAAAACAATAAAATCTGATCCAGTAGACTATCAAATAGCATGTGTGGTAACATATTTTGGAATCACAGAATCATAGATTCAACTAGGTTAGAAAAGACCTTTAAATCCAACCATTACCCAAGGACTGCAAAGACCACCACTAAACCGTGTCACTGAGGGACTCATCTACATGGTTTGTGAACACTTCCATGGAAGAGGATTCCACCCTTTCTCTGGGCAGTCTGTTCCGATACCTCGTCACCCTCTCTGTAGAGAATTTTTTTCCTAATATCCAATCTAAACCTCCCCTGGCACAGCTTGAAACCGTTACCTCTTGTCCTATTGCTTGCTACTCGAGAGAAGAGACTGACACCAACCCCACTACAACCTCCTTTGAGGTAGTTGTAGAGAGCAATAAGATCCTCCCTGAGCCTTCTCTTTTCCAGACTAAACAGTCCCAGTTCCCTCAGCTATTCCTCATCAGACTTATTCTCCAGACCCTTTACCAGCTTTGCTGCCATTCTCTGGACCCACTCCAGCACCTCAATGTCTTTCTTGTAGCGAGGGGCCCAGAACTGACCACCGGATTCGAGGTGCAGCCTCAGCAGTGTGAGTACAGGCGGATGATCACTGCCCTGGCCCTGCTGGCCACACTATTTCTCATACAGGCCAAGATGCCATTGCCCTTCTTGGCTGCCTGGGCACAAGCTGGCTCATGTTCAGTCAGTCATCAATTAGCACCCCCAGGTCCTTTTCCACAGAGCAGCTTTCCAGTCACTCTTTCCCAAGCCTGGAGCATTGCATGGGGTGAACTGTTAAGAAGTTAATTGAAATACTCAGACAATTTAAATATGAATTCTCAACCTATGACTTTCAATTATACTAGAAGAAGAAAAAGAATCACTTTACAAAACAGAATATGCCCTAAGACTGTTTATTAAACAACAGCTACAGATCTACCAGACAGACACATTCTCAGACTCCTCCCAGCTTTCCTGGCTGCCCTTCCAGTCCTCCCTGTCATTTTGCTGGCCCTTATCTTTCAGTGGAGGAGAAGCTATCCATCTTGCATTGCTGGCAGAAAAGCTCTGATGACAACAGATTCTTTCAAATGGAGACATGTACAGAAGGAAACAATATGTCAGGAGTGAAGAAGAGTGAAGCTAAAAATGAGTAAAGACACCCACTAAGTGTAGGGTGAGAAAAGATGAATATTCAGGTGAAGAAAACATCGGTATTAGAAAATCAGCAAATGTTTAATGATGGAATGAAATATGCCATTGAAAAGCAGGCTGCAACAAAAATGACAACAGACTAAGACAGCATTGTCATCTATGCTGACTTTGGATCACAGCCCTAATGTCAGTCTCTCAATCATTTCAAAAGAGCTTCAAATTATAATAGCATTCCTTTATACAAATGTATTTTTGTATTTTTAAGCCATCTTGACTGCACTCCAAAAAACAGAATTAGCACCAGTACTTGCCAATTCAAATAAAATAAAAAAAAAAAAAAAAAAACAAAAAAACCTACCCACATAAGCTAAACAGCAAACTACACCACAAGTCACAGGTTTGGAGTTGATTTATTTAGTTTCTTTTAACTTGCACTCCTCAAGGACAGCAAATATTAAAAAGTAAGTAACCATAAAGGTTATCCCACCAGTAGAACAAAGGTATATCAGTGATTAATTCTTTTAAAAGGTGATTCAAAATACTATCCCACTTATTCATATTCCTTTTACTAAATCTGGGATAAAAAGATTTCTATATTATATGAAAATAATAAGATACTTTTTTATTAAACAGCTGAAGAAAAGCATTGGGCTTCCTGGGTATATTTTAGCTAGAAATATGAAGATGCAGCTTCAATCTAAATGAAACACAAGTTTGCCATAAAAAAATACAGGAAAGGATTACCAAAGCCCTGGAATGAACACTTTACAATATCAATTCAACCCTTGTAAATTTAATCCAGGGTTATTTGTTGCACAAAATCTCTTTACTGTGATGTATGACTTAGTTACTAAGGTTATCACAGCAGTATCCTAAAGTTGCATAGTACATAAAACATTTCAGTTAACAATGCAGGGAGGTTAACTCCCACAGATAACCTGCTATCAGAGGGTTAGACCAGATGACATGCCTCTGTCAGCTTTCAGGAGCTATTGATGGTTCAATCAGTTTGTTTTGAAGGTAAAGTACAACAAAAGGGCACTAAACTTATTCAAACTGTCAACGGGGACTATGGAATGTTGCTTGCAGGTAAGTAATTTTGGGTGGTTTAAGACTATTATCAAACACCAATGGCTGCAGAAAAAGACAGCTACTAATAACACAGAAAGCAGCCATCATAAAATACTTTATGGCAGGTACTAGGATCCATAAATTGCATGACACATTGTACCTGTTTTAGTCTTGCAAAACAGAACACTATTTAATGAAGAAAGCCCATCTAAATTTTACATTATAAGTTTAGAAAGGTTTATTTTAGGTTAGAGGTTGAGGGGCAGGGTCTCCGTGCTCAGCCATCCTTCCCCTCCCCCCTTTATTTTTAATTGTTTTGAAACTTAGCAGCACTCCATGTGCTCTGAGACTGTTGTTACTGGGGTTTAACATCTTTGCAGTGGTGTGAGAAAATGTTAGTGTTTTCAGTGATGAGGATAAAGGTGACCTCCAGAGACAGAAAAAAAAAGCAGACACAGGAAGGTGCTTAGAGCTCCATTTATCACTGCCTGTAAACTGATCTTCTAATTCATGATGGTTTAAGGAAATGAACGATGTGAGTAAAGTTGCATCTGTTGTCCAGAATCATCTCCCCTTCCTTAACTCCCAGTGCCAAGAGTCCCATGAAAATAAGCTAATAATAGATATCCATCACACACAAACAGGAAGACTCAAAGATCGAAAAAGACCAGAGAATATCACATTTCATGTTATTTCAGTCTTAGTTAAGTGAAAATGACAAGGAAGATTAACAATTCATTTACCAATTTTGTAAGTGTTGCATGTGATTAGTACTATTTTAACAGTTTTTACACAGACCTGTCAAGATATTGGAAAAGAGGGACAGGCCTGAGGGGGCATTTTCAAAGGCATGCAATGAGTTTGGGATTTAGCTGCTATTGACACGGGCAAAAGCTCAGTGGGGCAAAGCCTTCCTTTGAAGAAACATGTTGGAGTTCAGAAAGGGACAGAACAAAGATAGCTTTAAGATCAGCTATTGCTATTTATTAAACAATACATGATTCTAGTTTTTATATAAAGAAATACTGTCTCTGATACTGAGTCACCCTACAGCTTTTAATGAATCACAGACTTGTCATCTTAATTCTGTCTTACAAACACATAAACTAAGGCCTACCAGTTATCTTGCAGTTATATTCTGTGTGTTTCTAGTTCTTCACTGTGTAACAGTCAGAAAGTCATTACTTAATACATAGTCCTCGAGCTATTCCTTCAACCCCAAAAATCAGTTATGGTTCACTCTTCTAGGAGAGTTTCACAGGTGAAGCAAAATGGTTCTAAAAGAATGTGTAAGTGTTCCTTAAAGGATCACATGGAAGAAAGAAGTAAATCTACTTTAAACATATGCAATAAATTTGACCATCCTGATCCAAAACACAGAAGTGTAAACAACTTTTAGGTCAACTGCTTATTTTTGTTAAATAGCTACTTCATTCTGACCTATTTTTTCAGTAGCCATTTAGTTTCAGGCATAAAAATATCTTTCAGTTTTAAAGAGTTTTGGTATACTAATCCTTACCGTTCTCAAATGCTTCTAGGAAACTTTTATTCTAGATATCTGAACACCATAACAAATCAAAGAACAAAAAAAAAAAAAAAAAAATCACATATTATCATAGCATCTAAAGGGCCTCAAGTCATTTATTACCACCCTTGGAAAAGCAGACAAGTTGAAGAACATGGTTGGCCTCCTGATGCTGAAAGATAATGTCATCACCCATGAGCCACACTATAAGGAAATCTTATAAGTGGCAATAAATTATTTGGGAAAAGGATGTTTGGGGTTGTTTGTTTTGTTTTTTTTCCTCTCCTTCTACTACATGAAAAGTATACTAAATTTGTATATAATACTTTTTCAGAGAAAACAAACTTTTCCACTGAACCTTTAGTGAAAGACTATAGTAAGAACTAGATTCTGTATACTCCTTAATTCTGTATTTTTATTAGCATAAACTGGAATATAAAACTGTACTACATACATCAATATTTCAGTTTAAACCACAAAATTAATCTGGCAGTGGAAATTTGAGAAATATTTGCCCAGAAGAATGCAGAAAAAACATCTACCTCTACCTGTATCATAACTGCAAAATGCACTTTGCTTCAGTGTTTACTTTCATTTTTTATTTTCTGTGCTATTGCCTTTCCTCTCTCTGACAATCATAGAACATAAAAATAATATACTTATTTCAAACTTTGAAGGGCTAATTATGCTCTCAGTTATGTTACTGTAAACTAGAAATAATAAATAACCTGAAGCTGGCAAAGTTACATCAGCAAACAGGGAGAGATGAAAACAAAAAACAAGCTTGAGAAACATGTTTACTACAATTAACTAGATTATCTCCTGTAATTGCTTTTTCTGAAGCACTGAAAAGTTTAACTCCCTACCCCTACCCTTACCCCACCAAACAGCATTGAACTGGCTTCAGAATTTCTATCTGCAACAAAACTTCCTCAATACAGAGTTAAGGAAGCCAGGTCACAAACTTAAACCAACATCTTCCAGAACAGAGGGTATGATGTTGGCATAAGGTATGTCAGAGGAACACATAGCTTCTGCGCAACCTCAGCACACGTGATTCTGAGGGGCTCTCAAAGCACTGAGAAATCCAGACTGCCTCTTAATCCCATATCATCTTCTGCTTTACTTCAATGTAGCCAAGACCTCTATGAATTAGAAAAATGTCTTCACACATGTAATGACTTTACTGCGTTAGTATGGACAAATTGGGATATTATGGACTTCAATTTATTTGGCTGAACAAAAACATTATAATAGCCCTTGCTCATAAACCCTTACATTTGCTTATCTCAGATGGAAGTTGTGTGGCTATTTGATACAGGGTTTTTTCCAGGTATCGTAGAACAGACAAGGCCTCACGCAAACAGTGAAGTAGCACAGATTCTATGATCATACGGACGTAAGCATCTCCCTAAGCATCTCCTTAAGTACATAAAAACCATGCACAGAAGTACCATAGACTTCAATCCCTCTTGCTAAAGACAGCTTTAACAATAAGTTCAGTGATATTGACCAAGTATATTAGCATTATTTTCATTAATGAGTGAGGACTTCCCGTCTCCCATTACTTCTTGAATATGCATTTATGTAGTTTATTATTGACCAAATTCAATCACAACTATTTAAAATACTTTAGTAGGTTTTGTCTCAGTTAAAAAACAAAAGAAAACAAACATTAAACCAAACCAAAACCACAATAAAACAAAACACAGGAAACTGCAAATGCTGTAAGAGGACCCAGCATTTCACAAAATCAACCCTCTGGGGTGGGAATAGCTGATTTAGCTTGAAAAGTTAATCCATACAAAATGCCTGCACTTCCCTTCTTGCCATTAAACCTTAAGAGGACTTCATAAGGTTATCACCATCTGCTCCCCCTGCCAAAGATAGCATATCTAGTACATGTACTTTTAAGCTAATTTAAAATAAACTCAGGCATTTGTTTCCACTTGCCCTTGTTTCCATGTCAACAGCACTTAATGAATGCATCATTCCAGGAAATGTCAATAACGAGCAAAGAAGAATGAACAAGCACTGAAAACTTCACACATGGTATACATCTCTCACAATCATATCGCTTTAATGAAAATAGGTGAGGTCACCTGCAGCATTCGCAAATGCTTTGTAATACATTCTGACCCAGATGATTTTTCACAGTTCAGTAACACAATGTTTGAAGTTTTTACTGCAAACAATACACCCACAGGACTGACCAAGCGCGGGTACAAGAGAAGCAACCAGCAATTACTGTGTTGACTTCTGTTACTTTGATCTCCAGGTCATGACCTTTGCTTTCAGGCAATCTTCAAAGCAGAGATTGTAGAGTAGGTTATTTTAGAGGACACACTGTTTTGCAGGCTCTTTTTTTCTGTGTTTTTTGCTTCCTCTTTGAGCCAAGAGCTTTTAAAACTTTCCTATCACCATGACATTTTAGATATTCTGCTTTCCCCTGCCTCACCCCCAAGATATCCCTTTAAAAAATACCACCTCCAAAATACAGAAAGGTTAAAAAAAGAAGATAAAAAGTAAGAACTTAAAGCATCTTTTTAGCAGAAAGAAACTAAAGACATTTTACAATGATGAAAAAAAACCAAAAGATTTTAAAAACAACCAAACATGTTTAGTTGTCTTTAGGAAAGACGGGCCAGGCAGACAGGCAGGGGGTGCAGCTATTTATGTCAATGATAGGCTGGAGAATATGGAATGCTGCCTGGGGATGGGTGATGGGCCAACTAAGAATCTGTGGGTTACGGTCAACAGGAGAACTGCGATGGGCGACATTAATGTGGGGGTCTGCTACAGATCACCTGATCAGGAGGACTCTGTAAATGAAGCATTCTACAGACAGATAGGAGCAGCCTCACGCTCGCAGGCCCTTGTTCTCATGGGGGACTTCAACCACTCCAGTATCTTTTGGAGGGACGGTACAGCCTGGCACAAGCAATCCAGGAGGTTCCTTGATTGTGTGGAAGACAACTTCCTCCTGCAAGTAATAGAGGAGCCGACAAGGAGAGGTGCCATGCTTGACCTGGTACTCACCAACAGGGAGGGGCTGGTGAGAAATGCGATGTTCCAAGGCAGTGCAGTGCAGTGCAGATGCTTGGCTGCAGTGATCATGAGATGATGGAGTTCAAGATCCTCAGGGCAGTGAGAAGGGCGTGCAACAAGCTCACTGCCCTGGACTTCAAGAGAGCAGACTTTGGCCTCTTCAGCAGCCGGTTCAGTAAGGTTCAATGGGATAAAGCCCAGGAGGGCAGGGGGGCCTCAGAATGCTGGTTGATATTCAAGGATCACCTGCTACAAGCTCAGGAGTGCTGCATCCCGACTAAAAGGAAACAAGGCAAGAAGGCCAGGAGGCCCCCATGGATGGATAAGAAGCTGCTGAGAGAACTCATGAGGATAAAAGCTTATAGAAGGTGGAAGCAAGGACAGGCAGCCTGGGAAGAACAGAGGGACTTGTCAAGGAAGCTAGGGGTCAGGTTAGGAAAGGTAAGGCCCAATTGGTATTGAGTCCTGCCAGAGATATCAAAAGGTAACAGGAAGGTCTTCTATAGGTATGATTCAAACAAAAGACAGGCTAAGGATAATGTGGGCTCTCTCCATAAGGAAATGGGAGAACAGGTTACCCTTGATTTGGAAAGGGCTGAGATTCTCAAGGACTTCTTTGCCTCAGTCTCCACCGGCAAGTGCAAAGCGTTTGACACTGTCCTGCACAACATCCTTGTCTCTAAACTGGAAAGACATAAATTTGATGGATGGACCACCCAGTGGATAAAGAATTGGCTGGATGGCTGCACACAGAGAGTTAAGGTCAATGGCTCAATTTCCAAATGGAGACTTGTAACGAATGGTGAATGAGAAGTTCAAGTTAGATATAAGTAAGAAGTTCGTTAGCGTGAGGGTGGTGAGGCACTGGAACAGGCTGTCTACCCCTGGGAGAGTTCAAGGCCAGGTTGGACAGCGCCTTGGGTGATATGGTCTAGTGTGAGGTGTCCCTGCCCATGGCAGAGGGCTTGGAACTGGATGATCTTAAGGTTCTTTCCAGCCCAAACTGTTCTATGATTCTAAGTTTGCTTATAAAAATTCCACAGAAAGGAACTGTTCATTTTCTTCTGTCCAAAC
Organism: Lathamus discolor; assembly: GCF_037157495.1. Lineage (NCBI taxonomy): Eukaryota > Metazoa > Chordata > Aves > Psittaciformes > Psittacidae > Lathamus > Lathamus discolor. The sequence continues at coordinate 94,835,178 of NC_088886.1, read as the reverse complement.
AAAAATTCCAGTAACCAACATAGAAAAGTTTTCATCAATTTTTTCTACACATTTGAAAGGCACAAAGGAATTAAAAGGGGTGGAAAAAAAATAGTTTTTCTAAAATTAAAAAAAAAAAATCACACTCACATAAAACTACTTTGTGAAAAAGTCACAACAATATTTCTGTATAAAATCTATTTATAATGAAAAACTAGGGAAAAGTTTTATTATTGACAGTGACAGAAAAGGTATAACAATGGATTACCTGAGATATCAGATTCTAACTTCTTCACAAAAAGCATAATTTCATAATTTTTCCAAGTATTTATAAGAAAACCTGATTATTTTTAAAATATGTAATATTTTTTATCTCTGTTGCTAATATCACAGTAAATCACTGGACCTTGATTTGTTAAAAATTTGATTTTCCGTACTTTTTCAAGGTTGAGATTTTGGGTGTTTTACACATCTTTTCAGCAAAGCTTTGATTTCTAGCACCTTTCTCTTTCTGGTTGAGGAATTAAATAGCCTGAACTCTAACTGAACTCAGTAGGAATGAAATTAAAGCTCAATAAAAAATGAAGCTGTGGTTCCAATGGTCACTGCAAAAATTTACTAGAAAAAGTTCCTATTCAGAATAAAATTTTATGGTGAAGCAAATCGTTTATATAATTTGGGTTCACTGAAATGCAATCTTTTGCTGCTTTGTGACAAATTTTCTCAAAAAAAAAAAAAAATTAGGAAAAAAAAAGTTACTTCAAACCATTAAAAAAAAAGATTAAAATGGCCGTATCAGACATTTGCTTGTGAGACTTGAAGCAATACATTTGAGAAAATACAAATAATTTCTCACTCAGGAGAGCTTACTGCTGCTAAATCTGTGAGATACATCGCAGACGAGAGAAGGAAGGAAAAATTGTCCTAGACGCCTCAGAACATGTATTCAAAACTCAGATTTAGCTATTCAGAATAAAATTAGCAGAGTGTTTCTAATCAGTTCTACCATGTAGGTGAATACATTTCCTACTCGATAAAGAGACAGATAGACAGACAGACATTTTTGGGTTTTTTGAGTCTAATGTTGACTTGAAAATGCATTTCATATAGCGAAAAAAATAATTACAGAAAAGGATCAGAAAGATTTCATTATTACAGCAGAGACACATCATTCAACTAATTACAAGACCATTCTTATTTCTTTAAAGAGTTTTAATTAACCTAGTTTAATTAAAAAAAAAAAAGAAAAAGGGCGAAAAAAGAGGGGTTGAAAAACTGAGGGCAAAGAAAATGGAAACGATGTTGAAGTTTGAAACAGATGCATGAATACAATCACTTCACACTTTGACACAGTGGTTTGCCATGAGGTGACCTAAAACTACCTTGACCTCCCTGAAATCAACATTTTTGCACTGAAATGAAACAACAGACATTCTTGTTTTGATGTATGGCTGTGTGACATACTATAAATATTACATCACATAACCACAGAGGATGTCAATCAATAAAGAATTTTTTCAGACAGCACTAAATGAACCATGGGTTCTTGCCTCTGAATGGCTCCTTTAATGTACTACTTTTGCTTAAATGATTAATAGGAGACATATTGTCAGAAAACATACTTAAAGTGAAAAACAGTAAACTGCAGAAATATAATTCATTTTTTAAGCAATTCTCTAGTGCAAATGTCACATAAATTTACATAGAGACAGCGCTTTCAGACTCTTGCAAACTGGATAGTAGGCATACCTCCCACTTAAGTGTGAAAGCAGTGAGAAAATATTTTATTGAATTTAGGCTGCTCTAAGTGGTGAAAACCAAAATGCCACAGGTAAAGTGGATTCAAAAGTTGAATCATTAGAAGGTGAAAATATTTATGTTCAAGAGAACCTAGAAATCCAGCTCAAAAATTCGGAACAAAGAAAAACATATATCCACACCCAAGACAGCTGTGCTGCTGTTTCATTCTACAGCATTTCTAAGCAATAAACTGGTGCATGGAATTCATGCCATTTCCCAATAAACCTGCTTTTAGTCTTTGTCACTTTGTATTGTGTTATAATAACTCCTACAGCAGAGTTTAGATTACATGAAGATAAAATCTGTGGTTTACTATATAACTCTGAATACTGCAGGTGATCTGCTGATAAAAAGTAAGCTCAGGCTCTGCAAAGTTTTAGCATGATGACCAGTGCTGATTCGTGCTGCTTTGCTCTGATTTGCCTCAGACAGCCATTTTCAGCTGACTTAAAAAGTACCAGCACACAGAGACTGAAACCCTGTATCAGATGTGAGCAAGGAAAAAGGATTCCAACTACTTTTCTGGTTTCGGGGTTTTTTTTTAAGAATCACTTGCCTTTAAAGTTATAAATACTCAAATTATGTCACTTCAGCAAATATTCCATAGATTTTGGGCCTATACTTAGGGTCATCAGGCACAAGTAATTTTATTTATTAAAAAATAACCCTTGTGATTTTTTCCAACATTTCAGTTGGATCAATTGGACATATGGTATTTTATCAGGCTTCCATATTAATTTCCAGATGACCTTTTGTGTAATCTAGCTCATTAAAATGGCATTATAGAGATAGTTTGGGGGGGTTATTTTAATCTAAACACTAACCACTCTGAGTAAAGCAGCACAACATAGGAGTCCTTTCTTCTATGTTCTTTAACAGTACATTAGAAATAATAGTGCCTTTAATAGTGCCTAGCGAAGAAACTCGCCACCATAATCCAACGTTAGCAGAAGACAATGCAACTGGACGAGTATAGTGATCGGGTTTTTTATTGACTGTCATCCTTCGCATATGTTAAGTGTCACCTTACAGAAAGGCAGGCTTTTAAGTAGGCACCTATGAGCACTTACATTCAGGAAATCCTGTGCACACCTGCTCAACTCAAACATGAGCTGTACAGCACTGAAATATTTTTTGAAATGGGTTCCTGAGAGTGATCTCACCAAAATAGTGTTATTCAAATTCCCAGGTGTTTCATCACAGAATATGAAACAATGCTTTCGCAATAAGAGTGCAGATCTGGTTTGAGACTCGGAGCTGTTCAGTATTTTTCCAGTAACAAAACAAAAGTGACACACCTTACCACATTTACAAGTGGAAACACTAACCTGTACCTCTGGTAGTCATCTTCATCCTTCTCTTTGCAGACCAGTTCATTTGGGCATGCCATGTTTCCAAGCAAACTGAGATACTGTAGTGAGGGAACAACTTCAGCCAAATGGTCCAAAAGGCTTTCTAACTCTGTTATGTTTCAAAGGCTGTGGGTTAAGGATTCAACGACATTGATGAAAAAAAGCATTTAGAATTGCACCACTCCCGATATAAACATACATTTCAATAACTGACAATCAAGTTTAGTATGCCATTTAGGAAAATGTCACATTAATTGTTCCAATGGCAAACAACGATAAACTTCAGTCATTATTTTGGCATGAAATGAAAGAATTTGGCTGTTTTGTCATTCTTTTCTCCCCCTTTCTCTCCTAGGTGGTTCAGTAAAAAACATTAAAACTTTGACAAAATGATGGATGCTGTGCAGTAAAATGGCTAGCAATTGCTGGAGCCATGAAACTTTTCCAGCATGGAAACAAACAGTTTCACAGCACATTCATCACTAATATATTCAGTCCACTGGAAAATGAGTTTAAGAAAAAAAAAAAGAAAGGAAAAAAAAAGTCAAATGACAACAACCTACATTCATTCCCAGCATATAAATGTTTCGAATGTCCCAGTATCACATTTGTAATTACTCAACTAGCATATGTCAATTAATGCTCCACTAAGTGCAACTTAAAGACTTCAGTATTACAAGTATTTTATAGACGAAGCTTTAAAGTCCTGCAAAGCATAACTTTTTTCATTAAAGTAGCCTTATATTTTGGTGTTCGTGAGGCTTTTCAACTATAGAATATAAATAATGAGAATACACCTTTGATATTGTAAACCATATTAAACAAGCAAATAATGGTTAAACTATCTTTTAATCACTGCAATATTGGAAATCACAGCTTAGGTTTACGCATAACAATATTCAGCCATTTGCACACTGTTGATTGATCAAATAAATTACTTCGGTGAAGTATAGTGTGACAGTCTCCAAGGCTCAAACTATACATTTTTATTTACTTTAATTTATATGCAGAGAAAATGGTGTGATTCTCAAAAAAGATGTCATGCATATGCATGTAAGAAGTTTTCATTGTTTAAAAACTGACTGACTTAGACAACAGTAATAAATTCTTTTAAACCATTAAAGGGCATTTAATCGCTGTGGTTTTATCCACTCCTGCTGTTAAAGACCACAACTATTGTTTTAAATCCTCAGTTCACTCGTGTTGTTATTATTTATACTTGATTTATGTGTTTCTGTTATCTTCGTTATTTTTAGCTGATGGAATTTGCTTCATTTCTTCACCCCAATATCTTAAGGGCAACAGAAGCAATACAGAATGGAAAGAGCAGCTTCACTGTAAAAATGCAGTCTTCCTTTTACAAGCCTTAAGTTTTATTTTATTTCCAAACACACATGGGGTTAATGCTGATAATTACTAATATTTATAGATGAAAATAAGTGTATCTATGCTTAATGTTCTGTCCCATAAGGCATAAGGAATCATACTCAAGTACTTTTTACGAGTGAGAAAAATAAGCACTTGAAATTAGTTCTATGAATTAACTAAAAAGGTAAAAATGCTAACTTTTAGTTTGGCAAAGCCATATTATGGAATGCTATATGCCAGCAAGTAATCAAGCAAAACCTAAGGAAAACTGTCTTTTTGTAACACCGTCAGATACAGATGATTTTTGGTAGCCAGGATGAATTCCAAATAAAGTCTGGTGCTAATTCTCATCTTCTCATATCTGGACCTCAAGCTTATGCATAAACTTTTTTATGGCTCTTTAAGGATGTATGTGACTGTGATGGGAAGGTCACAAGCTGTTTTTCCACATATGTTCAAGCGAAAGGCTTTTTAAAAGTTTCCTAAGACTGTCACATACGTGCTTGAATCTGGCACCCTCCCTCAGACAGGAGAAACACTTAATTTCTTTCAGGATGGCTTAAGTTACAAAAAGATTCCCTGAGAGAAATAGTTTATTATTACGAAAGACAATTTCCGTAACAGCAATCTCACACAGGGTTAGCTATTGAAAGGCTTAGAATGTATCTGGCCATTACCTATCAAAAGGATAGAAAACCCAAACCAACCAAACAAAAAACAAACCAACTAACCAAAAACACAACAAGCCACCACCCAAACTTTTTGCCTCTTCTATGGAGTAAATATGCACAATACCTGGCAATTCAGTAGAGCTTTTTCAGGGGTAGAAACTTTTCAACAATTTGCTGACAAGCGTTCTAACTCCCATCTGACCATGCAGACTTAAAGGCAAATATCAAAATGTATTTAGATATATAATGATGAAGAGCAGTGTCAGCTTAGATTTGCAAACAAGTGTGACTATGTATCAAAGTCATCCAGAACACAGGCAAAAGGGAGACACAACAAATTCACAAAGAGCTTTGGGTAAATAACAGTGTTTGGTAAACTGAATCTCAAAATCCTAAATCTCTTCAAATCTGGCAATTAGTGTCTAGATTCTAATATCTCATATCTAAACCCTTAGCACTGATTTTAGATGCAGAAACACCTCCCTAAAAAATTTTATGACAGGGATGACCAGGAATTTCACACAGACTTCTTACCATGTAGATCGGTGTGAGGCTCTCCAGGCCTTTCATCATTTACTCATGTCCCTCAAATTAAATAAATATTTAGCAGCCTAGGATTATTTCCATTTCAGCTGCAACAGAAACAGAAATATGTGCACAGGACAAACCACAAGAATCTGACATAATCACCTCAAATGTAGAATGTCACTAATTCACAGAAAAGTTGAAGTTTTTCCAGGCTTGGACAGCCCCAAAACACTAGGGCACCAGCAACAGCTGAGAACAAACCAACCTGTGGCTTATCATAGTCAACTTTTTTGTGACAGAATCAGCAGTTATATCATAAATAAAATAATTAAAAGTCCTGTTCTGGAGGCCTAAACAAATCTAGAGAGGGATTTTTTACAAGGGCATGAAGTGACAGGACAAGGGGGAATGGCTTTAAGCTGACAGCAGATTTAGATTACATATTAGGAAGTTCTTTACTGTGAAGTTAGTAAGACATTGGAACAGTTTGCCCAGAGAAGCTGTGGATGCCCCATCCCTGGCAGTGTTCAAGGCCAGGCTGGATGTGGTTTTGAGCAACCTGTTCTAGTGGAAGGCATCCCTACCGTGGCAGGTACTAGAACTACCAACCCAAACTACTCTATGATTATATGATGTAAACTATTTCTTCTTATCCCCCTCAAAAAAAAAAAAAAAAAAAAAAAAAGTACAGATTATTTTTCCAAGAAACCTCATCTACCTGCCATCACAGTTATTCTTTACAATGCACGTACGAAAAAATGAATTATATCCCATTCAAATTCTCATGATTGTTTCTCAGACATGAGTCATAAGTCATGATGCAATTCTGCTGTCCTGTTAATTAGCATGTCATATACTTATTTTAATCACAATACTGTAACTATATGATGCCACCAAAAGTGTAAAGGCTTTTTAATATAGTGCTAGAAAAATACAGAGGGAGAAAATAATAAAGAAGTCTGAAACTTTCCTGCCAGCTTCCTTTTTATGGTTTATTGTGGCAGCCTAAGGAGTGCTATATTGGTGTAATCAGATCCAAAGAGTTGCAAAATCCTGCCGTGCCATTTCTAAGACCAATTTCAGTCCTATTGCCTCCAAAAAGGAAAACCACAATTAAATGCATGGACAGTGCTAGTTAAATTGTATTTATTTAAATCTCTTTGACAACAGCCCTGAACTGATCTTTCTAAAGTCACCATTTCACCAGGTGAAAGATAACAGTGATGCAAATACTACACTAAGGTCTATTGTTTGAAAACTCGTTGAATGTGTCACTGTGATGACAATTAAAGTACCTTAGTGTAGTGATTCTACCTCTTAATTCAACAGTGTCATCACTACCAATCTATTAATGCCTGTTTAACAGGTATTGACTAAAACAAAAATCTGTAACAAAAATTTTTAACTCTTTAGCTCTTTCACTAAATCATTCCTTCTCAGCAAGTATACAGAACAATGGCCCCTCCAAAAACACAACCTGGCCTCCATGAATAGTTCACAGAAACATACTAGACATACTTTAAAATTCTATCTCAGCAAAAGACTACACCGATTTCCTGCACTATTCCTAGTTTCAAATTTGGGAAACACTCAGATTAACTCTTTTATGCCTCATCATTATGTTACACTTACATATACTGCACATGCATATTTACAGTAGGCTGTTCACAGCATACATATGCACACACATGCACAACCATGTCACCATATTTTCTGTTCAGAAAAACAAATGCTACCAGCAACATTAAGACATTAGCAATATAATTATTTAGAAAATATAGTACTATGGTAGGCCCAGTTAAGCTGCAGTGCAATATAGTTTTATGTAATCAAAAATATCCTACAAATAATTGTCTATTTTCACTCATTATCTGGTACCCAATACCATAGTTTCTGAGGTTCTCCAGAATACAAAAAGGATAAGCAAAATCCAAAGTAAATTATGTACCTCCCTTCTCTGGCTAAGAATTAACTGTCTATGCATAATATTTTTGTTTGTTTGTTTTGTGGAAAATCCTGTAGCCTGCATTAAAATTCTAGTGCTAGCAGGACTGTTGCTCATAACAAACCCTTCAAGGATTAGTTCCACAGTATTCCAGACTACTACTAAGGAGCAATTGCTGTGATTTATAAGTTACATTGTCCCTAGAGAATATTACGTTTGAACAATGTCAAAGGTGTAAACCCAAGTGGACAGTATAATGTTACTTTGCTTAGTAAATTTTAGGAGAACCTCACAAGCAGGGACAGACATTTTGACGTTGACCTGTTTCTTGTGACAGCTAGCATAATAAAATGACCATTCTGCTATCCTTTTAAGAAGCTGTGCACATTAGAAAATACACACAGAATGTACACAGAAAATATTAGATTGTGTCTTACACGTTCCACTATTCCAGACCTCTGTATTCTCAAGAGACTCTTTAACTGTGTCCTTTCAATAGTCCCTCCAGCATATATCCAGGGTACAGATGCTGCATGAATCCTTTATATAGATTAATATAAGGGCCCAGCTGCTTTAATTCTGAGGACTAATGCCGGTCATGCCAAAATGCCATACAGCTTCCCCTCTTACTGGTATTCTTGGCATAACCATAGGCATGGTTGTTGTTCAGGGACAACTGCCGGTCAAACCTATGCAGAAGCATAACCTTTGATAACAGTTTTCAAATGAAACTATTTTATGTAACTCTACAGAAAGGCTATGCTAACCTATAACTGTCCAAACAAATCTATACGTATTTACTATCTCACCACTCTATTTTTTTTTCATATAGTATGAAGTATACATGAGAATCTGGGATTTCTTTCTGTAACCTTTTTTTCTACCAGCAATTTTTACTAGTCACACACTCAAATGCGTTAACTTTATGAGAAAAGTAACCACTCTTGTTCTCTCTCAGTGCTTTCCAAGTTGCTCCACCATTTTCTTTCAAAAAGTTCTACATAGTCTTTTCAAATTTTTAGCCAGCCCACTTCCCCAGAAGAGTCACGGGAGAGCTTTCTTTGTTAATGACATTCTATGATTACTGCTTTTAGAAGTTCTCAGAAGCAAAGTGACAAAGCACAGAGCAATCAATTTCACATTCAAAATATTTTTGAATATAAAGAGAATATCAGAAATATCACACAGAATTACAGACCACTGCATAGAAAGACCCCAAACTGTCATTCAAAAGTCTTCTGCCAACTAACCATCTGTCATGCAAGTGCTGCAATCAACCTAACATTAAAACATCTGGATAGCACTTCTACCAGAGCCATAAATGAACAGGGTATCTATATTTATTACCATTTGAAACATTTGCTTCAATTAAATTTATCACAAACATGATGTAGCAATCACAAGCTATTCCACAGGCAAAACAGCCTTGAAGCAGAAGTTACCAATTCTCCTCTGAATGCAGTGTGAAAAGATCTTTGCCACCTGAGCGCTTTTCCATTAGAATGTGCTAGGTCTTCAAGGTTGGATACCCACAGAAATAGCTTGCAATATGCAAGTATACATTTTCCCCTTCTCTATGTGCAATAGGATGTCACGCACAGTCATTTGTATGCCACGTTCTGGCCTGAAACCTTTCTGGTAGGGAGATAAGGCCTTGAGATAAGGACTTGTTCACTGATTTTAAAACCATTTTACTCAAGAAAGAAAAGGTGCAGCACAGGTTGCAATTAACTAAGTCCATATATCTCATGGAGAGCTTCTGCATACTGAATACTTGGTGAAAAAAATCCCATTCTGCCTACTGGAGCAGCATTAGTTTTCTGTGTGCAGCTAGAGTTGCCAGTACATTTAGGGGTATTTCAGAAAGCCTGTGGTTCCAAAGCTGCAGGTTTGAAGACCAGGCTTCAACACTGTTAGGTACACATATGTGAGAAAAAGGATATATATTTCTATTCCTGTAATCAAATTATATTTCTGGTTGACTAGAGACTTCCATCCTGAAATCATGTCCCTTTTTTTTCAAGGGTTTTTTTTTTTTTTTCGATTTTTACCTTTTTTTTTTTAACACTATTCTGTCCAAATATTGTTTAAGGTTCCCAAAGCAGCACAGAAATGATCAAGAATAAAGCAGTTGCTCACAATTTTTTTTAAACTTATGACGTATGGAGTTCTACCAGTCTGAGCACTGCTGTAGACCAGGATAAGGAATCACCTGGACTGAAAATTACCTCCCTCTTCCACAGATGTTTGGTATTTGGCATTAGACATTTCCATTACTTAATTTTTACTTCAGGTACATTTTATTCTAGAAGAAAGATTTTCGGCTCATCAGGTCCTGCAGTTGTCCAACAAGCCACACTAAGATTTAGTCAAATCCATAACTACGGCATGGAGAGCTCAGACATATATACAAAAAGACTGCCCTGTGTGTGCGTGTGTGTGTGTAACAGCTGACCATTTCAGCTTACATCTTTGTTTAGTGGAGATAGGGAACTGTCCATAATAGGAGACAATTTATGTCTTGAACTTACTCATTCAACCTAAACATGATGTCTTCAGCACTTAACCTCACAAGATTCTGGTCAGACTGGGACTTCTAGGTCTTCAAGCACTTCAGGATAACATAAGAACAAGCACAAAGGCAAAATAAGTTACAGTCTGCAGTCTGGGGGTTAAATAAAGCTGTAACTGTTAGGCATTATGATGAGACCTTTGTGAAGACAGATTATATCACAAATACTTATTGGTACATTCTTCAGTTAAGGTACTCTATCCATGCTGCTTTCAAAGGCTCAAGAACATATAAACCTTAGATCTGAACCATACTGATAACTTATCTTGCCATAAGTAACATATACTACTTAGTGCATCCTGCCCAGCTCTAACTAATTTTGGGTTTCTTCTAAACCATTCAAAACCTAGACCTAGATTCAATACCTGAATTCTACATCTACATTCAACACTTTCATTGTAAATTAATTTTGGTATCAGTTCTTTAGAAGTATATAGAATGTATGTTTAATGGATGACCAGATCACTGGACTAAGTAAAGTAATAGGGCTTTTACTTCAGAGAATCACAGATCTCATTCATTATCAGACTTGTCTACTTTGCAGTGAGGCAGTGAACACCATCTAACTTTCAGCATACATGTATATATATTTGACAAATTAAAACTGCTACCCTTTTGAATAGTTTCACCAAATACCAAAGGGACTGAAGTGTAAAGGAAATTGAAATGCCTGTATAGTCCAACTGTAACACCAGCCATGGCAAGCACAGTGAAAAGTCATGAAACTTCACACTGATGTAACACACACAGAGGAATACATCTATTTAGAAGTTCTGTAACTGATTCTTACTATCTAGTCAACACAGTGAAAAGGAGAAATGAGACTTACCACTACAAGCATAGGTGAGTGCAGTGATGAGTGCTCTTCCAAAACCAACTTCCTATCTACCACCCATCTTACCACAGAATCATAGAACTGTTTGGGTTGTAAAGGACCTTAAACATCAAGTAGTCCCAACCCCCCTGCCATGGGCAGGGATACCTTCCACTAGACCAGGTTGCTCCAAGCCCCACCCAACCTGGCCTTGAACACTGCTAGGTATGGGGCATTCACAACTTCTCTGGGCAACCCGTTCCAGTGCGTCACCACCCTCACAGTAAATAACTTCTTTCTGATATCTAATCTAAATTTCCCATCTGTTAGATTAAAGCCCATCCCCCTTGTCCTGTCACTACATGCTTCTGTAAAAAGTCCCTCTTCCTATTTTTTAGGCTCCCTTCAGGTACTGGAAGGCTGCTATAAGGTCTCCACACAGCCTTCTCTTCTGCAGGCTGAACAACCCCATCTCCCTAAGCCTGTCTTCACAGGAGAGGTGCTCCAGCCCTCTGAGCATCTTTGTGGCCCTCCTCCGTACTTGTTCCAACAGTTCCATGTCCCTCTTGTGTTGGGGACCCCAGAGCTGGATGCAGAATTGCAGGTGGGAGAAGGGAGTACAGGGGGAAAATCCCTCAACCTGCTGGTCACTGTCCTTTTGATGCAGCCCTGCATACAGTTGGTTTCTGGGCTGCAAGCACACACTGCCAGCTCTTGTCAAGCTTCTTGTCTACCAACACTCCCAAAATGTTGTTGGCAGGACTGCTCTCAATCCAATCTCTGCCTAGCCTCTATTTCTGCTTGGGATTGCCCTGACCCAGGTGCAGGACCTTGCACTTGGCCTTGCTGAACTTCATGAGGTTTGCACTGGCCCACCTCTCAAGCCTGTCAAGGTCCCTCTGGATAATATCCCTTCCTTCCAGCATGTCTGTACTGCTTTCTGCCACGCACTGTGTCTGATAGAAGAACTAAGGTGATGTGTTTTCCAAAAGTAAATCAGACCTTTGTAGAAACATAGAGCACAAGTGAAAAAAACATGTTAGAGAAACGTAATCCAATACTGCACAATAACTATCCTTGCTGTATTACAGTTATAAGGGTTGCATTTTAAAATATTGTTAACAGGTTACACATCACAAAAGCTGAGGTATAACACTAGGAAACTGCATTTAAAATAGTAATATTTAAATTTGCTTCTTCCACTTCTAGTAGAAAAATGGTAGTGGCCTAACTGTAACTGAAATACTCAAATGAGTATTTGAAGAAAAAAAATATCAGACGATTGTTCTAAGTATTTACTTGATTTAGAGATAAGCTTTCACATTTGCAGAGTGTATCCAGACATTATGTCAGGAGGGACCAAATGTTATTTACACATACAATGCCACACAATAAGTGAACCGTATATCAAAGCTATCAAAGCAGGATCTGGATCAAAATTAAGCCAAACTAAAATGAGAAGTAGCAAACAGCACCATAATAATAAGAGATACTCATATGAGTTTTAAAGTTTACATGTTATTCCAGTTTTCACAGGGGTCAGATTGCCTTTTTGTTTGTTTTCATATCTCTCTGTCCATATGTATATATAATGTAGATATTTATGTATATATGGTAATATTCCACCAGTTGAAGTTTTGTTTCAGATAAGTATTCTATGCTCCACTGTGTCCTTCCTGTAGTGCAACTGTCATATACTAAACAATCTTTCCTGTAATGTTTTTCATTATTCTATTAAATGTACATTTTTTTGAGCATTTTTCAAAGAATTCTATAGAGAAAGCATTCATCAACAGAAGTGGTTCAAGTTCAAAAGAGACCTTTTTCAAACAGGTATACACACTGAAAACAGGAATCTGGAAGGTCTCCATGTTTCTGAAGACTGCTGTATCTTTCCTATAAGAGATCCTCCCTCGGGCTCAAAATGTTAACTATGGACAATGGTTATTTTTTCTTCTCTGGGCAGTTTGTATACATAGGTGTTTTACAAGAATTTCTGTAACTCCTCTATTAAACTATTGTCAGCACATTACAAAATGCATGCATTATTTCTAGAACCTGGATAGCTCAACAGCTTCAAAGCTCTAACTTCATATTTTCAAGATTGAATAAAAATAAAAAAAAAAAAAAAATCCCAGAATAGATCAAATCCTTCTTCTCAAGTTATCATTGCCTTTGAGAGCTTACTCACTTGACAACAGTATTTTAGGTATGTCTGTGATACCAGCAGGAACTCTTTAAAGACTACTACTGATGGGATAATTTTTTCCCTCTGATTTTGTTCACCAAGTTCTTATTGAATACACCTGCCTGGTTTTCACAAATGCAAACCTCGTCCTTGACACCCCCTCAAACAACAAATATACTCACATGTTCTTGGGTCTGATGGCCAAATTTACGTTTCATGCTTTGTAGGAAGAGATATGATGCACCAGGCATACCACCACACACAGCATCAGCAAAAATGTTCCTCTACATTCTTTATCAGTTCAGATTTTATCATGGTAGAAAACAATAAAATAAACAATAAAAGCAGTTACTCGAATCCAACCCACAGAATCCTGGCATTAACCAGAAATCTAGCCAAATACCTAGTACAGTAATAATCGTTACTGCTTAAGAGACACTCTTGGCAAATTTCCAGGGCACTGAGAATAAAAGTTACTCTGCTGATTTCTATTTATTTATAGAGTCAAAAAATAAGTGCAGAAATCACAGAATCTGCAGTTATTTTTATTCTCCTCAGTAGGAGGATTCTGCTCTAGTAGGAGGTAAATTGCTCTCTGTTTACATTGTCTGTAATAAAAGCCTGCAGTTGAGCAGCCTTGTCCTTACGCTGCAATTACAAGGAAAAGTCTTTCATGGTCTGTGCTGTAAGACTCTGCAGGCCTCAGTTGGCCTTTTGGCAACAATTTGATCACCCTTCACTTTTGTAAAACCATGTATTACACAAATCTCCAGATGGGTCAAAGTATGGGAAATTATTTAACAATCAATTCCATGCCCAGCCCTTGCAGATAATTAGTTTTTAGAGACCATTATCTATAAGTCTACAGACTAGGGGCTCTGACTCAGCAGAGTATTTAGGCAAATACTGAAATATTTATTCTGAATAAACTTAAGCAGGCACTAACTTTAGGCATAGGAAGAAGTGACTGACTGTTTATTAATGGTCTTAACCACCCATCTAAATACTTTAATGTATCAGGACCTTGATTTGGACAGCATTTTATATGAATTTATACAAAGTTGGAACGCCAAGAACACAGTGACTTGCTTTTACAGCTGTGGTTGCACAGCAGCTACCAAATCGTGTATATTACCACCTTCATTAAAATAGAGAAAGGTACACATTTCTTGTTGTTTGTGGGGGTTTTATTATTATTTTATTTTACTTTAACTTTTTAAGAGCTATTTAAAGTATCAGAACTTAATAGCGTTTCACTGCACTCGCTATTCCACTAGAGGTCAGCCTGCAACAGAACCCCAAGCAAACACAGGAACTGCAGCACACTGGTAGCACTGACATTATTTTCTTTCTCTATTTTATCTATTAGAAAGATTTCTTCAGAGCCATAACTTAGATCTCTCACTAAAATGGAGCAACAGGAAGATATAATGGTGCATTTCATTTATGAATGACCTATAATAAATTACAATGAAGTATTCCAGGTGCCAAACGAGAGAATGCTTTGTCTGCACATGAACTATATTTCACATGCTTTAATTTGGCTGACACATAAAACTCATTTGACATTTTGCAGGTACTTCTTTGAAAGGATATTTGGTTCTTGTTGAGCGTTAAGGTATGGAGGTGGGGTAACTTGGGTAACAGAAGGTCATTTCCGAGTAGATTGTTGTCCAAGATCAGCTCTTCCAAGTAACTGAATGTTTTCAGTCCTTCTAGTGACCTGCAAACGACAGAGGCAACAGGAAAAATGATACTCCACTAAATCAGGGAGGCCATTATGAGCTGAAATAAATATTTTAACCTTCCCTTTCAGGAGTGGGAATAGTTTTGGTTTGGGCCTGTCAGAAGGGTGAATGACAAGCATTAGTGGCAAGGGGAGTGCTGGCACTGCAACACATCCTTCACATACTGGCAGGATGAAGGATGGGGGTCACTTAGTGAGTAGCCAGGATCCAAAACAAAAGGCTTCAGATATGGGGCCTGCAGGATGAATTTGTCAATGTCTTGTGCCTTGAGGCACCCAGCCTTGCCTGACCCTAACCTCCATTCCCAAGATAAATAACTCTGTCACAGTTCACCTTCATTCCCTGGACACAAATTTAAGTTGTCATCCATCATTTCTGCCAAGAAATATCATACCCCGCTAACAATAATAAATACAACTTCAAGTATCATTTCTTAGCAGTTACCTTACATGCAATAATAGGAAATGGAGAAAGGATTTTATTTTTTTTTTCCTTTTTATTAACCACTTCATTTGCTTCTTGAGTCCCTGCAAACAAAATAAAATGTTCTCTACAAAATAAAATGCAGAATTACTCCAGACAGAAAAGGCACTTGCTTTCTTTTCAGAACATACTGTCCCACTGACAAGCCACAGGTCAGACTGAAGAGAGCGGCTTTAAAAAGGAGCGTTTCACAACATGAAAGTGCAAATGATGGCTTGTAAATAAACAAAGTTCTGCAGGTATTCATTCCTCTGATAGCAAAGTACAGATTAAAAAATAAAAAGAACACTTTGGTACCTTGTTAAGGCATCTGTTCCAAACTCAATTCTTAATGCCTGCACATTCTAAGAGGGAAAAAAAAAAAAAAAACCCCACACATTTATCAACTCAGACACATGGTATACTGAGCATACGCACAGACACGCATTCACAGCTCATTCACCTACCAGACACCTAAAGATATGCTGAGATTGCATGACTTGACAGCTGATCTACTATGCCTACCAGTGGGAAGATCATCACTGTATCTCCTGGCTGTTTCATAAAATGTGATGAATAAGGGAAATGCAGTCTATCCTATTTATTCAGTTTCGAATTACATTTATACTGGGGGGATCCCCCCCCCCCCCGTTTTTGGCAAAGATCAAAATCCAACCAAATTCTCTGTTAGAGAGTCTTACAGACACTACTACTGGAGAAAAATACAAATATTATAGAAAGTATATGGGTTTCAAATTAGAGAATTTAACATCCATCTGCCCAACAAAAACAAGATGCTGCTTTTGTAGATACAACTTACTGACTACTTATAAGTCACAGTTAGAGGGGTCAAACAACCAAAAGTAATCAAGTCCATGACCTTTACACTGGGTACTGTACACTAAACTATGAATATTCAAGTAACATTTGCACAACACTGAAACAGTGTATTTCAGTCCAAGGGCTCCAAAGCACTCCCAGTCTATTGACCTGGCATTCTGAAAGGGAGGTACAACTGTTACTAATGCCATTTTGATGGTGGGCAGCCAGACCTGAAGAAAATTTGCCATGCCTACACCCTATGGCATATCTATATAATTACAATGAATTGACACTGCAATTTCTGAAGCTGAAAGAACAGAAGAGTTAATTTCAAACATTATACTGAAACAACCACCACAGTAACAGTCACACTTTTTGCATTTGCCTTTAACAAGCTGTTTTATAAGAACTCAACTCAACCTATATAAACTGTACATGGCTAAGAGCTGTGCTAGAATGCTGCATTAAGCTATTTCAGCAAAGGGTCATAACTGACGTGGTTTTGCCAAAGTCAAGATCAGAAGAGAGATCAGCTAACATTTCAGACAGTGCTTTCCCCTAAGTACCTTTAAAAGGCAAAATAACCCAGAGGAAGTAGCAGTGAGTTTATCAAGCTGTTACGAGTTTTCACTTCAGTTTATTTTACAAACCTAGTTTAGCAAATTCCCCTTAAATACTCTTTTATTATATAAATAGTGGATTATTTCCAAACCTCACATTTCAATGCAAGACTTTGACTTGCCAAAGGAGTTCAGAGAAGGCCACCTCCTTGTCAACACCACAGAGCCTTATGGGATGTTAATAGGTCCTTTGTGAAAAAACATTGCTTGGGCTCTGGTCAGTGTCAGCATCAAAATACACATTGTTCCTGAGTTATGTTATGCAAATATAATACTCTTATCATGAGAATCTGCAAATGGTTGGCAACTGGCAAGGAGAAGAAAGCACACATCCAAAACTGCTGCAGGGGAGGCATAAAACAAAATGACAAGCCATGAAGTGGGACAAAAGGCCTTGAAACACTAGAGGGAGTTGCCTATTGAAACAGCCTTTCTTTCACAAGCCTGGGCTGAACACAAGGGTACTAATTTCATAGATAGGCAGAGAAAATTGTGCACAAATCTCCTTACACCTGTCTGGTTTTGATAATTTTTGCCATGTAATGTTATTAGCTGCTCACTTAAAAAGGAGCCGTGTTACACAGGGGGTTGCTTATTAATTGTTGTTTTCATGTCATCAGAGCAGTGTGCACTTGGTGATTTAATCACCTAAATTCAGAGTCCAGGGAAATGGGAGGGGCTGCCACAGTACAGAGAGAGGGTGTAGCCATTAACATAAATTTACATCCATATGTTATTTTGTTACTCACATAATTCTCATTTTTTTCATCTTAGACAAAAGAAAAAAACTAGCACCAAAACGAAATTGCTAAGACTGTTGGTAAAGAAACAAAAAGAGAAAAAATGCCTTTGCTATCATTCAGTGACACTAGCTACTAAATTCAAGGTGACAATTTCTACCATAATAATATATAAGGAAATACTGCCCAGCAGTTGTACTCCACAATTTAAAAGTTAAGTGCAATGCATGCAATAGGTTTTGTGGTACAAACTTCAGCAAGTCCCACAACTTCTCTATGCCTCAATTTCCCATCTGCAGATGGGGGATTAGAAAGGATTGCAATCATGAACTAGTACATAGAAAGCATTTTTGAGAAGCCAAGGTAGAAATCAGTGCGAAATAATGGCATTTTTATTTTTAGTGAGGGTGAGTTATATTAATGCACTCCATGTATTTTTATTACAAAAAAGGAGCACATATATACACACAGCAGAGCAAGAAGCACACAAACACCTTCAGAGACAAGTATAAAGAGGGAAATTCCCCAAGAAAAATAACCAGTTTAAAATTAAATCTGAACTGTTTTCTCATCGTTCACAGAAGAAAAAAATGTCTCCCTGTATTGGTATATTAAAACAAACACACAATGTCACCACCATAATACAACCAGCACTGAAGGGGCAGTGGCAAGCAGCTGTTTTCCCAAATTTCAAAAGGCTAATAAACATCACTAAGGTGTACTGCAGGTTGCTTTTCCCTGCTCTAATGGAATGAAAGCTGCCCATTATCTCACCCACAGGTACCATCTCAGTTACCTCATTGTAGGCCTCACACTCTGCTCCCAGAGGAGAACAAGTGCTGCCAAGAGACTTCCATCGCAATTTCCAAAGTCACATCAAACCGACAAAACATCACAACGTATTCAGAGCTGCCTCATTCAAACAGAAAAAACTTTTAGGTTTCCACTGTAATTAACCCTATCCTCGTTAAGATAATTATGATCAAGCTCCCTGTCACAGCTAATATCACAGCACCATTGCCTATGGCTCACGCTTTGCCCTCATTAGCTTACAAAAACACTGTGTTAAACAGGAAACTGACTCCCTCTGAAAAACGACTTAAGATGTTCTGTAAGCAGACAGTAAATAATCCTTTTGAATATAAAGGCTTCAGAAATGTCATTTTGTCCAAGTCCTTTGGCTAATCAGTGTGATTTCTTCCAGCTTTTTCTTCCATAATTCATTCATGGTTTGTAACAAAGTTTTAATCATAAAGGAATGTCATGGCAGAGAATTTTTTTCTCTATGTGTATGCATGGAAATTGTCAGCTACACTATTTCACATGGTCCCTCTGGCCTGACGGAGATTTAGTTACAATGAAAGTAAAGCACAGCTCTTCATTTTGGTAATATTTGACAATGAAAACACACTTTATAAATGGAAAAAAAAAGCAGAAGCTTCTCAAGTAATGGACAAACCTCAGTACTCTGGAACTGTCCTTGTCGGGAAGAACAAGCTGTTCAGAAGTATATGCTGAAAAAGAAATGTTCTTCA
The DNA here is from genome assembly GCF_037157495.1 of Lathamus discolor. NCBI lineage: Eukaryota > Metazoa > Chordata > Aves > Psittaciformes > Psittacidae > Lathamus > Lathamus discolor. The sequence goes on along the minus strand of NC_088886.1, from coordinate 94,816,034 downwards.
CATTTTACCCCACCCCTCCATTAATAAGACAGCTGCCTCATATCTAATGACTTTTTCCTCCTGTTTAACAGGAAAAGAGAGAGTAGTTAACAATATGTAAATGAGAGAGTTTGGCTTTAGCCTTGAAATTGATTTGCACTCTGTTGACAAGAGATAGCCATTACCAGAAATTAAAGACAGAGCTGTTACAAAACAAGAGCTTTTTAAAATACTTTTTTTCTTGTCTTTTATGTTTCAACAGTTTACAGGAGAGCAGAATCAACATGAGAACCCTAGTACTAGATAATTTCAGCATTTAAAGCATAGAAATGTAATTTCTATTTCTCCAGCACCTGCCAGCCAAGTAGCACAAAGCATTTTGGGTTGGTTTTTTTTTTTTTTTCCAAATTAATGAATTACTCTTCAAAAACCTGCTGAGCTTAAAATTTCATTTTCTAGTAAAGCAGAAAGAGGTTAAGTGACTACCAAAAGGTGACCTCCAGCAATTTTCTGAGACAAGAAATAAAACCCAGAGCTTCTGACTTCTAGTCCTTTGACTTAACCTCACCAAAACAAAGCCAAGAGCAAGAAATAAATGCTATATATATATAAAAGCATAAGACAGACACATATGCAAGTTTAGATTTTGCAGAATTCCCTGGCAATGCAAAATCTCATTTCGGGTTTACTTGCTTTGATTCCTGTTCAGTTTTAAATTCTATTGAATCTGAAATATGGCATACAGATATGGAAAAAAATCCAAGCCAATTCCAAGTCTGTTCTGCTGGTGGAAGGTGTTTGGTGAATCTTCTGTGCGAACTCCCTTCGCCTGACACCTTTGTAAGAATTCTACTCCCGAATCTGCTTTCAGCGGTTCTGCTCCAAACATAGCTCTCACCTCTGAATATGGAAAAATAAACAAACCATTTTAAAGAAAATAAAGTGGCTAGAATTCATTCTAATTCCAGGAAAAATATGAAAAAAAAAAAAAAAAAAAGAAAAATAGAAAAAAAAACCTAACAGAACAACAACACCCCCCCCCCAAAAAAAAAAAAAATCCACTAAAACCTCTGTAAATTTCAGGTTTGTGTATTTCCTGCACACAGAGATAGTAATGTCAGATAAACAGCAAGTAAAGCATAAAAAAAAAAAATGACCTCTATATTATTCAAGCATAGCAGCTGTTCTTTTCTGAAGTTTATTCAATGTTTATACCCTTTTATCTGCATACATCCAAAAAGAAAACAGAATTGAGTATGTAATGGACAGTTTTCTGGACCAAAGCAGAACAAAAAATAAAGTGAAAATAAAGAACTACCAAAATTTCTATTGTGAGACAGGCCCCAAGTTACACCAAACAAGTCACAAAACAGGAATCATGAAAATCTGTTCAATTGAGAGCAAACTTACTAATGTTTCCAAAACATTAAATGCTTTGTTTTGTTTAACATCAGAGGGAACATTAGTATTTTACAGGTTATATAAAGGTAGCATTTTGCATCACTTCCAGTCAATCTGTTTCCAGCTTTCTGTTGTTACATAGAAAATATCTGGAAGCAGCTCTTTCAATAAAACTTAGGGCAAGTCTGTGAATAAGGTAAGCAAAAGAGAAAATAGAAAAAAAACGACTGAGCAGAATCATAAATATGATCTTCAATAAACAATAAAAACGGGGGATGAAAAGATCCCTGAAAGAAAAGATTAAAGGTGTGTTATGAACTAAACTTACAATTAGTTTCTGAGTCTTTTCATATAAAGGTCACACTTGACTTTCAGATGGACAATAAAATTAATACACATCACTTATTTTTCCCCTTTTCTTATATACTGAAATCATGCAAGCCTATGTAGGACACCTTATTACCGGAAAAGATTCACATGAAAACATCTTGCACAACTATCAAACTAACATAATTAACAGCTATGCAAGCACATCAAAATGGTGAGGATTCATGAATCTTCATCTGTTCTTTACAGCCTTACTCTGACTTTTATGCAGCAAATTCCATTACTTAAAAAAGAAAAAAATAGCCCAGATCACCCAATCCTTAACAAGCCACCACCCACCCCCAAAACCTCAAAGAAAACACAAACAAAAGGAGAATCAATAAACAGATAAATAAAGACACCTTGGAGGCCTTCTGAATTCTAAATGTTAAATTTACAACATTTCAAAGCTTTTCCTACCAATTATAAAACAGAAATACAGGATTTCTTGAGAGAGGTTTTGTTATTAAGCAGCAGCTCCTCAAATGGTAGAATTATCTGAAAAGCAACAACGCAGACTGACGTCATCCATTTGTAGAAGCCCAGTTTACTCATAACTCCTTACCAGCCAGCAGCGAACAATGGGCAACTACAGAAGGTGAATCAGACCTTCAGGTGATGCTTAGTGAAGTACATACATTTGAGATGGATGAATGTAGCCTATTCATCTGAAGTCTACGCAATGAAATTAGAAGAAACTGTAGCATAAAGATAAAATAAACTGTTACAGCTGTGCCGCACACAGGTGGATTATTTACCTGGTGAAATAAAACTACAAATCCCAATCACAGTTTTCAGTAGCTCACAAAAACATATCACAGTCAACCCTTCAGTTGTTTAACCACCATTTTCTTGTACCAAGACTTAAGGTCAAAAAAGAAAAAAAAAAAAAAGAAAAAATTAAAAAAAAAAAAAATTATTTATTTTCCTGGCCTAACTCTGCCACGAAGCAATCAGACTGCCTGGGGTGGGGTTCAACTTCTCTTCTAATGAACCTCTTAAAGTCTCAGATTTCACTATGTGTATCTAATACAGCTCTACTCAATAGCATATCCCACTAATACAGCTCAAGCTTTATCCTTCAATGTTAGGCTTCTTTTTTTTTTGCTGAAGCTTTTGTATTATATCTTTAGGATAAAACATGCCAAGATTTTATGATATTACTGTTACAATTTTGTGCTAATTTAAATAAAATGACAATCAGTGTAATACTACAGCCTTTGGCAAAGCAGTTTTCACATAAGCCATATAAAATATTTTAAAATAATATAAAATGGAACAGAAAATGTGTTCTTTGTCATCTAGTGATTGAGTAAGTATCATATAACAAAGTACAGTTTGCAAAACACAACTAAAGATTACCAAGCAGAGAGCAAGTAGCTGCACGCATGCGTATTTTACCAAAGAGCATTCCGGAAAAAACATCACTAGGAAGTCCCTGCAGTTCAATGGAAGCAGCACTTGAGCAATATTCCTAAGTATGGACTTGAACATCTTTCTGCTATAATTTCTTGAAAGTATTCAGTGAATAATAATGTTAGAGGAGTTAAGAGAATAACTTGGATGTGTCCCTTGCTTCATTTTGCTTTTTCCCCAATCTTAACACAGAATTCAGTCCTAATAAAATATATGGCATAACCGAAAAAAATGCACACACTGCCATTTCCTGAACTTGAAAGAATTCAAAGAAGTATTACTGATGAGAAATAGCAAAAGCAGCAGCCAGGGTTTTCAAAATATAAACTTACCTGGTAAAAAAAAAAAAAAAAAAAAAATAAAAAGGAATAAAAAAAAACCCCAAACTAAAACCCTATTATGTATTTATTCTTATAAGCTTCACTCAGCTACATGTGCCAAGTTGAGAATATATTTATAAACCATCTAAAAGATGGTATTCTAATGGAAATATGAACAAATTCAAGTGCAAAGGCAGGGCCATAATGAAAGCTTTACTGTATCTTGGATCAATCTGTCACTCGGCAATTCAGATAGTAACCTGACCCCTCCCCTTTTTGCACAGAGATGGGGGAGTAACAAGCCTGTAGAGTGAGTAGAGTAAAACCCATTTTGACTACTAGAGTTCAGTGAGAAGTGGGAAAAGAAAAGTAATTTTTCTCCCATCTTCCACAACAACCAAGGCTGAGGATTGACAAGCAAATTGACGCACTGCTCAGAGGGCAAAAGATAAATGTTTGATGAATTGGCCATTGCTGGAGGAGTGATGGGCTTCATATGTGCATAATGGACTAGCTGCCGTTCAATTCAGATTGCCTGCCAAGATAAGAAACCATAATGAATGGACCAAGCACAGCCTGTGCCATAAGAAAGTATAATCTGACTAGTTTTAATAAACTTAATAAAAAAGATGAAGCAGAGAGAAGCAAGGGGACTGGCCTTTGTGACCAGCCATAAGAGGTGAGAACGACTAATAGACTGCTCAAGCATGATAGCAGAGAATTGTTAATGGACATAACACCAAATCCCTTCATGATAAAGAATATCTTTAGAACAACTTAAAATTACAGGGATCTACATATGCACATACTACAAACGCTGTAGTACTTGTTACACAGCATATAACTCCCATTTATTTATTTATTATTTCCTTCTGCTGCCTACCTTTCTTTGTCTCCCTAACCTTCTTTATCCCCTATGCATGGTATCTTAGTCTGTACCAATTCACACAACACACCAACAGCTTTACCAACAGCCCTTCAGAATCAAAATAACCCTCTAATTGTAACCCAAGAGAATTAAGGCTCGATTTCCAACAGAAAAGTTTTGGCTGCACAACTACATACTCTCACTCCCAGTGGAGAAATATCTTTTACCACCAGAAGCGTTTGCACTTGGTGTAATTTCATTTGCTTTTGCAAGCTGTATTTCCACCAAACATGAGAAATTTACCAGTGCAGTCATAGAAAAAAAAAAATGCAAGCAAAAAAAAACTGAAAGGTTTCTAGCACAGAATGACAAGTTGCCAGCAATAATCCCTTTGGTCTGGGATTTGCTATGTTGCATACTGTTCTCCATCTATATCCATAACCTCTAAGTTACGACCTTTTGCAGCACCAATCAGCACATTTCAAAGACATTTAAAACTCTACCAGTATTTTACTTTATCTGGCTATATTAACAGTGTAAAGTCTAGTAATCACCACCATTTTCACGGGGAGTAGCATATACACACAGAGCCATTTTCACTTTTAATTATTTAGCCACATAACATTGGCTTCCTTTCTGAAGCTTACCAGACACTGGGACCTGAATCTGTGACAGAAATACTAAAGGAGTCAACAAGAGAAAAAACAGCCCTGACTTTTAAAGCAGTAGGATTAGACCAACAATCTATTTCTTTGTTAAGAATCAAAGGGCAAGAACACACCCTTGTGTGTGCATATAACACACAGTACTTGGCCGGGCAGAACTGGTTTTCCCTTTAGGTTGGGGGGGACGGGGAAGGAAAGAAGGGGATTGCAGGAAGATCCTCCTGACTGAGAGCTGCTAGAAAACACATCATGCAGAACAACATCATTGCTATGCATGTATGTTTTCTTGTTTTTACTTTTTTCCTTTGATGAGGAAACATAAAATAGTCTACTTGGGTAAGCATTCAGATTACCACCCCCTTGATGTCAGTTATGTAGCCTGTGTCATATTTTAAACAGAAATTATTATATGCAAGACAGATGCCTAGTTTTCAGTATAAATTTTATCCAACTGCAAAAGGAAAGTAACTCATTATCAAGCAGCTCAGTAAGGCTCCCACTACTGACGGAAATAAAGTTTTACGACAAGAGGGTCTCTCCTCTCTCTCTCTCTCCCTGTGAGTGAGAAAGTGAGTGCAAGAATAAGACAGAAAGGGAAGGCTCAGGAGTGCTGGGTGAATTATAGACTGCCTCTCAAGATTCACAGCTCTTCGTGGTAGGAGGTTAATATTCTCACATGTCATTAGGTCTGCTGGCACTACTGATGGCTCATTGAATCAGGCAGCAAATTATTTCCTCATGCTGCAGAGGACACCACACTTCAAAGGGAAGGAGCCAGGGTCAAGACGGCTCTCCAGTTCGATTAATGAGTTGGGATCAGCAGAGGTTGCCTGTAGGTAAGAATGTGACTGAAGCTTTTGACAAAGCTGACTTTTTGAACAGGACTTGACCCAGGCCCCTTACTCCCCTCCCCACCAAATTTTATTTCCAACATTTGCCTCTGACTGACCTGCTCAGGCCTGTTGGGATAGTTTTGACCTCCTCAGTCTTTGTTACCAGACACAGGAGCTGTCTGCCTGTATTTGATGCTTCTCTCCCTAAAGGCCACATCAGCTTATCCAGGCTCATCAGAATACTTTAGGACTTCTCAGCAAAATAAGATCGAGTAGATTAATTTCAAATTTTTAATTTTCTTATGAAATTTGTTGAGAAGGGGGAAAAACAAGATGACTAAAAGATACTTCAGCTTTCCATAATATTAAGAAACATTTCTAAATGCTGTTAAATGTACATAGGAAGAACACAAATTATTAGAAGTATATAACTTATATATTAAAATGATGAAAAACCAAACAATATACGTTCCTGCTTACATGGATTTGCTGACTAAGAATACTCCTAGCAAATAATGCATTATAAAGAATATTGCTCTAAAAAAAATAAATTTTTACTGCCATGGTACCAGGAGATTAAAGACAATTAAAACTTAATGGCCACTGCATTCATCTCTTTCTAAACACTGAATGGTATCCTCAGTTTGATGCCTATGAAATATTTTAATGCATATTTAAATAGATTTAATAAAGTACTGAAGTGAGATTCATTGCATTAATGCATTTTGATATGATCTACTTAAACTGCACATTTTCTCAAACAAATATGAGTAACTAAATCAACACATAAGCCTCCGCTGGCAAGCTTCCAATAATGACATAGCTTCTGATTACTGAAACAAGAGTTTTGTCAATTACACCAACAAAATTGTTCAAACAAGCTTCTGAATGTGTTATGTATTTTAAAATTTTGTTCAAGAATATTTTACACCCTCATGTTTCTATGTTGTCCTTCAATATTCATTTTAATCACAGTACAACTTTTAATATCTTATACCTCAACATTTTGCTCATCAGCACCCTTAATGCTCAAGCACTTGTTACACACCTTGTTCACAGGTTCAAGAAACAGAATTCCTTACTGCAACTAACATTTAAGCCCCTGAAGCTAGTAAACAGATTATTAGATCTATAAAACTTAGGATAAAAACATACAAGACCTACGCATGACAGAACCAAATAAGACTAACTAGAATCCTTTCAGGGAGACTACCTAACTACTAAACAGCACATCTTCCCCATGGATGTACTTTACTCTAAAACACTAGTATACACAAGCAAGAAACAACTCTTTCTTTCACTTACGTCTGAGCAATCTCCAGCGAGTTGTACATTATGCAAGTGGAAGCTTGCAACATGAGAACAGCTGTAACAGGGGAAAACACTTTTTCATGGGCTTGTTTAAACAAAGTAACTGTGTTACTGGGTCTGTCATCAGTGTTAACATTATATCCTGTTTTCTCTCTTTCTAGAAAGCTAGAAATGCATGTATGTGTTTTGTGTAATACTTAGCAGAAAGGAAAGGATCACATTCAGAAGGGTAAGTCCAGCTCGAGTAGGCTGTAACTGACCAGTTTGTCACTTCCAGAGAGATGAAGGAAATAGTTGTGTAAAGGCCAAGTCAATGTGTAACAGAAATTCCAAGAGTTTCCAAACATGATAACCAAAGTTTCTGGTTTCTGGCAGCACTAAATCAGAACTGATGGCAGACTGACAAGATGCATTGCTTAGACACCTGGACCCAAAGCAGTACCTGCTGGAATCAATTCCAGGAATCCTAGAGAAGACAGATTCAGCAAATGGAAAGGTGACCTGCTAAGTATATTCAACGACCAAGTTTCCACTCCTAAAACTAAAATCTTTCTGTTAAGTCTTACTAAATAGAACTTTATTTTGCTTTCAGGTGTACCTGGCATTTGAGGGGAAGGTAGTACCAATTACCATGGTACAGTGCTTCTAGAGAGCTAACAAATCTAAATCAAGACAAAAAGAACAAGTAGTCCTGTACCTAACTCAAGATGAATCAGAAGGTACGGCTGCAGTGAGTACTGTTTTATACCAACTTGGATATAGTCCATCTGGGGAACTGTCAGGGCAATTATGGAGTTTGGAAAGGAACTTGTAAACTTATAAATCACCCTTGCAAAGAGCAGAAAGCAAGGAAACACCCCATGGCTTTTGGGATTTGTTACCACACACTAGTCAAACACTGTTGCATGATAACTGCTCAGGACTAATTGTTTGTACAACTTTTTTTGTGTTATTGGACCTTATGGTAATCCTGCAAAGGTTCATATATATGAGTTCAAGTTCAGAGGTAAGCATGTGTTGTATCTTTATATTTTCTATAATGTTTTAAAATAATCTGTGCATTAAATCTGTTTAGTCAAATTGGGTTTTTTTGCATTTCAATTAAATTTGTGCAACATGCATTAAAATTGATTACATAAGTAAATAGTAAATGCATGGTCAAAACAATTATTTTTTAATGTTCACTTTGGTTTATTTTGCTTATTTTTCCCATTGCTCATATTAGGCAAAATAACGAGCAATATTAACACATTCCCTCTGCAATGAAAGCATACAGTATTTAATAGTGAAAATCGTTCTGCAAAAATAAGACTGTAATTTTAGTTTCTGAAATTACAAAGACTATCACACCTGAAATGTGAGCAAGTCTTTTAGAAATATATATGGTAGACAACAACATCCATAATCAAAAAAAAAAAAAAAAAAAAAGGAAAAAAAAGGAAGATGCCTACCACAAAACATGACGGATTGTGTCCTCTTGTCAGTATCCTCTATTTCTACATACTACATAGCAAGTAAATATAAAATTGAGTCATACACAACACTGGCAGGGAAAGATAGCTGGTAGCAATCTTACAATACAAGAGCTTGGACTACAGAATATAGAGCAAACTTTGCTGGATTTGTTTCCCCTTCAGTCCATAAAATTAATAAGATGGTCTGAAAAATTGGGAAAGTATGGTCTGGCATAAATCTCAGCTTCAAAAAAGAACACAACTGTGGATTTGAGAGGCTAGAGATGAGGGAGATGATGCACAATTACCAAAACACATATCAATACACTCTTAGTTGGTTACTGTGTTCATATGTATTCAAATGGTCTTCACACCAGAAAGCCATACAGAAGTCCTAGGATCACACATCCCTAACATATCTTGAAGCAACAGATAACCCTGCAGCACGTTCAGTGCTCCTGAGCAGCTTCACTGGGATAGTCACCCAACATGACACATAATGGAGGGCTCTGAAGGGAAAAAGACACCCCAAAAAAACAAGCTAGTGTTATTCCCCTATACTGTCCTAGAAAAACACTTAGGTCTCACTTTAGTTATTATTCCATGCCCAAGAAAGAGATTCAATACAAGCTTCTCCCCAGCATACTTAAAGACAACAGATATTCCACAGATTAGGAAAAGGCAAGCAAAAGGAAGGCAACACTGCACTTTGACAGCTGGGATTTCTTTTTCATGTTTTACTGTAATGCCGATATATACAATGCCTACTGAGGGACCAAAAGACTCCATTCAAAATGATACTATTTTAAAATTGACACTGTTTTCTACCACATCAGAATAAAATCGAACACCATAAGAACCTGAGGGTTAAGCTTGAATTACAGCAGAACAGGGTAGTAGCTGAGAATGTGCTATTATATACACTGTCAAAAAATTATCAAAGTCATATACACATTGAACATAATTCAAAAGTAAAAATTCAATATAAAACTCAATAAAGTATGTAATTCAAAGTTTATTTTGAGCTTTAGTTGCCGAATAGATTCTGAATAAGAAATTTAAAGGTGTAACCTAACAGAGGACTGACTATTTGTCACTGCCACCAGATTTTTAGTCCAATTACCTATAAAAATAAAACCACAATTGGCTGCAACTTACCATGCTTGAATCCTCAGAGTGTAAATAATATAACATTTTGTACAAGTCAAATTAATAAAGGACTCAAATCCTACCACTTCACTGAGTATATATAACACCTGACTGCATGAGTTGACTTGTAAACCCAATGCTACTTCGAGATGCACCCAACCTCCCCTTCGACATAATGGCTGGGCCTGGCTGTGTGGAAGTGCTGGAGATTCCTGAACATAAATTTATCCATTTGGAGTCTACATCCATCATTTTATCTTCAGGCTAAGCCATATGCTCACTCTTTTGTCTGCAGATGAATCTGATGACAATTAGATTTCTGAGAGGCATATAATGTGCTCAAGCCACAAAAATAAAGATGCAATTTACCTCACACATGATCATGTGAACTCACCCAGAGTGTTTTGAAAGAAAACAGAGAAATGAAGTATCACAGCAAGCATGTCTATGAACTACTCCTTGTTGATGCAATAGGCAGTTTGTTAAAACAAACAAAACAAACCCAAACAAATGAATAAAAGAAAGAAAGCTCACTCATGGCATTACCGGATTTCCAAGCGCCACCACAGAGGCCACCAGTCGCCCACTGACAGCCCCTCCCCATTTCTAGAGACCGCATCAAAGCACCTTTGCTGCCCCATGGCCTTCTATAGAGCAAGTTCAGCCACTTAGGAAAAAAATGGCTAAAAAAAGGCTTGGATTTAAAACACTGAAAGAAATGACAGGATTTTGTCTGGAAACCTTGTCTCTTCCTTACTGAAGGCTAAAATAAACTTAATTTTTTGTTAAAATTAAAGCAAAAATTAAATCATCTTATTATGTAATTGGAACTAGGCCTCAGGCACTAGCAGTAAAGAAGGGATTAAGGCCTCAACCACCTGGGTTGTCATTCTCATGGGCCCCATTACCACCCCCTTATGCGTTTTTATAGCCAACAGATTAAAATGCAAGCGCCACAATCTTTGATCTTTCACTTGCTGACACAAATCCTTTCAAGCCTCCAACGTTTTCTGCTGAGGTAATTAGTACTAATTAAAAGGTTTCCAACAGCCTTTGCTCTACTTTTTCCCTCCAAAGAAATTGCTTTTACAAGTGCCTTCCATCTTTGAAATGTATGCATCGTTCACTTTCTTCTTTATCTGACTCCCAGAGATCAAGTAGATTAGTGACTCCATTATTCCTGAAGACAAAGCCAAACAACAGGTTTTTGCTATCTCCCTGACCTGTTGAGGTGCAGGGTTTATATTCAGAAACAAGTGCCTCTGCTTGTATTAAAAGACAGTCCAATTATGCACTAACAGACACAATGAAGGGTTTCTACATTTAAGAATGGACATCATTTAAAGATGTAGTGTTTTCTCACAAGAGAGAGAGGCAACCATTCACTAATCAAACTGACAAGTTGTAGGACTAATGATAGGTCTTGCTTTGTTTTCTTTTCTTTTTGTGTATTTGTGTATCAGGCAAGATACAAACAATTTCTTTCTCTTCCCCCCTTCTCCCACCCTTTCCTCTCCTTTCCCCTTTCTTCCCAAATTTTAATGATTGATTCACATTTGCTACTCTAAAAAAAAAAAAAAAAAAAAAAGTTTAGGAAGTACTGCCTGGAAAGATTCTGAAAGCACAGAAAGTCTTGTCTGAAGAAGTTTTTGTTACTGTAATTAAATAATGTGTCCTGCTACAGGCAAACTGACGGCTGGAAAAATAATTACCAAGATGAAAACAGTGTTTTATAGTATGTCTAAAGTACTAATGAAAATCCAAGATCAAAAAAAATTAAAAGCTGCAGCAAAAAGGAACAATACTTTGCATTGAGAAAGGGCTGTGGTTTGAATTTACAGGTTTTCATATGATCGTTCAATCGACATGGGTACTATATGGATCATTTTTCTTTATGAAAACCTGGAAGCTTTATGCCTGCTGTGATAAAAATAAATCACACTTCCTGCAGCAAAAGTGCTATTCAAAAAAGCGGACAGTTCTCAAGCTCTTAAAGTCCTCACTTCCTATGGAAAATGACAGTAGCCCTCTCTTGTCCTGTAGTATCTCTGGCACAACAGATCAGAAATCATACACACAGCCACAAGAGGCTATCTAACTAATCATTACACGCACAGGGGTCTATTCTCCTGTCCCAGTGCAAGCACAGGGCTCCTGCTGGCACTAATGGAAGCTGCACATGCTTATCAAGGACAGAAACAAACTGACAGTGCATCAACTTTTCTAACCTGTACTATGTCAGAAAAGTTTTTAAATAACCTGAAAGCCAATAAATTGTCTTCTAATCATGCCAGCTCTTCTACATTACTTTCACAACTATTCTATTATGGCAGTAATTTCTTTATGTGTAACTTTCCTCAAAAGGATCTAAAAGCACTACAATCTCATCAATCCAGCTATATTATGCCCCTGTGAAGCAAGATTTATCTGACATATCTTGCCCAAGGTCATACAGAAAAACACATGGCAGGGCCAGGAATTATATTTTTTGGTATCCTAGTAGTTCACAATTATAACCAGCAGGCCATAATCCTCCTCTATGCATGCAAAATAACCAACTGTCCTGGAAGCAGGCAATTGGATTAGCCTTTCAGACATGTAAATGATGAAATAGTTTTTAAGAAACATGAGTTTTTCCAATCGTTTGTTATATATTCAAAATGCTAAATGAAGAAAGCAAAATCAAAACAAGTCTGTGGATCATCTAATGGTTCCAGTCCCCTCACCATCTGAGTGCATTGTCGCAACTGCCTTAAAATGTCAGGCAACCCCTGCAAAACTAACATGAGTTAATACCACACCTCCGCTCTTAGCACACCCAAGCAAAATGGACCATGTGGAACCCTCAACCAAACTGGCACAGCTATGTAAGCCATGCAAAAACATATTTACACTGTCTCTTCCATCACAGTAGCCTGAAACAGCACAGCTATTTCTACACTCAACATATATCGGATTCAGGTTTTCATGTTCACAAAATGTTAAATTCTTAGATTATGATTCTGAAATTTATAAGAAATTGGAATTTGGACTATAGCATGGAGGAAAAAAGAATCTAATGAAAAACATATGTATGTATGTATGTATCTACCCACATCCCATATCAGCATTTTATGTCATTAAAGACAAGGCAATATTAATGTGATCTGAGAGAAGCAATCTGCCATATTCTCACCTATTACTAAAATAGCCTGTGACTTTAAGGCAAAATCAACTCTTTAGAAATTCTTCAGATTCATCACCTTATGATATCAGAACTCTATGAAGAAAGAGATTTTATTAAAAAGCAAACATACAAATGAGCAAACCCCCAAACCTATTTCAAGGAAAAGGCAGCTGCAAAGGAGAAGGCTATATGGAAAGGGGGTGCCCGAGATGTAAAATCTATGGCAAATCTCTTTCACTTTAAAAGTAGAGCAAAGTTCCCTTTCATGGACAGAGCTAAAGTATCACCCCCATGTGCAAAACAATTAGACTGGCTTCAAAATTTTAAGTTCCCAAATCATTATATCACTTCTTTCATTTGAGCATTTCTTGCTTATTTTTGGTTTTGCATATTCAAACTGCTTTCATGTTCAACAGAGATACTTTATTTTTGGCTAACAGCAAAAACTGTCTCATGAAGAGTAAACTTTAGGGGAAAGAAAATCCATAACCATGAAGCTCACAATAAAATGACATACTGGCAGCACAGTAGGCAAAGTTAACACGCATATTGTAGCAAAAGAAGGAAAATGAGTGGTGTTTAATGCTTCAGAGACCCTGTAAATTAAGCTATCTCAATATTTACTAAGGAGATCAAAAAATAAAATGAAAATATCTGATAGGCTTCTTGGTGAGCAAAACTTGCTTGGCTACTTACAAGCTTTTTAGACACTTTGGGATCTAAACCAGTCCCCAGTTATCAGAACAGCAGAGGAAAGGGACAAAGTCCCTATCTTCCCTCAATATTCAGTTGTGGCTCTTTTCAGACTGCAAACAGTTGCTGTTGCCTTAGGGTTTCATTATTCATCTACTATGGGATGCAAGGACTACAAGCAGCTGGCCTTCTAACATATAGGAGGGAAGGGAGGAAAAGCCCTCCCACAAAAGGGATATCAGACCAGTTTCTGGTACTCATATAAAATCTTTAGTATTTATTGAGGTGGGGAGATGAAGCGGAATACATGATATATATTCTGCCATAAGTCTTTTCCCTTCTTCTCCCCCAACCTCAAAGAGTAAAAATACATTAATAACCTTCAAATCTGCCCTAACATATCAGTACAGTGTGCATGCGATGAAAACCCAGTAAAGAAACATTTCAATTTGAAGTTTCCAAGAGGTAATTATAAACAAGAGGAAGAGAAAAATATTTTTGAAATTATGAAAAATACCTTGACAGCGACTCCCTTAGACTCACATTTAGCCCTTGAAAAATATTCTGCCAAAGGGTGCATTTTGACAGGGAAAAGATGAAGAGTGGAGAGAAGAGGCAGCAGTCTGTCATAATTGATGACACCGCAATGCAAGCTGAAGTCAAGACTGAATATTTACAAAACTCATTCAGGGTGAGATTTTTAAAAGGGGAAAAAAAAATACAAAAAGAAAAAAAAAGCCAACAAGCAACGTAGATGAACTCAACCTTTTGAAAACACAGTGGGACTATAACAAGATTAATGCAATACAGTCAATATAACCACATCATACATACAAAATAATTAAAGGGTCTTTTTCATAATTCAGTATGGTATGTGTTTCAATACAAAATGAAAAAGCTGAAGAAATAAATTTTTCCGTAGGAATCTCTCAGGCTTTGTTTGGATATACTTTAACTCATTTTAGAATGACACAGCTGAGCGGGGTGCCTTTGGCCATAATAGAACTTCAATGCTAGGATTTTTCACCCCAAATTATTAGTTTAATCAAAGCTCAGACCACTAATTTGCGACATTGCAGTGTCATAATAATTAATCCTATCTGAATCTGGACTACCACATTCTTATGTTCATATTTTTTCCTTATACTGTTTGACCTCACCTCTTCATCCCTTCAGCTACACACTGACTCTCATGCAATCCCATGATTAAGCAGTTCAGGGATATGATCCAGTTAACATTGAGCTGGGAGGGAAGGCAGGAAACAGAACTGCAGAAGCTAAACTGCCCTAAATTGTTACTGAAGACTATTTGGTGGACAAAGCGAATATATTTTTTGTAGTCTTGGTCCAGCTGCCACTGAGGAGGCTCACTTCAAGCAAACTCATGTGGCAGTTTGCCATCAGATTCAAAACAAAAAGAAGGTTCCAAATCAATCTGGAGACTAAACTTGCCCAGTTATTAGCAGTAACGTGTCAAAGGTCAGCGCAGAGGTATACCAGTAAAGCAAAGCAATTCTGTTCCCTGTTCCATAGAGATCCAGGAGCTCATCTTCAAGAGCTGTCAGTCTGGCAGTTTTCACCAGTGCTGAATTCACACTTCATTTAAACAAATATGACTAATCCTACTCCCAAAGACAGTGTGATATATCTGTCTCACTACTAGTAATAATACCGGTTGGCCTCAAATGTATGTGAGGTAACAAGCCATCTCAATGTGAATTGATCTAGCTCTTGTAAAATGGATAAGAATTACAAAGTCTACAACAGTAGACAAAGTTTGGAGTAGTATCACACAGGCACAAAAATTATGCCATAAAGAATATTTATTATGTAGACATTCTTCACAATTTAGGAATACATCAAGTCTCCATATTTACTGTGTGTTCTGTCTATAGGGTAATTTTGTAGTCCCTTCTATTTATATACAATGGACAAAACATTTAAATAATGAAATAATCTGTTTAACATATTGTTTCTATCACTAACAAACTTTTCTCCAAAATCCAAATTTCTATGCCACATTAATGTAGAATCTTTCTTTTCCACAAATGTTATATATAAACTGCCTGGGAAAAACACTCTGCTTGTTCCTCATATTCATTATTTGCAAAAAGGAGGTAAAAATCTGTAGCAATAAAGCCCAGAAGAAAACATGTGCTTTTTAGTCCTGGAAGCTGTACAATCTTTTGGCAAGACTGCTCACAAGAAAGTCCAGTCACCCAGATTTTAGCATTCTTTATATTTCTAATTTTCTAGTTAATCCAGCCTGCTCCAGAACACTTAAAAGTTTCAAGCAAACAGAGCCCTGGCAAAACATCCAGGCCATCAGATTGCTTAGATCCATTATAATGCCCCTCCAAAAGTGTACAAGAAGCCATTGTCCCTGCATTATAGCTGCCATTTCACTAAAAATAAACCTAAATAAATTCAAATACTGCTTCTTCACCTGACAGGAAAAGCAGACTACCCTGTAAAGAGAAACTGTATTTTTAGCTTCCCAACCACTTCTAAATGAAAAAAGGAGAGGAAATTAGCCTTATGCTGCAAGGGTGCATTCCAAGTTTGGCAGGAAGAACAATGTGAATAAATTAAAACTATTAAAAGGATAAGAACAGCCTGTATTAAAGCAGCTAAGAAGCGAAAGGAAGGGTAATTTCTGCTAAGCATTTCATTTAAGTTTTGTTTGCAATATCTAAGATATGATACAATTCCCTCCCCAATTCAAATGGAACATATGCAAAAATAAATTAGGTATGTGTTGCTATTTTTTTTTTTATATAACAGATTCTTTGCACCAATATTTTAATGGTCAGACTGCTTAATAGACTGGGTGGAGCTGTGTGAAATATTTCATTGTTTTCTTCCTGATGCTTGTATCTCAGATTTACTGTTGTTCTAAATACATTTTCACATATATCCAAGATTGTATGTGTATTATTTAGACGGAATAAAAAGGAAGTGAAATTTCAATTATTGATGCATACTGGTGGTCTTAAAAATGACAGATGACATGTGGGATTTTTTAGAAGATTTCAGTCAATGGCAGGCATTTTTAATTTAAAGAATGAGAACAAACAAAACCTGAATAATAAGAATGTATGGAAATGCCATATCCATAAAATAAATGCCGCAGCTACTATTGAAATATGTACGAATTCTATAATAAGAATCTTTGCATACTCTTTTCACATAAACTTACTGTGACAAACATATAATAAGAAGATATTGCAAAAGCAAGATATTAATAAAAAAAAATTGCAGTAACTATATTTGAACTTGTAAAATCAGCTAGTATGATTTTCAGTCTATGAATACAATTACACTCAGGATGAAATCAGTATGATTCCATGACAGCTTTGCTTTTAGGTGCACGCACTATCATAAACCTG
Organism: Lathamus discolor; assembly: GCF_037157495.1. Classification (NCBI taxonomy): domain Eukaryota; kingdom Metazoa; phylum Chordata; class Aves; order Psittaciformes; family Psittacidae; genus Lathamus; species Lathamus discolor. Next base: position 94,799,024 of record NC_088886.1, on the reverse strand, counting down.
CCCTAGATCTTAAATAATAGGCATTCTGTAGCACTTCAGTTATTTGAATGTTACTGTCAATTACTTTCAATTCTTAAAGGATTTTCTTTAATCCATTATTCTTGATCAAGGTAATGATTTTTTCAGAATTCAAGCATCTTAGCATTGCCCACATTGGCCACCTTAAGAACATGTTAGGTGGTTATCCAGATGCATTTGCATTCCATAACTAAACCAAAGAAGTATCCACAGTGCCACACAGATCTTAGATTCTGTTATTAGTTGCAGGTAGAGTCTTAACGAATCACCAAGAGAAGCCAGCACCATCTAGTAGATCACAGTAGAAATACTCATGGATTGTAATTTCATATTATCCTTGAAAAGATTAGAACAGTAGCAACACATATTTATTCAGTGCTTAAAACAGCATCAAATGATCTGATGCAATAAACATTTTTTTCCTAGAAATAAAATAAAAAAAAAAAAAAAAAAAAAGAAATAATGCATTTCAAGGTCAATCAAAGCAAGGGTGCATCGGGGAAAAAAAGTGTTTAAACCACAGCAGATTTAACAGCTTAACCAATAAAGCTACTTTAGCCTCAGTCAATGGGAATCAAAACAATGATTTCAAACTATTTTATCCAATCTACAGGCAGGATTACTAGGTGATAAAGCTTCTTCCTTCTTTTCTTTACTAAAGAAGCATTTCTTCTGTTTTTAAGGATTTCTTTCAGTAAATTACGCACCCTTTCAGGACTACAGCCACAAGGACACAGACATTCTTTAAAGTTTGTAGGTTTATGTCCTTGTATTTACTACCACAGGGCTCAAATATTTACATGCATGCTCCCTGGAAATCTGGAAATGCAAGGAAGTTTAGTATTACTACATTTGCTAAAACTTATTTTCAAATCACTATTAAGCCCCTCCAAGTATATAAAAGCACTTTTTTTCCCCCCTTCCTGAAATGATGCCATTTGCTCATATAAGCAGAACAAAGGTTGACTATACAAAATACAATAAATTACCATATTTAGATTTCAGATCACTGAAGGTTTTTCCTTAATAATCTGAAGAGTACCTACATGGAATTTAAATCATCACATTCACTAGCAGCTTCTCTTTCTTCTCTCTCCCTGCCTTCTCACCCTCTCCAGAAATACACTGACTTGCTGAAGTCTATGAATTTTTTAAAATAATATTTCAGGTTTTAATAGCAATTAAGATAGTAAATATCAGTGTAGAGGGGACTGTACAAAGCGATTCCATAGTAAATTAGTCTGAAAATTGCCCTAATTGTTATGCTAGAAGATGTCCTCTACATTTTGTCTTGGGAGAAAAAGATCTTTCTGTCTAAATGCCATTATGTGTCATCCTAGCTGAGCCTCCTGCCTAGCGGGGACATTGAAGTTGTACAGCAGGAGCCGCTTCTCAGGCTTTAAGAACTACAGTAAATCTTCAAACAATTTATCCAAACAAAGGCCAGTGTGTGGAGAGAAAAATACACGGGAAGCAGATGAATAAGCAACATCAATTATGGGGGGGTTGACCTTTCTGCCCCACACCATGGCACAGATTTCACACCAAATCGCAGCAGATTGAAGTTGACATGCCTGGAGTGAAAACACTGGTCCTCACAATGTTGCCACTCTACATTCACAGAGCTGTAGTAAGGAGAGGAGAGAGAAAATGAAGAGAAGGGGAGGGGTGTGTGAATAAAAAATCACGCATAATGGGCCTGGGTTTATTTTACAGAGAACAAAATGGCTCAATTTGAGCACTTAGACTGTCGAAATTGGCTAGTGTGAGATACAAGAGGTTCATCCAAGGGGACACTTGAAGCAGGTGCCTTCAGTGATATGACCTAGGGGAAAGGATGGGGAGAATAAAGGCAGTTCTTAAAAACTTGTTAAAGATCATACCATTTCACACTTTTTCTTTTTCTTTTTAATCTATATAGAAGGAAAGAATATTTTGTACATTATCAGCAGCCGAGATTTACCTTCAGTCAAAATGGAAGTGGCCAGGCTAAAAGTACTATTCAAGTATCAGAAAATATGCAGCATTATTTGCCACACCAAAATTCCAAATCTGTTTAGAGTTATCATACCTACATTTTGAAAGATTTGCACTCTACCCCAGGAAAATACTGCCTTTACATCCAAGGAAAAGCTAGAGTAGCTAATGTGTACTTTGAACCAATTCAAACAAAATTCAGTTTTTGGCCTTTAGAACAGTCTAGTTAAAGATTTCTTTTTCTAGATTGGCCATAGAGAGATGATTATTAAATATTTATAAGTCTTTGAAAAGAACTGAGTGCTTTTGCTTTGTTTATTGTGTGGAGCACCCCTCCTCCTCCTTTCCCCCACCCCTTCTTTAAGGGACCCATGAGTGATCATTTTATTTGAATACTTCACCAGTTGATTAGTGCAAAAACAGATCAGTTAGCCCTACACAAGCCGTTTCACATCAATAGAATCTGTTAACACTGCTGTAATAATAGCTTAAGGTTTAATATGCAATCAGATCAACAGCTTTTGTTTCATTCCAGAGGACATTAATATATAATCTGGTACTATTTCATGTTGATGGTAACTAAATACCATCAGTCCTGGTTCAGACTGAAAAGCTTAAATATAGATAAACTTACAATAACATTTACATTGATCTTAACCTTAGTTACAATTATTAAAAAGAAATCTCAACCAAATATCAATCTACCAGCAAATTTTGCTGCTTAACTGTGAAGTCTAGGTTTAAGGATTAACATTTGTGATGTCAAACCTTGGAGATCTAAACAGTTGCTTATTAATGCTGATAGCATACTGAATTAGATTTTTCAGCTTGTGCACAAGTTTCACCACTGTCAAGAAGGCAAGCTACCACCTTTCCCCCAGGTATCACATCTGTAACGCTCTTTCTCAAACTACTCAAACCTTAGACTTCTTTCCATCTGGATGAAAAAGAACTGTGAAAGATAAGTCAAAGCATATGTAAATATGACACTGTGCTTTGCCAAAAGTCTATGAATAATTTCAGAACAAGCCAATGAAATCTCATATGACCACAGGTTTTAGATTCTTTGCTGCTGCAAAATCCATCTTTTCCTTCTAAAAGTAAGATATCTGCAAGCATCTTTCCTGAAAATACCCTTCTATTTTAAATATATTACATAGTACAAAAAATGAACTGAGAGCATGCTAGCACACCTGATAACTTCGCAGTCAAGAACAATGCTACTAGAGAGGTAAGAGACAGGCATTTTCATAAAGCTTAATAAACTATTGAGCTCGCAATATACATTTCATGATTTCTAAACACAGCTATAAGTTATTTTATTAGACTCTAAAATAGCTAAAGCATCTCAAGATCTGCTGTTCAACCACGTGAGCATGGGAAGAAATAATATCTTTCTACGGATTGGTCAAAGGGGTTCCCCAGCAATAGAAGTCAGAGGTGATCTAGAAAGCACTGTAACTAGAACTTACAGTGGCAGCTACAGGGTAGACAAGTTTCAAACTGTGAGTGCATAAACAAAGATCATTTTAGTGTTCTCATCTCTAACTCCCTGGTTTCCTTTAGATCAAAACAGCCCTTGCATCTTTTTCAGGTTTGTGTTTTTCAGTTTTGGTTGTGGGTGTTTGTCCTGGGTTCAGCAGTAGCAGTCATTTTTCTCCTTCTTAGCAGCTGGTGCAGTGCTGTGTTTTGACTTTCGGCCTGGGAACAGAGCTGATAACACCGATGTTTTTAGTTACTGCTCAAATGTTTACTCTGACCAAGGACTTTCTGAGTCTCATGCTCTGCCAAGGAGGAGGGGAAGCCGAGAGGAATCACAGACAGGACATCTGACCCAAACTAGCTAAAGAGGTATTCGGTACCACAGCACGTCATGCCCAGGATGTAACTGGGAATTACCCGGAAAGGCTGGCTCGCTGCTCGGTTGGGTTGGGTATCGGTCTGCGAGTGGTGAATGGTTGTATTCTCTTCCCTTGTTATTTCCCTTATCATTATTATCATTGGTGGTAGCAGCAGTGATTTGTGTTATACCTTAGTTACTGGGCTGTTCTTATCTCAACCCATGGGAGTTACATTCTTTCGATTCTTCTCGCCGTCCCTCCAGGAGCATGGGTTAGGGGGGAAAGGCGGGGAGTAAGCAAGAGGGCTGTGTGGCTGACTTACGGCCTGGACTTAAACCACGACAGTATCTTTTGGAGGGTAAAAATTAATTGAGGGAGGGAGTTTCATCTTGTAATGTCTGTTAAAACAATATTCTCTTTGCCTTTGAGCATAGCTAGGTAAGAATCTGACTACACATTATGAATCTTAGAAAAGAGAATTCCAGCTAATTCTGTTAGTCTGCATAATTCATAACAGGTCTGCTCCTTCCCTATCAACTTTATATATTCTGCCAGCAGGTCTGCTGGTTGGCTGATATATTTAAACCACCTGAGTTTTCTGAACCCTACCATGGTGACAAGCACCTCAAAACACATTGTAGCTCTCCAGCCCTTACAGACATTGTGAACCAAAGAGTTTCAGCCTCAAATCATAACTTATAGGCTACAGTCACTAGGTCAGCCTTTCACAACTATAATGTAAACAGGACAAGACTAATCATTGGGAAAGACAAACTAAGGCAGACACCCTGTGCAAGATCAATCCCTGATAGTCAGCCATCCAGCTAGAGGCACATTTGACAGGAGCTCTGAGGAATCCTCAGCTCTGGAAAAAGTGCTTCTCTGAGAAGTGCTCAGTGGCAAAACTGAAACCCGGAAAAAACAATGAAGAAAGGGATACCCACGTGCTTAATCAAATACTCAGAATTAGCTACTTCTCTTGTGAAACCTATTGCCTACACTACCTCACATGAAAGCATAATATTTTAAGTCTAAAGCTACTAGAATTGCTACATCTGTCATGCCCCTAAAACACGGTAAGTAGAAGCAATGTGCCCAGCAGACAGAACTCAGAGTTGGCTCACAAGGTTCAAGTGAGAACTTTCAAAGCATGAAAGTGGCTTCCAAAATTATGTAATGTAGTTTGAACCTTTGGCCTCTGATATTGTTCTGTGCGACTTGTTCAGATTAAAAATAGAGAGTCGGGGTGTTAGATTTTGTTTATGCAGAGCTTATGCCCTTTATTTTCCACATTACACCAGCACCTTAGAAAGGACTGTGCTAAGAAAAATGAAAGGGTTCTGCATAGCCTGTCTGAGCTAATCCTCTCTACATCGGTTCTGTGAATAAAATAGTCCCAAGTAGGTTATTTTGGATAGGCAGTGTACCAGTATATTCACATAGGTATCAATACATACACAGACAATATGCAAACACAAGTACCTGTTCATGTGTGCATGAATACATTAATATTTGCTTTACACAGAGGAGAGCCATAGGTGTGGCAAACCAGACTCTTTTAGCTACATCTTTAGTCCATTATTTTAAAAGTTACTAGTTATTTGACAGAACTAATACTTATGCAAGACATAGTAGTAGAAACTGTCTTCATTTCTGAGATTTCACACATTCCCTAATTAATTCAAGGGGACTTACAGTTTTAGATAACATTCTTCCTTTTATCACCTGCCATCTAGCAGTTGGTATAATGTCAACACTTACAACTTTTTTTCCAACTGAAATCATTTTTAAAACATTTTTATCCTAAAATGTTCGCCTCGATTTTTCAAAAATTATCTTAAAGATAAGAGATTTCTTTCCATTTCAGTCCCACAACAACGAGAATGTCAGCACAGCTTTTTTGACAGACAAATTATTGAATCAAAGGAAGAATATGCCATTAAGCCCACAGGTTAGGAAGTGTCAGGAATGGTTTAAAGAGATATCCCATTTATCTTCAAAACATGCACGGAATGTCACTAATGTGTGTTTATCATGTATAATCAGACAAAGAAAATATCGAAATAAAGTACTCCTGCATACAATAGAAGTCTCCTTCCATCTCTCAAGATATCAGTGCTATTCAAATAGAATAATAATGATGAAACCTCCTTTCTTGAAAATGGAAATCAAGTGAAATGTAGATAGAAATGATTTTTTTGTAGTTGATGTACATTTCTAAAGTGCATTAACAGGAAATCCAGAACTTTTTAGGTCAATTATATTGTCAGTATTGTCAATGCCACTGAAATGAATACCTAAGCAGTGCATACTCTTGCTGGAACAGGGTTAGAGAAGAAATCCTGTATTCAATTACTTGGAGAAGAGGAACTGCAGGCAAACACTTAAAAGCTTGCTTTGTTCCAATCTTATTTTTATTTTTAATCAGTCAAAAGGCATACAAGAAACATATAATTATATATGCTTTAAAATCCACAGTCTCCAATGTTTTCCTTTTTAATTTTTGATTTCCTTATGGTATCTATTTTTTAAAGCCTGTTTTTGGTAGCCCAGTGCATCACGAAATACTAAGGCACAGCTTTCATAATCAGTTTTCCAAGACATGATGTGACATGTTCACAGAGTTAACTAATGTATAGGCTCAGTACAAGAATAGTAGGCAAAGGTTTTTTAAACATCAGAAAGGTATTGGAAATCAAAATGGCGATGACATATTGATGGGATAGGAGGTTTTGCCAGGTGATCTGAATAAATGCATCATTTGCACCCTTTAGAATGTGCTATTATTATTCTGAACAAAAATCTTAAACAAAAGTATTCCTGTAGATTTGCAAGCAGTAAACAAAAGATGCACCTGCTCTTTCCCCCATTCTCAATACCATACTTGTGAGCAAATTTTTTCTATGCAAGGTTTTTTCTACGCAAAATTTTAAAGATGTCACACGGAAGGCAAAGTGTTTCATGAGAGTGTCAAAAACAGGAGGAGGTTCTATAAGGCACTACTAATTGGGGAAAAAAAAAAAATGGGACACACCCCCCCCCCAAAAAAAAACAACCCAACCCAAAACAAACACACCCAAACCACTTGATGTCTTCCAGATACAGGAAAAAGAAATCTTGTAAGAAAGGTAAAAAGCAAAAGGCATCTAAAAAGACTCATGATACCTCTTGAGCCACCCTCCCACCTGTACCTTATGGCACCCAATGAACAGCTACAGCTGTTCTCTCAGTCCATTTATGTCAGAATTCAGACACAGCTCAATGGCTTCATGCATTGACCAGATGTATCTGCCACAAGAAGGCTCTCTCTCAAGTCAAGATTTACGCCCTTTCTACTGCAGCCCTGTGATCAACAAAGCCCTGATTACGAGCATGCTTTAACTGTAAGGCAATACTTCTACTCCCCTTTAAAAAACACCCTAAACATCCAGCTTAGCATCCATCACAAGATTATAGGTGCATGCATGTCACAGACACGTAATCTTGAGGTTCAGCATCTTCTCCGTCACTAACAACTATAGGTCAAAGAACACAAAACCCTGAAGCAGAAATGATGCTCCCCAGAAGATAAAGAGGAGATGTAGCTGGAAAGAAAGCTTGTCCAGAAAGAGCAATCAAAACTTATCAGAATGGCAATAAAAGAATTTAGCAAGTGAGAGACAGCAAGAGATAAAGACCAAGCAAAGGTGAACAAGGAAGGAGAACACAAAAGCTCTATTAAGCTATGTTTCATACTGTCCATTGGGGCTTATCCTTTGAAGAAGGCACCAGCCACAGGCATAACTTCTAAAAACATAAAATTACAACACCACACTTCAGCAAGGAATTAACACAAAACCCCCTTATGTCTTCCCTTACAACAACCATTATGTGTCTAGGACTTTGCTTTGTTTGTGGGCTTGTGGGGTTTTATTTGTTTGTTTGTTTGTTTTTTCTGGGTTTTTTTGTGGCTTCAGTTGCATTTTGTTCCTTGTTGTGTTCTTTTTTTCGTGTTTTGGTTTTATTTTTTTTTTTTTTGGGGGGGGTGCTTTTTTTTGTTTTTTGTTTGGTTTTTTTACTGTTTTGGGGTTTTGGCTTGTTTTGTGGGGTTTTTTTTAGTTTTTTACCTTTTTTTTTTTTTTAGTTAACAACTATAGCCTTTTAAGTGCATGTCTTCTCTTTTCCCACTGAGCTCAAGCAATGAAAGGAAAATATAGCACCAGAGAAGAAAGGAGTAATCATGTAAAATTTTAAGTGTGTTTGGGAGGAACTTGGCAGTAATATAGAGGCTGTTTTATTTTTCAACAGTAATTTAAAGCAGTTCTTAATTTCACCCCATTTTTTTCAGATATGATTCTGACAATTCTTTCAGTCAAAGCAGGTCAAATTGCTCTTTGAAAGAGCTCAAAAGCTACCCTGTTTTCCCAAGACTTAAGAGACTGAATTATTTTCTTCTCAGAGTCATATGGAAAGTAATCACACTACAGAAAAAAAAGAAAATACACTTACTATTTTCTTGTGCATTTCTAAGACATGTTTATACTCTGCACATGCACACACATGCTAGTAACATATGTGGGAGAATATTTGAGGGCGAATACGTGGAAAGGTTGGGGGAGGCTTTCAATAACAAAAAAGCATGTTTTCCCTTTAGTCTAAATCATGGTGTAAATGTATTTTATCTCATTCACACGCAATATACAAACCCTATTTATTTTCTAATAACAAAACCTAAATGTTTTTCAATACAGTAATCATTGTGACCATAAATATATATGGTGTGGTTTGCAAGCCTAAGTTTAAAATAGCCAGAAAATTAGTTTTAACAGGATTGCTGTTTCTGGGCGTTTGACATGTTTAGGTCAAGTTTTAACATGTTGATCTCTGCAAAAAAATAACACAATGCTTGGCCTTATGCCTGAATGCCTTCACTGAACCATGAATCTGTATATACATAAGTAAGGGCTTCTAAAGTTTGCCCCAGGTGGACTGTTCCAAAAAAGATGGAAGTTCAGCATGTGTTACCTCTCTGTGTTTTCTTTACCAAAAAGTTCAGCCAGACATGGTAGAAGGTGTTTCGACATGTATACTGATAAGCTTATACGCAAGCCAGAACACTCTCTAAGGAATAACTTGCATCAAAAATTTAAAATGTTATTCTCATCAAAATCTAGAACATGAACATTTCTAATATAGACCTCTCATTACTTACTTATCTCCATTTTCTTAACAGAAACTTTCTGTCACTGAGGAGTCTGAGCTATTCAAACCTCAAATGAAGTCAGTCTCTGTATCTGAGAGCTTATAAGACTGAATGATTTGCTTAACATTAAGCATTTGATTTACAAGTCAGTTCAAACAAGTTTAAACAACACTAAGTTAAAAAAAAAAAAAAAAAAAACAAACCCAAAACAAACACAGTTTGTTCAAACATCTCATTAAGAACTTCAAAATTTCCATTTGCCTCCAAAATCTCAAGATTTAAGTTTGGAATTGAAAGCAACTTTTCCCTAAGGCCACTGATTCACTCCACATTTTCCTGTGAAGAAACTGGTCAATAACTAAGCAAGTCTGTGGTGCCCTGCAATCTACTAAGGGAGGTGATGTTTCCAATATTGTGTGATAAACTCCAGCTATAGGAGGCTCACTGCCTCCAATATTCTGAAAAACAGAGATGTAGATGAACATCTTACCTCCTGGAAAGTTGCAGGTTAAAAATAAAGTACACATATATATGATTAAAAAAATAGAATACAGTTGAAAAGTAAATAAAAAATAATTCAGAACAGCAGTATAAGACAGCATTCAACTCTTTGCCTCTTGAAAATTTAAATGAATACTCCTTGAGAGCAAACTACAAAATGCTAACCTTGAAGTGTTGAGTGGCAGAAAGAATTATGGGTTATTGTACTGTCAAAATGCCAGACAGCTGTATGTTGAGTTACTGTGTTATTTAGACAATCAGAAACTTGGAAGCTAATGTGACATATTTTTTTCAGTGTGAAAGCTCCTGACATGCGTCATGATAATTTCTAAAGGGACAAAATGTTATATAAAAAACATAGTGCCTTTATGAAACTGCCTAACAGGTACAACACCGTTGCAAGTAGAATTCATGTTAAATACTATAGATAAGTAGAATTAATTCAGGACATGATCATTTGGTAGTTCATTTGTTCTATACATTTTATTACTGTCATATTTGCAGGTACTTCTATGTATAGAGCCAAGAATTACCTACCTATTTACTTTATTTCTTGTTACTTAAACATGTTTTTAATTTTACCCTCAAAAGGAGACCCTATAAATCCTCCTTTGCATATTTCCTGAAGAGAAAATGGGCTGTCTCACCTACTTTAATACTGGAAAAAACCACTTCCTTTGTGAACTGACATGGCTCAGAAGGCTTAAAAAGCTTTAATGATTCACTTCTCCATGCCACAAAACGAAATATTTTCTGTACATAAAATTAGCTCAGTCTTATACACAGGAACATTAAATGCTGGTATTCTATTAGGCTGGCCTAATATTAATGGGTTAAAACCGCACTAAGATTGTCACTCTCAGTTCATACGGTTCCCCAGGCTGTCTTAAGCAACTTTATGGAAATGCTTAAGAATAGACTAGGCAGAAGTTAAAATTTCATGTTAATTTTAATTTGGTTCAGATTCTGAAACAAGTTTCTTCACCATTCCCAAATGCCCTTGTGTCAATAGCTGATTTTATTACCAATCATTTAATTTTATCAACACCCTGAAGTTGGGGTTTTTTTCTATTCCTTGATACCAATGATGCTCCTTACCAAACTGCATAATCTAGTCATCCTAAATGTGCCTGATTAACTGAATTCCTTTTTTTTTTACTGCTGCTATAAAGAGAGTTCTATACCTTTTCTAAACAAATGAATAGTTTTCATCTTCCTTTCTTTTTTGTGCCCATTCTAACATACAGCTCCCATAATCTGCTCTTGCTCCATTCACGGATTTTTCCATGTCTTCTACCATTTATCATCACTGTTGTGTGAAGCACAAATACAGCCCTGGCAAGAAAAACGTGGATGTGCTGGCTGATGAGAAACTGAACAAGAGTGTTTACTTGCAGCCCAGAAAGCCAACTGTATGGTGGGCTGTATCAAAAGAAGTGTGACCAGCAGGTTGAGGGAGGTGATTCTGCCCCTACACTCCACTCTTGTAAGATCACACTTGGAGTACTGCCTTCAGCTTTGGGGCCACCCACAGAAGAGGGACCTGCTGGAGGGAGTCCAGAGAAAGGCCACAGAGGTGGTCAGAGAGCTGAAGCATTTCTCCTATGAAGACGGGCTGAGAGTGAATAGAAATGGGAATGGCTTTAAACTAAAAAAGGGTAGATTTTGATTAGATATGATGAAGTTCCTCACTGTGAAGGCAGTGAGACACCAGAATTGTTCAAGGCCAGGCTGGACTGGGTTTTGAGCAACCTGGTCTAGTGGAAAGTGTCTCAGCCCACAGCAGGGGGATTGGAAGTAGATGATCTTTAAGGTCCCTTCCCACCCAAACCATTCTATAATTCTGAAGTCTTTCCAGTTACTCAACATCTCATAATTTTGAAATGCAAATGATTTATTTTGTATTATTGTTAAATGCAAACTCTTTCTCCTGAAAGAACAGGACAAGACTGAAGACACTGTTGTGTGGAGACCTTCCAAACCTCTGAGAAGACCAGAGGGCCATGATGGATAATCAGCTGTTCCTCAGTTATACCAAACAACACTGAAGGGATAATAAGATGACTCAGTGTATATTTATAAGAATATTGAGGATTATGGAAATTAACTTATATATCTGGCACAAGGGCAAATAAGAGGTGAATATAATTTTCAACCAGAGCACCCTCAATCAGAGAAAACCAATAAACTGAAAAGGATTTAGAGAAGATTCACAACAATAGGTAGCATCTTATGCCAAAAGCCCAGGGTGATCAATCTGTTTCAACATCAGTACAAAAAAATAAAGGAGTGACTTGAAAACAGTTAGCAAGCATGTACAAAGAGTATGAAAATTCAGTATTGGGTTCTTCAGTGCAAAAAAACAGTGTAACAAGAGTAAGCGCTTAGAGAATGAAGATACCCAACCCCAGAATGGGAATAAGCAATGTGTTTTTAACAGGACGGCATTTGGAGCTCTCTTCAGTAGTGGGGTTTTGAGGGATTTTTTTGTTTGTTTTAAATCAAAACAAAAAGACATACTGAATATTACTTGAGAATTAATTTGGGAATTAGCTCTATATTCTGATATTCTCAAAACTGTTATTACAACTATCATGTATATTTATAAATCTAGGAGAGGTGAGAGTCAATATTGCTTTACAGTTAAGGCTACTCCAGTTTTTGTAGTCTTTTTTTTATTTCATTCCATTTGCATATTCATATTTTTCACATGGAGCAAAATTCAGGTCAATCTCCATAATTGGACAGTTATCTTTGAATTGTCAGATGTGTGAACAGCACCATTTCTTTCAAACTAATGTGCCTTATTTTCATCAACAATGAATTCCATATGCTGTCATACTGCTTACACACCTATCCCAATTATACCTGGAAAAGGGTCATAACTAACCTAAAAAAATATCATCAGCAAAAAACGTCATTATCTTGTCGCTTACTCTCACTGGCACAGAGCTACAAAACAGTCAGTTATCCTACCTCCAATCATTCAGAAGAATGAAAATCAGCCATTTGTTTCAACCTTTTGTTCTATCGGATTTTGTAAATTTTTGATGGGAGTCCAAAAACTCTTATTAAAGACCTCTGCCAATACAAAACACCCACATGGCAAATATAAACAAGACAACAGCCAAGTCTGAGAGCAGTCAAAAAGTGAGCAAAATAATTATATAAATTAGAGGCCTGAAACAAGCGCTTTTAAGATCGCTTATTCAGCTGTTAAGTGAATTTTACCAGAATATGCAGTACATTGCAGCACATTGTTCTCTTTCTATATATACACATTGAAAGAACATTTATGACAGTAATGCATTAGACATCTGTATTAGAAATGTTTTCAGTCTTTTGTCATCACAGCTGAAAAGAACAAAATCTTAAACATTTTTAGCGCAAGATTAAATAACTTATTATCAGTGATATTCATATTTTATAGCTCTTTCTAAACTACCAGCATACTGCTTCACATGATTGTTTTTCAATGCACCATGACATAATGCCACTCCTATCCCACTTGCACCCCATGATCATCAGACAAAATAGTTTTGATGCTCATTCTTTGGCTAATACCAAAACAAAATATTTGATCACTGTACATTAATAAAATTTTTTTTGCTTACTTTTTTTATTTTAAAGTAGAGACGGAAAAAGACTTTTTTAATTGCTGTAGATTTCTATTCACCAGCTCACTGGACAGAGACCTAAGTTTCTCTCATTCTTCAAAACAAAGCAGAGAACAAATAGAAGCAGTGAAAGGAATAAGATATATTAACAACACCAATATGTTCCTTTTAGTAGCAAGAGGAAATTTGTTTCTATTATATCTTTAAACCATTTGCAATGTTAAAAAGTGTTTTTAAGCAAGGTAAATCTTGCAGAAATAAGACCAAAATGTAACTTAATCCTCACAGATATTTTATTTTACGGCTTACATCAGACTACCAGCAAAAACATCAACAAAGACTTTTTTTCTTTTTTCCATGTTGAAATGAATCAAGAGAAGGAGCTTTTTTAAATTTGCTTTACCAGAACCTTGTACTCTGATATTCAGAATTTACAATAAATGTGCAAACTTCAGGAAGCCTACTATATTATCACAATCTCATTCCAAGCACAGCACAACCAGCAAATTTCAAATAAATAAACAATAGAAGGAAAAAATGGTACATATTGACTCAAGTGCCATACAAAAACATTGGAATTCTTTGCAAAATAATTGCGATGACAAAACCAAGCAATTTAGAAAAGTGCAGAGTCAACACTGAAGAAAGGAAGCTGCTTCCCTACAAGGCTTAAAAAATTAAAGGCTTGACTGATTAAAAATACGTCTTTTCATTGGATTCTTGTTAAGACAAGTCAGATGAAAGAAACACATATGCCTTTAGTATTTCAAACGGAATATAATAGATGGAATTTGCACAATTTCTTTTCTTAGATGTGCTTAATTTTAGGAAAAGACATTAAAGATATTTCCCACCTCACATTCAACCACAGCCAAGTAAATGAGAGCAAAGCAACAATTTCCCATTGCTCTGATACTTTCATAGAGTAAATCCCTTATCTGGGTTACCTAGAGAATCCCAGGGCGGGTGAGTGGGAGTAAGGAGGAAGAATGGGTTAAAAAAAGCTATGCTCCATCTAGTCTTAGACATACATTTAACCAAACACAAATCCATCACATGTGCTTTAACAGTTATCAAATTGTAAACCAAAGCCAGTGTTCAGATCTGCACAATTTTTTAAGAAATGTTGCGGCCAGACGCCCAGCTCCACAATGTCACTGAGGGACCACCAAAGAAACAGCAGAAGTCTGAAAACTGGTAACTGTGTGGAATTTCAAACCTCACCAACCTCTCTGAGCAAAGAGGCAGAGATCTCAAGGTTGAAGGCTTGTCTGGATCTTTAATTCCAAACATATGCTTCTTGTCAATGAGATATGACAAAGAAGGCTGGACTTTATCAGCATTTATACCTGGTAGTTTTGTACGCCAGGAATTATTGGACTACCATAAAAATGGTATTGAGAGCTGAGTCTTATCTGAACTAAAGCTAACATTTCTGCTTAAAAGACATTTCAATTATGCCAGATCAGTTAAGGATTTTAAATGAGGAATGTCTCCTCTTCTGTCTTTTTTCCAGCTTATTAATTTTTATTTTTATTTGACAGTTAACCTAATGCTAAGATAATACTGTGTAACTTAAATGCTTAAAATTGATATATAGCCATAGGGCATGCTTTGTGATGGATGGGCTCGGCTTTTATATGAAGAGCCATGGAATTTGATTACTATTGTTCATATTTAGAATTGATGATGAATATTTTCAAGATTAACATTTTACTGAATAAAACAGTACTAAAAAGAAAGTTATAAAAATACAGAAATGCCGTTACCTTTAAAGCACTTCTTTTGCATGTTTTCCATATAGCATGAGAAGTTCAGCCAAATGAACAAAAGCTGTAGTGTTATTTACTTTATACAGAATTGCTCCCTTTTTTGCATCATCTCTTGATTTATAAACTCCACAACATTCATCCACTCTGCTTCAGACAGCTATCTTTGTCCTCTCCCAGTTTAACGTCTATTATAAACACCACAATTGCTCACTGCTTGATTTTTTGTACAGTGCTCATATAAATAGGATGTCTTTCAAATGCACTAATGCCTGCCTCTCTCACCCAGCCTTTGCAAATCACTGGAAGCATAGAGTAAGTATCATTATAGGTTTCCCTGGGTTTTTTATTCTTCTGCTACTGACCACTGTCAGAGACAGAATATTGGGCTGTATGGACCTTTGGTTTGAACCCATTATTGTCATTATTTTCTATACTATAATTTAAAAAGAAAAAAGATGCTATCAATGAAAATCAAAGCCCAAGGCTTCATGCACTTCCTTCAAGAGAAAGTGAACGGATGGGGTTTTATACAGTGCAAGAGAGTATAATTTCCTGCTGCACTACACTAGAGTAAGCGAGAACAAAATCAAGTCTGTAATATCAAAATCAAATAATGTAAGAGTTGCATCTCCCTGGATTAGTTTCAGGTCTTTGACATTCAGACCTGACACAGAAGGTATCCTTGCTACCTGCTTTGGTGTACCACATGAGCCCAATCCTGTAATAGGAACTCACTGCTAGATGGAGAGCAGAATCACCTTTCTACAAAAATCCAGAGTCCATGACACAGTACTTAACATACAGTTCATTGAATCAGATTATTTACTCTTTATCATCTACACAAATATTCTTTATCATTCCCCTTCATAGATAAAGTGCTTATGTCTTATTTACAATTATAAATAAAAAACTGGTAAGACCATATTTTACAGACAATTGTTCTTACAGCAAAAGACACAACTTTAAGAATCAACTTTCCTGTTTCTATGCTCGTTTCATTATGAAGGGGTTTACCATAAATACTGGAATTTGAATTCCACCCAAGTAATGCATTAATAGATACTAAACCATTAATAATTTCTGTACTTTTTCATAAATGGGAAAAGTCCAATAAATAAACGGGAGCTCTTACATGTCAGAGCAGGGTTAACAAGCACCAAGGAGATTTCAAAGACAAACTGCAGGCAGGGACTGCCAGAAGGGAAGATTCATAATGATGCCACGAATTCTGGGGACCCATTTTTTACTGTCCACTATGGCAAGTATCTAAAATTAAATGCTAAGCAGAAATTTGTCCTGAGCTCTGACATATTGTAGTTTAGGTAAACAATCTCTAAAATTAAAGGCAGATTCTTGATAATAAATTCCAACATGTATATCTTGATAACAGACAACCTTCCCCTATAAATCAAAAGTTGTTCTTTCCTCACAGAAACCTTTCTAAATTAGATCAGATGACTGACCTAAAATATTTCATCCATCTCCCCTCTTCTGTGAATACCAGCAATTAATACCCAGCTGGTAAGGTGACAAAGAGAAAATTTAAATATTAATGAAAATTGAAAACAAGTATGATAGTAAGAAAAGTAAGGCTCATCCAAGCAAGGCTTTTCTATGATCTTAAGGAAAGACTACCAGAACAATAAAGGTTTGTTTTTAATTAATTGGGCTCAGTGTTACCATTCAATATGAATATCTGCCCAGAAAGCACCCTCATCACTCACCCAATTCATCAGGCTTTGATCACCTGATGCAATACAATGCACCTGCAGTCTTCCCAATAAGTGACACTCACCACCAAGCTGAAGTAGATATCCAGGACACCTTTTTATTTTATTTTATTTTTTTTAACTTCTGTATTTGTTACTAATACCTAATACATTATATGAGACAGATAAAAACTCCAACCTGCAGACTGAGCAGGAAAGACCCATTGCATTAGAAGATGCTGGAACCAAGTAAGGCAGCATCATCAGCTCCCCATGTAACAATCAGCTCAACTAAGAAAAGCCAGTGGTTGATAGCAGTAGCCAAATCCCTTCTGAGAGATAAGAAGGCAACTATTTGCTGACCTGATGCACCCTCTAGAGCAGTGTGCTGCTTTAAAGGGGGCTTATATCAGGGATGTCACCAAGACATTTGCAAGCCTCATATGGTCCACTATTATCCGCTGCCGTGGGCAACAGTGATACACCAAGAAGCAGTTTGAGGCATATGAAGAACAGTTACAGAACCCTGGAAGCAGCAGTAAGGACTCTGGAGCACAGGTACTTTACTTTTTTCATAAATCCTCACAGGCAAAGGGAAGGGAATGAAAAGGCCAATCTAGTCTGGTGAACCAATGAATAGGAGAGGAACATCAATGCATCCCACTCCTACCAGTTTGATGTTAGTGCCAACAGGAGATACCCAGAGTCTGGAGAGAGATCGCAGGTCAGCAGCAGAGCACCTGCAGTGTGCATAAAGGAATTCCAGCCACTCCAGCCGGTAAAGTCAGCTTCACTGAGAGGCCAACTTAAATGCCTCTGAGCAAACACACATAGCATAGGAAATAAAAAATAGGAGAGACATACACCTGCAGGGCCATGATCTTATCGGCATTGTGGAGAAGCGGTAGGATGACTCCTATGATGAGTGTTGGAATGAAAGGATACAGGCACTTCAGGAAGGTTAGGCAAGAGAGATGAGGAGAGGGTGTTACCCTCTATGACAATGGTCAAGACTAAAGGGAGGGCAGGGACAGGAGACATTATAGTGGGGGTCTGCTAGAGACTGCCTGACCAAGAAGACCAAGCAGATAAAGTCTTCTATAGGCAGATAGGAACAGCCTCATGTTTACAAGCCCTGTCCTAATGGGGGACTTCAACCACCCTGATATCTGTTGGAGGGACAACACAGCAGGGCAAAAGCAACCCATGAGGTTCCTGAAATGCACTGATGATAACTTCCTCCTCCAAGTGATAGAAGAGCTAATGAGGACAGATGCTATGCCAGACCTCATTCTCAACAAGAAGAAAGGGCTGGTGAAGCTCAAGGGCAGCTTTGGTGGTTTCACTAAGCCACTAAGCCAACATGGCACCACTAACCGCAAATTGTGCCCAGTACATTTGGTGGCCTTCTACAGTGGGGTAACAGCATTAGTGGATAATGTAAAAGTAACGGACATCATCTACCTGGACTTGTGCAAAGTCTTTGACACTGTCTCACATGACATTCTTGCTTGGCCTGAAGAACAGAAGGCTCCATGAGACCTTACAGCAGCTTCCAGCACCTGAAGGTACCCTACAGGAAAGCTGCAGAGGGACCTGGGGACTTTTTACAAGTGCATGCAGGGATACAATCAGGGGTGATGGCTAGAAACTGAAAGAAGGTAGATTTAGATTAGGTATTACAAAGAAGTTCTTCACTATGAGGGTGGTGAGACACTGGAACGGGTTGCCCAAAGCTGTGGATGCCCCAGTCCTGAAAGCGTATAAGGTCAGGTTGAATGGGGCTTGGAGCAACCTGGTCTAGTGAAAGGTGCCTCTGCCCATGGTGAGAGGGTTGGAGCTAGATGACCTTTAAGGTCCCTTTCAAATCAAATCATTCTATCATTCTGTGTTCTTAGACCACCCAACCTTAACAAAAAAAAAAAAAAAAAGAAAAAAGAGGGGAAAAAAGTAATTAGAGAGCTAAAACTATATTTTATCTGAAAATTATATTCATAAGTAATGACAAATACAATCGAACATGAAGAACAATCTTTTTTCCGGCTTCTTAACAGATAATGACTTCAAGGTCATTCCATTAGTGATCACTGCAGCTTTTAAATGAAACACATATAACCCTAATCCAATTAATGAAAGTACCTTACATTCCTTATACATACTAATATTGAATGAATGTTTAAACCTTGCTCATTCACCAGTGCACGCACTGTAAGTCAAAATCAGAGAAGCACAGTACTATTACTGACAAGGTATGGGATTGGTGGGAAGCAGGGGAAGAATTAAGATGCCTTAGCATCTTTAACTTCATTTATATTTGTGTTTATCTTTGTATTTGCAATTATGCATACAGTTGGAGGGGTGCTTTTAGGGCTTTTTATCCCCCATATTTAGTTACCTAACCTATATTAGCTTTAGAGAAGTCAGTGGTTTAATCTCATGTTTCTAATTACCACCCACTCTTTCTTTCTTTTCCCAATTTTCTTTATGCATTTTTATACCTGTCTTTTTTTTTTTCCCCTGTTCTTGGCATTTTCTAGTCTATGACCACCATTTCTGTATAAATTGAGGAAATGTAAAATATCTATGTAAGGAGCTTTAAAAATCACAGTTTCTGGAAAAGAGGTATGGAATAACAAAACCTAAGCAGGGATGGACAAATTTATAGCAACTTCAAGGGTTACCTTTTATCAGCTGAGCCATACTAATTAAATTTGTGCCTTCTCTTTGCCATTGGAATGGGCTAAGATACATAATACAGGTTAAAATGCAGCAAAAAAAAAAAAAAAATAATAGAGGAACTGGAGTTTTAGCTTGGTTTTATACCTTTACAGCTGATACAGATGCTCAGGAGTGTTTATAGTCACCATAATTTTTTCAAGCATCACAGTCTGGAGGAACATAAGATAAGTCATTAACTGGCTATTATTTAAAGATATACCAATCTAAATCTGTTTTGAAATGAAATATAAGGAACTCAAGATGTTTGTGAAGACTGCATCTATAACCTTACCAAATGTATTTAGTTGCCCTGTTGACAGAGGATGTCAAGGGAGATCTTATTGTCCCTTTCTCCTCAGTTTAATATATTTTGTTTTAAAACCTAACTTTAAATTCAGCATCTCATATGAAGCTCTACCAGTGAACAGAATCAAAGCAAGCCCAGGCATCTTGATCCTATTTAAGCCATTTTAACTCAGACCTCCTTGCTCTTGTCAGCATCCCTGAAGCCTAACACCTTGTGTCACAGAATACACCTAATTCCGCTTAACAACTGAAGTTACGTTTAGTTTACTCAAACCCTTGTTTTCCCCACTGTTATTTAAATAAAATAAAAATGCACAGAGAGATAAGGACACACCATTACAGTAGCAAAGTTCATGAAAAGGTAACCACTGTAAGCAGATGCAACACACACATGAGCAGAAAGAAGCCTCACAGTAGCAGCAACCTCCACAGTTGGCTCTGTTCTACCACAGCCTGTGCCTTTCATACAAGAGGAAACTGAGTATTAACTATAAAGAATATTTCCTGAAGTTTCAGCAAGGTTACTTACTATTTTGTACTATAAATACATATTATGGAGAAAACGGAGGTTAATAAAAGGCGCCTTGTAGAAGGTATTCAAAGCTCATTTCTCAGATCTCTCATTTAAAAGATGCCTACTGAATTAACAGGAATAGTTTTGTTCAGTGGCAAAACCAAGATTTATGTGCAAAAAAACAGCAATGTTCTTCCTGTATGAGAGATGTTAATGCCTTCTTTCTCTTTGTGTCCCTCATGCAGAAATGTGTATGTCAAGACAGTGACAAATGGCAGTACTTGTTAAAGCAGCAGGACCATCAGGTTCTCACCACCTCACTGCAAGCAGAATAGGCCTGCTGAAGTACATCATGACAGGATCTACATCTTTTTTTCTTCACTCCGTGAGTGAAGCATCCATTGCCAAGGCATTTCAGCATAGCATGTCTCTTTTGCTCTTCTAGCTGTTTCACAACCTGTTGCTTTGGATCCAGAAGTTACCAGAATATTTAAATGTCTGCCTACCCAACTGGAAAGGACGATTTCATAATAACATACGTGATGTGTGCAGCTGTTTACACCAAGCATGAAAATCAGCTAATCAACCACTGAGACCCTTTAAAAAAAATAGTAAAACAGGAATGGTAAGAGTGCATGCACTCATCACATGACAGAGAACATGCTTGTAGAGGCTGAGCTCTTGACAGTAGTTCACCACTAATCAATATAGGAAACATAAAATCAAGACAAAACCATTTTCTCTATCATATTTAAGCATTTATCGTTCACTATTGACCCTTAGTAGTACACATGGAATCTCCAAACTATTATTTCTAATTCAAAGCACTACAGAAATTGTATTGCAGAAGTGAGAGCAACGATACAAGACTTAAAATAGAAAGAGAAGACACATGATAAACCAAAATAAAACAAGGTATTGACAAAGCTGGTATATTTCTCAATAGCACAGTTGATTAATGTTAGCATGTAACTATTTAAAGCCTAAAATACTATCAAAAATTGAGAATTGAGAGTTACAAAGAACTTTATACACATTATTTATTTGTGTAGACACATGCACAATACTGCATTGGTATCAGATTCAACAATTTGCTGAAACTCATCATGATAAAGATATAAATTTAAGTGTTCCCAGATTGGAGTGTAAGAGCATATAATATCAGGCTTTATTTGTGTAGACACATGCACAATACTGCATTGGTATCAGATTCAACAATTTGCTGAAACTCATCATGATAAAGATATAAATTTAAGTGTTCCCAGACTGGAGTGTAAGAGCATATAATATCAGGCAGCTCTGCAATGACATATTTAAAAAATAAGCTTTTCTGAAAATTTTATTTTCCAAACAATTTTTTGCTATAAAGACTGGTCAGTCTAACTCTTCCCACCTATAGATGCATCCTTAGTTTTAAAAATAACAGTAATTGAAGGTTTTCATCCTGTGGCAAGCATATTTCCCTTCCCCCACTGCCAGCCCACCCCTTAAGATTCATTACATATACTTTGCAAATTACACCAATGAGAAAAGTATTACATTACCGCTTATAAGATTATTTGGGATGGTAGGAAGAAAACCTTTTATTTTTAAACTAAACTATGGTTTCAGTACAGACATTTCACACATACCTATGAAGCATTTTCAATTTAAGGTGTATAGGGAAATATTAAACTTACTTCCATTGAAACATAAAGGAAAATATGAACTTTTCAGTTCAAAAGCAACACCCTGATAGCTTTCTAAGGAGGCAGCATCCATGTTCGGACAGCTTAAGCCCTTGAGATTTGCACTTCCTTTTGGCAAGTTTCCTCTGAACAAGCAGAGACAGCCAAACAGAAACACTGTAAGTGGGCTCTTAGGTAGAATCCAGGCTGCCTATGAATTTTTCTTAAATGAAACTATTAAAGAATTTAAGTCAACAAAGCCATCATAAATCCATGCATGTTCTAAACTTCTACTTACTAGAGTAATTCAAAAATTACTTCAAAGAGATACCCACATACACCCAGTTAAACATGTGCATGACTGCAGGATATAAGTGAAATAAAACTCTAAACTGCATTTAATTGCTACTTCAGAGAAGTGAGGATGGTTGTAAATAGACTTTCAGTGAAACATACAGCCTGAGCCACATGCCTGAATGTTATATACAGAAAATAGTTTTAGAAGAATGTGGTTTATGCAATAAGATTCAATTTATTTCTAATATATATATATATTAATTTTGAGTTTAAAAGTGGGTTTGCACCTTATGATCATCTTAGAAATAATACAGACTATGCTAGTTGTTGCATTAAACAGCTGGCAAACGCAAGCAAATTTTTATGCCCCTATCATATTTCTGTTATAACAGCATACTGTAACTGTGAAAATTAAAGGAAAATCCTACCTCCTCTCTTTGATTTTTTTATTCATGTATTTATTTCTTTGAAAATGCAGTAGACACCAAACCGCACATTGCTACAGTTCCATGCCGCACATGAACAATGCTGCCTCATTTTATCTTTTCTATAGAAAAAAAGTGACTTAATAACATGAAAGCAAATGAACCCACATTAGTATAAACTGCAGCACAATGTAAAAGACATTGCTCTTTGAATATTAATGATGCAAGTCTAAAGAAATATATACTAAAGAAATTGATTCAGTGGTCATTCACTTGTAACAAATACAGTTTCAGTTATAGTTCTAAAGTGTCATATCAATCAAAATTCACACAGTCTGCTTTTTAAGAAAATACTATTGAAAAATCTTAAATATTCTCATTTCCTTCTTATGAAATGATTTGAACATGATTGCACATATTTCAATAAACACTGTATTCCAGGAACAACTTCCAGTCAGATTTGAACCTAGCAGACTAACATGTTTTTTTCCAATTATTTTCTAGGTTACGCTTTTGGGCAATCAGTAACACTTGAGATGAATAACCCATGCACATCCATGGGGCAGACAACCCCAAACGGTATGATGCTGCCTGAACGGAGGAGTGTGGGCTGGGCAACTGGAATACTGAGAGCTAGAGGCCAGGCTTTTACTGCTGTTTTAAAATGATTAATAAATGAATTTTGACAAAGTATTTTACTGCTCACACAATCCCCTCACCTTACAGGGCACAAAATGTTTGGTGCCTTGGTAAACACAGGCTTTGGTCTCTACTGAGTCTTCTAGCCACTAATGCAATACTACTAAATAAATGCATACTATGGGGGATACAATTTCACTTGCTTGTTTTAAGCAGATCACAGTAGTTACTTATGTTTTCAAGTCCATCTACTTCTCTTAAGACTGGATTTTATTAGTATTATTATGCTTTACTGAAATCAGGCATTCACTTACTGTAATACATACATATTTTTTTCAAGCCACGTGTTAATGGTACACATTTTCTCCCTCTTCAGCAGTATCATTAAACCACAACACTGGAGTTTATTGTTCTTACATAATTTCTGCAGTAGGATAACAAGTAGACACACCGTACTTTCTACTGTCTTCCATCTAAAAATTATAAAGCACATTAAAAGCACTTAGAAAAAAAACCCCACTTTTATTTCTGTAGCAAGCAGTGATAATACATGACTGAGTACCAGTCTCCAAACTTGCAGTCTTGGGCTCTAACAGAGTTAAAAAAAAAAAAAAAAACAAACAAAAGCAAACAAAACCATAAACCAAAAATTCTCATGCAAAATAGCACACTGTAAGTCCATGGGGTTTTTTCATGGGCATCTTCTTAGTTACCAGAGAAGAAAACATTTTCTTCATGCCCGGGAGGCAGACTCAGAGAAACTGAGGTCCCAGTTTGGTCCTGAATATCAAAAAGACTATACATTAACTCTTTGCCTCAATTTTCATGAGGAAAAATTGGAACCACTTCCATTTTCTACCATAAACTCACCATGTTTGAAAAGGTTTAATATTTATACTTGTATTGACCGTTTTCAACTGGTTGCTAAGCAACACTCCTCCCTCCCCAGTATCACATAAAGGAAAAGACAGAGGGAAGCAGAAAATGAGAAATGTTGGGGAAAACAGATTCATCTAGTCTAAGTGAAATTCAATGGGTCATAGGTGCTATTTGTTAGAAAAGTAAAAGGGCACATAATTCCTGCAGGACACACTAAGACATCAGTTTATGACATCATGCTAGCCATGCACCATGTTTCTAGAGCGAAAGACAGAACAAATCTTCTGATATTCATCTTTTCTCAACCCTAACAGTGGCACCACTTGAGCCTCACTTTAAATTTGCTCCAGAAGCTACAAGGCAAATTCTCTAACACTAAACTTATAAAATCACAACTTCTTTTTTTATTTTTATTTTTTATTTTTGGTAGAATAACACTGCTTTGCCTTGAAGATTGAAAAGAAGTTTAGCAGAGTATGTACAAGCAATCATCTGGTCTCCAGAATATCTCATTTCTCTTAGTCCACTACATTCTTAAGGTATTGAGTGTACTACTTCTGCACAAATGAGGAACTCCATGGAAGGGGTAATACGATTAAATGAATCTGAGGAATATAGCTGTAGATCAGGCATGAAGCATGACTGGTTGATGTGTTACCTTCACTGTATTTAATTTCAGCCCAAAGCTAGCTGCATATCAACAGAGCACTTGTGGAGCAAAAAGTAACACCAATACAAATGCAAACATACTCAGATTCCCAAAGAAAAAGCCTTGGGTAACCTGGAAAAATATCAAAAGGAATCAGAATTTTCTACCTTGCAAATCTCATCCTGTTTCAATGGATGTTGCACCATGCTTCATTTATGATCATCTGTTCAAAACAATTATCCAAAATGTGTTCACAGACCCACAGATACAAGTTTTTCAAGAGAACAAAATGTCAAGTCACATAATTCAAACTCAACTCACTCCTCCTGCCTGTCCTTTTGCCCCACTTACACTGACAGCATTTAATCATGGGACCACCTGTAATTATTTCCATGTGCACGTCATTCAAGATGCTGAAGATGTCTGACATTTCTTTTTTATTCATGATTGTCCTCATTTGCTTACGTCCTTATGCAAGCATGTTGACAAGCCATCCTTGCATGAATCTTTTGAACCACAGCTTTGCGACAAATTCATCAACTTCAACTAAGTTTTAAATCACATTACATTCCTAGAAATACCACAATTATGAGAGGCTGAATGGGAGAGAAACACTACCAGATCTCTCCTAACAGGAAGAAACAAGAATTTGGTCACCACACATTACAGTGGCAGTAGCTGAACATTCAGCAAGCAGATAGCCCCAGACTGGAAGAGAATATAACATGACTTGCACAAGAGACATCACCCAAAAGTACGTAAGAATCCTGGGAACAAGCTGAAAGCACCATATTGGACACAGAGATGGGAGCTTGATCTGTTTTTGGCTGGGATAGAGTTAATTTTCTTCCTAGAATCTGGTACAGTGTTGTGCTTTGGGTATAGTGTGAAAATAATGGTGATAACACACTAATGTTTTAGTTGTGGCTAACTAGTGCTTACTCCAAGTCAAGGACTTTTCAATTTCCCCTGGTCTGCCAGTGAGGAGGGGCACAAGCTGGCATGGAGCACAGCCAGGACAGCTGATGCAAATTAGTCAAAGGGGTATTCCATACCACAGAGCTTCATGCCTAGTATATAAACTAGGGGGTGTTGTCCAGGAGCCACCAAGCACTGCTTGGTGATGAGCTGAGCATCGGTCATGGGGTGGAGAGTGACTGTATCTTGTGAAACTTGTGTTTCCTGAATTTTATTTCTTTTTCTGTTTTTCCTATTATTACTGCTTTTTCTATTGTTCTTATATTTAACTTCATTTCAATTACTAAACTGTTTTTATATCAGCCTATGGGTTTTACTGTTTTCCAGGTTTCCTCCCCATACCACCCATGGTGGTGTGGGTGGTGGAAGGAAGGAGTGAGTGAGTGGCTGCATAGTCCTTCCTTGCCAGTTGGGCTTGAACCATGATAGAGCTGAGCTCTAGTGCATCATCAGCTTTAGGGTATAAATCCACAGGAAACCACACTATGCTACCTCCACTGGTCACGAAACAACCTGCCATCCCACCTGCAAAATATCCTTTTGGGTATATAGCAATATCATGCTATGGACGAGAATGATCAGGGGACTGGAGCACCTCCCCTATGAAGAAAGGCTGAGGAAGCTGGGGCTGGTCAGCCTGGAGAAGAGAAGGCTGCGTGCGGACCTAATAGCAGCCTTCCAGTACCTGAAGGGGGCCTATAGGGATGCTGGGGAGGGACTCTTCGTCAGGGACTGTAGTGACAGGACAAGGGGTAACGGGTTAAAACTTAAACAGGGGAAGTTTAGATTGGATATAAGGAGGAAATTCTTTCCTGTTAGGGTGGTGAGACACTGGAATCGGTTGCCCAGGGAGGTTGTTGGTGCTCCATCCCTGGCAGTGTTCAAGGCCAGGCTGGATGAAGCCTTGTGTGGGATGGTTTAGTGTGAGGTGTCCCTGCCCATGGCAGGGGGGTTGGAACTAGATGATCTTGAGGTCCTTTTCAACCCTAACTATTCTATGATTCTATGATTGACTGGATTACTGTGTTGAAGAAAAAATTCTCCTTGTCAGTTTTTCAAAATTAGAGCAGAACAGTAGGGGTAAACCTCATAGCATTCAAGTGCCTCCACGAGTAAAGAATCTTCACTTATCACTAATCTTAATCTTCCAAAATAAATGCTTACTATCATCATCATAAACTTGCAAATAAAGTTCTGAAAAGAACCCATTTTGGAAATAAATGTTAAAAAAAAAAAAAAAAAAGGAAATCTGAAATTACTGTAATGCAGAAAAAAAAAACCTTTCCCTGTGTTTAGTCCAGCAAATTCCTTGCTTTGTATCTTATTTTTGACTTCATATTGCTTTTAATCTTCACAGATTCTTTTGGGTAAATCTGGCTAAAATCATTCAGTGGCCACTACAGAGTTAACTAATATCTCCCAGACTTGGCAAACGTTCAGTCAAAAACCTGGCCAACTGCCTGCTGTTTACTGAAGCTAGGGAAGAAGCATCTGCAACATTACGAAAAGCATATTGTAAAAGGCAACACATGCAAATTAAACCTCTTGAGCTATGAGTAAATTGCTAGGAAAATTTATAACTCATTTAATAAAACTTGAAATAAATACATCGCCTCGGCTCCCAGGGAACACAAAATATTTCCCGTGATTCCATGTTCAAAAATGATCATCAAACCAGATTTTTACAATTTCAATAAAATATCAAATAGCGATATAAAACCAAATCTCCTTCCCCCCCGCCCTTCTGCTCATGTCTTCAAACAACTTTGTGAGAAATCTGTGTGCCTCAGAACTTTCAGTGATTCATGTATCTTAGACTCACCTTTTGTATTCACTCACTTTTTTTTTTCAACTGTGTATGTGTCATTAGTATTAGCATTTCTTGACTTTGACTGCTTTATTATGAAGTAAAATGCTACCTTGCAGTTTCCAAAGAAATACAGGAGTTGTTTATAAAAACAAGGTTCCTTGAAGAGCTCATTGTTTTGCATTTCTGAAACTGGTCCCAAGCTAAGAAGCTAAGAAACTGAAAACAGTAAGATTTCCCTAGAGTTGCACATCTTGTAGCCTGGAATATACACAGTTCAGTCCCAATGTTGTAGCCCAGCTCAACCCAGATGGGATGCACACGTACTCTTAAAAGTAAATACACTTTTATATTGTCTTGCAGATAAACCTATTCTCTAACCTCTCAAGTTTCAAAAACTCCTCAATTTTCAGCCAGAATAGGGTCTGAAACCAGAAAAAGCTCCAAGAAAGATTATGCCACAAGGAGATAAACTGCTACAACCTATTCCCATTACAGCACAGGGAATCTATGCCCGTATTGAAGCTGTGCACAATGTTCATTACAAACAAATGGCAAAGACAAGTTTTTCAAGTTATTTCTGAGCAACACTAGAGCATGTTTAAAATTTGTGGCCAGAGACACTTTTAAGACCTATTCCAAATAGAAAAGATGAATCTTTACACCTTCACTTAGCAGCATTCCTCAAAAAATTTACTGGAATCTTCTGGCTTCTCCCTAGTATCTTCACTTCTCATCCCTAAAGGAGTCGGTAAATATCTCTGAGCCCTCTGAAAATCCTAGACCATAAATGCTACCAGCTATCATCTAGAAGGTGCCTCCCTTCAGAGCACCAGCCTCCACAAGAGCCACATTTAATAATTACTGCACACTGGTGGGTAACATGACAGCTCTCCTGATACATGACCCAGATAAAAAAGGGTTTGCCAGTATAGCTGCTTGAATATCACCCCTAGAATCGTCTTCCTTCTGAACACGCAGCTTGTATGACTAAGAGATCTTCTGCAGATACAACTTTTAATCAGCTCCCTGCTCAGAATAAGTTACATGCTGAGCAAGACTTCTTTTTTTAAGGTATGACTGTACTCATATTGAAAAATTTGCCTTCAGAGTTACGCCACTTGTAAGCATTTAAAATATAAATAACTAAACTCTGATACGACTAATCATCATACACAGAAAAATAGCCCTTTTGCCTCATACAGCAGTCAAAAATTGTAGAAGACAGATACTGCATATACATGCCTGTAAAAAAACAAGACTATAGCCATCAGTATGGACAACACAGTAGTAGTGATACTTATTTGGCCTCAAATATTTCTGTTTAACAGGTGTGCACACCAGCTACTGAAAGAAGCTGGTTTTCAAAGTTCGACAAGTGAGTACTTCGTATAAATGGAAAAATCCAATGGCCACTGTACAGCACTAAAGTCCAGAGAGCTTGGTTTCTTTTTTTCCTAAAAATAATTTGTAATAAATTTCATGCATGGGACTGGAAAAACATGCTTTCTTTGATGTTTTCTACCCCATTCTGTATAGAAATTCTGTTGACATGAAAGCCCAATGGCCATTTCTCCTTCCCCAAATACGTGTTTATTTGCCTACAATATAATTGATGTGTTTTACTTTACAAGAACGTATAAAGCTCTTTCCAGGAAATATGACTCAGACTCTTTTTGCTATTGCTTTCAGCTCCTTACTTGTCATTTAAACCTTGGAGTTTGATGGGAAATTAGTCATTTAAAAGGAAATCTGAAAAACAGTAAAACATTGGCAAAATATCATATATACTGAACTGTGACTAAATGTGCAAACAACTTTCAGTATTTAGGCTCATGATAAAAAAATATTTGTAGATATATCTGTAGGTATATCTACACCATTCTATATAATGCAAAAAATAAATATAAGGCCTACAAACGAACAGGTGCTTTTCTAACTTTTTATTGTACTTACAAAAATAAAAGCATAAAATGATTGTTTTAGACATAACGTTCAATGCCCTTTTTACAATTCTCACATATTTTGCCATCAATCACGATCATCAAGATACTGTGACTGCTGTCTGCTGACTGACAACAGAAAGAGAAATTTAGAGGTGTGAGTGAAATGACAGAGCTGTCATGACTGCCTCAAAAATTACTCTTCTGAAAGAAGGAGAGATAGAACTTTTGAAGAAAAAACGCAGACAGCACTGATGTCCCTGTCAGTATGTGAGGCAGGGGTTACTAAAAGCTTAAGGGGAAAAAAAAAAAGTTGTCCAAAACTTTGCCTTTTAATCTTAACAAAATCTCATAATATTTTTATAAAGATGTTTTGTTTTAGTTTTTTGTCTTTCTTCTTGAAACTGCTAGAATAACTGAGGCTACACTGATAAATCTGTGACCTGATCCTGAAAAAACAATTGCAAATTGCACTTTGCATTATGAATGCTGACCTCCTCACTGACTTAGGAGTTATGTACATCAAACTCCTAATCAATATTGGAACTGAAAGTTAGTTCAATCCCACATTCTACATTCAAAATATACTTTATGTGATTAAAAAAAAAAACCAAACCAAACATACAAAACAACCCTCACAATTCCCCATATCTTAAAAAAAAAAAAACAAACAAAAAACAAAACCCAAACAAAACACGAAAGCAAAATAAAATAATCAAATCCAAACAAACAGAAAACCAAAAACCATAAAACCAGAAGCAAATTAACCTTTAACTGTCACATACTCTTGTGCTCCAATATCAAAGTCTTGGTTAAAACCTGAATAAGACTTATATGTATTACTCTTTTCCCTATAGAAATAATAATGAACAGACATCATCTTCCAAACAACTGCATAACTGCAAGTTGTTAAAACATCAAATTAAACTAACACCAAGGATCTTTAAATCAAAAAAGGTACAATATACAATGAGCATGTGGGTCATTAAACCCTCTTCACTACATTTTCAAAATTTTAACCAAGTCAATTCAAGAATATTTGCAAAATGGCTTTATTAACATTGCTCTTGGTCTACCACCAAAGCAGATTAGATTTGTTCTGATGTCTTAGCTAAATTCCACTTTCTTGAGGCATTGCTGAAACACAGCTGCTACTTCTCAGTGTCCACTTTTCACTTCAAGTAGGAATCAAACTTTGAATTTGGCTAAGAATCAGAGGTGACATGACTGCCTTTTCACAAAACTGGCACCAGAATTGACACTTACTCCTACTTTTTTCACAAAGTACTACAAGGGACACTTATATAGACAGAATTTCAGTATAATATGGCAATGACATGATGACAATGCTCCCTACCTGTCTACAGGCTAGGGTGTTGTCCCATTAGCAAATGGGAGATCAGCGTCTATTACATGTCAGTATCACTTCTTGAAATGCCCCATTTCTTCCACAGTTACAATGTTCAAATAGTAACTGGGAAGTTCACAAATATATCTTGAGGTCACACTGTTTTCTATTTGTGAAGAAATGACTACCATACGTAATTGAATATTTTTCCTTCTTTTTAAAAGGGAGATAATGTTGTCTAATGTCACTTCAAACAGGAGACTGGGTTGTAATTGTAGCCTGTTATATTAATACAATTCACATCTTAGTACCTCATTTTCCTCATTTTTAAATGGGCAGGGACTTCCTTGCCAAGTGCATTGAGATTTGCTGACAACACAAATGTGCTGTACAACAAGCATGTATTCCTTTTTGCTGGGATTGGCAATTTTAATTCGTTGCTGATTTGTTTACTCTGGAATTTTAATGCCACGCAAGGAACATGGACTTCGGACATTGCCCACTTGTCAAACACATCCTGCATATAATCTCTCTAATTGAGGGAAAGGCATTGGGAACCAGCTGTGAAAACGTGCTCAATATCAAGTTATAAAACTTGAGCATAGTAAATCGGAGGCAAGTTTCAGTTTAAGTAGTTTCCATAGGGTCTGGGACAGACATAAATGCCAGACTAGGAAACCACTTCACAGCATGTGAAATGCTTTTTTTTGTTAGAACCACAAACTTCTACTAGATTGCTGATTGATGTAATGGTTGGATTAGAAATACACAGCATGAAATTCCATTTCCAGTGAGTAAAGGGAAGTTCTTGATGAGACTGGTGAAAGAGTGATAAAAGCTTCACTCAAAGCCTCCATTTTAGTATCAGATTGTGGGAAACTTCCATTTAAACAGCCCAACAAAGCCCATTAGCCATCAATCTACAAGCACTAAACAAACCCTTAACACCTCTAAAATACTGCAATTTAATCATCTAACCAATGCTCTTAAAATCACCCCAACACAGACGAAGATCAGAGGAAATTTGTAGATAGGAGAAATTTCCTCTAAAGCAGCTCAAAATAGCTCTACAATGAAATCACACCCTGTCCCACTTCCGTTCCTACCTTCACACATAGCTGCCAATGGTACACACAGGAAGAAAAAAATCCTACCTCGCTAAAGAGCAAAAAAAGGCCAAAATAGAGGGAATGGAAGTAAATGTTTTTGTCTGGCTTTCAATGGTGAAGAAAAAACTTTTATAGTACTGTGTGTCACTGCTGGGTATTCACAACCAGGACATCTAAGATATTGCAGCAGAACACTATCAGAGTACAGTTAAAATTAAGAACTCCTTATAGCATGAAGGTAACTCTTTTCTAATCCCTGATGAGGACAAACAACATATTTGAATATTTGAAGATTGAATTCTTAAGGGAAGAAAGAACTAAGGGAAGATTCTGAATAAAGATTTTCTATCAGAAGTTTTTGATGGTTGTTTCTTTGTGACAGAGAAGAAAAGAATGGCTTGGAGGTTTTTTAAGCGGGAAGATATGGAGGACTAAATCTAAGTTATTTTTTTTTAAGACGAGTAATTTTCAGTCTTTAATCTCTAAGATGTTCCTAGTTCATAAAAACTGATACCTGCAAAACTGCAAGTACCTTGACAGAAGTGCAAGATAAAATAATTAATTTCAAAGTAGTAATCCTAGCATATACGAACATGGAATTAGCTTTGGGATCTTGACAGCCACCTCAGCTGCAGTTTGGTTGCCTGCTCCTTCCTTTTGTAAATGCTTTTCCCTCTGGTTGGGATGGATAGCAAAGCTTATTTCAGCTTCCTTTATTCACTGCTTAACATCTTAGAAGAAACGTGTTTCTTAGGGAGTTAATATTGACATTCTGGAGTGTGTGCTTCTGTTGTTAAGACAGATCCCAAATATCTTATTCCATTATGCCTTCTATGGTATTTGGGACAGAATCAAATCCATTGATCGTCATGCATCCATTGGAGCCATCTTAAGTGACATCATGGTCCAAACTTTGGCAGTGGAGATTCATTTGGAAGAGCAATTGTCCCCTCCATAAAGAAAAGCTATACAGATGACAACTGGATTTCAAGCTTTAATACAGATTTCATACAGGTCAAAATATCAGATTAGATATAAATACTATTTTTGCTGGGTTATGTTCAAAACTTGTCAAAAGATCATTCACATCTTCATTCTCAAAAACAACTAATTACAGGGTATTCTCAGACAAGACTCTAAAAATGGAGGTCTAATTTATGCAGACTTTAAAGAGATTGATCTCACTTAAACCAAGCATCTATTCTCTGGTTTTAGTCTGTGTTAACTGCAAAGTTGTTAATGTTAACCAGGAAACAGACTAACATGGCCTACTCAATCCATAGACAACTGAAACACCTTCAATAAACTGGGCTCAGTAGCACCAGTTGTGAAAAAAACAACCCATGGTTCCCCCCCACCCCTTCTTTTTGGAATATAAAACAAGGGTTTATGTATCATATGGTACCTCTGTAGTGTCTTCTATTCTAACTGGGACCAAAACTTAAATTTATTTTCCTAACATAGCATTATTCAGATGAACACATAACACAGAGTTTTACTACTTCTTTGCTCCATACTGTTCTCCTCAGAG